>NW_004443937.1:31949802-31976613 GCF_000243295.1 Trichechus manatus latirostris | reverse complement strand
CCTCATTAACATAACTTCATCTAATCCTGCCTCATTAAAATCATAGAGGTAGGATGTACAACACATAGGAAAATCACATCAGATGACAAAATGGTGGACAATCACACAATACTGGGAATCATGGCCTAGCCAAGTTGACACACATTTTGAGGGGACACAATTCAAACCGAAGCATCCAATTCATCTATTTTTCTTTTTTTTTGCTTGTACTTTTGATATCATATTTAAGAAACCGTTGCCTATTCCAAGGTCATGAAAATTTACCCCTATATTTTCTTATAAGAGTTCTATAGTTTTATAAAATGCCATTTTATCAAATCATATTTTGATTTATGTAAGATGACCATCATGCCAAAGCTCCTTTATTATAAAGATCACAAAAATATAAATTAGATAGACAAAATGTACTTTAGTTCTGTCTTCTGTAGCACAATGTTTTAGAATGTAGCCATTGTAGTCAAATCCTAGATTTGACTTCTAGTCACCAAGACTAAGGAGCTCTATTACAGATTCGATGTGTATCCTAACCGAGAATGAGTGTTTCAAATGATATGTGTTTTTTTTTTCTACTATTAAAAGCTATTAATGTGAAGAAGAAGGAAAAAAAAAAACAGAAAACTTTGTATAGACTGATAGAGTCCCACATCCACGAAGCCATGGAGAGGCAAAGGGCTTCTGAGTGACAGAGAACTGTCCATGATATAATACATATCATTATGGTAGAGAACTGTCCATGATATAATACATATCATTATATGATGTAATATAATATTAAAAATAGGATTGAATTCTGAAAACAAAAAAAAAAACCTAATCCTAGTTACCTAATCTAACTCTCAGTTTTCATCTCTGTAATATGGAGATGATACTAGTGCCTATTTCAAAAGTTATGAGAATTGGATGTGATAATGTGCAAAAAAGTAATGAGTGTCTGTCACCCATATAGTACACTTAACAAATGTTGGCTGTTATTATTTTTATTATTTTTAATGTACATAAAAATTGTTTGTAATAATTTTTTAAATAACACATTTTCCTTGGGGCTTTCTCTGTTCCGTCCTGCCCAGAGAAGGATATAAGCGCTATACCAAAAAATAATGGGTTGAGCTACAGATAAATAGCCTTGGGCGAAATCTACAGGATTAGAGAGATGAACTGGAAATTCTGGAGTGGTTAGAGGCCAAAAAATGTTCATTTTTCCTTCTCTTGGATGATACTATAGCTACTTTTCCACTGGCACTGAGCTTTACAAGAGCTGAGCAGGTAACCTCCCCAAGATATTTAATTGAACACTTTTCTGATTATTCCCTGTTTCCTGGGGAGGCAGCACAATATATTCCAAACCATAAAAATTAAGAAACCAGGGTCTTGGCTCTGGCTCTCCCACTAACTGTGTAACCCTGGAGATTTGCCTCATTTCTCTGGCCCACAGTGTCCTATTCGTGAAAGGAGAAGGAAAGAAAGAAGGAAAGCCCTTCCAACTTATAAAGTCTATGATTGCTTAGGACTATGCTGAAAATCTCTTTTCATCTCTATTTGTAGCAGGTAGAATTGTTTAAGCTACTTTTCAAGCTATATACATGTTCTAACCTTTGTGACAGGTGCCCTGGTGGTACAGTGGTTAAGTGCTCGGCTGTTAACCAAAAGGTCAGCACTTTGAAACCACCAGCCTCTCCACGGCTCATAAAGATTACAGCCTTGGAAACACTATGGGGCAGTTCTACCTTGCCCTGTACAGTCACTGTGAGTCGGAATCGACTGGACAGCAATGGGTTCTTGTTTTTTTATCTATACTTAGCAGGAGCCCTGGTGGCACAACGGCTAAGCACTTGGCTGCTAACTGAAAGGTAAGAGGTTTGAACTCACCAGCCACTCCACAGGAGAAAGACTTGGTGGTCTGCTCCCATAAAGATTAAAACCAAACCAAATCCATTGCCGTCGAGTCAATTCCGACTCATGGTAACCCTACAGGACAGAGTAGAACTGCCCCATAGGGCTTCCAAGGCTGTAATCTTTACGGGAGCAGACTGCCACGTCTTTCTCCAGCGCAGCGGCTGCTGAGTTTCATCTGCTGACCCTTCTGATAGCAGTGGAGCACTTAACCACTGTGCAACCAGGGCTCCCATGAAGATTACAGCCTAGGGACCCCTATGGGGCAGTTCTACTCTGTCCTATAGGGTTATTATAAGTCAGAATTGACTTGACAGCCAACGGGTTAACCATTATGACAGCACTTCTATCAGACTTGGTTTTTGGAGGTAATCCCTGGCCCCCAGAATAATCTTCTTTTCCTCATTTGGCATCTCTACCCAAAAGCCAAGCATCTACATCTGGAGGGAAGGAAGGCTCTACGCCAGACTCACAGATGGGCATATTGACTCCTCAAGGACACTGTGGAATATCATAGGGGAAGATGCACTGAGTAAAATGCCCAGTAGGAATCACTGTGGGCCCACAGTTCTGAAGAACTGTGTCATCCCTGACCAACCTAAGTTTTGGGTAGGAAAGAGAAGGCCCCTGCCACTTCACAGGGTGTGCAACTGGCCAGCTCACATCAAGCAGAAGGCAACCAAAATAATGGTTTAAAGTTTTTGTTTTTGCCATTTATCTCTGGCAGGGAAAAAAGTATTTAGAAAGTTCATTCACTCATTTAGTGAAGATATTCTGAGGTCCTATTATGTGCCAGGCATTGCTCTAGGTGCTCAGTTTATTACAGGAAACAAAATTAAGTTCCTGTACTCACAAAGCAGGAGTCCCTAGAAGGCGCCAATGGTTAATGCTGGACTATTAAAACGTTGGCAGTTCAAACCCATCTACAGGTGCCTTGGAAGTAAGACCTGACGATCTGCTTCTGAAAGGTCACAGTCTTGAAAACCCTACGGAGCAGTTCTACTCTGCACACACGGGGTCGTCATGAGTCAGAAGCTTCCATTATAGTGAGGAAGACAGGCAATAGACAAGTAGACAAGTCAGTGTGAGTGTGTACACTATTTATGTATGCAAGTATGTATGTATACATCAAGTGATAAGTGCTGTGGAAAAAGATAAAGCAGAAAAAGAGGCATAGAGAACGTGGAGAGTGGGTTGAGTGAAAGTTGCTATTTTAAATAGGGTGGTCAGAATGGGCTTTATTGATTAAGTGACATAAACTGAGAACTGAAAGAAGTGAGTATATAAGCTATGAGATATCTGGAGGAAGAGCAAGGGGTCCCTTGCAAGTGGTGCAATGATTAACATGCTTGCTGTTAACCGGAAGTTCAAGTCCACGCAGAGGTGCCTCAGAAGAAAGGCCTAATGATCTACTTCTGAAAAATCAGCCACTGAGAACCCTAAGGAGCACCGTTTTACATGAGTTGGAATCAAATCAACGACAACTGGTTTGGAGGAAGAGCAAAAGCCTTGAGGAAGAACTTGTGTGTTGGGTATATGAGGAATTGCCAGGAAGCCAGTGTAGCTGAATCAGAGAAATCAAGGTAGACAGTAGCAGAAGGTAGGTGTGATAAGGTGAGGTGAGGACACACCATGTAGGGTTTGCAGGGCACTTTAAAGCTTTGGTTTTTATTCTGAGCAAGATGGGAAGACACTGAATGATTTTGACTTATAATGATCTGACTTATATTTTAAAATTACCTCTCAAACTGCTAAGAATATACTGGAGAGGGGTGGTAGCAGGTACACCAGTCAGGAGTTTATTGTGATTATCCAAACAACAGGTAATGGGGCTTAGACAAGGGCGGTAGCTGTGAAGGTAATAAGGATGAGCTGGATTCTGGATGCATTTTGAAGGAAGAACCAACAAGATTTGCTGATAGATCCAATGTGCTGGGGCGGTGGGGAGGCGGTGAGAAAAAGAAAGGACTCAGGCATGACTGCAAGGTTTTTGGTCTGAGCAACTGGAATAACGGAGTTGCCTTTCCTGAGAGGAGGAAGGCTACGGAAGAAGCAAGTTGGAGGGCAGGAGGATGTGATGAATCAGAAGTTCAACTCTGGACAAGTTGATGCTGCAATTCATATTACACATTCAAGAGGAAATGAATATATATCTCTGGAATTCAGAGGAAAGGTCCTGGCTGAGGGTAAAAATTTAGGAGTTGATGATATATATATAGGATTTAAATCCATGAGATGGGATGAGAGCCCCTAAAGAGTGAGTATGTATAAAGAAGAGAAGAGGTTTGATTTCTGAGCCCTGGGGCTCGCCAACATTAAGGGGACAGGAACATAAGGAGGAAGCACCAAAGAAGACTGAGAGGTAGGAAGACCATAAGAGAGAGGGTGTCCCACCATGGTCTCGGGGAACATCTAGCTCAATTGGCATGACACAGCTTATAAAGACAATGCTCTACATTCTACCTTGGTGAGTAGTGTCTGGGGTCTTAAAAGCCTGTGAGCGGCCATCTAAGATACTCCACTGGTCTCATCCCTTCGGGAGCAAGGGAGGATGAAGAGAACAGGATACAAGGAAAAGATCAGTCCAAAGGACTAATTGTCCACAGCTACCAAGGCCTCCACCGGACTGAGTCCAGTACAGCTAGATGGTGCCTGGCTACCACCACTGACTGCTCTGACCAGGATCACAACAGAGGGTTCTGGACAGACCTGGAGAAGGATGTAGAGCATAATTCTAACTCACAAAAAAAAAGAACAGATTTACTGGCCTAAAGGAGACTGGAGAAACCTCAAGAGTATGGCCCCCAGACATCCTTTTAGCTCAGTGGTGAAGTTACCTCCGAGGTTCACCACTCAGCCTGGGAGTGGACAGCCCCGTAAAACCAAATGAGACTAACGAGGTACAGGAGTCCAGTGACAAGGGCCAGAAGGCAGAAGGGGACAAGGAAGCTGGTGATAGGGAACCCAAGGTTGAGTAAGGATATTGTTGATGTGTTGTGAGATTATTAACCATTGTCATAGGGCAACATTTGTAGTAACTGTTAAATGAGAAACTATTCTGTTCTGTAAGCCTTCATCTTAAGTGAGAATAACAGCACAATTGGAAGAGCGTAGTCAATGTCACTGAACTGTGCATGTAGAAATTTTTGAAACGGTGTATCTTTGGCTATGTGTATTTTCACCAAAAAAAAAAAAGGTTGAGAAGTTAGAGGGTTAATATGTTGTGGGGTTGTTAACCAATGTCATAAAACAACATGTGTACTACTGTTTCATGAGAAACTATTTGTTCTGTAAGCCTTCACCTGAAGTACAATAAAATACAAAAAAAAAGGAAAAAAATAAAGAGAGAGGGTGTCCCAGAAGCCAAATGAAGAAAGAAGAGTAATCAACATGTTAAATACTCCTGTAAGTCAAGATGAGGACTCATGATTCATGCCACAACATGATGAACCTTGAAAACATTATGCTAAATGAAAGAATCCAGACACAAAAGGTCACATATTGTAAGGCTTCATTTATATGGTATGTCCAGAATAGGCAAATCCAGACAGACAGAAAATGGATGAGTGGTTGCCAGAGGCAGGTGGTGGGGGAAACAGAGAGTAACTGTTAATGGGTATGGAGTTTTTTTGAGGAGCAATGAAAATGTTCTGGAATTAAAATGCAGTGATAATTGCAAACTATGTGAATGTAATAAAAACCACTGAATTGTATACTTTAAAAGGATGAATATTATGGTATGTGAATTATATCTCAGTAAAAAAATTTTTAATGAAGACTCAGAGAGTATGGCCCCAGGACACCTTTTAACTCAGTACTGAAGTCATTCCTGAGGCTCACCCTTCAGCCAAAGATTAGACAGGCCCATAAAACAAACCCGAGGCTAAATGGGCACATCAGCCCAGGGGCAAGGATGAGAAGGCAGGAGGGGACAGGAAAGCTGGTAATGGGGAACCCAAGGTCAAGAAGCGGAGAGTGTTGACATGTTATGGTGTTGGCAACCAACGGTCACAAAACAATATTTGTATCAATTGTTTACTGAGAAAATAATTTGCTCTGTAAACTTTCATCTAAAGCACAATAAAAAAAAAAGTTACAGGAGAAGCCTGGGGCAGTGAGTTTACATTAATGGTGGTAAAATAATTTGGAAAAGGATAGTGAGAATGGTAGTAAAACTTGAAGAATGTAACCAATGTCACTGAATTGTACATGTAGAAATTGTTGAATTTTTTAATTTTTTCAAAAATTTGTTATATATATTTTGCTTTGCATATTTTTACCAAAAAGTTTTAAAAAAGAAAAGATTCAAAAACTTATACTGCCTTTCCTTTACAAATGTACTACTAGCTAATCAAATCATAGATGAGGGTAAATTTTTTTTTAAAAGGTATCCCAGATAATAAATGAAAAAGGAATGATAAAATTATAATGTCACCATTTTGCAGCCCCTAATGAATGGATCTAGGTATTGATCATCAACAGCTACTAACACCTCAAAGAGAGTCAAACAGACTTTATAAGCCTCCCGATGGAAGAACACACCATCACCTATGAAGTAGCCCTACCCTCAGGCCCCCCAAATCAAACCAGTGTCTGATCAGGCCTCTTGATTCAGCTACTGATTTTTAAGAAATACAGAGGGCAGAGATCATGTTAAACTACACCATAGGAATGCAATTAGCAAAATCTAGATTTTGAAAAACTCTAAAAGACAAGCAACAAATTACACGTGGGGAAAAAGAGAAAGAAAGGGAGAAAAAAAAAATGCAATAGATGGACCTTATTTGAATCCTGTTTCCAAAAGACTGTAAAAAAAATTACGACATACATGAGACAATCAGAAATTTCAACACTGACTAGATATTTAATGATACTAAGGAATTATTAATTTTAGGGTGTTGGTTATGGTAAAAGAGCACTTATCTTCTAGTAATACATCCTGAAAGATTTACAGATGAAATGTTAAGGTATATGGAATTTGCTTTATAATATGGAAAGGAGAACTGAATAGGGATGGAGATGAAACAAAACTGGCCATGACTGATAATTGTTAAAGCTGAGTGAGGAGTATCTGGGGTTTCATTAAACTATCCTCTCCACTTGCGTATTAGTTTAAAACTCACCGTTAGAAAAAAAAGTCAAAAGAAAACGGGAGGGGAGGACTTGGAGAGAGTAAGTACAAATGTCTCTTTTGAGGAGCCAGTAAAGGGACGTGCAGAAATGGTACAAGCAGTTAGAAAAGAATGTGGGGTCAATGGATGATTTTCTTAAAATGAAAGAAATTAGAGAAGGTTTGTATTCTGATGAGAACGGTCCAGTAGAAAGGGAAAAAATTTGGGAGAAGGGACAATTACTGGAGCGGTGTTCTTCTAGTGCAGGCATTAAGCATTACCTGCAAGTAAATTCAGCAGCATGGTCCAGGGAACAGATTCCTCAGAGAGGAAAACCATCTCTTAATATACTCTATTTAAGGGAACCACAGAAGTGAATCTGGGATACTTCTTCATCCTCGGGGGAGCTCTTCCTGGAAACACCCTCCTTTCTATGATCAGGCCTTAAATCAGCCATGATTACTCTTCATTAGTAAGAATCACACCCTCTTCCTGAAGATCTTTCATTTTTATTTTAAAAATCATTTTTAGTTTTTTAAAAAAGAAATAATAAAGAAAGCAAAACAGCCCCTAATCCCACTGCCCAGATATCCTTGTTAATATTTTTAATAGAAATGATAGAAAAGTAGAAGCCTCCCTCCCACTCCTAGTTCTGCTCCCTAAAAATAATCACAATTTTTTCTTTATCTTTCTAGGGAAAAATGCATATATCAGCATATACATGTCTGACAAAATATTCATACACAAAAACCATCATACTATACTACTCTGCACCTTGTTCTTTATATGCAATATACCTTGGCAATCTTTATCAGCACATTTATTTTAAAAACTACAGTGTACTTTTTAAAAGGCACATTTCTCATTGAAACACATTGAGAAATGAATATCTATATTTTTCAGACAGCAAAACTGACCCAGAGTGTAATTAAATGACCTGTCCAAGGTCTCAACAGGAGTAGGAAGCTGAGGCACTATTAGACGCTGAGTTCTTTTCACTCCCTGTGCCGCAGCGCCTCCCAGTGGCCTCTAAGGTGACGTCTTCCACCCACAGCCCGGCTGCCTCCCTCCAATGTGCCCTCTTTCTCCACACACTCCACCAAAAACCAAACAATCCAGTTGCTGAGTGGATTCCAACTCATGTTGACCTCCTGTGTGTCAGAGTAGAACTGTGCTCCATAGGGTTTTCAGTGGCTGATTTTTCAGAAGTAGACCGCAAGGCCTTTCTTCCAAGGCACCTCTGAGTGGACTCGAACCACCCATCTTTCAGTTTGCAGCCGAGCTCATTAACCGTTTGCACCACCATGGGACTCCATACACTCCACCAGTTCTTAGGGAGATTTTTTCATTTGAATTAAGACCATCTCACACCCTAATACAAGGTGTCTCTTTTTTATAAAACTTCTCTATTTGTGACATAATTTTTATAATCATTACACTGGAATTGAAAATTCTAAACAGAATATTAAGTTGTAAATCTTATAATATCTAACATTCTAAGGCTTCAGCGTGGAAAGAGAAGATATGAATGCCCAGAGAAGTCTACTTTTACCAGTGAATTTTTATTTAGTACAACGTACTGAGCATTTTCAAAAGTTTGTGGTTCTTAACCTTTTGAGGGGACATAGACACTTTTGAGAATCTGATAACAGCTACCAATGCTTTCCTGAGAAAAAAAGCACAGACACACAAAATCTTACTTTTACTACTACGGCGTTTACAGAATTTCTAAAGGCCATCCACAGTCCCCTTAAAAATCACTGTAATAATTATTTCATCTGCCAATTTTGCAACGCCCAGATACATCTATAATGTTTTAAGCAGTGTTACCACATGCTTTTAATTTACTCTGACTTTAACATATGTGCCAAATCTTCTCAGCATAAACTCAACTATCACAGAAACTCTGAAAACCTTGAAATATTTTGTTTCATATTTTTAAAAAAGAATAGAAATAGATTTTCCATTGAAAAGGTTATTTGGCACCCTGCCCAGAGCAAGGGAGAATGAAGAAAACCAAAGACACAAGGGAAAGATTAAGTCCAAAGTACTAATGGACTCAGAGTACCACAGCCTCCACCAGACTGAGTCCAGCCCAGGTAGATGACGCACGGTGCCTGGCTACTACCACCAACTGCTCTGACAGGGATCACAACAGAGGGTCCCAGACAGAGCAGGAGAAAAATGTAGAAAAAACTCAAATTCACCAAAAAAAAAGACCAACCTTGCTGGTCTGACAGAGACTTGAGACACCCCTGGAATATGGCCCCTGGACACCCTTTTAACTCAGTACTGAAGTCACTCCTGATATTCACCCTTCAGCCAAAGACTAGACAGGCCCATAAAGAAACAATAATACACGTAGTTCAACCGCGTATATGAGACTAAATGGACACACCAGCCCAGAGGCAAGGACAAGAAGACAGGAGAAGACAGGAGAGCTGGACAAATGGAAATGGGGAACTGAAGGTTAAGAAGGGGAGAAGGTTGACATGTGGGGTTGGTAACCAATGTCATAGAACAATACATGTATTAATTATTTAATGAGAAACTAATTTGCTATGTAAACCTTCATCTAAAGCACAAAAAAAAAAGTTATTTGATTAAAAAAAAGATACCTAAAATAAGAACTGACCTAGTTTATACAGTGATAACTTGCTGCTCAGTCTTTACTTACACTGAAACCAAACCCAAACAAAAAGTCAGACTTTGGACATAGTGAGGAGGGGTTGAGCGGATACAGGTTTCATCACAAAATCAATTAATCATTACCTTCAGAAATACAATGAACTTTAGGAACAAAGTTTATCCTTTGGCTTTAGGGTGGGCAAAAATCGCTCCCTAAAGAAATTCTTTCTTCTACCACTTTTCAAATCCTCTACTGTAATTAGGATATCCTTTTCTGAGGTGCCTGAGGACATCACCTTTGTATGAAGGCTTAGATCCCCATGGAAATGGAGTCTGCATATAGCACCATCAACTTTTTGTTCACACATGTAAAACTACCTTTAATTTCCCTTTTCTGCTTGGCGACTAGCCCACTTTCCAGTCCGAAGGCCGTTCTGAACAAGAGTTGCCTTAAACATTAAAAGGTTATTTTCAAAAAGGACCCTTTTTTTTTTTTTACCATTTAATGAAGACTGACTGATTTTGAGGTGAGAAAAAGAAGGAAAGAGGGTAAAAGCAATAACGTTATTTCCTCCTCTCTAAGACCCTCTCTTCCCTATCCTCAACACCAACCTGCCTTCTCCCAAAAAAAGAAATCCCTTCTTCAACACAAATCCCCCTCTCTACCGAGTGTTAGAGCAAGAAATAGAGAACAGAGGGCCCCTGCAAAGTTGGAAGCTGGTGACCTGGCTGTGCAAAAGACTAGTTACCCAGATGAAGCAAATCCTCAGAGCCACAGAAGTTCCTCCCTTCCAGTGTAAGTAACAGATTTTAAAATACAGGTAGTACCCGACCTACAACGTATTTGAGTTACAAGGAATCACACTCCTTACGACCTTCCACTTTGTTTTGGTTTTGTACATCTTATTGTTAGTAATATGTACTACACACAATGTTGCAGTGCATACTTGACTGATGTTACCATTCTCGGATGTAATGTTTCCAACCCTCAAACACAAATAAAAATCAGATTTATAAAGATACTGATAATAAAACGCAATAATAATTAAAACTTTTTAAAAAAATGAAGTATTCAACTTACATCAGAACCGATTTACCATGGAGTAGTCATCAGAACAGAACCTCGTCATAAGTCGGCAACTACCTGTAGGTGGTTGTACATTTTTGCCTCGGATCTGTTTCTTTGACTGGCAATATTTTCTTATTTGTTGTTATTGTTCTTATTATTATTAATTCAACAGAACCCTTCAGCATTAGAATGCAGGATTCAACTGTGTACCTGATTCACCCTGAAATTACATTTAGCTTTTAATGAGATGTTATTTAGCTTGCGAGATAACACAACTTCCCCCCTTTCTTTGATTCCTAGGCTTAAAATGAACTCTAAAACCAGATTCTCCCCTTCCTAGTGGCAGTTTTTCCAGTAAAATGTTTTCGTTAATTAAATAGAGCATAGAAGGCCATTTCTCCTCCCTACCTGCTAGTAGGGAGTCCCTTGGTGGTGCAAATGGTTAACATACTTAGCTGCTAACCAAAAGGTTGGAGGTTTAAGTCTACCCAGAGGCACCTTGGAAGAAAGTCCTGGTGATCTACTTCCAAATAATCAGTCATTGAAAACCCTAAGGTATCTTAGCCATCCTAGTGGGAATGAAATGGTATCTCATTGTGGTTTTCATTTGCATCTTTCTGATAGCTAATGACGCTCAGCATCTTTTCATGTGTCTGGTGGCCATCTGAATGTCCTCTTTGGTGAAATGTCTATTCAAGTCCTTTGCCCATTTTATGATTGGGCTATTTGTCTTCTTGTTGTTAAGTTGTTGAAGTTTTATACACATTTCGGTTATTAGATTCTTCCTGGATATATGGTTTCCGAATATATTCTCCCTGTCGGTAGCTTATCTTTTTACTTTTTTGGTAAAGTCTTTTGATGAACAAAAATTTTTAATTTTTTTGAGGTCTCATTTTATATTTTGTCTTTTGCTGTTTGTGCTTTTGCTGTTATATTAGATAATCCATTGTTAAAAGCTAGGCCTGACAGCATTGCCCCTGCATTTTCTTCTAAGAATTTTGTGGCTTATCCATTGCTGGTGGGAATGCAAAATGGTACAGCCATTGTGGAAAAAAGTGTGGCAGTTCCTCAGAAACTAAAAATAGAACTATCATATGACCCAGCAATTCCACTCCTCAGTACATATCCAAAAGACCTGAAAGCAGAGGCTCAAAAAAAGATTTGTACACCCATGTTCATTGCAACACGATTCAAACAGCCAAAAGGTGGAAACAACCTAAATGCCCATCACCAAATGAATAGATAAACAAAATGTGGTACATACATACAATGGAATACTACTCAGCCAGTAGGAGAAATGAAGTCTTGATAAATGCTACAGTATGGATGAGGCCTGAAGACATTATGCTGAGCAAATTAAGCCAATCACAAAAGGATAAATACTGTATGACCTCACTTGTATAAAAAGACAAGAAAAGGCAAATATACAGAGAATAGAGTTTATTCGTGGTTACCAGGGGCAAGAAGGGGGAGGGGGTTAATGGTGATGGAAAAATTGCATTGATTAAGGGTAGGGTTGCACAGCCAGTTATTGTAATTTCTGTCAATAAGTTGTACACCTATAAAAAATGGAATTGGCAAAAGTTGTGTGACAGATATATTTACAACAATAACAACAAAAGAGCAGCTGCTGAAGCTGCTTATGTGCAACTGAACACCTCATGGGATTTGGTTCCTTGGTTTGGAGGTTTAGGGTCATGGTTTCATGGGATATGTCAGTTAACTGGCCTAATAACATGTTTAGCGCTTCTGTTCTATCTCCCAGTTTGTTGTGTAGTACCTGGGGTCTTAAAAGCTTGCAAGCAGCCATCCAAACCACAATTGGTCTCTATTCACCTGGAGCAACAGAGGAGGAAGGAGAGTCAGGAACAAAAAGAGGATACGGAATGTGTGGCTAATCGCCTCCATGAACAACTGTCTCCTTTGCCATGAGACCATAAGAACTGGAGGGTGCCTGGCCATCGTTACTGAATGTTTTGATCAAAGATTTCATAGAAGAATCTTAATCAAAAGAGGGAAAATGTAGAACAGAATTTCAAATTCTTATGGACCCCAGACTTTCTGAAGCCACAGGGAGTGGATGAACCCATGAAACTATTGCCCTGAGATAATCTTTAAACCTTAAACCAAAACCAAAAATATCCCCTGAAGTCATCTTAAAACCAAACAATAGTTTAGCTTAACTAGTAAAAAAAAAAAGTCTGTCTTGAGCAATATGCTCTTTAAGAACTATCTAAATACGGTCAAATTGAAAACAGCAACTCGAAAGATCAGATAGGAACCTTAGGGGGCAGGGAGTTTATGTTAATGGGGGAAGAAAAACTCAGAAAAGGAGGGTGAGAATGGTTGCACAACTTTATGAATATAATCAATGTCACTAAATTGCACATGTAGAAACTGTTGAATTGGTGTATATTTGCTGTGTATATTCTCAACAACAACAAAATAAGTAAAATTTAAGAACAAAAAAGAAAACCCTATGGTAATTATACCCAGTGCTCTGTATATTAGGATTCATCAATTATGACAAGAAATTGAAGAATAATTGAATAACATCTCCTAGAGTGGTATTTTTTATTTGCATGCTTAGGATTTGACATTTTAATAGGGTGAGTGGGACGGCTTAAAACTTGGGCTACCTTGTACATTGCAGGCTGCTGCATGGATTGCCAAATATCACACTGGGTGGGATACTGTGGGGGAATTAACATTAGAGTGAAACATGGTGCTACCCAGATTGAAAAAGAAAAAAACAACAAACTATAATTCCATTTACAAATGTCTTGGTGATGTTTCAAGAACTATGATTCAAAAATAATGGCCTAAACTCGGGAATTTACTAGAGATTGGGTTTGCTAGCATTTCGTCAATCACACAGCAACCCTTAATGATTATTTGATCAATTTATATTCAGTTAATGGGTTAATTACAAGTAGTTTATTTCTTTTCTAAACTCATCTTCTACTAAGAAGTTCTAAAGCTCAGTTTTGAGCTGTGAACTGTCTGAAACGTTGATGTGTGATAACCTTGTCACTGGTTCATCTTGGTGCTTGGAATGGTCAGTCTATTTGGTAAGTGTCCTTCACAGCAATGGAAATAGTCATTACAGTTTCTGACTCAAGTGGCCTTGGTAGAGTTTTCCATCTCTTTATTTCCTCAGGAGTTTCTTTTTCTAAGCAAGATTGTAATATTTGTGTCTACCGTGTAAAGAGTGGGGCAGAGCATATAGATGGATTTATTGTGGCCTCTTAGATGAGGACTAGCCCTTAGAAATCATTGCCCTGTGGGCCCCACTGTGTGATAATCTTACTGGATAGGTTTTAGATCATTCTTTCCTGGAAAATGAACTGCTTTCTTAGGTACCTGGCAGGAATCTGAAACCTTGGTTTTATTGGGAAGAATTTTGAGAATGGGAATTCTTGATTCCAGATTAGCAATGTGTTAGCATGTGTTTCAAACAGAAGATTTGAAACAAAGATTTGTGAATTTAGAGTTAAATAATTTTGTCTAAAATCTGACTCTTTGAAAACTTGCTCTTTCCATCAAAATCCAAGTCATTGAGCACAAACAAAATGAAGGCTCCTATCTCAGGAGTTTGTGAAATTTTAATTTGGGGGCACTGAGAGACATGGCTCTTCTACCCTATCCCAAGTTCTATCTTTCTTTTTGTTATGATGTTTGTACATATTATAAGACTTTAGTGATGTGATGGGAAGTCACACAGACTCATCATGACCCTTTCTGAAGTTAGGAAATGGTTGACAGAAGGAGTTGTCGTTTACTGTTTTCAAGAGGGTGCTCAGAACAAGTTAGCCAGATTGTCCTTAAAATGTCCCTTTAGACAATCACATATTGTAGATTTTGCCTGCCCTATACCAAAGATGTAAGATGTACTAGGAAACTGTTTGTAGAATTTCTGTCAACTGACTCTTACGAGCTGTGATTGTAATTAAGTAGTTGGTGCTACAATTAAAGCAAAATCTAGTAGCAATGCAATGGGGCTATGTTTTCTTTACAGGTGATGGTTTGAGTATTTATTCTAAGCTTATAGATCTTTGGGGCCACAGGATGGGGTGGGTGTGGTGTTGGGGGAAATTATCAATGACAGTGGACTCCTCCAAAAAGGCCTCTGTGTGACAATGCCTTCACTGTTTTCTGTATGCGTGGAACAAAACTTGGGGCACTGCTCAGAGGCATGGCCACTGAATTTTAATAGTGTGGAGATTTGGGAAACAGTCTCAAGTGGAATATAGACTATCAGTCCAGAAAAGGTTTCATTATGATAGCTTTTTATGTATGTATATTTACTTTTTAAGAGAAAATTGAGTAGGCCTATAGTTTTACATGTATTCTTGTTAGGAATACTTTAAATGACTTTAACCCATTTGCCAAACATCCTTGTCAATTTTTGTCACTATTTTCTTCAATATGTAATTGTTTTTGATTTTTTAAATCTTATTTCCTGTCCATCATTTCTATGAAAATAAAGTTGTTGACACTGTTAGGAAGAAGGGGGAAAAAAACCCTATGGAGCACAGTTTTACTGTGATACGCATGGGGTCGCCATGAGTCGGAATCAACTCGATAGCAACTGGACCGGACCTGCTAGCTGAGAGCAAGTTTAGCTAGTGTGTCTGCCCCAGTTGATTACACTTCTAGGGCTTTTCGAAGGCCACCAGGAAATTATATGGGAAGAAAGCTTCCTGTTGCTCCATGCTGGACTAGCTCACTAGGAAACTTTTGATTGACTAGCAACATGTACTTGACCTTGGCAAACAAATGTCTTCACTTTTTAACATAAATGCCAGGCCTCAGCACTTTTCAGTCCTAAACTCTGCTGTCCATTAATCCTCTTGACAGCTGGCATGTGCTCAAGGGCTCTTGAGGGTTGTGGATAGCAATGTACCAGGAAGTGTGAACTGCGGTGCCACCATCCATTTCCCAGACAGGGATGAGGTTCTTTGGGTGGCCACCAGCAAGAGGACAGGCTTGGGTTTCCAAAAAGGCTAACCCAAATTCCAGAGCAGGGACAGATTATCCAATAAGCAAGGTAAGCACAGTGCTTACTTTGCTTACCAGATCATCTGTGCTGAACAATTCCACATTTTTTCACTACATCAAAGATTCTGCTTCTAGGTATGGCTAACATCTGTCTCTCTCCCAACCCTACAGCACCTTTCTACAGAATCAAGGCCTCTTTTCAAATTTATAATCCCTGACGGGGCGGATGACCCAGTAAGCAAGGTAAGCACAGGCTTACTTGTGCTTACTTACTAATCTGTAGTGAACAATTTCACATGGGTTTGAAATATGTGGTGAAACCCATGTGAAATTGTTCACTACAGATGATCTGGTGAGTAAGGTAAACCCTGTGCTTACCTTGCCTATTGGATAATCCACCCCTGTTCCAGAGACAAGCATTTCAGCAGAGGTACCACACTCTTTGCATGCTGTCAGGAGCTCTGCTGGTTGCTCCCTACACATAAAATATAATCTGTCATATATAGCCTATGAAGAGGGAAGAGAACATCATTATTGATTGAGCCCTTCCTGTGCAGAAGGCACTATGTTAGTTAATGTGCCCACATTTCCTCACTATTCTCTCTACAAGTTTGGAGGTAGGTATTATTAAGCCTACTTTTCTTTCAGATGAAAAAACAGATCCAGAGAAGTTAAACAGCTTCTCCCAAGACCCACAGTTATCAAGTGGTGGAGCCAAGATTGGAATTCATGTCTGATGTTCTGATTTAGAATGCTCAGATGTTGGCTGTATTAAAGCTATTTGTGAGATATTACTTTAATATATCACAGCTAGTAGGAGAAAAGGAAGAACATTCTTTGATCCAAGAAATATTACTCAAGAATATAACCCAAAGAGAATCCATATGATATTCTCTGAAACAAAAACATGGCAAAAGAATAAGTCTTGGCATCTTCTCCCCTCCTCCCAACCCGTCCTACCTCTATCCATTCACCAAGGCTCAATTCTAGTCCCGCCTCCTCCATAAAAGCATCCCTGAGTGCTCTTCATCTGCACTTAACCACATACTGCTCTGTATTGCAAGTTTCTCCTCTTCTAACTTCCCTTCCCAATACTAACTACCTGATGAAAATTTAATGGTCAGAGAAATTGTAAGAAATAGAAAAGGAAAGATCCTAGACAGTCCATAGCCCCTGAAATATCCGAGTTGACTCTACAAGAGCAGAAGCATCAAAGCCTCATCATATCCCACCTGCAGAGAAGGAAGGGAAGCCAGGAACAGGTCTTGCAAAGCCCATCCTATGGGAGTGAATGTACCTAACTGTTCAGCAGTGAAGGAGCTGGAGACAAGAAAGCTTGTGACCAGCTCGAAGGCAAGGCAAGTTCCCGCTGCAAAATTAAGAATTTGGTCAATGTGAAGTGTCTTCCAAAAATAGTTCCCAAAGTTTTTATGCCATCAAATAAAAGTTTTATGAACACTAGAATTTTTATGCGTTTTTGCTTTCTGGCTTTACTACCCAGTTTTATTACCTCACTAATAAAAAAACAACTTCCATACTTTCTTGAAACACCCACCGAGAAAGCCGTTAGTAAGGTAGCTCAGATTAAATGCATATTACCTGGACGTGGCCCTCAAGACCACCATTAGTACATTAGCATTTGCTTTTCAGTTTTGCTAAATGATTCCTTGAACACCAACGGGCTAAGACGGCTGAGATCCCAGATGATACAGCCCATGGAAGAGTGAAGCAGAGTAATCTTGTGAGATAGGCACTGTGGGGGTGGGTGCTGGCTCCTGCTCTATGGAGACCGCTTTGTCACTTCCTTCATCCAAGCACCCATTTTCCCCTAAATAAAACAAGGACAAACATCCTTGCTCTGTCCACATCACTGGGTTGAGTGTTAAAGAAGGTAATATGCATGAAGTGAGGCATTGGTGGTTCAATAGTAGAATTCTCGCCTTCCATGTGGGAGATACGGGTTTGATTTCCAGTCAATACACCTAATGCACAGACACCACCCTTCTGTCAGTGGGGGCTTGAATGTTGCTATAATGCCGAAGAGATTTCAATGAAGCTTGCAGACTAAGATGGACTAGGAAGAAAAGCCTGGTGATCTACTTCCAAGAATCAGCCAATGAAAACCCTATGGATCAATGAGTCCCTGAGTGGCACAAAGGGTTAAGTGTTCAACTATTAGCTGAAAGGTTGGCAGTTAGAATCCACCCAGAGGTCCCTTGGAAAACAGGACTGGCAATCTGCTTCTGAAAGGTCACAGCCTTGAAAACCCTATGGAATACAGTTCTACTCTGCACACAAGGGGTCACTACAAGTCAAAATCTACTGGATGGCAACCAACAATACATATACAAGTAAAACCCTTTGGATCTCAATGATCCATTCCTCAACCAGTCATGGGTACAACACAGAACCAGGCAGTGTTTTGCTCAATTGTGCACAGGGTACTCATTAAGCCAGGGGCCAGCTCAACGGCAGCTAACAGAATGTCCTGTGTAAGGGGCTAATACTAACATTTCTATGGAAAAAAGCATACTAAATATCAAAGTACCAGAGGATGGTGCTTTAGTCATCATGGTATTTTAGATGTTTTGATGGAGTTTGATATGGTTTATCAATTTTATTATCTATGTGTCAAGTTCTGGAACTATAGATCCAAGATTGTTTGATAATTAATTCTATACAAAATTGAACTGCCTAAATATTTACTGGAAGCAGTTTACTTTGCTCTTCTTGGTCCTATGAAATACCTAGGTCTTTGGAGCCCTGTTAGCACAGTGGTTAAGAGCTCAGCTGCTAACCAAAAGGTCAGCAGGTTAAATCCACCAGCTGCTCCTTGGAAACCCTATGGGGCAGTTCTACTCTGTCCTATAGGGTTGCTATGAGTTGGAATTGACTCAGCGACAACAGGTTTTGTTTGTTTGTTTGTTTTAATAAATACAACCAACACCCTCCTGTCAGTTTGTTGTACTGTAGCTATGATGCTGGAAGCAAGGCTTCAAACTGGTTCCTCCCAGTTTAGTCATGGCCACAGAAGTGAAACCAAAACAGACCCAAATTTTTAAAATTTTTACAACTTGAGTGAACCAGAACGATAACCAAAATGGGAAAAATTACGGTCCAAAGCCCTGCTAAACCTAATATCCCTCTTAGAAAATAAGGATAGCGCACATGTTGCATAGCAACCAACTATCTTGCCCCTCAGATTTTGAGCAGAGTTGGATACTACGGTGTCCCACTCAAAGATGTAGCCAATTGCACCGCTTTGAATGTGTGTTGCTCTCCATAGTCCTGCCAATAACCCAACCTCACGCATCAGTCTCCTGAAAGGGCTCACTACACTTCTTCTGAGTCTCCCATTCCAGGGCTTTGACTCGTAATTTTTCCTATTCCAATTATCGTTCTGGATCACCCAAATTGTAAATATTCAGGTGTGTTCCAGTTTCACTTCATCAGCCATGACTAAACTGGTTCGAACTGGTTTGAAGCCCTGGCTGAAAGCCATGCAGCAGTATTTCAAATACCAGTAGCATTACCTATTGTGAACAGTTTTAGCGGAGTTTCCAGACTAAGACAGACTAGGAAGAAAGACCTGGCAATCTACTTCCAAAAACTGCCGATGAGAGCCTTATGGATCACCACAGAACGCTGTCCTACTCACTTGCTGTGGACACATCATCAAAAAAAAAAAAACAACCCCACTGCCATCAAGTTGATTCTGACCCATAGCGACCCTATCAGACAGAGTAGAACTGCCCCATAGAGTTTCCAAGGAGCAGCTGGTGGATTCGAACTGCCGACCTTTTGGTTAGCAGCCGTATCACTGCTGGAGGAGGACATCAGATTTGGTGAAATAGAGGGTCAGCAAGGGCAAGATGAAATGGACTGACATAAAAACCACAACAATGGACTCAAATGTGCTGTCTTAGTTGTCTAGTGCTGCTATAACAGAAATAACACAAGTGGATGGCTTTAGCAAAGAGAAATTTATTTTCTCTCAGTCTAGCAGGCTAGAAGTTCAAATTTAGGGTATCTTCCCCAGAGGAAGGCTTTCTCTTTCTGTCGGCTCTGGGGGAAGGTCCTTCTCATCAATCTTTTCCTGGACTAGGAGCTTCTCTGTGCAGGAACCCCAGGTCCAAAGAAAACGCTCTCCTCCCGGTGCTGCTTTCTTGGTTGTATGAGGTCCCCTGTCTCTCTGCTCGCTTCTCTCTTTTATATCCCAAAAGAAATTGGCTCAAGACACAATCCAACCTTATAGCTTGAGTCCTGCCTCATTAACACAACTGCTGCCTATCCCCCCTCATTAATATCATAGAGGCAGGATTTACAACACACATGAAAATCACATCAGATGACAAAATGGTGGACAATCACACAATACTGGGAATGATGGCCTAGCTAAATTGATACACATATTTTTGGGGGACACAATTCAATCCATGACACATGCCGATGTTTATGAGGATGACACAGGACTGGACACCATTTCACTCTGTTTTACGTAAGGTAGACATGAGTCAGAGTCGACTTGATGGCAGCTATCTATCTAATATATGCAAACCTAATCTATGTTTGCATAAAAGGTCAGCTCTCTTTTGCTTCACAATATTAATACGTTTACCCTGCACCAGACTTAAGAAGAATGCAATGAAGTCATTGACTTTGCCTCTGAAACCTATTTTGCAAAAACCAAAGACTCTCCTTTTTTATGGCCAATGGTACCAGCCTTTTAAATAGAACTTTCTAACTCCTATCAGGAAAGATCTATACTATTCAAAACTTCAAAAATCAGTCAACTTATTTTGTCTGGGGGGAAGAAAAGATTCCTTGCTTATTCCAAGAAAGCACAGCAAAGTATGACATTAAGATTGCCTGTCAGGAATTCTGGGAAGATGGTGGCATAAACAAACCATTGTTCCAACCCTCTCCTACAAATAAAACAAGGAAACGGTGCTCAGCTTTGAGGAACTCTGAATCAGGGAGCAGAAAAAAGCAGCGGAGAACTGAAAACAGGCAAGAATCAACAAATCAGCAAGTCGCATATGGTAGGGAAATCGCTTCTCCCAGCATCCCTGCCACTCCTCCAGCCACATGGGCCACTGGCTGCTGTGAACTCGGGTAGTGGCCCCAGAAAAAAGCTTGCTTCCCTAACCACTGCAGCCCCTGCTAGTACAAAGAGACAGGATCCCAAGCTTCTCCCCTAAAATCAACAAGGCAGACCTCCCTAGGGGTCTGTTTGGAGTTTACCAGCAACTCTCCCACCCAGACACTGCTGGTTGCAAGCTTACTCCAGATTGCTACAGAAGGCCCATGCAGTGAATTCTGTTCTCATAATCAACACTCTATCTTCCTCCCTGCACACCCCATAGCTCAGGCCTCTGAAACCAACCCAGGGAGGCAGTTCAGGTCATTCTGCTCCCTCTTTTGGTCAGTGCTGAGGGCTGCTGACTGAGGCTGCTGTGTGCTAAGAAGCAGGTATCTTTAGTGGATGCTACACCAACAGCCAACATACTATATGGAGGGCTCTGATAGTAACAAGGCAGACCTCCCTGGAGGTCCATTTGGAGTATGAGGTCTTCTTCCCCACCCAGACACTGTCACCTGCAAGCCTGCTGTGAATTGCTGCAGAAGGACCCTGCAGTAGACTCTCCTCCCATAGTCAGCACTCCACCTGCCTCCCTGTACACTCCATAGTTCTGGCCTCTGAATCAACAGGCAAACATCCCTGTGGGTCACTTAGGGTTAGTCTACCTCCACTTTCAGTTGGTGCTGAGGACTGCTGACTGAGGCTGCTGTGTGTTAGGAAACAGGCATCTGAGTGGGGTCTATACCACAGCCAACATACTACAGGACAGACTCTGATAGTAACAAGGCAGACCTCCCTGGGGGTCTGTTCAGGGTATGTTGGCTGCTGGACTGATACTAACTCCTACAGGTTCCCTACAGTAGAGTCAGAAGGTGGGTTACCTAAATGGAGACTGCTCCCCCAACCACCACAGGGCCACTGGGGCTCTGAAACCAACAAGACAGATCTCTCACAGGTCCTTCTGAAGAGTGCCAGCCTCTCCTCCTCCTGAAACAGAAGAAAGTTTTCCTGTGCTTCCCCTGAATGCCAGGGCAGATATAATCAGCCCCCACAGAGCAAGGAAGGAAACCTTGGGCAAAACTGGAGGGCAACACCCAGCCCTGAAGGGGGCTCACTGGGTGTGGGTTTTCCAACTAAAAATGTGATTACAGAAACAGAGAAGGGAAGGGAGTAATCACCAGAGAGAGGGGATTGATTAGTACACGATATAGCATGTGAGTGGCAGTGCCTGCTGATAGACAGACTAACCACAGTGTGTTCTCTGGTGTGTTTGGGAGAGACTGGAAGTTGAAAAATGAGATCTGGAACTTTTGAATGCAATTAAACAAAGGGAGGGAGAAGGAGCTATCACAGAGAGGGAGAGGAAATGGTAAACAAAAGCCAAAGACTCTGCTCACCTAAGAATTTCTTGCAGAACGTAATGCAGGCAAAATCATCAAGAACTGGGGAAAACTGAGAAAGTTAATGCCTTTGAAAATTCCAATGCCCCCCAACAAAATCACAAGACACACAAAGAACAGAGAAACAATGGCCCATCTAAATGAACATGACAAAGAGAGTGAAAGTATATTTAGGAATAATCAAATAATGAAAAAAATGGAAGAATATATTACAACATTAAACATAAATTAAAGAACTAAAGGAAAATGTAGACAAAGAGCTAAAAGAAATAAGGAAAATAATGCAAGAACAAAATGAGGATCTAAAAAAAGAGATATTGCAACCGAAAGGGTCAATAACTGAAATGAGAAACACAATAGGACTCATCAACAGATTTAATGAACAGGGAGAAGAAAGAATCAGCGAATTAAAGGATAAGATAGTTAAAATTACAGACGCTGAAGAGTAACAAGAACAGAGACTCAAGAAGGCTGAGCACAGTTTAATGGAATTATGGGATAACAACAAGAGATTTAATATACGCATCATGGGAATTCCAGAAGGAGATGACAGAGAGAATATGTGAATAATGACAGAAATTCTCCTCAATCTAACAAAGGACATGAATCTACAAATCCAAGAAGATCAAAGAACCTCAAGCAGGATAAAACTAAAGAGACCTACATCAAGACATATCATAGTTAGGTTCTCAAAAATTAAAGATGAAGAAAGAATCCTGAAAGCAGTGAGAGAGAAGCAATCAATTCTCTGTATGCAAAGGATTCCCAACAAAATTAAGTGCTGGTTTCTCCTCAGAAACACTGGAGGCCAAAAGCAATGAAGTAATATATTTAAAGCACTGAAAGAAAAAAAAAAACTGTCAACCAAAAATATTATACCAGCAAAACTATCCTTCAAGAATGAGGGTGAAATTAAAACATTCCCAGACAAACAGAAGCTAAGAGAGTTCACATCCACCAGACTACCCTTAAAAAAAATACTAATGCAAGGTCTGTAGATTGAAGGGAAAAGTTACTAGAAAGTAATTAAAAGCTATACATAAAAAGAAAGATCCCTAATAAAGAGAAATACATGGACAAGTACAAGGGCTAGTAAGAAGGTATTCATGTTGATAATTCTAAAGTTTTTTGTCTACAGGGCACATGTAATATAAAAACGTAATTTAGCGATTACAACAACAAAAAGGGAGTAAAGGAATAGTATAAATATATAATTTCTTCTGTTACTGAAGTTAAGTTGGTACAAACTTAACCCAGAATGTTATAAATACAAGCTCTTAACTGTAATACTCATGGTAGCCATTAAGAATTTAGAGACCATCTCAAGAATAGATTTGACACGTTGAACACTAATGACCAAAGATCAGACGAGTTGTGCAATGACATCAAGTATATGATACGTGAAGAAATCAAAAGATCATTAAAAAGATAAGAAATAAAGAAACGACCAAAATGGGTGTCAGAAGAGACTCTGAAACTTGCTCTTGAATGTCAGGTAGCTAAAGTGAAGGGAAGAAATGATGAAGTAAAAGAGCTGAACAGAAGATTTCAAAAGGCAGCTAGAGAAGACAATGTATTTTAACAAAATGTGCAAAGACCTGGAGTTAGAAAACATGCTTGGTATTTCTAAAGCTGAAAGAACTGAAGAAAAACTTTAAGCCTCAAATTGCATTACAGAAGGATTGTACAGGGAAAATATTGAATGACTCAGGAAGCATCAAAAGCAGATGAAAGGTATACACAGAGGTACCGTACCAAAAAGAATCGGTTGACATTCAACCATTTCAGGAGGTAACACATGATCAAGAACTGATGGTACTGAAGGAAGAAATCCACGCTGTACTGAAGGCACTAGCGAAAAACGAGTCTCCAGGAATTGACAGAATACCAACAGAGATGTTTCAACAAACAGATGCAGCACTGGAGGTGCTCGCTTGTCTATGCCAAGAAATTTGGAAGACAGCTATCTGGCTAACCGATTGGCAGAGATCTTTTATTTATGCCCATTCGAAAGAAAAGTGATCCAACAGAACAAGGAAACTATTGAACAATATCATTAACATAACACACAAGTAAAATTTTGCTTAAGATCATTCAAACGTAGTTGCAGCAGTACATCAACAAGGAACTGCCAGAAATTCAAGCTGAATTCAAAGGAGGACATGCAATGAGGGATATCACTGCTGATGTCAGATGGATTCTGGCTGAAAGCAAAGAATACCAGAAAGATGTTTACCTGTGTTTTATTGACTATGTAAAGCCATTCAACTGAGAGGATTATAACACATTATGGAATATATTGCAAACAATGGGAATTCCAGGACACTTAATTGTGCACATGAGGAACCTGTATATTGATCAAGAGGAAGTCATTCTAACAGAACAAGGGGATACTGTGTGGTTTAAAGTCAGGAAAGGTGTGTGTCAGTGTTGTATCCTTTCACAATATTTATTCAATCTGTATGCTGAACAAATAATCTGAGAAGTTGGACTATAGGAAGAAGAATATGACATCAGGATTGGTGGAACACTCATTCACAACCTGCACTATGCAGATGACACAACCGTGCTTGCTGAAAATGAACAGGACTTGAAGTACTTACTGATAAAGATCAAAGACCACAGCCTTCAGAATGGATTGCACCTCAATGTAAAGAAAACAAAAATTGGAGACTTCCGGGCAACATGGTGCTATAGGCAGAAGCACCATGCCGTCCCTCCATAGCAAAGATGCGAAAAACTAAGCCAAACAGAGAAAACAGCAATCCTGAAACCATAAGCATCAAATGAAGAGAAAAAGAACTCAGCCAAGCACTGAATGGAATAAGAAACTGACAGAGAACAGAGAGTGAGGAGAGATACATGCAGAGGTCCCCATCAGCTAAAGCACCACGGATCCGCCATCTTGTACTCCTATCAGAGACCAGTGAACAGGGGGTACAAGAGAGCAGCTTCAAGGAGCTTCCAGTGGGAGACAGAACAACCGGTAACCAGCAATATATGCTTTCCCACCACCCCCACCCTTCTTCACCTCCACTTGGCCTCCTCTGCTTCCTGCGGCCACAGCCTCTTGGACAGGAAGCATCGGTTTCACCCCAGTGTAGCTTGGATTTCACCTGCCCACACTGGCCAGCTCCCTAAGTGCCATTTGTTGGCTGCTGGTGTTGCTTTTCTCCACGCTTTAGAGTTCTTCCTTACCTCTCACCACCTCCCCCTCCTTTCTCTCAAATACCTGGTTCTGTGCGCCATCTTTGCTTCTTCCTGAAAGGCTGTGAAATGCCGCTCGAATGTGAGACGGCTTCCTGGCCCGTGCTGCCATGGTGGTGGGATCCCGGGGCTTTTTGTTTGTGTGTTTTGAATTGTTTGTTTGTTTGTTTTCTTTTTCTTTTCTTGAATTGGGAGCCCGTTCTAGCTGGACAGTACTGCACAGCTTGGGACCTACCCCTCGGTTTGTGCAGATGCGCAAAGGGATCCCTGAGAGCATTTCTTTTTTCTTCTTTTTTTGGGTTATTTTTTCTGTTTTTTGGGGGGAAGGGGTTTCTTGTTCTTTTTTTCATTTGTTTCTTTTGTTTTGTTTTCTTTCTTTTTCCCTTTTTGTCTTTTTTCATTAATCAGTTTCTCATCTCTCTATACTTTCTTTCTCTTCCTGTGCCCTGAATACCTGTGCTGAGTGACACCTCTATGCCATCTAGACAGACTGTACTTCACGGCCTGGGAGCAACTTCCCCAGACCTCGTAGCTGCACCAGTGGGATCCCTGGGAGCTTTTCTTTTCTTTTTTCTAATTTTTATTTATTCATTTTTTTTCTTTTCTTTTCTTTTTTCTTCTGCTCCTTTTTGTTTTTCTCCATTTCATAGTCTCTCATCTCTTGACTCCAATGGTAAGCTCCCCTAGCACTCTTTTCTGTTTGTATTTTTTTGGGTCCTGTTCCTCTCTCCTCTCTCCCATACCCATCTTAGCTCCACACATCACAATCTTCCCCATCCATCCTGCCTCCCTGCACCGTGCGCTGAACAACACACTACCAAGCAACCCAGGCATGGTGTACCGGAACCTGCCCTGCACTGATTACCGGCCCACCCTGGTGGCCATAGTAAGTGCCACAAACAACCCAGCCCAGCAACTCCTCTTCAGCTTGACCTGCACTGCTGTACCATATCTAAGCGACTGGCCCTGCCAACTGGAGAAGGAGGCAAACAGTATCTTGCCCACAGACGAGCAAACAACAAAGTACGCACAGCCTGCCTGCTCACACACAGCCAAATAAAACAAAAAAAAGGATGAAACAAACAAATCTACAATCAATAAATGAGAAAAATAACTACCGAATGCCAGAAGACAGGAGACAATATCAAAATATTTACAAAAACAAGACAGGATGGTTCAAGTAGGCATCCAAAATAAAACACCAGATGACTTTCCAGTAGAAGAAAAGGCACTAAGACTACCTGATAGGGAATTCAAATCTCTAATATTCACAATTATCCAAGAGATGAAGCAAAAAGCAGACAAAATTAAGAAAGAATAGACAAATTCATGGAAAAGGCAGACAAATTCATGGAAAATACAGACAAAAAAATGGAAGAATTCAGGAAAATAATGCAGGAACAAAATGCCAAAATAAATTCA
>NW_004443937.1:31908813-31944282 GCF_000243295.1 Trichechus manatus latirostris | reverse complement strand
TTTTACCAAAAAAAAAAAAAAAGGTCCTCCAACGTCGAGAAGGGAGAGTATTGACATGTTGTGGGGTTGTTAACCAATGTTATAGATATGTGTACTGACTGTTTAATGAGAAACTATTTGTTCTGTAAACCTTCATCTAAAGCACAATTTAAAAAAACCATTTAACTGTAAAAAAAAAAAGCACAAACAGGAAAACACAAAATAAATAAATGGGGCCTCATAAAAATTAAAGGCTTTTGTTCATTAAAAAACTTTATCAAAAAAGTAAAAAGACAAGCTATTGACTGGGAGAATATCTTCACAAACCATATATCCAATAGGAATCTAATAAACAAAATATATATAGAACTTCAACAACTTAATAACAAAAAGACAAATAACCCAATCATAATATAGGCAAAGGACTTGAATAGACATTTCACCAAAAAGGACATCCAAATGGCCACCAAACACATGAAAAGACGCTCAGCATCATTAGCTATCAGAGAGATGCAAATCAAAACCACAATGAGATATCATTTCACTCCTACTAGGATGGAGCCCTGGTGGCGCAGTGGTTAAGAGATAAGGCTGTTAACCAAAAGTTCGGCAGTTCAAATCCACCAGCCACTTCTTGGAAACCCTATGGGGCGGTTCTACTCTGCCCTATAGGATCGCTATGAGTCAGAATCAACTCAGCAGCACCTAACAACAACAAGACGATGGCTAAGATTAAAAAAAAAAAAAAAAATGTTGGCAAGGTTGGGGGGAAATTGGAACCCTTATCTGTTGCTGGTGGAAATGCAAAATGGCACAGCGATTATGGAAAACAGTGTTGCAGTTCCTTAAAAAACTAATAATAGAATTACCATATGACTTAGCAATTTCACTCCTCCGTATCTACCCAAAAGACTTGAAAGCAGAGACTCAGAGACTTGTACACCAATGTTCACTGCAGCAGTATTCACAACAGCCAAAAGGTGGAAACAACCTAACTCTCCACTGTCTCAGTCATCCAGTACTGCTCTAACAGAAATACCACAAGTGAATGGCTTTAACAAAGAGAAATTTATTCTCTCACAGTCTAGTAGGCTACAAGTCCAAATTCAGGGCTTCGGCTCCAGGGGAAAGCTTTCTCTGTCAGCTCTGGAGGAAGGTCCATGTCATCAATCTTCCCTTGGTATAGGAGCTTCTCTGTGCAGGAACCTCAGGTCCAAAGGACACGCTTTGCTCCCAGCACTGCTTTCTTGATGGTATGATGTTCCCACATCGCTCCGCTTGCTTCTCTCTTTTGTATCTCGAGAGAGATTGGCTTAAGACAATATCTAATCTTGTAGATGTCATCAATATTACTGTCACTAATCCATCTTATTACATCATAGTGATAGGATTTACAACACATAGGGAAATCACCTCAGATTACAAAATGGTAGACAATCATACAATACTGGGAATCATGACCTAGCCAAGTTGACAGACATTTTTGGGGGGCACAATTCATCCTATGACACCCACCAACAGACACAAATGGATAAACAAAATGTAGCACATACATACAATAGAATACTACTCAGCCAGTAGGAGAAATAAAATCTTGATATATGCTACAGTATGGATGGAGCTTGAAGACATAATGCTGAGCGAAACAAGCCAAAAGGACAAATATTGTATGACCTCACTTATATAAAAAGACAAGAAAAGGCAAATGTATAGAGACCAAAATTTATTAGTGGTTACCAGGGGTGGGAGGGAGAGGGAAAGGAGAGGAGTGTTTAACAGTGATGGAAAAATTGCACTGATTGAGGGTAGAATTGCACAGCCAATTGTTGAATCCCTGTCAGTAGGTTGTACACCTCTAAAATGTTGAATTGCCAAAAAAAAAAAAAAAAAAAGATTGCCTGTCAGTTTGATTCAGCTAATGCATTTCTAGAAATTAAGAACTACAAGGCCATTTCCTTGGTATGATACAGCTTTCAACAGACCTCTTGGCTGCTGTCTTAGGCTATCTAGTCCTACTATAACAGAAATACCACAAGGGGATGGCTTTAACAAGCAGAAGTTTATTCTCTCACAGTCTAGTAGGCTATAAGTCCAAATTCAGGGCATCAGCTCCAGGGGAAGGCTTTCTCTTCTTCGTCAGCTCTGGTGGAAGGTCCTTGTCATCAATCTTCCCTTGGTCTAGGAGCTTCTCAGTGTAGGGACCCTGGGTCCAAACGATGCACTATGCTTCTTTCTTGGTGGTATGAGTTCCCCGTCTCTCTGCTGGCTTCTCTCCTTTATATCTCAAAAGAGATTGGCTTAAGACACAATCCAATCTTATAGACTGAGTCCTGTCTCATTAACATAACTGCTGCTAATCCTATCTCACCAACATCATAGAGATAGGATTTACAACACATAGGAAAATCACATCAGATGATAAAATGGTGGACAATTCATTCACACAATACTCAGAATCATGGCCTACCCAAGTTGATACATATTTGGGGGGAACACAATTCAATCCATGGCAGAACCTACTCTGTCAGGAAGCCTCCTGCCCGAAGGCACTCAGCTCTCTTTCGCTCCTTGGACTGGTTCCCACCAGTCTCCTAGTTCTGTTGCCGTCGTTTCTCTGCCACCACTTCTCGAAGTCTTGCTTGGCCTTCTCTAGTGTTACACTCCTCTCTCTGTGTCTTCTGGTTCTAAGAGGTTCTCAGTGCAGGGACCCTGAATCCAAAGGATGCTCTCTGCTCCTGTCTCTTCTTCTTAGCGGTATTGAGGTTCCTATCATGGCTTGCTTCTCTCTCCTTTTATCTCTTTAAGATAAAAGGTGTGACTCAAGTAAGGCTGTGACTTGAATAAGGATAGTAAAGGTGGTGACTGGGCTAAGAGTGGTGACTAGAGTCACACCTCTAGTAAGGAGGTAACTCAAGATACATCCTACCCTAATCCTGCCTCATTAACATAATGGACAACTCACCCCAATTCGGATCATAACCACGGGCATAGAGGTTAGGATTTACAACACATCACCAAATGCAGGATAATTACATCAGATCACAAAATGGATGTCTTAGGCTGGGTTTTCTAGAGAAGCAAAACCAGTAAAGCATATAATATATATAGAGAGATTTATATCAAGGAAATGGCTCACTTGGTTGTAGAGGTTGGAATGTCCCAAGTCCGTGGGTCAGGACAGATGCACACAGCCACAAGGGCTGGTGAACCCAAGATCGGCAGGTTGGAGACCAGAGCTCTTGTTCACAGGCTGTGAAGACTGACAAATCCCAAATATCGGCAGGCAAGACCACAGGCAAGCTGCTAGCTCAAGTCCCAAGAACCAGAGGTCAGATGAACAGGAGCCAGCTTCGGGATCCAGAATGAGCAAAAGCCCATAAGCTTTGCCAGAATATCCACTTATATTCAATGCAGCCCATGCACGCAAGGAAACTCCCTTTCAACTGACTGGCTACTCACAGCAGACCCCATCATGGAGGTGATCACATAATATCAAATCTCATCATCTCAACCACTGAGAATCATGGCCCAGCCAAGTTGACACACAAGCTTAACCATCACAGCTGCTTTCTATAGATGATGTACTGCAATCCTCAGGGATTTACTGACCAAGGAATTCAAGAATTTTATTTGTAAATATTCTTGTATAAAAAGTGGACAGGCATTTTTTCCTGTAAAGTCCCAGTTTATGTGGATTACTTTAAATGAAGAATCTGTAGAAAGCAGAAAATGCCTATACAGTACTGCTTCACCTGAGTACCAGGCAGTCCCCAGGTTACAGATGAGATCCATTCCTAACTGCATCTTTAAGAATTTGTAGTTAAGTCAGAATGGTCCATACGGTTCTTATTTAGCCTTACTTTAAGCAGAAGAAACTCTGGTGATGTAGTGGTTAAGCGCTACGGCTGCTAATCAAAAGGCTGGCAGTTCAAATCCACCAGGTGCTCCTTGGAAACCCTATGGGGCAGTTCTACCCTGTCCTATAGGGTCACTGTGAGTCAGAATCGACTCAATGGCGATGAGGTTTTTCTTTTTTTAGTGCAAGAGAAAGCTCAAAGGCTTTTCAATGATTTAAAAACTGCACGTGCAGCAAGTGAAGGTGATTGTGATGAAGAATTTGTTGCAAGTAGGGGTTAGTTCAATCATTTCTAAGTGTGGGCAATTTTACATAACATTAAAGGGGAAGTACAAGTATGTTTTTAACCAGGGGACTTATTGTTATCATATTTCTATTACCTTTAAAAAACCATAGGGCAATGTAGCTCAAAAACAGATAAATTGGTAAGTTTTAAACTATGTTCTCATGCATTTCATTATTGAAGAATGAAAGGCCATTAACGGAAAGCAAAGATAGGAAAAAGGTCACTGAATAAGAAAACAAAAACTTTTCTATATGAAAGCACCCATTCAGGTCATCAATGCTTAGGAAATACGTGATTTTTAAACATTTACAAATAAAAAGCCCAACTTCCCCCACAATTCCTTAAAACTAAGTTAGATCAATAACCAAACAGTTCATTTACAGTACTTGCCACCACTTTCCTAAGTACTATACAAATGTATGTGCTTTACAATACTCTAAAACAAAATAAAAAACAGACTTAAAAGTATCTGAAAGGTTAAAGAAACATTAACAAATAACTTTCAAAACTAGATATCGCTCTTTTAAGTAGCAATTTTGGCAGCTTTTGTCACTGCAAAATTACATATAGAAATAACTACACTGGAATTTTTCATACAGATTTACCCAGAAAGATACTGATATCATATGATATGTTTAAATGCTGTATCTTTTTATTTCACTTTTTTTTGCTTGTACTTATCCATAGCCTAAGGAGAATTAACTTATGAATATACAGAATATACAAAATGAGATTCTACTTGGTTACCATTTTAACATTACCTTTCTACACCATCTGCCTCTGGATTTTCAATAAAAAGTCTTTTGTTTTATACATCTTCATCTTTGCCAAAGACAGTTTCTAGAGCTCCAGAAAGCTGTCACACTAATACAATCACAAAATGAAATGGAATGGAGCAGCTTAGGAAGACACAGGAGAGTGGGTGTTTTATTACATTTCTGTACCAGATCATTGTTTCTAGGGGGTAATCCATAAATTTTTAATCCTTCTAGTGTTCTTGAGCAATGTAAAAAGAACCGCTCCTGGCCTAGTTCAGCCTCTTCTATCACAGTAGTGGCAATAATTTTATTGTGCAAGAGAAATTGATTCGTCTATTATCTTTGGAGTTAATGCTTATTGAATTGCAAAACATAATTATGCCCTTCTGTTTAGATAATGAATACTGAGATGTCCTTCAAAGCCTACAATAGGTAATATTCCTTAAATTCAAGGCTGCAGGCAACATACAGAGGAGTGAGTGGTTTTTCATATTGTGACAGTTAATCTCCATTAAATTCATAGAGTTTCAGTAATTCAGAGTGATTTTTAATGTATCTGTTTAACATCAATTTCTATGTTATAACATAAATTGCACAATGTTATAAATAATACTTATAAGTGCAACTGAGTGGAAATAAAGAGAATTTTCTAATACTTGAATCCTCAGGTTGAATGAATTCAAGTTTACCAAAAAAAAAAAAAAAAACCTGTATCTGGACTACATATATTATTCCACAGATCATATAATGAGTAGTTTACACAAGAAGCTTACTAATGAATCCTTTGTCAGTTTTGCCTCCAGTGGACCACATGTTGGATATCCAAATTAAAACAATCTGCAAACAGCAAAGAAAGCAATTGAATCCTTTAAATACGTAACACTGTGGTTTCACCTCAGAGTGAGGGTACAAAGAAGATAAATAATTAACTCTTACGGTTGTTTCTCTGCAAATTCAATTCATAGGAGTTCGCTTGTCAATATACTCTTGCTGCTGAACAATCAAATTTTAGATTTAAGGGAACTAAAACTAATTAAATGCATCTGAAAGAATGATTATGGTGTTAATTACCCCAGATAAATAAATCAGCAAATGTATAATGGTAATGTAAGACTAGAAGCAACCGAGAACTGAAACTGGAAAGAGACAGAAAAGTAACCATGAAGAGAAATAGTCTATATGCTCTATTATCAGTACTCATGTTTTCATATTAATGTGGAGAATCGACAAAGAAGTTTTCAGGTTTAAGAGTTGACGTAACAGACAGATGCCTTTAATCAGACTCTCCTCATCGTGTTGGCTTAAGAATTTATATTTGAATATGCCTGAGGGAAAAAGAGGCAGAAGTAAAGTAACTCTGAGAGTATCTATGGAAACTCATGACGAAGTGTTTTTTAAAATGACATCCTCTCATTTCAACTTAGCAGGTGTACTTCATGCTGTAATTGCAAAATCAATTGCTTAATGGTATAAGCAAAAACATTTTTGGTTTTTAGCCACTTTGTGACTTTGCGAATTGTGCCTATAACTGATTGAAAACGTAGAGCTCTGGCTGGAGTTCTTTAAAAATCTTGACTTACTGTCAATGCACTAAGCAGTATGTTCTGCTAAATCATATGTTTAATTTTAATTCTACTTCAGGCGACTGAAATTTTATTGCTGACTTCATAAACAATCTGGAGCAACGTAATTAGTTGGGATAGACTAGAATGTGGTAACAAAGAGGCTGCAGAGTACATAATCCTTCAAACCCAACAGTCTACTTCTCATTCACGTAACAGTCTGAGGAGGATGCTCCTGCTCAGCAGGCTGCTCTCCTTCATGTGGTGATTCAGGGGTGCAAGCCCTTTCCACCCTGTGCCTCTGCCATCCTTATTGCCTCATTTTTGCCTGCACCCAGACAACAGAAGGGGAAAAACGAAGTGTGGAGGGGCAAGCTGCTCCCTAAAGCCTTGGCCTGGCAATGGCACACAGCACTTCCACTAACATGCCATTGGCCAGAATTGGGTCATAGTGACATATCTAACCTCAGTGGAGCTTGGGAAATGGAGCCTAGCTGTGTGCCCATAGCAAAGGATAAGAATAAAAAGGTTGTTGGTGAACAGCAACAATCTCTGCCATAGGCAAGTCAATTAATTTCCTTGTGCCTTTGGGCTCCTTAATTTACAAATGGGTAACAATTATGTACATCCAATATCAATCTTGAGAGATTGTGAATATTTATACTGATGAAGCACTTTGAGTTCCAAGGATAAGCAGACTATCAGTTGAATATATTGCTACTGTTTATGCCATTGCTGAGCTATTGCTACTTGAAATATTCTATTGGGTTAAGTAACAGTAAACAACATAGAACTTTCTAACTATTATCAAGAAGACTGTTAAATGCAATCTTGCCTGGCAATAAAGGGATGAAATAAGCAGTGTTTGTTGTGGATTGAATTTTTCCACCCAAAATATGTGTTGAAATCCTAACCCCTGTAGCTGTAAAAAGATGTGTCAGTCTGCTTCTGTAGAGATTTACAGCCTTGGAAATCCTGTGGGGTGGCTATGAGTCAGAATCGACTCAATAATGGTGGGTTTGGTTTTTTTGGTTGGGGAGCTGTAAATATGACCCTGTTTGGAAATAGGATTTTTTCTTTTGTTATGTTAAAGGAAGGACCTCCCCCTAGAGCCACCCCTGAATTCAGACTTACAGCCTCCTGAACTGTGAGAAAACAAATTCCTGCTCTTTAAAGCCACCCACTTGTGGTATTTGTGTTACCTCAGCACTAGGTAACTAAGACAAGTGTTCTAATCTCATGTTCTTTTATTCTAGTTACATTACTCCAAATAGAACAGCTATTTCTTTGTTCCTGGTTGAAAGCATTAGTATTTCTGGTCCAAAATTGATCAACTAAAAGAGTTTACCCATCAGAAATGCAATTCTAGAAAACATCTAGCACCTTTAAAAATACTTTCATAAAGTAGTATTTTAAAATACAAAGGTCTGAAACCTTTCTGGAGAAACTGAAGGAAGGAATTACCATCCTAAGTATCTGGTAAGGACCAGGCAATGAATTTTAGAGTAAGTCCACAACCTTGTGGATATCAATCATGTAAAATAAATATTGGTGATGATACAGCAGCACAAGGATAACAAATTTCACTCACAGGTAGCCAGTGTAATTTAAGAGTGTACCAGGCATGATACGTGATCTGCCCAGAAGTCATGGCTAGAAGATGTTAATCCCAACTCAGTAAGTGAATCATCATATGACCTTGGGAAAATTAGTTTGCTTCGGTTTCTCTGTCTAAAAAGGGAAATAATAATAAGCACATGTTTTCTAAACCAAATCTTAAAAACTGGAGAGACTCTATCAGACCAGAACTAAAACAATTTCCGAGGCCAACTCTTCAGACAGGGATTGGACTGGACTGTGGGACATAAAGTGATACTGGTGAGGAGCGTGCCTCTTAGTGCAAGTAGATACAAGAGACTGAACGGGCAGCTTCTGTCCGGAGGTGAGATGGGAAGGCAGAGAGGGTTAGGAGCTGGTTGAATGGACATGGGGAATCAGCGGTGGAACGGAGGAGTGTGCTGTCACAGTATGGGGAGAGCAATTAGGGTCACATAACAATGTATGTATAAATTTTTGTACGGGGAAAAAAAATTGGAGAGAGAGAAAACAGACACTGGGAAAGCTGTAAGATTGAAAGGTGCTAAATGATTGTTCTGGGATACGCTAAACCAGAAACAATGTTTATGCTTCAGGAAGCATAGAGTCTAAAAATCAAGATATATTAATACAAGTAAATTAGGCATCATTATTTGTTTAGCACATGATAAACAAATGCTTTATTAGATGTGGAGCTAAAACACCATCTCTTCTCCAAGGTTTATGCAACAGATAAAGAGAGAACATCCTAACATACCAATTAACTCAACAAATATGTATTAGGCCTTTCCTCTGTGCAGGCACTGTGCTAGGCACTGGGAAAGTGATGGTAAACAAGAGAGACATGTTTCCCGCCTTCACTGAGCCGGCGAGACAGACAAAACATAAATAAATTACAACTTGCAGATAAGTGCTATGAAGAAAGTGAGGGAATAAGCCAAGGGACGTCAGAGGGAAATGTTCCAGAAGGAGGAATAGCATGTGCAAAGGCCCTAAGGCAAGACTCTTTTGGCATTTGTACAATGAAGAGCAAGGAGGCCAGTGGGCTTTAATGGAATAATTGTGAGGGGAATTCACAGAAAATGAGATTGGAAAGATAGCAGGAGGCCAAACTGAGCAATGTCTTGAAGGCCATGGTAAAGGCTTTGGATTTTACTGTAGAAAAATGGAAAGTGACTAATTGACAAAGTTACGCAGCTTGCGAATTTGGAACTAAATTGCTGGTTGTCTAAGTTGTCTTCCAGTGTCCCTTTCACTAGATTCCATGATTTGAAATGGCAAGCTTTATTTTTTACCACACAGTCACTCAGAGTGGGGGAGAGATAGGGTTAGAATGATTGAGTTTTAGATTTTCATTTTTTAAAAAATTTTACTGTGGTAAAATAAATATTTTAAAATGTTATCATTTTAACCATTTTAAAATTACTTTTAATTTTTTGGGGAAAAAAAAAAAAAAGGTGACGCAGAACACACAACTCAAAAGAGACCAAGGGTTACTCAATGTACAGTAAGCCTCCCTCCCACTTCTGATTCCAGCCTCCCAATGTCCCTCTCCTCCCACTAATCTCTTGTGTGGCCTTGAAAGATTTGGGTTTTAAAATGACATTCATGCAACAATATTTATTGAGGGTCTAGTCTATGTCAGGGGCTATGCTAGGTATTAGCTCTCTCAGAGTTTATTTTCTAAAAGACACACGAAAGGTCTTAAGGTTTGATTCACATATGTAACGCAAAATTGTTGGTTGTTAGTTGCTGTCTAGCCAATTCAGACTCATGGCGACCCCATGTGTGCAGAGTAGGACTGCTCCACAGGGTTTTCAAGGCTGCGACCTTTCGGAAGCAGATCACTAGGACTTACTTTAGAGGCACTTCTGGGTAGGTTTGAACCACCAGCCTTTCAGTTAGTAGTCCAGTGCTTAGCCATGTGCCCCACTCAGGGACTCCAAAGCAAAATTAGAACTCAAGTAAATGTGGATGATTTTCAATTCCAAAATATTCACTTTGTCCTTAGGATACTTTGAAAGCTGTTTAACAGTAGAGTGCATGGGAATCAACAGTAACATGTCTGGGGGCATGCAAACATGTTTTCTGATGTCATTTTCTATTCAGAATATGAAAACTCCCTAAAATAGCTTGGTGTACTTCACTAGTGTAGCACAACTAAAAATCGTAAATAAAAAGGAAATGTCTTAGATTATTCTAGGAAATCTATGTGAGGAAAAAAACTACTCGGTTTCAGGTGTGCTTTTTAAATTTTGTACAAGGTGAATGTATTAGTTATTCAAAAAAGATTAAAAAAATTTTTTAAATGAGGGTAGAGTTTTTTTTTAATTCAGTTGGAAGTAGGTGGAGGGGAGTGAGGCTCTTGCCTTCAGCCACTGGGAGAAAGAAAGGTAGACTGAGTGTAGAGAAAGGGTCTTACGGTAGAAGGCAGGAGCCCCTGGATTTTAACACCAGAACCCCTCTGACAGTGTGGAATTCTGAGCCAGTGATTTCTCCCCTCTGGGCCTCAATTAAATTGTCTGTCAAACAAGGATGACAACATCTTCCCTACCTAACTCCTGGGCTATGAAATGAAAGGGAACCCTTACCTTTCTTTTCTGATGAACTCCTATTAATACCTGGAGCTCCAATTCAAACATCCCCTCCTCCAGGAAGCCTTCCTAGTCTTTGAGTCAGATGGCGTTAGTGGCTCCATCCTCTGGGTTTCAAAAGAAACATCTCTAGCATTGTCCTGTTTCCTTGCATTGTCCTACTTCTTTCAGTTTCTCCCAGAGCCAGGAAGTGGTCTTAACAGACTTTGAAGCCCCCAAAGGGCCACAGTTCAATATTAAAAAACTAAACTCATTGTCTTTGAGTGGATTCCGACTCATAGCGACCCTATAGGACAGAGCAGAACTACCCCCATAGGGTTTCCAAGGCTGTAAAGCTTTAGGGAGCAGACTGTCACTTCATCCCACTCCCACCAAGCAGCGGTGGGTTTCAACTGTTGACCTTTTGGTTAGCAGCTGACTGCTTAACCACTGCTCCACCAGGGCTCCTTAGTTCAAAATTAGGAGTTCAATAAATACTTGCTTAAGAAGGGTGATACATGTTTCCTTGTCCACAGTTGTACATACTTCTTACATGATTCCGCAAAGAAAGTAAGGCAGGAAGCTTCTTTCCATTAACGAACAGTACCAGGCTATAAATCATAAAAACAATAGACATTATTTATAGTGCAATATACATTTATAGTGTTATTTTGATGAAATTATGAAATTTTCCTTTCAAAATTTTTCAATTCAGGAATTTCCTCAATTGAAAATATCTTTTCAATAGAGAAAATATTGCTTTTTAACAAGCCTGGGAGAGTTCCCTAGTCTCTGCTCCTTGTTTTGCTCTTTAGCTAACAACAGTACCTTGCTCTTTAAAAATGCCTTAAAATGCTCAACAGATGTTTGCTAAAAGAATAAATGATCTTTTTCATCCTTTAAATTATACAGGACAAACTCAAGCCTTCATAGGCTCGTCCCAGAACTCGGTGGAAATATGTACTTGGGACCAAGACGAGGAAAATAAGGGGCAGAAGTGGGTAGGGTAAAACATTACTGTGAAGTTCTAGGTGGCCAAGTTTGGCTTTTAAAATGTTTTTCTTCAGAAAACACCAAATTGTTAACGGTAATGATCTGGTGAGACGTGAAGCAGTTTTCGCGCCCCTCTCCCCTTCGCTTTTCTGTGCTTTCTAAATGGCCGGTGTAGCCCGCATTTCCACGGCGGTCTTTCCGTTCTGTGGCCCTGGCCGTTCTCGCGTGCGGGACCGAAGCAGGCGTAGTTTCGATCTCCGGCCTTGCTCGGCAGGTGCTCGAAGAAAGCGCGCGGGAAGCCGGGATCCCAGCACCAGTACATTTTAGCCTGTGGAGAGGAAGCGCCCCCGCCCTCCGCCTGTTAAGGTTGAGTGGAGGAAACCTGACGGCGCCGGAACCCGGAGTCCGGGTCTCCCGGAGCGGACCAGGATGGTTGCAGCACCGCCCCGCTGCAAGGCCCGGCGAAGAGGCGGAAATCGAAAGCGCTGACGAAGCTAGGGGAACTTTACTTCGATGCACTTTCCGGCCCGCGACTCCGCCCCCGCCGAAGGGGCTCGGCTCCGGGTTTCAAGATGGAGTCGCTGAGTAGAGCTGGGCAGGAGATGAGCCTGGCGGCCCTGAAACGGCATGACCCTTACATCACCAGCATCGCAGACCTCACGGGCCAGGTCGCTCTGTACACTTTCTGCCCTAAGGCCAATCAGTGGGTGAGTGTGGCCCGGCCACGAAGGACACACGCGCGGCCGCCGCCTCTTAAAGGGGCCGGGCGGGCTGCTGGGGCTGAGGGGCGATGAAGGAGGCCGGTGACTGGCGGAGAGCGAGGCGGGCACCGAAGGGGCCTTTGGGGCTAAGGGGTAGAAGCGAGAGAAGTAGGCCCTAAATGTCCTGGGAAAAAGCCATTGGAGGGGAGGTTTGGAGCAGAGTCGAGTTGCTTGGGGTCCGCTCCGGGGACGTGGGCGACCTGCCTTCTTTGCAGAGGCGTTGGGAAATTTGAGACCCGTGGAGTCAGACAGATGCCTGAAAGCTTGTGTTTGAGGCTTTGAGGGTTATTAGATAAGTTACGTATACATAGTATATATAATAAACACCCCTCCTCAACACACGTAAATGAGAGCCTCATCCGCAAAGGTCATTTGAATTTAAAGCTTGAAATCCAGTTAGTTACAATTCTTGGAAGAGGTGATGGGGTGAGTCTGGCTTTAATGGAACTACACTGTTTTCGGAGTTTTGGGAAAGATTGCAGGGCACTTAGGAAAGGGCTTCCGTGTTATCTGGATTCCCTTGAGAGCTCTGGAAAAGATACCTTGTAGATGTGTTCTTGGTCCAGGTGTGGTGCTGGTGATGTCACCTCTGAATGCTCCCATCATACTAAGTACATTTTGGCTTTTTTTGCACTGGAGGGGGTCCTAAAGGTTACATTCTGTCTGTTCATTTGACTCTTGTTAGCCCCTGCTTGAAGTTTCGTTGATTGTTTAAATAACGTAATTTTCGTTTTATTGTAATTGATCCTTCCTAATGAACTCGGTCAGTTACAGGCTTTACATCTAGAAAATAGTCCGTAAATGTTTGTTGGATTGGATTCATCTGTGCCTGAGGTTCACGTTGCAGTAAAAAATTTAAAAAACCCCTCAACTAACAAAACTCTGAAAAATTATTTTTGCAGTATGCCTTTTACAATATAATACACATTAAGTCTGTACAAATCATTTGGCATTTATAAACAGTTAATTGAGAAAAGAGAGTTTTCAAAATCTCTTGTTTTCCTATATCTTCTTTCATCTACCTCCTGGAAGAAAAGGAGGTATGGGAAGAAGCCACAAAGAACAAAATTATAGATTTTTAAAAAACATGTAGCAGTGTTAGGCATTGCCTTAGCTTGAATCCTTCTGAATCGTTTTTCTTCTCTTGGTCTACATGGAAATATGTGGCTAGGCACAAATGTGGATTGTGGACAAATGGTGAAGACACAAAGACTTTAAGTGCTTTGGAATTTTAATTGTGGAGTTCTGTTTTAGATAGGAAATGCAAGTTATAATAACCTGAATTGAAAAATAAGCTGCCATTGTTTATTTCGATCATGGCACATAGAGCATAACCAAAATCTTTTCTCTTTGAATTTTACAGTGAATTGTAATTTTGCACAATGAAATAAGATGGGCAAGTTTTCTTTTACTGTGAGATAGTTGATAACCTATTTCTTATACTAATAACAAGAAAAAGCCTCTGAATCCTTAGGAAGGAAAAGTTTCATGATGATATTTAAGCTAGAGCAATACTACCCCTGGAAAAAAATCAAGATGATTATCTTTTTTTAAATTATTCCAACAAACTCTCTTTGATATGGTTAACATTTGACGTTTTTCTAAAAGTTTGTTGATTACATTAAAACATTAAGGTCCAATGTAAGCTATGAACTGCAGACTAATATGGTTATTTGGGTTGTTTTTTTTTTAAAAAAAAAAAAAATGTAACTGTGTTTAACACCTAAATACACTTTTGTCCCAACAAGTGAAGATGGTAATGAATTGTACTTTCTTAATCAAGACATTTTAAAAATTATTTGTAAAACTTATAATAATTAAGGCAGAGTATAGTTACAATTGGGAATCCCTGGGTGGCACAGATGGTTCAGTGCTGAGTTACTAACTGAAAGGTTGACAGTTTGCATCCACCCAGAGACACCTCTGAAGAAAGGCCTGGCAGTCTACTTCCGAAAAGTCACAGCCATTGAAAACCCTATGCTCTGTGGGTCTCCGTTGAGTCAGAATCAACTTGATGGCAGCTGGCTTTTGTTTTGTTACATAGTTTCAACATTTCCTTCAAGCAAGTTCTAAAAATAGCCAACCAATTGTATTTGACAGTAATTGTTAACTAATCACAAAATTTGCTACTGATTAAAACATCAAAATCCCCCAATGATGAAACAAACTACTATCCTATAAGTTAAAACTTGCTTTTTTCCTATTAACTTTAATAAACTTTAAAGGTGAAGAACTGCTGTGCACAAGAACTTGGCTTTAAAATTAAGAAGTCTTGCTAAAATATTTTAGCTAAAAGAAAAATGTAGGTGACAGATACGATGCTGTACTGAACATTGAATATGTTTATATGCAGTGAAAGAATGCATAAGAAACTGGTAACAGCAATTGGTGGAGTAAGAGAGAGACTTACCTGTCATCAACTGATTAATTATTATTATTATTAATTATTATTTTAAATAATTGATCTTAAACATGACACATTTCTTTTCCATTAGGACTGTTCAGGTTTGAATGATTGGAAAAACACTAATTGATTCATTGTCTATTACAGGAGAAGACTGATATAGAAGGGACCTTATTTGTATATCGAAGGTAAGCTTTTTAAAAAATATATTTATTGTTTTTTAAAAACCTAATGGTGAAAACTATCATATGAAGTGGTTCGACTTCTTTTCGGGTGGGGGGAGGGCATTCCTGCTTGTTGCCTTCAAGTTTTCATCCACCCTAGCTATGGTATCCTAACCAAGTCACTTCCGTTCTCTGAGACTTACAGAACCAAAACTTACTTAAGAACCTAGCAGAACCATCTCAAAATAGAAAGCATTTTCTAGTAATGAATGAGTCTGAAATAGATGCATCCCTCCCTCCCCAACATTAAAAAGATATATAATTGAGAAAAATATAATACATAGACTAGCTCTGTAAAATAATGTAGTTGAGATATCAGCCCTTTTTTATGTGTATTTTTAGCTTGTTTAAGAGTTCTTTAAAAATGTGAATTATTCATAATTGCACCTTTTATTTTCAACTGCTCCAAGCATTAATTATTGTCTTAAAACATGATTGGTTTGCAAATTGCAACTTTGTTTTGTTAGGCAACTTTTGTGACCTGAAGGTGACTGACAGGATATGCTAGTCATGGAGTTACTGTCCCTCTAAGGTCATTCTCACAAGTGCAGTTTCCTTTCCTTGGTTTCTAAAGCTAACAGACTCAGCAGGGGTTATTATTGACAATTGATTCTTTTCCTTTTTTTTTTTTTTTTTTGTGTGTGTATAGTGTGGGTTATCTTTTATGCCTTTCTCCATTAATTCTAAATTAAAAATTTGTCATATATTCTGAATTTTGGTATAAAGCTTTGAGATCCTATCTAAACACACGGATCTTTTTCTTTCTTTAAATATAGGTGGTTTGATATTTATACACCAAGTTCTTTGACACTTTGTTCCCTCTTACTCATCCTTTGTTTGTTTGTTTTTTTAAAGGCCTTTACGCTAATCCGTTTCATCACTCTGCATTTTCAGTATAAATTTCTAGAAACTCTTCAACTTTTGTTAAAACCTGGGTATCTATATTATTTGGAAAGTACTTTTCTGACCCTATTGTTATAGTGCATGTGCACTAATTATAGAAAATGTGAGGTTTAGTGTAGTGAGTGGCTTGATTTTACAAAATTTGTGCAAGCTTGCATGGTCAGTATTGATTGTAATAACACAAGACCAAAGAAACTTTCTTTGGGAAATGTGCAAACATTGTATGTACTTTGGATAAAAGTATACCTGCATTTTAGAATACCACTTTGCAGAGACCACTTAGTATAGAAGAATTTTTGACTCCTGGATTTGGAGTCGAAAAATCTGAAGCTGAATTCTGGTTACATTATTTATGTGACTTTGGTCACAGGCCTTAGTCATGCTGAGCTTGTTTCCTAATCTGTAAAATAGGATTCTCATATCTCCCCCGTGTACTTCACAGAGAAACTACATGTGAGGAGTATCTAAAGGATTGTGTATTGAGTCCCCCCTGATGTGGGAAACCAAGGACATTTTTTATTGTAGGATTCAAGACATTATCCATCTAATTCAAGAGAACTGTATAAAGACTTGTTTGGTGCAAGAAAAATAATTAATTGTAATGATGGATGTCATTATTATAGCCAGTCCTGTACCATATTTAAAATAAATGATACTTTCATTTAGCAGATACTTATTAAACACCCGCTGTGTGTCTGTTCTAGGTTCTTAGCATACATCTGTGAAAAAAATAAGACAAAAATCCCCATCTGTGTGGAACTTTCTAGTGGAAGTGTTTAGAAAAAGAGAGAAAGATTAGAGGAATTGAGCTTGGGAGCCAGTTGCAGCATTAAATAGGGTAGTAGGCCTCAATGAGAAGATGACATTTGAACAAAGGCTTGCTGGAGGTGAGATAACTGCAGATTCTGGGGGAACTTTCCAGACAGAGACCTTCAGGTGGAAGCATACCCACAGGATTGGGAGAGGGGCAAGGAGCCCAGTGTGTCCGGAGCAGGGGGACAAGGGAAGGGGCAAGGGAGATGAGGTCAGAAGGGAGCAGATCAGGTAGGGCCTTGGTGGCCTTAATAAGGACTTTGGCCTTTACTCTAGGGACTGAGTCCTTGGAGGATTCTGAGCAGAGGAGGGATGTAGTCTGACTTGTCTTTTGTTTACATTTTTAAGTGCTTGTAATATTGTATAATTCGCCAATATATTCAGTTTTAAATGGAAATTGAAGTAGGTAACATTTCTGCAGATTAAACACTGACCACAGATTACTTCTGTGTTTTTTTTTTTCTTCTTTTTTTCTAATTCTATTAAATCTAAGGTCAGCTTCACCTTACCATGGTTTTACCATTGTGAATCGACTCAATATGCACAATCTAGTTGAACCAGTCAATAAAGATTTGGAATTTCAGCTCCACGAACCATTTCTTCTATATAGAAATGCAAGCTGTGAGTATAATTGTTTTATTATGGTTAATATATTTACATCTAAAATTGAGTGACTTTCATTTCTATCTGTACATTGTTTTTGGAGTTTCAAATTATAATAATCTGTATACTCTGTTTATGATTATAAATGAGTCTTTTAATAAACTAAAGCCTTTTAAACTATGCTTCTAAAATTGAAAACATTCTTTGTATATAAAAACCTATTATGTTATTTTAGTTAACTATACTGTTCCATTTAATAGCATTATATTCCTGTTATTTGTTTTATAAGAATAAGTTTTACTTCTTTGTTTTGTTGTCACACGGAATCGTTGGCTGCCCATGCCCTTGAGCAACAGAACTTAGTTTGGAAGACAGAGGATGGGGACAGGTATTGAGTTCCCACGAAGAAAGTAGTGTCTTTGCCCTGAATAGTGGTCTTTTTCAAGTTGTTTATTTAGTTGAGTGCCTGTCGGGTACCAGCACTGTGCCAGGAGCTGTTGTACTTTCATATTGATGTTTCAGTAACCTGTGTGGGCAGGCAGGAGGTTAGGTCTACCAGGACTCAGGTAAGTGACAGCTTCTCAGTTGGAGTATTAGGATTATAACCCTTTCTTCTGCTTCTTACTCCAGGGTTCTTGTAGGCATTTCTTAGACTCTTAATAATGATTGAATGTTGTCAGCAAAGTTAGAGTGGCCCTTTCAAGAAAGCCCAGTACTAAAAAGTACACTTGGTTCCTGTACTGTAGTGTAGGTATTGAAGGTCTAGGTGTGTGGGGATAGAGGACAATCATTTTGGCATTGACCATGGGAACATCAAACTGCTTGTGGTAGCAGAGTGATTGTGCTTTAACTATCATCTAAGAGACTGGAGAAATCTTCCTTCTAATTTAAAAAGTAAAAGTTACTGTGTTTGCATTGTGCTTGACTAGGAGGTAACTGTTATTGGGTAGGGGGTGGGGAGATGTCTTCAGTATAAAATTATACTTGTTTAATTCCCTGAAGGAGAAACAACAAGGTCTGTTTTAAAGCTGGAAGCCCTAAATTCTTCTCCCTACCTCACTTTTAAGTATTTAAGTGAAATAGGATCTGTCTCTTGACTTCTCAGTAAACTATTTGCCCAGATAATTACCTGAGCTTTTAAATTCTGTGGACATATTGGAAATGCATTTTAATACCTGTAAGTTCAGGTGGATTTTTTAAACTAATGCTAACAGAATAAGTTCAGATGCCTGTTTTCTTTGTGCTGAACACTTCACTAAAGGGGAAAATCTGCAAAGGGACACAGATCCTTTTTTTCTAAGTGAAATTGGCTTAGTTGTGCTCTTCACTACCTGTAAACTTAATCTAGCTGTGACTCCTAGGAAAATTTTGATTGTCAAAGTAATCAGAAGACAAATTATCAGAGGCCCGTGTACTTAATTATCATTTAGCATAAGCCTGAACTGAGTCATCCTGTATTTATTTCACAAGTAAAGGTTCCTGTGAAGTTCAAAGTGTGACACAACACAAATATAATTGAACCGTGATTAATCAGAGCTTAACTAATCAGAGTTTTGGTTATCTGAAAGTATTTCTATAGTCCAAGTATGGAAGAAATAAAAAAAAAAAAAGCTAATGTTAGGTTTTATTTTGTGAAAATCTAGCAAATACCTAGAGTATAGTCTTGGGTCAGCATGATAACTTTAACCCCATTGTGGTATTATAGTCAGTGGCATGGTGGTGTAGTGGTTAAAGTGCTCACCTGCCAACTGACAGGTTGGCAATTCGAACCCACCAGCCGGTCCACGGGAGAAAGATGTGACGATCTGCTTCATAAAGAGTACAGCCTTGGAAACCCTAGGGGGCAGTTCCACTCTGTCCTATAGGGTCGTTATGAGTCAGCTACGGCAGTGGGTTTTGGCGGTAATTATACATTAATTTGTTATAATGATGAGGTCGGACTTTAAATCATAGGGAGTATTTATTATGTTAATTAGAATATTTTGAGGCAGAAAAGTAAACGAATGCATTTTATTTTAGATTTTCAATAAAGGGTTGAAACAGTGGTTTTTCTTTATAGAATTGGAAACTCACATAACCAGGTCATTCCATTCCTCGGTTCATTGAGGACTGAATCATCTCTTAAGGGCCATGTTGTTTCTAATATTGCTAATTGGAAATTTGAGAGTACACCAACTTGTTTTCAGACTAGAGAAGGGCCTGAAAAGGTCAAGTACAACACTGTGAGTCTGTTAGAAACAGACTAGGGGAGGAGCTTGGGGAAATACAGTATTTAAAGGAATAGCTGTATCAGGGAGAAATGACAGGAGAGCATAAAGTGAGTCTGTGAGGAACGGCCTCTTGGGTGTATGTGTTGTCTACCTGGTCTTAAAAGTGGAAAAGAGTCTTTCAGTTCAGCAAGCTATTGAGTTGTTCAGGGATTTGTTCTTTAAATAAAAAGTTAATTAGTGTCTGATTGTGCATACAGGTAATTATACCTGATTCTGTAGCTGCTCTTGGAAGTTCTCTTGTGGAAAATACCACCAAGACATCTGACCCATTTAACTCAAGTTACACCTTTGGGTCCAGTGTGTCACTTAAATCAGTTCCCAAAGTTAATGTAATGGAAAATGAAACTATAACTTCTTCCAGTTCTGCATTGGTTGTTTTATTTATTTATTTATTTGTAACTTTTTTATTTATACAAAATGCCCACCACACCATCCCCCCCCCCCCGCAAACAAGGTAGAACCTTACAGAAAAAATGCGTACGGTAAGCAAGGGCTTAGGTTTGGTGACTGTTTCGAAACTTTTGGAAGCAGTATATTTATTCTGTGCAGTGAGGGGTGGGGAGGCTGGAGATTCTGTGGTTACTGAGCAGCAGTGATGTTCCCAGCACCTTCTTTCTGATTCTGAATTTACAGATGAGGGAACATAAGTCTCAGAGAAGTTAACAGATTTACTCAGGTCTCACAAAGGTAATAAATAGATGACAGGAAGAATTCAAATCTAGTTCTGTTGAGCCTCAAAGCCAGAGTTCTGTATATATTCTATAGCAGCGCTGTCCAGTAGAACACCGCGGTGATGGGCATGTTCCATATCAGCACTGTCTGATACGATAGCCAGCAGCCACATGTGGCTATTGAGCACTTGGAATGTGGCTAGTGTGACTTAGGAACTGAATTTTTAATTTTATTTAATTTTAATCAGTTTAAATCTTAATAGCCTTATGTAGCTGTTGGCTACCGTATTGGACAATGGAGGTCTAAGGCATGAATCCATGCTCTTCCTTACTCTTTGCTAGCGCATACCTGAATTGAACCAACCACTTGGGAAGCTTTGGGTTAAATTTTTATGCTGCCCATTTTGTTATTCTTTTTTCTAATTTATAAGTGATTTCTAGATACAAAGACTGCAGAAGATACCTCTGAGAGTGGCTTTACCATGGTAACACTGTTGGCAGGGAATTTAGTTTGCAGACAACAGTTCTATTCTAGGCTTTGCCATTTTACTGACTGTAACTTTGGGTAAATCACTTAAACCACTGATCTGACCTGCTTATCTTTTTTTTTTTAACTTTATTGTGTTTTAGGTGAAAGTTTACAGTGCAAATTAGTTTCTCATTCAAAAATGAATACACAGATTGTTTTGTAACATTGGTTGCAATCCCCACAATGTGTCACCACTACCCCCTTTTCCCTTTACACCCTGGGTTCCCTGGGTCCATTCATCCAGTTTTCCTGTCCCTTCCTGTTTTCTGTCTTTGCTTTTAGGTAGATATTGCCCATTTGGTCTCCCATACTTAGTTAAATTAAACAAGTTCCTCACACGTGTTATTGTTTGTTTTATAGGCCTATCTAATCTTTGGTTGAAAGGTAGACATTGGGAGTGGCTTCAGTTCTGAGTTAGCAGGGTGACTTGCTTATCTTAAAGGGGCATCATGTATATGGAGGTATTTTTTGTCAGGCGTTCACAAATACAAAATATAGCCTGTGTCTCCATCTTGCACTCAAGCCAAATGGCTTTTAATGTGTGGATACTTCTCCCTGAGAAACATTGGTGATAGTTTTTATTTTATCTGTGATTTGCTAAAAAAAAAAAAAATTGTTATTTTGCTGTTTAAATATATGCATTACCATCACTCTGCTGATCTTTTGCTTTCATTTGTAAACGAAATCTCTTTTACTAACTACCTGAGTTATAAAACTATTCTTTGGAAATGCTAAACTTCTCGGAGTCTTTTGGCATAGGCACATCAAAGAAAATACCCTTCAACTTCTGTCTAATGGGAAAATCTTCCCACTACAAACATTTAGAAGTGCTGTATAAATATTAAATGCAATGCTTAACCAAAAGGGAATAGGAGACATTTCCATGGGCCAACAGCGCAGTGAAGACTAAAGTTGGAAACTTACGGGCTGACGCTGGCTGCCAGCTATTATGAGGATCTTGGGGACGGGGAGCTCTCCTTAATATAAGGACTACATTATGATGCACACATGGGATAAGGAGACAAGACTTTGGGCCCTCATGGAGCTAAGACACACCAGCATACAGCCAGGTCCCCTAATAACTACATATCAATTGATTACAAAAATGTTGTTGTTAGGTGCCGTCAAGTTGGTTCGTACTCATAGCGACCCTCTGCACAACAGAACAAAAACCCTGCCCGGTCCTGCACCAGCCTCACAATCATTGTTTTGTTTGAGCCCATTGTTGCAGCCACTGTGTCAGTCCATTTCATTGAGGGTCTTCCTCTTTTTTGCTGACCCTCTGCTTTACCAAGCCTGATGTCCTTCTCCAGGGACTGGTCCCTCCTGATAACACGTCCAAAGTATGTGAGATGAAGTCTCGCCATTCCAAGACAGATATGTTCATTCTTCTGACATTTCACAGTATATTCAATATTTGTCAACGCCATGATTCAAATGCATCAGTTCTTCTTCAGTCTTCCTTATTCGTTGTCTAGCTTTTGCATACATATGAGGCGATTGAAAACACCATGGCTTGGGTCAGGCGCGTCTTAGTCCTCGAGGTGACATCTTTGCTTTTTAACACTTTAAAGAGGTCTTTTGCAGCAGATTTGCCCAGTGCAGTTTCTTGACTGCTGCTACCATGGACGATGATTGGGGATCCGAGTAAAATGAAACTGTTGACAACTACAGTGTTTTCTGTGTTTATCATGATGTTGCTTATTGGTCCAGTTGTGAGGATTTTGGTTTTCTTTATGTTAAGGTGTAATCCATACTGAAGGCTGTAGTTGTTGATCTTCATCAGTAAGTGCTTCAAGTCCTCTTGACTTTCAGCAAGCTATGGATATTATGCTATCACTGACAGTGTTGTATTTCAGGATAGATCTTGAAATATTCTTTTTGATGATGAATTTGATGCCATTCCTCTTCAATTTGTCATTCCCAGCATAGTAGACCATATGATTGTCCAATTCAGAATGGCTGGTACCAGTCCATTTCAGCTCACTAATGCCTAGGATGTCGATCTACAAGTGTTCATTTCATTTTTGATAACTTCCAATTTTCCTTGATTCATACTTTGTACATTCCATGTTCCAATTATTAATGGATGTTTGCAGCTGTTTCTTCTCACTTTGAGTCATGCTACATCAGCAAATGAAGGTTCTGAAAGCTTGACTCCATCCACATCGTTAAGATCAACTCTACTTTGAGGAGGTAGCTCTTCCGCAGTCATATTTTGAGTGCCTTCCAATCTGAGGGGCTAATCTTCCAGCACTATATCAGACAGTTTTCCACTGCTACCATAAGCTTTTAATTGGCCACTTTTTTCAAAAGTAGATCACTGGATCCTTTTTCCTAATCTGTCTTGGTCTGGAAGCTCTGCTGAAACCTGTCCACCATGGGTGACTCTGCTGGTATTTGAAATACTGGTGGCATAGCTTCCAGAATCACAGCAACATGCAAGTCACCACAGTATGACAAACTGACAGAGAGGTAGTGAGATTACAAAGATAGTTGCTCACTAACCTAGGGAGATACCAGACAAACGTATCTATCTCAGTCTGGGCACTGGGTTAGAGGGAAAGTGGCTTTCCTGAAGATTGTAACCAGGAGCCTCCCCTCACGCATATTTGGAGTTCAAGTTTATACCGCTCATGTGGTATAATTTCTTACCCAGGCCAAGAAATTAAGCCTTTGGCTGGTGAGTACCCTAGGACACTTGGCAGAAGCAAATGGAAACCTTTCTGGAGGGACAGACCACGTTCTTAACCCAGGTTGCTCAGGAATCAAGACAAAAAGAAATCAATGAGAAGCTAATTTACTCTACAAACCTTCATCTAAAATACAATTTTAAAAAAAGACAAAAAGAAATAAGAAACATAAGAAAGGAATAAAATACTCTGAAAAAATTGATAGATTTGAAAAATAACCGAGTAGAACTGATAGAAATGAAAATTAATTATTGAAATAAATTTTCTACCTGAAATCAACAGTTGGAAAAGAGATCAAAGGAAATCCAGAATGCATCCCAGAAAGGGAAAGGGAAAATATGACAGGTGATAGAATTAGAAAGTCTCACATATGACGGATAAGAACTTTAGGTTAAAATAAATCTGGAGAGAGGTGATATTTGAAGAGTATGGGTGAGAATTGTCCAGAAGCCACGAAAGACATAAATCTCAGATTTAGGAAGTAGAATATGCCCATGTAAAATAAATACACACCTGGACATCTCATGGTGAAATAACAAAGGCAGAGAGACAGAAGCAGCCAAAGGTAACTCAAGATTAATTATTTACAAGGGAACACCAATTAAACTGACAGCATATTTCTCAGCTGCAGCTACTGAGGTTGGAAGACAGAGATAATATTTTCAAAGTATTGAGAGAAAAACTATCAACCAACAATTCAGTCATTTAAGAGAACAAAATAAAAACATTTCTCAACGAAACAGAATGTTTGCCTCCAGTAGACCCTTGCAGTAAGACCTTCCGAAGCAGCTCCATCCAGTACAGTAGCCACTAGCCACATGTGTCTATTGAGCGCTTGAATGTGACTAGTACAACTGAATTTTTAGTTTAATTTTAATTAAGCTAAATTTTTAATTTATTCAGTTTCAGTTAATTTAAATTGAACAGCCTAGTTTTAAAGAATATAGTTCAGAAAGAAGAAGAATTGAACACAGGGAGAAGAAATAAGATGTACAAAATAATAATGAGCAAAAGAAAAGGAGATAAAACAAGCATCGAGTGTGTAAAACAGTAACATGACGAATTTGGGTACGGGTATTATAAACAATATGAAGCAAAAATACTGAAGCTGTTCCAACCTAAAGAGAGGGTAGATAAATTGATTGAAGACTTTTAAATCAGGTTATATGTGTTCAGAAGAGTCAGGGTCACTACTGCAGTACAGAAATAGAATGTTTTAACTTTCAAACCAGTATAAACTGGGGGGCAGGGGTTAAGTAGAAAGCATGGGAAATAGAAAGCCCAAAATAAAATGGCAAAAGTAAATCAGTAGTTAAAATGAATGTTAAGTAAACTAAACTTGCCAGTTAAAAGAAATTTCTAAGATTGGGTAACGAGACAAAATTTGCCTATATGCTGTTTTCAGGAAACTCCTAAAACTCAAGAACCTGGAAGGGTTGAAAGTAAAGGTATAGAATGACATACAGCAGGCAAGTATTAACCAAAAAAAGGCTAATATAGCTATGTTAACTATATATAATAGATTTTAAGGAAAAAAGCATCATTAAGAATAAAAGTCACCATATAATAATAAAACAGAAGGAGTAAGTTACCCAGAAGATAAAACTGTTGTGAGCTGACATGTACCTAGTATATGTCAGAATTACGAATTGAAATGAAAAAATCCGTAATTATAATGGGAGATTTTAACAGGTCCCCTCAGTAATTGACAGTTAAAGTACAATTTAGTAAAGTTACGGAATATTTAAACAATATGGTTCACAAGCTTGATCTAATAATGGACATGTAATGAACCCTGCTTCCAGCAATTTAAGAATTTGCATTTTTTCAAATATGTATTTGAACTTTTATAAAAATTACCACATTTAATCCGCAAAGTGAATCTGACCAAGTACCAAAATACTGAATTTATATAATAAGGCTATGTTCTTTGACCATAGTGCAGTTAAACTAGATATCAGTAACAGATAATCAAAACAGCCATTAAATTATAAATTTAAAAACACTTCCTTCCCAACAACTCATGTGCCAAAAAGTAAGCTATAATAGAAAATATTTAGAACTAAATGAAAAATCTTATGTATCAAAACTCATAGGATTGTTTAAGTTGTATTTAGAGGGATGTCTGTATTCCTAAATTCTTACGTTAGAAAAAAAGAAAGGATTAATTAATTGGACGTCAGCCCAAGAAATTAGGGAAGAAAAAAGGTATATCTAAGTTAAATTGAAGAAAAATAAAGATAAGAGTAGAAATTAATGCTGTAGAACAGTAGAGCAGTTAACAAAGAACTTTTCATCTATGACATAATTGATCTAACAACAACAAAGAGCAAGCGGAGCCACAATAGGCAATACTAGGAATATATATATATACAACGACATGTAGAGAACATTTGTTAAAAAACAAGAAATCGCTGAATAACTTTTTGCCTGTAAGTTTAAAATTTAGATGATAGAGCTTTCTAGAAGAATGTAGAGTAACAGAACTTACTAGCGAATACATCCAAACTCCCTGAGGGACCAAGTTACTGGGCTGAGGGCTGGGGACCATCTAGCTCAATTGGCGTAACATAGTTATATTATATTGTATTATAATTATATAGAAGTTATATATTATAAAGAAAACGTTCTACATCCTACTTTGGTGAGTAGTGTCTGGGGTCTTAACAGCTTGTTAGTGGCCATCTAAGATATTCCAGTGGTCCCACCCCATCTGGAGCAAGGGGGAATGAAGAAAACCAAAGACCCGAGAGAAACATTAGTCCAGAGGACTAATGGACCATAACAACCATGGCCTCCACCAGACTGAGGCCAGCACAACTAGTTGGTCCCCGGCTACCACTACCGACTGCTCTGAGAGGGATCACAATAGAGGGTCCTGGACAGAGCTGGAGAAAAATGTAGACCAAAATTCTAACTCACAAAAAAAAAAAAAACACCAGAACTACTGATCTAACAGAGACTGGAGAAACCCCAAGAGTATGGCCCCCAGCCACGCTTTTAGCTCAGTAATGAAGTCTCCTGAGGGTCCAGGACAGAGCTGGAGAAAAATGTAGAACAGAATTCTAACTCAAAAAAAGACCAGTCTTACTGGTCTGACGGAAACTGGAAAAACCCCAAGAGTATGGCCCCCAGGCACTCTTTTAACTCAGTACTGAAGTCACTCCTAAGGTTCATCCTTCAGCCAAGATTAGACAGCCCATAAAACAAAACAAGACTAAATGGGCACACCGTCTCTGGGACAAGGGCGAGAAGGCAGGAGGAGACAGGAAAGCTGGTAATGGGGAACCCAAGGTTGAGAAGAGGAGAGTGTTGACATGTCATGGGGTTGGCAACCAGTGTCGGAAAACAATATGTGTATTAATTGTTTAATGAGAAACTAATTTGCTTTGTAAACTTTCATCTAAAGCACACTAAAAAAAAGAAAGATCACTCACTCTGTAATTAACCAAAATACATTAATAATGTTGTTGTTGTATAAATTGGTTGTGACTGAAATTAAGTATTTTTCTGGTATCGAGGCCACGTTCACAGAGTTGAAGTCATCTAAAAAACATTTGCCTTCTGGAAAACACACGTATAACATTTGTTACTTTCTTCCATTTCTCCTTTGATTAAGAGTAAAGGGAGAAAAAAATATTAAACTCTACCTCTGTATGATTTATACCCTTTAAACGTTATTAATTATCTCTCAGAACATTGTGGTCCAGGTGAGTATATGTACTCTAGATAAACCAAAAACCAAACCAAACCCATTGTTGTCAATTCGATTCTGACTCATAGCAACCCTATAGGGCAGAGTAGAACTACCCCATAGGGTTTTCAGGCAGCAGTTGGTGGATTTGAACTGTCAACCTTTTGGTTAGCAGCTAAGCTCTTAGCCACTGCGCCACCAGGGCTCCAGTGAAGATAAACCCACTTCTTATTCAAATACTCTTACTAAAATTGATTTTAACTTTAAGGCACGTTGACATGAAGAATTTTAGGAATACTCTTAATTGCGTACTCAAATTGCCTCACTACTATAATAGAGCCGTATTTAGGATAAGATGTTCTGTGCACGTGGAGCCACATAAACTTAGTATGTAGTAATTTTGTTATTTTGCCAGTTTGAATTTTGTTATTGTTTTTTCCTGAGCTGCTGTGGTAGGAACAAAAGAATAAAATTACTATGTGTCAGTTTAGCGAATATCTCTTAAATTTAATAATTGAAGAGAATAAGTGAAGAAAATGACTGAAAATCTGTGAAACAAATGGTAGGCCATAATAAATATAGAAAGCTGTTAATAAGTCTGCTATGTTCTAATTTGTTTCAGTTCAATGAAAACTCTTTAAATGAATATTTGCCAACCATAGAACTTGTTAATGGAATACTGTTATTTTACTCAAAACATAAACCCTTAGGAGACCTTTTGTACCCTCTTTTCATGGGAAACTCTACTAACTTTAAGGATTCTTCAATAAACAATCCATTTAAAAAAACAAAACCTTACTACTGAATAAATAGGACTAAATGGACTTACGAAGAATAAAATAATTGGGTCGGTAGTTTGAAATCTCCCCCATCATGTAAGGAGAATGCTGAGAGGAAATTTGTATTCAGTATATGGTACTAGGCCATACGGTTCTCTGTATAGAGAACCAGATACAGGATCTATATATTTCTGACCTTATTTTCACAGGAAGTGTAATAATCTCCACAGGCCCCCCTTCCCCAGTGAGGAAATTGTTTCTGTTATCCACCGGTCCTTTAGCAACATATCACTTAATTATGGAATACCCCAAGAATATAAGATTACAGGAAAAAAAGTTCAAACCTTGTTGAAAAAAGAAAAGGCAAGGAAAAGTGGTTTCTTCTTTCTTAGAGCTAGACAGTCTACAGTATAACTGTTTAATTAAAAATATTAATATAAAGGTTTTTTGTACCATCAAACTCTGTAAAGTTGATTCTGGCATTTAATGATTTTCTTTTGCAGTAACTATTTCAGTATTGCCTTTTACCAGAAAGACTGTGAAAGTATTTACATGCCACCACCCCCCCCCCCCAGTTCTTTTTTAAGCAGGAATACTTATCCTCTAGTTAGAAAGAGTATACATTGTAGATTTTCTCTTCTCAGACAAAATTTTATCCTGCCCTCCTCGTGTTTCCTCCACCCGACACCTTGAAAGCATAGGTCTTCCACTGAATGTCACTTTTCATATTTTGAAATGTTTTCTATAATCTAAAAGTGCTTTTGGAAAAGTAAACAAATCCCTTTTCAGTTTTCCAAAAGAACCCAAATGTATCCCAAATTTTATTTTACTTTGACATTTTTAAGCAGTAACAAGTTTGTAGTTTGTGTAAGACACTTTTAAATCGATTATATGTGGCTTAAATCAAATCTGAAATGTCCTGAAGAAAATGTTAATGCCATGTAGCTACTAGTCCAGTATGTTACTTGTTAGCCTGCTTAAGAAGACAACCACCATAACAAGTACAATTGAGAATAAAAATATTGTTACTATTTAATATTTTTTAAGAACTTACCTCTAAAAGCTTGTGAGAAATGCGCCCACGTTTCCTCTTCACTTATAACTTTTCCTTTATACCGGGCATCACTCTCTTGATAGAGAATGTTTTTAATTAAAATTAGATCACTAGAAAAAGTAGGGAGATTCATTTCCAAAGTGTTGAAAATGCAGCTGTCAAATGGAAAGTTTTAGTAGAAGAAATACTGTTGTGTGTGGTGGTTTTTTTGTCTCTCTGCTTGTCCTCTGTCATTTCAAGGGCACACTCAGAACAGTAGAGATGGTAGGTAGCTGTTGGCATTTATCAAGAATCTTCAGACTTAAAGCACAGTACAAGAAATTTCCTCGCAAGGTAAGTTTATGATTTGTTACATCAAAAACTGTGAGTTCTACCTCCAAACTGAAACAAGAACTTATAAACAGTAAGAAAAGTTCCGCAGTTCATTCTTTGTGGTCTTTAATTTCGGCACAGTGCTTCTTAGCCTGAGGAAAGGCAGTCCTTCACCATCAGCTACGGCACTGATGTGGTTGGGATGATTCTGTAATCAGTGAAGGAGAAATGATCTGTGGCAACTGCATTAGTCTGGCCTTCTGGACCAAGATAAGGAAAGAGCTTTGCTGTTGGCTACGTTTATAGATTGAAGGGGTAAAAACACCATGAAAACATAGAGTGACTTAGACTCTAAGACTGACCTGGTGACTCTGTTAGGTCAGATGTTTTAAAAATAAGTATTGCTTTCTGTCTTGTTGTAGACTGCTGCTTAGTATTCTTGTAGAGCCCTTCTGCCAAGGCCCTTCTTGTTAATGTTGTGAGTCCATGAACATTCCAGAATTTCAAAAGTGGATTCTTTCCATTGTGCTTCACTAATAACTTCTGGCTCCTCCCCACCCCCACCCCCGCCCCCCACTAAGGTAGTGTTGTCAGTCTGTGGTCTTAATTGTAAAGATTTTAAAATGTAACCATACACCATTCATCTCTTTCAGATAATTAGCATGTTAACTATTTAATACTTTAAATGTTTTCTTTTGAGAACTCACAAAGAAAAGCAGCAATTACTTTAGCTAAGTGGCAGAAGTCTGTGTCAGAGTCGACTTGACGGCAGTGGGTTTGGTGTTTTGGTTTGGTATATAGATTTTCAGCTTGTGTTTACACATTGAAGTTCAGTGTGGAGATAAAATTTGAAACACAGAGTAACCACTAGTCCCAGAGAGCTGAAGCTACTCTAGAGTGGGCCAAATAAGCCTCAAGACTGATCCCTTGAGGTTCAGCCTCAGAAGATCCAGGCAGATCTGAGCTGCTCACAAAGTCACTGCACCCAGCCGTTCTCAGCTTCTTCTTTTTAGTAAAAGGAAAGCATAGGATAAGCATTTGTTACCAACATTTAAACATTAGGCTATTTTACACACATACAAATTTGAATTTCTAGCTTTTCTTCTTATGACAGGATGGCATGTCTAGCCACACAGCAGCTGCATTCCTGCCAGCAGTAACAGTCAGCCGGAGTTCTGGGTGAGTGTGCCCACCATAGCCCATTACAGATCCCACCATGCCCTGAGGTCTCTTATACCCCACTGGGCGTTTAAGTTTACAGCACGGGTTTAGATGGTCTCTTAGTAAATTGGTAGAAAAATATGTAGGAGTAGCAGTTAAGGAGAGGAGAGGGTAGGACATAGTTCTTATACCACTGTCTGTCCTAACTATTCCCCAGTGCCCTAACTAGATTTTTGGGAGCCTGAGTAACAGGAACCTCAAGTCTTACTTATAAATGCACAGTATCTCCTTGACTGCCTAATTGCCACCTACCAAAATCTCCAGTTGTAATCCCAGATCGGCCAGTGTTTGACTCCATACCTGTGTGTGTGTGCGCGCACATGTGCGTGTGGGTGTGTGACACTCCATACCTGCGTGTGTGACTCCATACCCGTGTTTGTGTGTAAGACACTCCATACCCGTGTGTATGTGCGTGTGAGACTCCGTGTGTGTGTGTTCACTCATTCCACCCCCACTCTTACCCCCACAGCCTTTCTCCTCTCAGTCTTTCCCAGCCCTTTGATGTTCATGGGGAACCACCAACCTTATTCTTGTCTTAAAGAAAATGTTTGGACAAGGCAGAGGTATTTTCTTTTCACTTGCCAGGGCAGACTCATACTTCCATAATCCTTTTTTTTTTTTTAATTATTTTTATAATCAGAGGGGTCCTATGTCTAGAGTGAATATTTTTGGCTGTATTCAAAGCCCATATTGTTTTTGTTTCCTGGTATAGAGAATCTTTGTTGGTTAACTCTAACACCACCACAAAAAAGCTTTTGTCAAGTGCCCTTAGTGCTTGGCACCATACTGAGAAAATCTCAAGCCTCTTCAGATCGTTTTAGAAAGGAGGTCAGATCTAAATAATAAATGAATCAAAAAGACAACAGGTTCATAGAGTGATTCCCAACTCTGTTTTTAAGACATTTCGTAGCATCTCTAGAAGTCTTGAAGGATTTTACAAAGTCCTCATATTAATTTAGATTTTCTTGATCTTGTGTGCGTCATAAACAGCTCGAGATGAGAAGTGGAGTCAAGTATAGGATCAACTCATAATAGGCTGCAGTGTCTTTAAACAGGGCTCCCTGGGGAAATGGAAAACTCCTACCCCTTGGCTTTTTAAAATTTCTCAGTATTAAATAATTCTTCAATCTTTGTCATTAACGTTTTTTTTCCACATTTTTAAAAGGAAGGGCCTTCCTTTGAAAAGCCAGGGAAGCATTTAATTTTTGATAATTCTTATCTGCATCTTGATACTTTTCATGGAAGTACAACCTAAAGGCACTTAGGTGCTGTGTCACACTCCTGGCTTTTCAGTGACTTGGAGACAACTGTTAGTGGTCCTGCTGTATGGTGGGTATCCAATAACTTATTTGCTCACTTTCGTCTTATAAAAAGCTGTTTATAAATTGATTGCTGTCATTATTTGCCATTGTGAAATAATGTGTCCTCAGATTTCTAAATCTCCCATACTATAATCAGGGAAAATTATTTCAGGATGTTTCAGCCAGTGACTTGTAGGCAGAATGCATTGTGCCTGAGAGTGTAAGTTCTCTCAAAGGAAGAACACTTGGCTTTGGTTTGGAGACAAGGTTCTCTGTGGTTTTAGTTATCTGGTGAACTTGTCTGTCTTTCCTCACGAGTGACAGTGACAGGCTCAGTGGCAGCTCCCTGGGCCTTCTTGCCAGTTGCATGCACTAAACATTTGATATGTTGGCAGACAGAGCTGATTCTTGGATGCGTGTCTGAACCTCTACAGGTCTGCTTTTGGCAGAATCGAGTGTGACTCTTATCCTTTACCCATTAAGCTATCATTATGGCTTCCTTATCTTTATTTCTCCTGCAAACATGCCTTTGAAGGTGTTTGGCTCTTTTTTGGCAGTTTATTTGATAATGTACAAGAGTAGAAGGCATGTGTCTTATTCTAAATTATACTGTGTTTCTTCAGAGGAAAAAGGGGGGACTTAAATGAATATTTGTTATAATAAGTTGACAGCAAGGATGTACTTATTTTGATATTGACAATAAATTTTCCTAAGAGTTCAGTTTAGAATCACCTATGCAAACATACTTAATTGCCGATGTTTGGCACTAAAAATTTGTGTGCTCCTCCCTTGAGCCTGATGTATTGCATATAATAAACTTTTTGTCATCACTGTAAGTTGTATGGGTATGTCCAAATACGTGTGGTTTATTAGGGGAGAACTAGAACCTTTTGTATTTGGACTTTTTTATGTTTGGGGTGTTTCTTAGCCAAGGTTGGGAGAGGTGTATTTAAAGAAAGGTGGCTGTGAATAATTGCCATATATGGAATCTTTTCAGAGCCCTGATCTGATTTATTCTAAGTTGGAGCAAGCCTTAACTGCTAAAAACATTAACTAAGACCCTGCAGTAGATAATGCTTAATAATTATCTCCCCTGTCACAAGGCTGCTTCTGTGCCCTTCCATTGAGATGTCAAAACTAAGTTCAATCTGTTGACTTACGCCATGTAAAATATTCTGAAATGACTCGTTCTTCATTGGGCTTTGATTCTGTTTGAAGCATTGGTAATGTTTTGAAATTCTCTGTATAGAAGAAGCACTGAGTTCCAAACACAGCAGGCTAGAGGCACAGAGACTGACCACCTCAGGGTAGTGCAGTCACCTAGGTTCTGTGTGGACTGCAGACCCGTAGCCAGACATGGAGTCCTGAAGTCAGGTTGGGGTGGGGTTAGTATAACAGGAGTTTTTTCTTACCAGAGAAGCCCCATAGTGAACAGCATAGGAAAAAAAGTCTGTTTGTTCTCTTCGTTCATTAAAATGAAGCCATTCATTTGCTGTGCATATTAGTAATGTTTTAACTCACTCTACAATGACAGTTGAAACATTCAATTAAATTCTATTTCCACTGAAAAGGGAACTTTTAAAGTTGTGATTTTTTATGCAAACTTTTGTGGAATAATGGCCTTAATTCAGGGTATAACAAATAATCTGCAATTAAAATAGCTCTTATTAACAGTGGGAGTTCTGGTGGTACTGTGTTAAGAGCTACGGCTGCTAACCAAAAGATCGGCAGTTCAAATCCATCAGCCACTCCTTGGAAACCTTATCAGGACAGTTCTACCCTGTCCTATAGCATCGCTATGAGTTGGAATCAACTCAATGGCAGCCGGTTTGGTTTTTACTTTTTTGATATTAACAGTGACTTTCTAAATAGATGGTGTGTACCGATAGTATCTTTAGAGTCCAAATAATAGTTACAAAAAAAGATTTTAATTTAAAGTTTCTTATGCTAGCATGTATATTTCCTATTTTTTTAATCGTGCTTTAAGTGAAAGTTTACAGTTCAAGTCCGTTTCTCATACAAAAATTTATACACACTTTGCTATGTGACCCTAGCTGCTCTCCCTATAATGTGACAGCACACTCCTCCTTTCCACCCCAGATTTCCCGTGTCCGTTCAGCCAGCTCCTGTCCCTTTTTGTCTTCTCATCTTGCCTCTGGACAGGAGCTGCCCATTTAGTCTCATGTATCTACTTGAGCTAAGAAGCACTCTCTTCATGAATATCGTTTTATGTCCCATAGTCCAGTCCAATCTTTGTCTGAAGAGCTGGCCTCGAGAATGGTTTCGGTTCTGGGCTAATGGAGAGTCCAGGGGCCCTGTCTTCCGGGATCCCTCCGGTCTCAGCCAGACCATTAACTCTGGTCATTTTACTGGAATTTGAGTTCTGCAGCCTACTTTTCTCCTGCTCTGTTAGGGACTCTCTGTTGTGTTCCCTGTCAGGGCAGTCATTGGTGGTAGCCAGGCACCATCTAGTTCTTCTGATCTCGGGCTGATGGAGTCTCTGGTTTATGTGGCCCTTTCTGTCTCGTGGGCTCATATTTTCCTTGTGTCTTTGGTGTTCTTCATTCTTCTTTGCTCCAGGTGGGTTGTCACCAATTGATGTATCTTAGATGTGGCCGCTCGCTAGCTTTTAAGTGGGATACAGAACATTTTCTTAATAAACTTTGTTATGCCAGTTGACCTAGATGTCCCCTGAAACCATGGTTCCCCAGACCTCCACCCCTGCTACTCTGTCCCTCAAATTGTTTGGTTGTATTCGGGAAACTTCTTAGCTTTTAGTTTAGTCCAGTTGTGCTGATTCTCCTGTATTGTGTGTTGTCCTTCCCTTCACCTAAGATAATTCTTATCTACTATCTAGTTAGGGAATACCCCTCTCCTTTCTCCACACCCTGGTAACCATCAACAAATGTTTTCTTCTGTGTTTAAACCATTTCTTGAGTTCTTATGATAGTGGTCTCATACAATATTTGTCCTTTTGCGACTGATTTCACTGAGCATAATGCCTTCCAGATTCATCCATGTTAGGAGACGTTTCGTGGATTCGTCGTTGTTCTTTATCATTGCGTAGTATTCCATTGTATTGATATACCATAATTTGTTTATCTGTTCATCCATTGATGGGCACCTAGGTTGTTTCCATCCTTTTGCTATCGTGAACAGTGCTGCAGTGAACATGGGTGTGCATGCATCTACTCCTGTGATGGCTCTTACTTCTCTAGGATTTATTCCAAGGAGTGAGATTGCTGGATCATATGGTACTTCTATTTCTAGCTTTTTAAGGAAGCGCCAGATCGATTTCTAAATTGGTTGTACCATTTTACATTCCCATCAGCAGTACATAAGTGTTCTAGTCTCTCCACAACCTCTCCAACATTTATTCCTTTGTATTTTTTTTGCTTAATGCTGGCCTTCTTGGGGTGAGATGGTATCTCGTTGTAGTTTTGATTTGCGTTTCTCTAATGGCTAATGATCGTGAGCATTTCCTCATGTATCTGGTAGCTGCGTGAATGCCTTCTTTGGTGAAGTGCCTGTTCATATCCTTTGCCCGTATTTTAATTGGGTTATTTGTCTTTTTGTGGTTGAGGTTTTGCAGTATCTTGTAGATTTTAGAGATTAGACCCTGATTGGATTTGTC
>NW_004443937.1:31839024-31908202 GCF_000243295.1 Trichechus manatus latirostris | reverse complement strand
GGTGTATCTTTGGCTATGTGTATTTTCACCAAAAAAAAAAATTGAGAAGTTAGAGGGTTGACATGTTGTGGGGTTGTTAACCAGTGTCATAAAACAATATGTGTACTATTGTTTCGTGAGAAACTATTTGTTCTGTAAGCCTTCACCTGAAGTACAATTAAAAAAAAAAAAAATGCTGACAAGGTTCTATAGTTAAATTGATGTAGAAAGCTACAATGTGCTAAAATAAATAATAGCATGTAAAAAAAAATGCCATTGGAATTTGGATAGGGATTGCATTGTATCTGTAGATCACTTTGGGTAGAATAGACATTTTCACAATATCGAGTCTTCCTGTTTATGAGCATGGTATGTTTTTCCACTTATACAGGTCTTTTGTTTCTTGCATTAGTGTAGTTTTCTTTGTATAGGTCTTTTACATCTCTGGTTAGATTTATTCCTAAGTATTTTATCTTTTGGGGGGCTATTGTAAATAGTATTGATTTGGTGATTTCCTTTTTGAAGTTCTCTGTTGGCGTGGAGGAATCCAACTGATTTTTGTGTGTTTGTCTTGTATCCTGAAGCTTTGCTGAAATCTTCTTTTAGTTCCAGTAGTTTTCTTGTGGATTTTTTGGAGTTTTCTGTGTATAAGATCACATCATCTGCAAATAGAGATACTTTTACCTCTTCCCTACCTGTTTGGATCCCTTTATTTATTTTTCTAGCCTAATTTCTCTGGGTAGAACCTCCAGCACAATGTTGGGTAAGAGTGGTGATAAAGGGCATCCCTGTCTGGTTCCCATTCTCAAGGGGAATGCTTTCAAAGTCTCTCTATTTAGGATGATGTTGGCTGTTGGCTTTGTATAAATGCCCTTAATTATGTTGAGGAATTTCCCTTCTGTTCCTTTTTTGTTGAGAGTTTTTATCATGAATGGGTGTTGGACTTTGCCAAATGCCTTTTCTGCATCAATAGATGACTGTGGTTCTTGTCTTTTGTTTTATTTATGTGATGGATTACATTGACTGTTTTTCTACTATTGAACCATCCCTGCATACCTGGTATAAATCTCACTTGATCATGGTGAATTATGTTTTGATATGTTGCTGAATTCTGTTGGCTAGAATTTTGTTGAGGATTTTTGCATCAATGTTCATGAGGGATATTGGTCTGTAATTTTCTTTTTTTGTGACATCTTTACCTGGTTTTGGTATCACGGTTATGCTGGCTTCATAGAATGAGTTTGGGAGTATTCCATCCATTTCTATGCTCTGAAATACCTTTAGTAGTAGTGGTGTTAACTCTTCTCTGAAAGTTTGGTAGAATTCTCCAGTGAAGCCATCCGGGCCAGGGCTTTTTTTTGTTGGGAGTTTTTTAATTACCTTTTCTGTCGCTTCTTTTGTTATAGGTTTATTTAGTTGTTCTGTTTGTTTGTGTTAGTTTAGGTAAGTAGAGTGTTTCTAGAAATTTGTCCATTTCCTCTACATTTTCAAATTTGTTAAGAGTACAATTTTTCATAGTATTCTAATTCTTTTAATTTCAGTTGGGCCTGTTGCGTTATCACCCATCTCACATCTTATTTGGATTATTTGCTTCCTCTCCTGTTTCTCTTTTGTCAGTTTGGCCAATGGTTTATCGATTTTGTTGATGTTTTCAAAGAACCGGCTTTTGGTCTTGTTAACTCTTTCAGTTGTTTTTCTCTTTTCTATTTCATTTATTTCTACTCTAATTCATATTATTTGCTTTCTTCTGATGCCCAAGGGCTTCTTTTACTGCTCTCTTTCTGTTCAAGTCGTAGGGTTAATGTTTTGATTTTGGCCCTTTCTTTTTGATGTGTACATTTATTACTATAAATTGACTTCTAAGCGCTGCTTTTGCTGTGTCCCAAAGGTTCTGGTAGGATGTGTTTTCATTCCCATTTGATTCTGTGAATTTCTTTATTCTGTCCTTAATTTCTTCTGTAACCCAGTAGTTTTTGAGCAAGGTGTTATTCAGTTTCCATGTGTTTTATTTTTTTTCTTTTTTCTGTTACTGATTTCCACTTTTATGGCTTTATGGTCAGAAAAGATGGTTTGTAATCTTCCTTTGCTTTGGATTCTGTTAAGGCTTGCTTTATGGCCTAATGCATAGTCTGTTCTGGAGAATGTGTTCCATGTGTGTTGGAAAAGAAAGTATACTTACCTGCGGTTGGGTACAGTGTTCTATATATGTCTATGAGCTCAAGTTGGTTGATTATGGCATGTAAATCTTCCCTGTCTTTATTAACCTTTTTTCTGGATATTCTGTCCCTCACCAAAAGTGGTGTGTTGAAATCTCCTACTATTATTGTGGAACTGTCTGTCTCTCTTTTAAATGCTGTTAGAGTTTTATGTATTTTGGAGCCCTGTCATTGGGTGCATAAATATTTATTACGGTTATGTTCTCCTGATGTATTAACCCTTTAGTCATGATATAGTGTCCTTCCTTATCCTTTGTGGTGGATTTTACTTTAAAATCTGTTTTGTCAGAGATTAATATTGCCACTCCTGCTCTTTTTTGATTGTTGTTTGCTTGATATATTTTTTTCCATCCTCTGAGTTTTAGTTTGTATCTTTAACTCTATGGTATGTCTCTTACAGGCAGCATATAGACGGATTGAGTTTTTTAATCCATTCTGGCACTCTCTGTCTCTTTATTGGTTCATTTAGTCCATTTACATTCAGTGTCATGATTGATATTCAGTACTGTCATTTGATGTCTTTTTTTGTGTGTTGTTGACAGTTTCTTTGTTCCACTTAATTTTCTGTGCTGAGTTATTCTTTATGTATTTTCTTTTCATCTTTTTCATTGTTGTTGATTTTGTATTTGCTGAGTTAGGGTCTGATTACTCTGCCATCTCGGCCCTGCCCCTTTATATTTCCTATATTCCATGTCGTATCCTTTTAGTGGGCAATTTTTTAGTATTTATTTATAAACTTTCTTATATGTATTGCTTTCATATTTAAGTATAAGTGAACTTCTCATTAACTTTGTTTCCATGAAAAATTTTATGTTATTTTAACTAATGAGGCAATGGGTATTTAGTGACAAGACTGTTGGCCCAGGAGTGAAAAGATCTGAGTTCTAGTTACAGTTCTGAGAGATATTTTCTCTCTAAGTTTTTAGTAAGTCATTTAATCTCTCCATAAGCTTTAGTTTTTTCATCCATGAAAAAGCATAATGAGACTTGCAGTCTGAACAAGATTGCATAGACTTGTCTCTCCCTGTTCCTCCCTACTAAGTACAACTATAAAACCTGAGAATAATACAACAGACAATCAAAGGAGAACTCTGAAAGGTGGAAAGGGGGAAAAAAGTGATCTGGATAGGGGCCCGGTATTGGAGAAACAACACAGCAGCAGGGTTTCTTACAACCCCTTTTCCAACAGAAGAAGATGACCCGGGCCTGGTGTTTCTTGACCCCTGGCTTAGCAATAGAAAGTGGCCCAGGTAGGCTCATTCCTCCACTGGATCAAGTGGGAGTTCCACTAGTAACAGTAGGCAGGCCTAACAAAGCCTGCAGGAAGGATTGGAAACCCTGCCAGCAATGAGTGGCCCCCAGGAGATTTCTCTCCCTTATGACGAACTCCTTCCACTTTTCAAGCAGAACTGGCAGAGAGAGTCCTAGTAAGTTCCCACTTCAAGGAATTAGAATAAGCAGAGCAAAAAACTCAAAGCAAGCAGAAGGGAAGAGATGATAAAGATAAGAGCAGAAATCAATGAAACAAAGTGAGAAAATCAGTGAGACAAAAAGCTGGTTCTTTGAGAAAAAAAATCAATAGAATTTATAAAACTGTAGCATCACTGACAAAAATAAAGAGAAAGCACAAAGTACTGATATCAGGAATGAAATACGGAGTATTACTACAGATAACTGCAGCCATTTAAAGGATAAGGGAATGCTATGAACAACTCTTTGCTCATAAGTTTGACAACTTAGGAGAAATGGACCAATTCCTCGAAAACCACAAACTGCCAAAACTCAACCAAGATGAAATAGATAACCTGAATAGTCTTGTAACCATTAAATAAATTGAATTCATAATTTAAAAGCTCCTGAAAAAGAAATCTCCAGGGCCATATGGTTTTACCTGAGAATTTTACCAAACATTCAAAGAAAAATCAACACAGATTTTACAATCTCTTCCAGAAAATAAAAGAGGAAAGAACAATTCTCAACTGATTTTACGAGGCCAGTATTATACTTGTTTTGGTAAACAAGGCAAAGACAGTACAAAAAAAAAAAATTAAAAATCAATATCTCTCATGAACTTAGTTACAAAAAACCTCAACCAAATATTAAAGCAAATCCAACAATATATGTCGGTAATTATACACCATGACCACGTGGGACTTTTTCCAGATATGCTGGTTTATTATTTGAAAACCAGTCAATGTGATCCACCATATCAACAGGCTAAAGAAGAAAAATCGTGTCTTATCAGTTCACACAGAAGAAGCATTTAACAAAATCCAGTGCCCGTTAATGATTTAAAAAAAAAAAAAACTACCCTGGAGAAGGACATCGTGCTTGGTAAAGTAGAGGGTCAGCAAAAAAGAGGAAGAGCCTCAACAAGATGGATTGACACAGTGGCTGCAACACTGGGTTCAAACATAGCAGTGATTGCGATAATGGTGCAGGACCAGGCAGTTTTTCATTCTGTTGTGTGTAGGGTCACTGGGTTGGAATTGACTCAACGGCACCTAACAACATCATCATCAATAAATGCATGTACTAGTTTCACTACAGTATAACCAGCATGGATTCTTATCAGTAACTTTTGAAAAATTTTATAAATACCTTTATTCTTCCACTTGTAGAAATAAAAAAAATGCTTGTAAAAAAAAAAAAAGAGGAAGAGAGGCTAGCTATGTCAACAATATAGAGCATCTACAAAAAACCTACAGCTAACATCACACTATGGTGAAAGACTGAATACCTTTCCTCCAAGATCAAGAGCAAGGATGTCCAGCTTAACATTGGAAGTTCTAGCCACTGCAGTAAGACAAAAAGAAGAAATAAGAAGCGTATAGATTGGAAAAGAAAAAATAGAACTGTCCCTATTCATATAGGACATGATGTCACATAGAAACACCTAGAACCAATAAGTGAGTTCAGTGAGTTCTCAGGATACAAATCAACACACAGAAATCAATTCCATTACTATGTATCAGCAGAGAACATGTAGAAACCAAAATTAAAAACAATACCATTTACAGTCATTCAAAGAAAATTAAACACTTAAGTATAAACTTAACAAAGCATATACAGGATCTGTAGGCTAAAAATTGCAGAATACTGATAAAAGAAATCAAAGAAGACCTAAATAAGTAGAGAGGCACACTGTATTTGTATTAATGAATTGGAAGACTCACCATAGTAAAGATGTCAGTTTTCCCCAAATTAGTCTGTAGGTTTAATGCAATTCCTATCAGAATCCCAGCAAGGTTTTTTCATAGGCATAGACAAGCTTATTCTAGAATTTATATGGAAAGGTGCAGTCCCTAGAAGCTAAAACAGTCTTGAAAAAGAGGCATAAAACGGGAAGAATCACTCTATCCAATATTAAGGCCTACTATATGGCTACGGAGCCTTGGTGGCACAGTGGTTAAGAGCTTGGCTGTTAACCAAAAGGTCAGCAGTTCTAATCCACCAGCTGCTCCTTGGAAACTCTATGGGGCAGTTCTCCTCTGTCCTGTAGGGCCACTATGAGTCAGAATTGAGTCTACAGCAACATGTTTGGGTTTTGTTTGTTTGTTGTATAGCTACAGTAATCATGATAGTGTGGTATTGGCAGAGGCAGGATCAGGGACGGATTACCCAATAAGCGAGGCATGCACAGGCTTACTTGTGCTTACTTACAATCTGTAGTAAGGAACCAAAACGTGAACTTACGCACTTCAAATTACTAAGTAAGCACAAGTAAGCCTGTGCATACCTTGCTTACTGGTTAATCTGCCCTTGGGCAGGATAGACACATAAATCCAGTGGGACAGAGTAGAGAACCCAGAAATAGAGCAATACAAATATGCCTCAGTGTTATTTGGCAAAGGTACAAAACCAGTTCAATAAAGGAAGGGTAGTGTTTTCAACAAATAATGTTAGAACAATTGGACAGAAAAATGAACCGTAACCTAAACCTCATACTTTATACAAAAATTAATTCAATTTAATGAGAAACTAATGTGCTCTGTAAACTTTCACCTAACGCACAATTTTAAAACAAATTAATTTTAAAAAATTAATTCAAGATGGATCATGGACTTCATTGTAAAACTGTAAACCTTTTAGGAAAAAAATGGGAGAAAATCTTCCAGAACCTAGGGCTAAGTTCTTTCTTAGACTTCACACCAAAAGTGTGATCTGCTAAAGGAAAAATTGATAAATTGAACCTTGTCAACATTAAAAATTTCTGCTCTGGGACAGTCTTATTAAGTGGATGAAAAGACAGGCTATAGACTGCAAGAAAATATGTTCAAACCACATATCCAACAAAGAACTACTGTCTCGAATATATGAAGAACTCTCAAAACTCAACAGTAAAAACACCAACAATCCAGTTGGAAGGAGCAGAAGATAAAATGACACCAAATGGTGGCAGGGATGCAGAGAAACTGGATCATTGCTGGTTGGACTGGTACAGCCACTCTGGTAAAACAGTTTGGCAGTTTCTTATTAAACCAAACATGCAACTGCCATACGTATGACTCAGCAGTTACACTCTTCGGGCGTTTAACCCAGAGAAATGAAAACATATGTTCACGAAAACCTGTACCCAAATATTCATAGTAGCCAAAAACTGGAAACACTCCAGTTGCCCTTCAACAAGTGAATGGTTAAACTGGTACATACATACCACAGAATATTACTTGGTAAAAAAAAAAAAAGAACAATCTATCAATTAATTATGCAATAAATTTATCAATTAATTTATCAAGGAAATTACACTGAGTGAAGAAAGTTAATCCCGAAAGTTACATACTGTATTATTCCATTTATGTAACATTCTTGAAATAACATGAAAATAGAGAAGAAATTCTTGGTTGCCAGGGGTCAGGGACTGGAAGGGGCTGGAGAGAGGGGTGTGGCTATAAAAGGGCACCAAGGATCCTTTTGGTGATGGATCTTGACTATGTCAATGTCAGTATCTTCATTGTGATACTGTAGTATATTTTTTCCTTATTATGTATTTTTAATATTGTCCTTTAGGTGAAAGTTTACAAACCAGAATAGCTTCCCATTCAATAGTTTGTACACAGAATGTTCCAAGACATTGGTCACAGTCCCCTCCGTATGTCAGCACTCTCCCCATTTGTACTATAGTTTTGCAAGATGTTACCTTTGGGGTACACTAGATAAAGGGCACACTGGATCTCTGTTTATTTCTTAAAATTGCTTATGAATCCAGAATTATTTCAAAATAAAAAGTTTAATTAAAAAAAAAAAGCATAATGATACCTGCCCTTCCTGTTTCGGAGAGTCATTATGAGTATCACAGGAGGTAGAAGTTGAGATGAGCTGTGATAGTATCATGGTGGGTGCACATGGTAGGCCATGAGCTGTACCCATCAGTGTGTTTGTTTTCGCTTATATTTCTACTCTACCTTATTCAGAAGTACTTATCGTAGCTTTTAAGTATTGTCCATTTAACTATTAAGCAGGTATTTTTTGAGGGCTTTGTTTGTGTTGGTCACATTGGGAATAACAAATGGTGGGAAAAGAAGTGTAATTGACTAAAGTCAGCCCCAGCACTCTCATCTCACATGTGAACAGTGTTGATTGTAGGATGGATCTGGAGCTGGTATTTGTTTTTAAAGCTTTTTTTTTTTTTTTTTTACTGTAACAATTTTAATTCTACATTTTAAGTTTTAAGAGACTCATAAAGGTTTTAGTGTTTGATTAGCCAATTAACTTGGTTTTCATTTAGACCTTTTAATGGGCAGCATTTTTTTGTTCTTGATAATACATAATAATAATGATACATCTGCCACTTAGTGGCATCTTAGGCTCCGTGAGATCTAGTAATAACATCTAAAACTATTTTTTGCAATTATCATCTGATTATTTTACCTGTCCTGATTTTTATTAAAGTTTTGGAGGGCAGCTTTTTTTTTTTTTTTTTGCCTCCTATAGAGGGACTGAACAATTTGAGGATCTGGTGGTAAATTCAGTAATATTCCATGGTGATAATATTTATATATACTCAGATGTTGAAACTGCATTTCCTCTTATTCTTTTTTCTTTCTCTCCTTTGTTTTTCAAGTGTCAATATACAGTATTTGGTTTTATGACAAGAATGACTGTCACCGCATAGCCAAACTCATGGCCAAGTAAGTATTTATATTACCCCAGAGATTTAATTAACGGTATATGAGAGATGAAAAAATAACTTTTTTCTCTCACTTCTCTTTGTTACCATCATCTGTTAACTTACGTATTTCCCCTGATTTTCTATTTGTTGTCAAAAATTTGGGGAAGAAATCTAAAGTTACCTATAATCTTGCTACCCCATTGTTAGCATTTCAGTCTGTTTCTTCCCATCTTCCCATCTTTTTCTCTGTGTGTACATTAGGTTGATGTGTGTGATCATTTTTCATAAAAATAGGGTGTCATAGGTACATCCTGCTTTTCATGTCAGCAGCATTTTTCCAGGGCATTGATAAGTTTAATAGTCCTCCATCCTATTTTATAGTGATTGCGTTGTATTCAGTCCTGTGAGCAGATCATAATTTAACCAGAACCTAACTGTTCAGTGTGCCAGTTAGGGCCATCGCGCTGCCAAGGAGATCATCAGCCTGACTACTATATGCAGTGGTTCTGATTTAGGTTCTGATCAGGCCCTGTGTGGGAGAATTTGGCTCTTTTAGTTCTAACAAGTTTTAGAGAAAACCAATTTGAGATTTTTTTCTCTATCAAGTCAGGTGGTACCCCTAATGCTTCAGGTGGTAAATGAAGCTAAACATTGATGACTTATCTGAAAATATTATATTGAACACCAAAATGGGATGAGTAAGTAGAAACAGGAAGCAGGGAGGGGAAAGAAGAGCATGCAGGGCTCTTTTCACTAGAAATACCTGAAAGAGCAACATTTGCTTAAGTTTTTAGTTTGTTTGACGAGGGGGGAGGTCTTAAAAGTTATTAGAGAATGCCCATGTGAAACTGTTGGTAGGTCAGGTTTCCAAGTGGCTGGCCAATTTATGGCTGAAGAGAATACCTTATATATTAACATTAACTCTAGTAGATTACTTTTCTGGTCACCAGAGATTTAAAAAAAATTACCTTTCTTTGCTCTAAATCTGCCTGCATACAGCGTCTATTTGCTACACGTTTCAGAATATCACCTCTGTGAACCAAAGCTATAGGTAAAACTCTTTGGCATATTGTGCCTCTAAATAAATAAATGTGCCTGTTAATGCCCATTTGTTAAATTCAGTTCTTCCTATCACTATTTTGACAACTGCAATGTAATAGAAATTCTGCAAGTAAAAAAACTGATTTATTCCAAAAGATGTTTATAAAAAGCGAGAAGCTACATAGATCGAGTGAGCTTCTAGAACTTCTAGACCTGTGCTATTTCTAAATTTGGAAATTCTTGGGTGACTAGCAGGACAGAGTTGAAAATCACTAAACTCAGAAAATGCCGACTCTCCTAAAGAGAAAATCTAGTCTACCAAAAAAACTATTTTTAACATTAAAAGCTTTTGAATGTTTCCCGCATAGACTATAAAATTTGGAGAACTTACAGAAGTGAGTTTCTTCCTATTAACTTATGTATTTCCCCGATTTTCTATTTGTTGTCAAAAATTTGGGGAAGAAATCTAAAGTTATCTATAATCGTGCTTACCCCATTGTTAGCATTTCAGTCTGTTTCTTCTCCTCTTTTTCTCTTTGTGTACATTAGGTTGATGTGTGTGATCACACAAATAGTCTCGGGCGCAATTGGGTGCTTGAGAGGACAGAAGAGATATGGGGTCGCTGTTCATAGTGCTTGAACCGGAAGGGGCCTTAGAGTCCAAGCCTTTCTCATGTGAGAGTCCCTTGCACACCACCCTTGCCAGCTTGTGTTTTCAGCAGTTGTGAGCTTTTTCCAGTGGCCTGTCCGCAGGTGTGAACAGTGATTATTATTAGAAGTGTTCTTCTTTTAAACCAAAGCCTCATTTCCGGTCCAGGTTCAGGGGACAGTTGAATTCCACCATGGCCAAGCCAGGCAACACGGCAGGAAGTAGATGGAAAAGAGGCTTTGTGACAAGAGTCGTTCATGAAGTTGGATTCAGACTGAGTATTCAGTCAACAAACAAGTCGTTTTAAATAGCATTCTTTTTTTCTGATTAGTAAAGAGTGCATGTTAATTGTGGCAAATGCCCAAAAAGTACAAAAAAAAAGAATATGAAATTGCTTGTACTCCACCATTGAGAAATAACTAGTATGTATCTCTCCAGTCTTCTTTTTCTTTTAAACAAGTCTCATAGTTGTGACAAGGCAGTATTTCTTTTCCAGGAATTAATTACCAGCATAAATATAAAATATACTATAGTATTAATATAAATTGATCTGATCTTCATATCACATTCTAGTCATCTTTCACTCTACCATATGTCCATGATTCTATATTCATTTTAGAAGTAATAATCTTATTAAGAGCTGTAATAATTTAAATAGAGAAACTACACATTACCTTAAAGCAGCATTTTCCAAACAGGAGTCCTGCCTCAGAGAAAGATTCTATAGTCAAATAAGATTGGGGAACATCTGCAAGTCCACCCTTCTTGGAGAATCACAGTATACTCTAGCATGTCAAGCATGTTGATGTGTTTAGCATGTCAGAATAGTTCTACTGTAAAGAAATCTGTTAAACATGGTTTAATTCCACGTTTTCTAATAAAATACCCCATCTGTGCCTATTACACCCACCCCACCATGGGAGTTCTTGGATAGGCTGCTTTAAAACAGTGAAGTGACACTGAGTGGTTTATTCCTGGCCTATTCCTCTTATTCTACAAAACAAGCCTTGCACAACTGAATTGTTTTATTGCCTGTCATCATCACTGTCTGGGAAGTTCTGTGTCAAGTTGTGTCTGTGCTCATAATATCCTATGGCAGGTAGGCCTGTTCATTCACTTAGGACTAAAACCTGAACAGATGTCCAAAAAAAAATCAGTTGTCCTATTAAAATCTATTGTTTACTTTACAAAAGATTTCAAGCTTGAAAAAAATATTAAGAAACAATATAACAGATATCTATGTGCTCACTACCCAGCTTTCAGTTCCTAATATTTTGCTATAAATACTTGAAACATTTGTATGCAGGGGAGCAGGGATATTCTTAAGAAATGAAACCCCACAGATAGATTTGGAGACTCCCCAACCCTATATTAACCTGTGACTTTTCTTGCTTTATGTGTTTTCAGATGAAAAATTAGCTTAAGCAACCCCGATCAAAATAAAGAGCATTCCCCCAAACACCCTTGAGCTCGGTTACTTACTTGGTGATTTTTAAGGAGGAGAATAAGAGGAACCTTTTCGTTTGTTTGTAGTACTGTCAGTAATGTCTGAAGAGTCACCAGGACCTCTATTTCTAAGAAACTAAGTTTTCTTTCTCCCACCTAGCCCAGTGTCAATACAAACTTTCCATAGAGGGTTGTTTAGCTTTACCGCCTTCCCATGCCTTGACAGGATTGTCCATTTTCACATTTACTTCAATTAATTTGACTGATTTTGAGATACTTCTAGAAAAAAAGAAACACTTTAATAGAGTTTTTAATGTACGTACTTCCACCAACTCCAGGAAAGAGTTCTATATTATTGTCTTTGTAAAGGTGAAAATATTAGTTGGCACTGTTGTGAATGACCTGGTGAAATGTTAAGTGTACATTGCTTGGATAAGGTGACCAAGGTTCCATGTTTTGTATTGCAAAGACAGTGTCATCACATGACACTCTTATTATGTCCTTGGAAGATGGACATCAAGAGTTCTTGGGTCAAATCATGTCTAAAGAGGCTTTTCTAACAGCTGTTCTCCTTCTCTAGTGTGGTAGAAGAGGAGACACGGCGGTCCCAGCAGGCTGCTCGGGATAAGCAGAGTCCCAACCAGGCCAATGGCTGCAACGACCACAGACCCATCGACATCCTGGAGATGCTGAGCAGAGCCAAGGATGAGTACGAGAGGGTGAGGCTCTCTGGGTGCTGACCAGGAAAGAGTGGAGGGACTGGGGAGGCCTGCAGGGGGCTCGTGGGCTGGGGAAGACTCCTTCAGGCCAGCAAAAGTAATTTATTCAAAAAGAAGCATATGTTACAGTTTTAAGGAAAGAAATCTGCTTATCTCAGAGTACTTGTTTTTGACAGGAAAAAAGAGTACTCGTTTTCTATTCCTGTCCAATTACTGTGAGAGAAAATGGTTTTGGAGTAGTGGAGTTAGCCTGCTGCGGGTATACTGGAAAAGCTTCATGCCTTGTCTCACCTCTGCAGCATCGGTTAGGGTGCTCGGTGACTTAGGAATTTGTGTAGGTATCATCTTTGGCTTTGAAAAAATATTCTGATAATTTGCACCCCTTAATACTGAAAGGGTATTTATGGTCTCTAATTGGTGTTAGATACACAGCCTTCCTTAAAATCATTTGGAACTTTACCCAAATGAGAGACTTTTCTCAGATTCTGTTTTTTCTTTTTCTTCTGTTGCATTTTGTCTTGTAAGTTAACTAATAACATTCTTCCAGAAAGTGAATGAAATGGAAGTTTTGGTACTTTAACTAATTTACGCAGCATGCGTTTATGAATTGTCCACTGTAGGCTAAGCACTCAGACAGTGGTTTTCAAAACTTTTTGGCTGTGGAACTTTTACAGCTTTCACATGATGTCAGTACCTCAAAGCGCCATGGTTCACTGGAGTGAGACAAAAGGTTTCCACTGCTATGCTTTGTTTCAGCAGAATTGTAATTATCACCCTACCCTTGGCTAACATTGAGTTAATACTTTTCTTTCATTTGTTATTTAATCTTCAGTTTATCAAAGGTTCAAGGAACAAGGTCTGAAAAGCACTGTCTAGGACCATGTTTCCCAAACAGCAGTAACCAAGGTTGTTAACAGGTGATCCTTGCTCAAATGAGTTGGGGAAGTGTTAACTTGACTCTTCCTCCCCGCATCATTTTGGGGCTTTATGGTGCTGAAGACTCTGAGCGGTCCCACAGTAAATAAAATGTAACACTGGTTCTCAGATTCATTTGATCACAGGACCATCTTTTGTGCACTCATTAACCAGTTAAAATCTGGAGTTCAGGGGACATACTGGCAAAGCACTCTGGGAGGTTGTTTCCTTTAATTAAAAATAAATGGTCATATATATCTGTGAAAATTTAATATAGGAAAATCAGTCATCTCTGTAATGAATCTGTTGATTCATTGGAAACTGAATGAGGGTAAATTTCAAGAACCGTTTTCTGAACTTCTTGGTTACCTCATATTCCCCAAACTCTTCATGTCTTTAATGAGATCTGAGTTTTTTACATAAGTACCTTCTTCCATTTTTATAGAGGCCTTTCTGGGTCCTGATAACAGATGACTAATAAGTCTAGGGCTCTGTTACCCATCCCGAGTGATGACTGGATGAAGGTGCCACATAGGACAGAAACTGTAGATGCGTTAGAGCACTGTAGGTACACATTCTCCAGGAAGGGGCCTGGCTTGCTTCTCAGGACGAGAAGCGAGCCACGAAAGGAAAGAAGGAAGTAGAGTAAAGCCTTGCCTTTGTACATAAAGCTGTAAAGGAACTCTGGGGTCAAGCGGGCAGTCTACAAATCTGATGGTCATTTCTGATTACGTAAACGTTGCAAAGTAAAAAAAACAGAGCACAGTAATTTCTGTCATCAGGATAATTCTTCCACAATGTGGAATAAATGTCTATGATTAGAGTAAAACTGAACCTTTTGGGATTTAGTTGAATCTTTGATACTTACAATGTGTTCTTTCTGTTTTTGAAAACTGTAAATAGGTGGTGCTTCCTTAAACAAGAGTTTTATTTTTCTCATCTGCGCTTCCTGTCATAACCAGATGGCGCTGGTGTTAGTAGTGACCCACGAATCCGTATCTTAGTATTTGGATGAGCTCTCCTGGACTGCTGCATGGTTTGGGTGGCCCCTTTGTTTATCTTAGATAGACACTGAGGAGATTGGCAGAGCCAAGGCAGGGCAGAGGTTCAAGCTAGCCCTCGGTGATGGGATTTACTCCCCAATCTAATCTCCTGTGTCCGGTGTGTATAATACAATGAGTGAAATTCCAGACTTTTGAGTAGAACATTTATAGTAATTAGAGACTTTTTGAAAATAAAAACTCTATAAAAAGCATTTTTTCCATAGCTCTTGTAGTTTGTTTTAACCAACTTTCTCTATTTTTAATGTAAAGAAGGATGGTTGAAACTACAGTCCTTAACAATTGGGCCCATTCTGAGTTGCTTCTAGCCACAGGATGTAATTCTGGACTTTTCTGGTGTTTGTTTGGTTTGTTGTTATGTTGCTATTAGATGCTGACGAGTTGGTTCCAAATCATAGTGACCCTGTATACAACAGAACAAAACACGCCATCCTCACAATCATTGTTATGCGTGAGCCCATTGTTGCAGCCACTGTGTCCGTCTCGTTGAGGGTCTTCCTCTTTTTCGCTGACCCTCTACTAAGCATGATGTCCTTCTCCAGGGACTGGTCCCTCCTGATAACATGTCCAGAGTACATGAGACAAAGTCTTGCCATCCTCCCTTCTAAGAAACATTCTGGCTGTACTTCTTCCAAGACAGATTTGTTCAGTCTTCTGGCAGTCCATGGTAGATTCAGTATCGCAAGGAATATTCAATAGTTTTAGTTTAATTGCAAAAAATGAAAAAACACAGTTTTTTTTCCTTCTTAAAACAGTAGGAACCGTTCTTTTTCTTATATAGGCAGCACATATTAATTATAAAAAATTTAATATTTAAAAATTATAATAAATAAAGGAAAACATAATTCTACCACCTAGAAATAATCACTGCTAATACCTTGTTATGTATCCTTCTAAAAATATAAGTATGTCCAACTGTGTGTGGTATGTTTGAGTATATTAGTTTTAGTAAAATACTCTTTTATAACCTGTTTTTCCCCTATAAAACAGTATCTGTTTATTATCAGTAACTATTCATTTCTGCCAACCAAAGCAAACGCAACCCGTTGCCGTCAAGTTATTCCAACTTATAGCGATCCTACAGGACACAGTAGAACTGCCCCATAGGGTTTCCAAGGAGCGGCTGGTGGAATTGAACTGCTGACCTTTTGGTTAGCAGCTGAGCTCTTAACCACTGTGCCACTAGGGCTTCATGTCTACCACTGGCTTTCAAATTATCACCACTAGTATTCTACAGAGGTGTGAGAGACTAGCCAAGGGGGCAGCTTTGGGGCCCATTTCAACTGGAGCATTTCTGCTTATCTTTTTTATCTTTGTCTCACAGGGACTTCCTGTGAAATTTCATTTGGGAGAAAGAAAGGTTTTTGTAAAAAGAACTGTGATGTTAATAGCTATGTATTTTTCCTTCCTTAATTTATATAAACAATACCCTAAGTTTTCCTAATTCTTTCTATTAAGAACACAGCGATATATCTTTGTAGCTAAGTCCTTGTAGCTAAATCTTTATGTACAGCATTAATTTTTCCTTAAGATAAATTCTTAAAAAGCCCTGCACAACTATAAAAAATTCTTGAGAATTTTAAAGTACCAGTCTCATAGCTTATGTTTGAGTTAGGTAGTGTAAATTTAAATACCCCAAGAGCCAGGTAGATCGTGTTAGTGAGTAAAATGGGCCAGGTTGGAACTAGAGCAAATGGAGAACTTGTTCCCTGTGTAAAAAGGTCAGTTTGAAGCTCAGCTACAGCCAGTTATTGCCAAATGAGCTGGTGTTGCCACATCATCCAGCTTCTCTCTGAAAATGACAAGTCTGAATTTTTATGTGAAAACTCCCAGCTTTTTAAATGTTCCTAACATTTGCACCTTCTGTTTCAAGAACTTTTCAGTTTGTTTTCTGTAATACAGTTTAATTCTGAGCAGTTCCTATGATGTGATGCTGTTGGCTGATGGTGATTTTGCACAGACAGGTGTGTTAGAAGATTTAAAAATCTCATAGGCTTTCACAGACTATTTCACCTCTATTCAAATAGGTATCACTGAGTAAATGGTGTTCTGAAATAATACAAGGATTAAGTCATTTGAATAGAGAAAAAGCTTATTCATTCACTTAACGTTTGAGTGCCTTCTTTTATGCTAAGCACATATAATAATTCACATAGTATGGTATCAAGAAAACTAATCTGTCTCTAGGCTGTAGGTTAAAGCTTTTTTTTTTATTTTGTCTCGAATGTTTAAAGAGTATATGATGATTTTAACAAATGGTGTTGGAACAATTGGCCATCCATATGCAAAAAAAAAAAAGAACTTCAGCCTAAACATCACACCTTATTAAGAAAAAAATCAAATCAAAATGGATCAGAGATCTAAATGTAAAACTTTTAAAAGAAAAATATATTTACCATATGACCCAGCAATACCACTCCTAGATAGATTTACCCTAGAGAAATGAAGCTTTTTTCCACACAAAAACCTGTACACAAATGTTTATAGTAACTGTAATCCTAATAACTAAAAACTGGAAACAACATAAATATCCTTCTACCATGAATGGTTAAACTGTAATACATTCATACAATGAAGTACTACTCAGCAATAAAAAGGAGTGAACTGTTGGAACCATACAACAGCTCAGATGAATCTTAAAGGCATTATGCTAAGTGAAAGAAGCCAGCCTCGAAAGGCTGCATACTGTATCATTCCATTTATATGATTTTTCTGGAGAAGACACAGTGGTGACGAACAGATCAGTGGTTGCCAGGAATGGGGGGAGGGCGTGACCACAACAGGACAGCATGAGGGAGTTTTTTGGAGTTGACGAAACTCTTTAGTGTCCTGATTGTGGTTGGTGGTCACAAAAGTAGCACTGTGCACCCTCCAAAAAAGTTAATTTTACTATATATTAATTTAAAAAATAAAATAGAAAAGAACATGTGGTCATGCCATTGGTTTTTCCTTAAAAGGGTGATAAAAATAACAATTACTGCTAACACTGTTGTCTAAAATCAGATTTCTGGAATTTTTATTATATAAATTATGTACATGTGAGGCTCCAAAGCAAACATTTTTGAGATTTTGTTTATTTGTTTTTTTAAATAGTTTCCTTGATAACCTCAAATGTTGTTTTGTTAGCCAAATAATAGAGAACAAACTTTTTCACATGATATACTTATTTTTTTTATTTTTTTAAGAATCAGATGGGTGACTCAAATATTTCCAGCCCTGGGTTACAGCCAAGCACTCAGCTGTCGAATCTGGGAAGTACAGAGACTCTAGAGGAGATGCTGTCCGGGTCACAAGATAAGGTTTGTACAACTGAAGTCCTGGCTTTGTCCACAGCAACAAAACAGAGAATCATACTTTTTAAGGATTTTAATGAAGTACAAGTTTGATTTGTCACTTTTCTATCAAGTTATGTACATGCAGCAACATGTTTTAAGCCTTATAATGACATCTATCCAGGTCATTTCCCCTAGTCCACATAACTGTCTTTTGTCTGAATTTTGCAGTAACCTCCTATTTGATCTCCCAGCTTTTGCCCTTGCCACTCTCTTACTTATTCTTAACCCAATAGTCAGAGTAATCCTGGTAAAATGTAAGTCAGATCATGACACTTCTCGGAGTAAAACCCTCCGCTGATGTCCCATCTCATGAAAATAAAAGTCAAAGTCTTGGCCCTTGCCAAGGAGGCCCCACCTAATCTGGCTCCACTGCCTCTGGCCTCATTTTTACCACTGTCATGCTCAATCAGCCCCGGCCTCATTGCCTTTCTTGCTTTTCCTTAAATATGCCGGGCATGCTCCTGCCTCAGGATAGGTCTTTGCACTTGCAGTTCCCTTGGCCTGGGATACTTTCCTCATAAATAAGACCTGTTCTTTTTTCTCCTCCAAGTCTCAGGTGCCCTCCATATAGGTGAGACCTTCTCTGAACACCCTATTTAAAATAACAACCCACCCCACCCTCCTGCTCTACTTTATTTTCTCCCTAAGCCTTAAAAACCAGGTGACGTGGTTTGTGGCCCTTTCCACCAGCATGAAAGCACCATGGGGCAGGCAGTTTCATTTGCCGTGTTCATTGCTGCATCCTCAACTTCTAGCATTGTAAATATTTGTTGGAGGAATGGACTCCCTTTATAACTGATGGCCTGATAAATGAACAGGTGTTTTTCATAATCAAGTAAAACCCATAATTTTTAATTAAACTTTTTATTTTGAGATAAGTGTAAATTTATATGCAGTTGTAAGAAATAATATAGAGAGATCCGAAGTACCCTTTACCTGTTTCCCCACTGATAACATCTTGTAAACTATTGTACAATATCACAACCAGGATATTAATACAAGCTTCCGGTCTTAGATTTCTCCGGCTTTGCCTTGCTCGCATGTCGGCATGTATATTTAGTTCTGTGAAATTTTATCACATCTGTGATTCATATATCCACCACCACAGTCAAGATATAGAATAATTCATCACTACAGGGATCCTTCATGTTGCCCTTCTGTGATCACACCAGCTTCCCTCTCACACTGTCCCTGCTCCCCCTTCCATCCTTAACCCCTGGCAGCCACTGATGCTGTTCTCCAGTTCTGTAATTTTGTCATTTCAGGAATGTTATGTGAGTAGAATCATATAATATATAACTTTTAGGGATTGGCTTTCTTCACTCAGCATAATTCCTGGAGATTCGAGTTGTTGCATGTATCAGTTACTGCTGAATGGTATTCCGTGGATGTATATACCACAGTTTGTTTAACCATTCATCTGTTGAAGGACATCTAGGTGGTTTCCAGGTTTCAGCTATTATGAATAAAGCTGTGATGAACATTCATGTACAGGTTTTTGTGTGAACATAAATTTCGGCTTCTCTGGGATAAATGCCCAAGAGTGCAATTGCTGAGTCATATGTATGGTAGTTGCATGTTTTAATAAGAAACTGCCAAACTTTTCTAAAGTGACTATACCATTTTACATCCCACCAGCAACGTATCCGTATGTTTTTAGGTATTTAGATGATAATTTTAACCAGATTTTTTAACCAGATTTTGTATACTACATTCCCATGTTCCATTTTTACTGTATTTGATGCTATGTAAACTATAATTTTTAAAAACTATATTCTTTTTAAAGAGCATGGTACTAGGTTCCTTTTGGACTGGTTTATCAGTTTTGGGTATTCAGTGGACCAGTCAGTTTTCCTTTCTGAATCACAAGTCACTTCCCCTGACCCCATCCGAATCATGGAGTTAAAGATCCTTGTACTGCGTAACTCATAAAGTTATATGAAGAAATGAACCCCAAAAAAGCATTGAGAACCATAAGCCACTGTCCATTAAAAGATGAGTTGACAAGCCATAGATGCTTAGCCTTTCAACAGAAGCACCAGTAATGGATCTGTGAACACACAGAATGTTAAGTGGGCACTCAGGGATGTCAACCTTCTGACGCAAACCAGGCTGATGGTGTAGTTGTTATTATTACTGTTCGTTCATTATTCTCTCATTATTATCTACTTTTAAAATGCCACTTTTCAGGCCAAAGTGATAAAATTTTAAAAAATATCAGGATCTGGATATTGTCAGAAGCCATGTAAATGATAAAATTAGCTCAAATCCATAATCAGCCTTGGTGGCACAGTGGTTAAGAGCTCGACTGCTAACCAAAAGGTCGGCAGTTTGAATCCACCAGCTGCTCTTTGGAAACCCTGTGGGGCAGTTCTCCTCTGTCCTGTAGGGTCCCTGTAAGTCAGAATCCACTTAAATGCAATGGGTTAGACACAGAAAATACATTTGTTTAGTAATGCTGCCATCTAGTGTTGAAAAGCAAATAAACTGTCGAGCCTTAATGTTAATAAATTCCATTTCAGTTTATTAAAATTCCCTGTGGGCTTGTTTCCCTGGATTTTGTTTGGTTTTCTTTGGGGCGAGGTTGTTTGGTTTTTTGTTTGGTTTTTAGTTTTTTGGTTCCTGTGGTCAAGAATAGTACATGTCTTATAGTGTGCCTTATGCACTGACCAGGTAGAAAATCTGATATGAACACAATAGATCCACACAGAAGTATGAAATACTCTAAACGGCAAGAGCTGTGGGGTGAGGAAGGAACTAAGTAAAACCTGATCCAGTGTGCTAGAATTTTGTTGTGTACTCTACATACTGTTGCTCACTACGAGTTCCATTTCCCGAGGAAAATGCTCAGTCGAACACCTGATTTAAGTGAGGCATTACAAAACTCAGAATCCAGACTTTAAGCATATTCAGACATGGGGAAAGAATAAAATTTCATCTTTTCTGTGTATTTTGGAAGATGAATCCATGGTGGGGGTGGCGGGCGGGGGCATCTACAGAAGGAATGCAGACAGTTTTTCCTGTCATGGACAGGAAGTGTAAGGAGGGTCATTTCAAACACAGACACCTACTCAAAAATCATATGGAGGCTTGTGTGGAGACCCTCCGGATTTTGTAGCTATAGTTCTATAAGTTAGATATTTCTAAAAGTTGATGCATTTGGACCTGTAGACACCTCTTAGTCATTCAGGCCTTAGCTGCACCTCTGTTTTCCAGAGGTACATATCCCCACCCATTTGATGAGGTAGGCTGATCTGCTTAATTGACATCTCAGTATGGTGGCATAATGATTAAGAATGTGGACTGCGTTGTTAAATCTAGGTTGGTGTCTGGTTCTCTTGATACATTTGGGCATCATCTATAAAATGGCAGTGATAACTGTACCTGTCCTGGCAGATTCATAAAGCAGTGCACGTAAAGAGCCTAGCACAGGGCCTCCCATGTGATGAGCACTCTGTCTGTGGTGACCGTTACTGCCATCACAGCTTCATTCTTTAGGTGAGAAGATCTCTGAACCCCGAATGCTTTACCACACACCCTCCTCCAGGGAGAGTCTGAGAATCTGGTCCTAGTTTGGCAAAAGTTGTACAGAGGCAACCTGGAGAAGTCTGGAAACTTTTTGCTGCTTTTAGGTTCAAGGTTCTACATATAGCCTCATTTTTTAATATGTAGATTTGAAATCATTGGAAATTCTTGTTTTTAAAGTAAATGTAAAAACATTTCAAATGTGAATGCAGGTAGATTTGATCATTCAAAGCTTGTGTTCCACTAGACAAGTATTTCATGGTGAGGCTTGTCCATATCCTGTTGTTTGATTGCTTCTTTTCTTATAACATAAAAATAATATTTCTTACCTGGAAAAGACCCCCAAGTTTCTGCAAAATAACCCCAATATGGTCTGTGTTTTTCAAAGTAGATATATCTAAATGTTGATGTATGTGTATATGTACACATATATAAAGCAACATGGTGGTCAGGACTCACATCATTTTTGTTAATGAGTTAGTGCCATTTTCTGGTACCTTGGTACCTTTTTTTTTTTTTTTTTTTTTTGCACCAAACAATCCTGACCATTTTGTTTTAAAGATAATATGTATAAAAAGGAATTATCTCTCAGCTCATCAATAGACATACATGGTGCCAGGGATCTATAAGTGACAAAGTCACAGTTCAGCACAGGAAATGGAACCTGTGCTCCTCACTGCAGTTCCATGTGGCCTGGACAGAGGGAATGAGAATTCTGTCCCAAATGAGAATTCATCATCTATGCTGACTTACAGTGAATGGGTTTGAATTGTTAGCAGTGAGCTTTAAACAAACAGACTGCTGTGTCCTTGGTGACTCCTCGCACCAGGGAATGACAGGATGGTTTATAATAAACAGCACAGCCTTGATATCCCAGCAAATGATTTTTTGTTGTTGTTGTTTTGTATTGTGGGGGTATGATGCTCCAGAAGGATTTGATCAATTTTTAATATCCATCAAATATTATTTGGTGTTCCTTAAGTATCCAAACACAAATTTATCATAATTGTTATTATATGATGTCCATATAATGATTTTCATAATGGCCAGCCTCCATTTATTGAATGCCCATTGGGCACCAGACATTATATTGGGAATTTAATTTCACAGCAGCCCTATGAAGTAATTACCACAATTGTCCTCGTTTTTCAGATGAGGGAACTAAATAGATTATGTAATTTTCCCAGGTAACACAGCTGGAAATTGAACCTACGTATCTTTGATTCCATACTCCAGCTCTACAGTTTTTTAGAATGAAAAATGGGAGGAAATGGAATCATATAAAATGTTTTGCTTTTTTTTTTTTCATTTATTTATAACATCCATAATTATATGTTATAACTGCCTTATATTTGAAGTGAGATTCTGAATATGGAAAATCCCTTAAAGAACCAGAAGGTGTTGTGACAAGACAGTCTTACTAGTCTTAAGACAGTATTATTAGTGGGGGCCTAAATTTGCTGTTCGAGAATTCATTGACTTAAACAAAAGCCTCTTGTCACGTTAACTTGCCAAGATATGTTGGTTTTTTAATATTAATAGAATTCTCTTTTTTGAGTATTTGCCAGGATAAAATGGTTTAGTATGAACTTACAGTTTTTTACAACTGGAGGAGGCTTCTGCCTCTTCCTTCCACAGCAGTTATTTCACACCACCTGCAGTCTCCTCAGACCTGCCCTGCCACCTCTTACCTAAAGATGATGCTGTCTCCACACCAGAGAAAAAGTATGAAATAGTACTCCCTTAACTTTCTGTCTCTCACATGCAAACTTCCCTGCATCCTTAGTCAGCAATGCTAGCTCCTCTTTCTTCCCTGTTGTCTGACATGAATCTCTCCTCAACAAAGGGGAGCCGGTCTTCCTACCCCTTAATGGTGCTGTTCTGTGGGGACCACCCTCTCCCCTGCATGCCTTTCTCTTTCTGGAAGTGCTTTGAGAGTGAGCATTTTAGAGCATCTACTATGTACTTAGTAGGTCTCTGGTACTGGGTGGGGGTGCCATTGCTTGGGCAGAGAAGCCCAGGCAGGAAGGAGGTCAATGATCAGGAACAAGTGAGGATGACAGCTGCTGCCTTGGAGGATGAGCACTTCCTGTGTGCTGGGTTCTGTAGGTTGAATCCTCCCAACAACCCTCCCTACTTCAGAGAGGAGTTGAGATTCAGGAAGGGGAGTGACACCTACCGGGTTACAGAGTCTCTGTCCCTGCCAACCTTGTCCCTGCAGTCTCCTGAAGGAATCCCTCTGCTCCTTTGACTTGTATTACCATTTTTATGTTTTAATGACTTGCAAATCAGTACCTCCAGATCACTTTCTGCAGGTTTCAGATGTCCTGTGGATACCTCAGACATGTTAAAAACTGACCTAGCCTTTCCCCTCCCTCCTGTAACCTAAGGACTTGCCGGCCCAAGCAGTGGCACCACCACCCAGTACCATTGGACAACTGTAAGAGCTTCAGCCTCACCCCTCAATCTGTCCTTTATGTGGCTGCGAAAGTGCACATCTTAAGATGTGAAGCCAAGTGGGTCATTCCCTGAACGTATCCCCATTGCCCTCCTGACAGTGTGTCTCAAGACACTCTGCAGTCTGGCCAGTGCTTCTCTCTTCCCTCCATCGCCTCTCCTCCTCCCCAGCCTCTCTTACCCAGCCCTGGAGAAGTACTTGCAGCTCCCAGGGTGACTGTGCTCCAGCCAGCTCGCCTCATCCCTCCCCTCAGCTTAAGGGTCCTCATTCCTGGGTGCCTCCTTCCCTCCCATGGAGCCCTGCCACTTTGCCCAAGGAGGGGGAGTCCTTATTACCAGTGATCAGTGCCTCCTTCCCCACGCATCACAGCACAGTGCCTGGCACCTGGTAAACTCAATCAAGATTTGTCAAATGAATGAACAGACATTTGCCTAGGAAAAACTAAGTATGCTTTCCTGTAGGTATGTGATCATACTGTGGTGCTATCACCATTACACTTCAGATGCAATGTACTTTAGGGCCTTTGTAGACTTTCTGAGGCCCTAAAAATTGTGTTCCAGTGATTTTTTTTTTTCCCCCATAGAAATGTGTCTGAACAGCTAGCTGACACACTTTTGGAATACAACTGGAAGACAGGGCTTCCTGTGTTTTCAAAGTACTTGTGTTTGTCTCCCACTGGAATGTAAGCCCTGGCATGGTAGGATTTTTTTTGTTACTCCCTGCTATGTCCCTTGGACCCAGTCAGAACAGGACCTGGCATTCTGTGGATACTCAGTCAGTAAAAGTGAAATGAATATGGCAGTCCTGCTGGAAGACGCAGGGAAGCTCTCAAGTGGGAAGCATGTGTATTTTTCCTTTGAACAGTCACATTGGTGTCAATAAACCGCTTTACTACAATACGTAAGTTCAAATTTTTGAGACTTTTTAAAATTTAGATTATTAAATAGTAAAAATTATTATTTTGCTTGCCTTTTTTTAAGAATTCCGTGACTTGGGGGCAGAGAAGAGGAATGACTTGCTATAAAATATAACAGTTAAATTTATTTTCTGGTATTTGGGACCCAGTCCTCAAGGTGCATTGCCCATCTTTTTATTAAGAACAGTGAATTAAAGGCAGGATCACTTGCTCAGCATTTGGCCCCTCTGACCTCTTTAGTATCATTTTCCCACGTGTTACTGACATGGGGCAAGTAGGCACAATTAACTCTGAAATAAGGACCTACCCCTTCACCCATCTGTGAATTCTAACGCAGGAGTCCCTAAAATTTGAATTTTATTGCAGATTTCTGTCTACCAACTCAGAGAGACCTGGCCTTAACCCCTAATATATCTTCAGTTTGTTCCATTCCCTTATTTTCAAACTCCTTCTGCCGTCGCTCCTGCAGACTGTTTTGATTGATAGAAAAGAGGTTTGTTACGCTGGTTTTCGAGAGATTTCTTTCATCGGCTGGTTTGATCTGTTTTTCAGTCTGCTCCATCTGGACACAAACATCTGACAGTGGAAGAACTATTTGGAACCTCTTTGCCAAAGGAACAGCCAATGGTCGTGGGTCTTGATTCAGAAGAAGTGGAGAAGCTGCCAGGAGATGCCTCCCAGAAAGAGCCCAGCCCGTTCCTACCATTTTCCTTTGAGCATTCAGGAGGGGCCCCTCAGTCAGAAAGCCTGGGTGTTCAGTCTGCTGCCCTCTACTCAGTCCAACCTGAAGTCACCACCCCAGTGCTAATCACTCCTGCCTCCATCACACAGTCCAATGAAAAGCACGCCCCAAGCTACACGATCCCACTGAGCCCTGTTCTCAGTCCCACTCTGCCAGCAGAAGCTCCTACTGCACAGGTTCCCCCCAGCTTACCTCGAAACAGCACCATGATGCAGGCAGTGAAGACCACGCCCAGGCAGAGGTCTCCACTCCTGAATCAGCCAGTCCCTGAGCTAAGCCACACCTGTCTGGTTGCCAGCCAGAGCCCGTTCAGGGCCCCATTGAGTGTGACAAGTACAGCTGGTACATCCCTCGCAAGTGTGGATCTTCTCCAGAAACTCAGGTTGACCCCACAGCATGACCAAATACAGACACAGTCACTCGCGAAAGGTTCAGTGGCACCCAGCTTTCCTCCAGCAGCTGGCCAGCTGGCCACGCCTGAGAGTTTCATAGAGCCTCCCACTAAAACCGCAGTAGCCAGAGCAGCCGCCTCAGCCTCCCTGAGCAACATGGTGCTCTCTCCCCTTCAGGTACCAGCAGGATGATAGGGGTAGAAGGGGAGGTAGCTATGATTGGGTGGCATGAAACTGCAAAAACCTTGGTTTCAGCCGACATTGGTCAGGGTAGTTTTAAAGAGGCACCTGTTGAGTGTGTCAGGGGCTAAAGGGGAGGTAGGAAGCCCTGTAGTGAACAGCTAAATAATTGGTAAGGGGGGGTATAGCTCAGTTCACTTCCCGAAGTTATTTGAGCTGATAGGCTGAGAAACTGTGTTTCCCATCAGAGTATGCATTTTAGGGTTATTTGTTTTGTTTTTGCCTGATAGTTCCAGGAGTCATCATTTGACGTGGGAACATGGATCCAGATTATCCTAAGCTTTGTTCCATTCCCAACTCCCTCAGTTCTTTCATTGGGTGCCTATCTGTGCCAGACATGCTAGAGGTGCATCCCAGGTTATGAGGTGTGAGTCAAAGCTTTCCAATGAAACTGATGTTTAAGCCAACATCTGAAGATGCGGTAGAAGTTAGCCAGACCTTTTCTAGAGGTGCAGAGAATTTGAGGCAAGAAGAATAGCATGTGCAAAGCACTGGAGGTGAGGGGACATTTGAAAAACTTAAAAAACCATAGTGTGACTGTGGAAAGAAGGGAGCTGAGATGAGTAAGACTTTGTAAATTGCGTCAAGGAGTTAGAGCTTTGTTCTCAGAGCCCTGGGGGGAGTCTTTGAAGGGCATTCAGCAAAGGGTAACATGCTGGGAAAGGGGCAGGAATAGGGCGACCCATCAGGAAGGAGGCTGTGGCAGTCACTCAGGCTAGAGCTAGTGGGGGTCTCAATTTGGGAGAGTGGACGAGTGGATTTGTTAAGATGTATGATCAGTGGGACATAGCAACAGATTGGGTGTGGGGGCTGAAGAAGAGGTTTCTCCCTCACAATAATTAACTCAGTTGAAGTGACGTGTGACACACTGTCATTCAACTGCAGAACCTTCTCTTCTACAATAGCATTGGTTGCCTTTCAGGATTAGTCTCGTGCCCTTTTCTAATAATAATCTCCAATCTTAACATTTTATGAAATAACATTGTATAGAAGAACCATCATAATAATTGTGTATTCTCTTACTCAATGGAGCATTTTGTACTTTTCGTTTGAAACCTTGTGCAGAACGAGAGGAAGCTTAGTATCTTGGTTACATCATATTGTCATTCTTTGGCCATTTCTGCAGTGTAGGAGAGAATATTCAGTTCAACAGACGGGAGTCATACCCTGAAATGCTCCTGGTCACTGTTCCAGTTGCTCTGTGAAGGTGTAACCAGCAATCTGTAAGGCTTTGGGAAGCCTGACAGAACACTGTCCTCTCCAGACTGTGACCTCTGGGACAACACCCTGCTGTCTGGCCTGCCTCCTGGCAGGGGAAGCCTACATGCATGTAAACTTCCATTTATTTGGCAGTATCTAATATCAGGACCTGGGGCTTCATTGAACTCTAATGTATTTGCTCTGCAACAAGAAGGTTTTTCTCTCCCAGTGATTGAGGATGAAATTTAGCATGTAGAAGTATGACTGAATGAAGACTAGTTAGTATTCCTTCCCCAAAGTTTAAATCACCTCATCAAGAGGTATCGTGGTACCAGATCACTCATCTCTACAGAACTCAGCCACAAAAATATGCATGGGTACCCCCAGCTTTTGCGAGAGAAAGGGGCTTCAGCTTTTTCTCAGTGACACCTTAAAGGATTTACATGTACCCCTTTTCTCTGGGAACAGAGGACGGGAGGCTCTTCCATAGCTCACACCAGGACATTGAGTCATTAGTCCCATTATCTCAAGTTTTTGTCAGCCTCTTAGGAACCTAGGAACTAGTTAATGTCTGAAGCATTCCTTAGTGCTAACCTAGATTTTTCACCAGTGACTAGAAAATCTTCCTGACATTTGCTACATCTATCCATCTTTTCTTTTTAAATATTGCAGTCTATGCAGCAAAACCAGGACTCTGAAGTATTTTCCCAGCCTAAGGTGTTATCCAGTGCCATCCCGGTAAGCACTCCCTTTTTCTGAAAAACACATTATGTATTTTTAAGTTCTTCTGATGGATGTGAAGTAAGATTGTCACCTTTGTGAAAAGTTATAGCTTTCAAGCCTACACCCATCTCAGATGTCCCCTCCTGGGCCAGGCCCCCCTGCTTCTCTAGTCTCCAGAGTTCGTTGCTTTGGCCTTTGTAGACCCCCAGTCACCTCTCTGTATGAAAGTCTTCCCCTGACTGCGTGTATATGAAAGCAGGGTCAACCACTCTCTGTAAGTGGGTGACTGCTGAGAGTCAGTCAGCCTGGTTTCTACAAGTAGGAAATATTCTTTGCCCTGTAAGAGCTGTGATGTCCCAGTTAACAGAAGGCAGAGTCACTGCCCTCATTGGCTTCCCATTGCACTGAGGACAAAGCCCAAGTGCTGTGACACACATCTATCCTGCCTGCCTGCCACATCTACCCCTTGCTTATCCTCCCCTTCCACCTTCTTTTAAAAGTTGCCCCCATCTTCTGTCACCCACCAACCTTGAAATATACACTGTTTTTTGTTTTTTCAGTTCCTTAAATTCCTGCTTGCCTTTGAGCCTTTACACCTCTCAGAATTTAGACTAAGCCGGCTTCTGGCTGGTGTCATTAACTCCTCTTCTCTGTAGTTTGTCCTACTACGTGGTGGTCAGCGGAAGCCATCAGCCTGGTGGTGTACCAAAAAACAGCATAAATGGCTGCCATACCAGAAGCCACACCCTTAGAACTGTGGCAGGCTGTTTGCTATTTGTAAATGAGGGTGGCAGGCAGGAGAAAGAGAAATAGAGATCTTTGTTGATTCTATCAAGTATGAAAATTATTAAAAATACTGATTATTACTGTATTCTGATTGTTAGCTGTATTTAGCCTAGAAATACATCAAAATGGGGGAAAGAGGTGGATGTTAATTTTAATTTTTAAGAAATTTTGATACCTATAATGCTAATATAAATACACTGAGACTACAGAAGAAACTTGCTGCATGTAACTAGATTTTTTTAATTCTCTTTTTTTAATTGAAGTATAATTTGCATACCATAATTACAGATTTTTGAGGAGTTTTGACACATGTATATTCCTTGGGTAGCCACTGCCCCAATCAAGATATATAGCATTTCTGTCATCCCAGGAAGTTCCCTCATGCCCTCTTCCAGTCACTTCCCCCTATAACATCCTCCTCCCCCTCCCATAACTGGACTTTGCATTTTTAGTTCGTCATAGGATGGCTCTTATTGTGCATGCCGTGCTGGTATTTATCATTTTTGCCTTCTGTGATGATTGGACTTGATTTCCCATAACAACTCTAGGAACTTCTTTAGCTAACAGAAGCTTCATAACCAGATGTAAAATACTCAAATGCTTCTACTGAGTACGCTTTACCTGAACCCAGTAGTTAGCATTTGACTGTGCCCCAGTCTCATACTGCTGATGCCTGTTATGGGGTGTTCCCTGCTCTGGACCTGGCTGCTCCCTTCTGCACTTATGCAAAATGGCCACTGTTCCTCTACAGGTTGCAGGCCCTCCGCTGGTTACCGCTACGACCACAGTAATACCGTCTGTCCTGCTGTCCCCAAGTGTTTTCCAGCAGACAACTACGCGATCCACAGACCTTGAGAGGAAGGCAAACTCCCCTTCTCCTCTAACTGTTGGGACATCAGAAAATCAGAGAAAGCCCTCCATTGTTCTCAGCAAGGCTCAGCTCCAGGATACATTAGTACATCTGATAAAGGTATGTATGGTATTTTTAATCTTTTGATTTTTGTTCTTTTATTTAAAACAAATTTTGTAGATTCTCCATAGAAATCAGTTCATAAAGTAAATTCAGAAGATTAGCTAGGAGTAATGTTTCTGTCTTCCCAAGCATATACTGCTGATGGAAAAATATCTGAAAGAATGAGTTCTGAAATATTATTTGTGGTTTCATTGTCTCTGGGTGTGGAATTATTTGTGTAATTAGCAATTAGTTATGCAAATCATTTATACAATTTTCTTCTAAGCTGTTATCAAGGAAGTAAGTTCTGATGAGGTCAAAGTGACATTCCATGTTCTTATGATCTCTTCCAGAATGATTCTGGCTTTCTTAGTACACTTCATGAAGTCTACTTGCAGGTTCTGACCAAGAACAAAGAAAACCTCAGCCTATGACTGGAGCTGAGTAAGTCTGAAGGCAGCCTGTCAACCTCAGAAACAAATAGGCTTCATCATGGAAACTTCTAAACAGAACAGTGAGCTTTGAGAATCTTGAAATTGAGTCTATAAGAAAAGAGACTCATTCCTTAAGAATGATTTCCAAGTGACGTTCTCAGTGATCATGGAGGTTTCACTGTGAAGCATCACCAGCAGACCTTTGTTTTGACAAAAAAAAAAAAAAAAAAAGACCATTGTGTTAAGTTATGGGGTGTTTTCATCAGCTGTGATTATGTAAAATAGGAAGTCTGATTTTCAGCTGGCCATCATTCTCGAGGACTTAGGGAGGAGAAGTCACCAGCCTGCACCCTTATGCCTCACTTCCTACCCCCTGGTAACATGACCTTCTAGGGCATCAGGCTGATAGTCAAGTTCTGAGCAGAGTAGAAGTCAGCTCTGTGAGAAGTAACTTCGAGTTTTGAGGATCAGAGTTTTAAGTTGGAAAATTAGGACTGACTGATTTAAGTGAAGTATATTTTATATGAATGCCCCATTTGGGCCTTAAAAGTTCTGTAATTTCTTAATTGTGTTTTATGTTTAAGTGTCCCCAGTCCTGCCATGCAGCAGGCTCCCATCGCCACGTTGCTGTTTGAATAGGGCCAGGTCAGGCCCCGTGGTGGTGCGGAAGCAGGCACGTCACACCTCTGAAGCAAAGACTGGGGTTGCTAAAGCCCAAATCCTATCAGAAATCTTCATGTTAAGATACACTCTACAGTGGTTTTGAAAGTGTTAAGTTGGTATGTGAAGCATAGCCTTACTTTCCTTTTCTATCTAAACACCAGTTAAAAGTCATTGTCGATTGTTTTCCTTAACACTTTGACAAAAGGACCAGTGGACCAATATGACAAAGCCATTCTGGTTCCGTTCCTCATGTATTGAGAATAGTTTTAAAGCTATGCAGAAAAAGGAGCTGTTATTCACACTGCCCTTACTTTGTTGTAGAATATGGAGTTTAAAAGAAAGTGTGAAATTCAGAATTTTACCAATGTATTCCTAGGCTGTGAGTATTTTTCCAGCCCAAAGTGTGAAAATATGTAAAGATGCTTTGTTATGCTGCTATTAATCTGCCATGATTTATATTTATTCTTTTATGGCATGTAATGGTGATTAGTAATATTTTAATGTTGATTTTGATTTATTTCAGCAATAGTAATTTTAAGATATCCTTTGAATGAAAGTGTCTTCGTTTCTATGATACAGATCATTTTGTAGTATTTAACCAATTAAGATGCACTGCTTACTTTTCTGAGCACTATTTAATGATGGGGTAAATACCCGACTGGCTCAACCAGCTAGCATAAGGATTAGCTGTGAATAATGCTGACAGATGTGATTGTTCCTTGGGAATGATCATTTAAGCTTTACTGGTAACTCAATCAGAAGTCCATAGATTTTTCTAGCTGAAATTTTAAAAAATTACTTGTGAATTACATACTTGTTTTAGTTTGATCTTGGTTTTTTACATAAAGAATACTTTGTTTGATCGGCTTTTGTTAATCTAAATATGCTTCCTGAACAACTTTTCTGCTTCTCAATTTATTGTCTTCTATTGCTGTCTACCTAGTTACGTGTGTGAATTGTGCAGACTTCAGGGAAGCTTTCAAGTTCTCATACTCAATTAGGAATCGTTTGTATTCAAAGATAGTGTATAAGTTCCGCAACCAAAAATGAATTGTTCATGTGTCATCCAGGAAAGAGAGAGTTGTAATAAGATGAGGATTGCTGACACTAGGAGATATGGTGTCCAGGGAGCCACATGACTGTTCTCATAAAATGGACGCTCCAATAGGTTTGATCATACCCCAAGTATAATCTCACTGGGCTTCGGTAAACAGAAGAATCAAGGGATTCTTGTTACAATAGACATTTGAGTCGAAGTGATGCTTTTGAGTATGTATAGTATTATGAAGGAGTTCAGAGAAAATGTCTTAAAAAGGGCCTGGAAACAGATCTGTTCATTTTCACCCTTTAATCCAAGGAATGCATGTGATGGACCGTAAAGCGAATCTATGATAGGGTTTCCCGCAGTGTGAAACTAAGCTTTTATGTGCCCAAGTCATGGAGACTTGAAAAGGGTAAACCTGTTTCAACTCCCAAATTTGTGTATTCGAAGCATTTAAAATTCAGAAGCCAGAAGTTCATGGTCATGATCACCAGGAGGTTCAGGCCAGAATGAGGCCCTAGAGAAGCCAGGCCAACCCTGGATAGTTGCTGGATGACCCTGGCCTGAAAGTCACAGTTCAGTTGCCTTATTCCTCATTCAGGCTTATGGTCCAGAACCTCATGCTAGCTTAGGTTGCATGTTTACATTGCTGCAGTGTCTTTACAAGAACCTTAGTTTAAAACCTTAGTTGAATCAAAATAGACACCAAAAAAAGAGATGCTTCCTGCTAGGTTTTGTAGAATGCCAGGAGACCTGTATTCAGGCCACTCTATCTGTCTGTGTGCCCACCCCTACCCCCCTGTCTGGGTGCAGGCTCTGAGAGGAGCAGCCCAGAGCTTGGAGTGGAGATGTGTCTGGGGCGTCACTGGGGGCGGGCCTGCCCTTCTTTCGCTGGTGGTTACTGTGACATCTTTGAATGGACTCAGACCACCTTGTTCCTTCAGGGCAGATGCTCCTCTTCATTGGGCATTGCCTGTGAGATTTGAGGCGTGAAAGTTGGCCTGGTTGACTTTGAATCCCAAGTTTTCAAGTGGCTGTCAGTGTCAGGAGAAGCATTTTCATGCTGTCTGCATGGGGAGTGGCCACAGCTTACCTTTGAGGCTTATGAGGAGCCACCAGAGTGGTGTTTTGTTAAGCACACAAGTTGACCTGGATCCTTCTTGGCCAAAGGATACACAGGCTTAGTTTAGAAAATGTCTTGGCAGGTTTTGCATGTCAAGCATTTGTTCTTTTTCTAGCCTGTGTTTTCTTGTAAAAAATGGAAACCCATCGAATCCTCTACTAGGTAAATATTTTTAAACCATGCAGCTTTATTACTGTCCTCCCCAAAGAATGTAGTTTGAAATTTTCTCATTTTGGTAGTGGAGGTCGTGACTGCCATTCTATTATTAATAATGCAACGTGAAATTGAAGGTGCCTAACTGCTTAAAAAATACAGTCCGTCATTATACTGTAACACCGGGCAAAATGTAAACAGTGGGTTGAGAGGTGGCACGGACGTGAGCGATTCAGCTGTGTGAGTGAAGAGAAGGAAGGAATCACAGGGATGGCTGTCCTGCGTTCTTGCTGCACGTTTGCTGCTGAGCACGTTTGTCTCTTACCTACCTATGGTTTTCTTCAGTTGTGTTCAAAGTACCTTCTGGAACCAATAATGCCCTGTATTTTCAAGTGTCTAAAATGTTAAGATCTGAAGCAAGTAAAGCAACTCACACTGTAGGCTTTTCAAAAGTCCTGCTTGAGAACATTTTTCCCTGAGTGGGCTGGGGCCTTGAGGAGCCTGTTTTCCATCAAATTCAGCCGGACAGATGTGTGCAATGTTTCACTCGGCTTTATATTTAACATCTTAGTTAAAAATGCTGAGATGCAGTACTATGGGGGAAAATGTAAAACTGTGGTTCCCTTTTATCTGTGTGACTCCTTAAGAAGCGCATTTTTAAGACACATACTCTTAAGTGGGTTTTTATTCTGTGTTACTGCTGTGGCCATGTGGCCCTCATGACTCTCAGTGTACCAGAGTCTCAGCTCCCTGAAACGTAGGGGTGAGGAGCTCTGACATCACAGCAAGATTTTTGTTCCATGAGCGCAATACTGCATCATTAACAATTTTAATGGTATGGATTTTATACCATCTGTGTATGTTTGCAAATATTAAGTTATTACATGTTTTAAAATGAGCATTTTTCATTCTAAATTTTATATGTTTGCAAATATATTTTTTTAATAAAATTTCAAAACCAAGTTTTAGCACCTACTAAATTTTCGTTGTGTTTTTATTCAATTTATAGCAATAGAAGCTTTTGAATAAGTTGCTGCACTTTGCCAGAGCCTCATACTAGTGAGATGGGGGCGGGGAGGGGGCAGTGGAGGAGGCAGCGAAGGGAGCAAAACCAACAAAGTCCACATCCACCCATTTCCAGCCAGCTGGATTACAGGCCCCACCGATGTCAGGTCTGAAAGCCTCTTGAGCACTGGCGTCCATCAAATAAGCACTTCCCTCCCTGGCAGTTAAATATTAAGTGTTCAGCTCGTACAGGTGGACATCTAAGGAACTTCGTTTACTCCCCTAAGGTTACCCCAGATAACGGGTACAATTCTAATCATGAGCAAAAACACTTAATTTTATTGAGGACCTTATAGTCTCGGTCATTTCCCAGATTTACTTAATGCCTGTTTATTGAGCTCTCGTTATGTGCCAGGTGTCTTGGATGATAAGGAAGGAAGAAGGGAAGGAAAGAGAAGGGCGGAAGGGAAGCTTAATGGCTGGTATCAGCCCAGGGTTGAGCTCAGACCTCAACCTCCTCTTCCCTTGGAGATTGAAACCCTAATGGAGAGTGGTGATTTGACCTCGGACTTCTAGAACCCAGGAGTGAGGCATTCTTAGAAGACCAGGAGAAGGTGGTTTAGAAGGTGGTCTTAGAAGACCAGGACAAACTGAGTACAGAGACTGAATACGTAGGTTACACATTGCCCTTAAAGCACAGACTCTTGGTAACTCTTAATGAAAAGCCTTCTTTTAAAAAACAAGTTTAAAAGTAAAACATGCTCATTATAGAAAATAGAGAAAAGATTAAAGAAAAAAAAGTTTAATCATACCTCTCCCTAATAATTACTGTTAACATTTTAGTATGTTTCCAAATGAAATTCTCTCTAAAATTTGTTTTACCTGCCTACCTTCTTAGAGCATATGCTAACTCTTGTTTTATGACTCTATCTTACACACACTCACACTTCACACTTCAGTCATCATTAATGCTGCCAGTAAACCAATCCCACAAGTCGTTTGGATCTAGACTGCTTTTTATAGTTTTTAGGTTACTTATGTTACCGCTGTTTGTCAAAAACTGGAATGGTCTTCTGTTTCTCCCTTGCTGCTTTTCATCTGTCAAGACATAGGAAACCAGGTAACCAGATTCTTTGGAATGTTGTGAAAAACTAAGGTGAGTAGATCGAATAAGAGGCAGAGGGTTTTTTCTTTGAAATGAAATGGATGGCGTTTGGGGTCTCGCGTAGTTGTTAATGACACTTTCACTCATTTATGGATCCTGAATAATTTATCTCTGAATAAGGAGTGTGTGAAGAAGGGATTGTTTCTGGCAGGCAAGATTTGTCTCAGAGATCTATCAGAAACCAAGCCAGTCTCCGTCTGGATGAGAAGCTGGAAATGTGGCAACCATTTTGTCACTGGGAGGGAAGCCTGCCTTAGATGAAACCAAGTCCTTGGAAGGCAGAAAGGAACAGCAGCAAGAAATAGGCCTGAAGCCCAGCCATGTTTCAGACAGTGTAAAAAGGATTATCTACATGAAACATGAAGAGTCCTAAGAGGTTTATAAAGGGGTTAGATAACTTCAAGATTCTAAACCTCTGAGAGTTTGCTAAATGGAGTTGGTTAAGAAGACAGTTGCCACCTCATGCACACTGTAGGGAACCCATGGTGAACCTGGGCTGTCCAAACAGTAGTGGGGGGCTCCGGGGTCCAAGCCACACGTGAGCCTTCCGCGTGTGTATTCTTCAGGCTCACCAGGCTAAATCAGCCAAAAGTAAAGACCACCAGTAAGGGATTTCTCATAACCAACAGAGGGAGAATACCTTGGGATATGAGATGGCACGTGACCGATGTGACGGCCCCACACCTCGCAAACATCACCATTTGTTTCAGATGAGTTTGAATAAATTTGAAGCATTATGCCACAAGTAATCTTAACTGGTATTTGTTGTACACGGTGTATGTATTCTCATTTAACCCTCTCCTCATCCCCGAGAGGTGGAGGTTATTCAGAGTGCAGCCTCAGGAAAGGGCCACAGAACGCACCCCTAATGTGCACAACACCGACTTCCTGTCAAACCCGGAAGGGGAGGGACACTCGTGATTTGGCATATGTCAGTCCATCAGTCTGAACAGGGACCCAGATGGCCCATCGGTCCAGAATGTGGCTCCACAGTCCACAGGAACCACTATTAACCAGGTCCCTGTCACCCCAGAAAAATGGGTCTGGCACTGTCTGAGCCCTGGCAAAGTCCTAAGGAGGCGTCCTCAGCAAACCCTCACCCTACCCACGCCATTTCTGTGGAATCTCTTGGGAGTGTTGACAATAGCACCCTGACTTCAGAAGCAGTTGCAGAACATGGCCCCCTATACTTTTCTTTTTTTTTTTTTTTTTGCCATCAAGCTCCATTTTGCTATTTCAAACTCTGATGTGTCCCTGCCCCCAGAGACAACCCCTCCCAGGCAGGAATCTTTCCCCTGAAAAGAGCTGGCTAATATCCTCTGCCAGCCTACCAGCACTAAGAGGCTTCCCCAGTCTTGCTTGACTTACTGGCCCTTCAGACAGGATATGAGACTCTAAAAATGGTGTGTGGGCAATAGCCCCCATTTTACTGTAGTGTGCACCAGGGGCCTGCAACCCAGCAGTCACCTCACCCCTGTTTTAAACAAAATTTTGTAATTCCCCCTTTACTCTCCTGACTTGGAATTCATAGAGAAAGTAACTTATGCCTAAACACATAATTTTAAAATAATACTCTTATTGTGATATTAAGGAGAAGTTTAGAAGTGATTTATAATGAAACGTTCCATAGTAAATACGTAAAGGCTTAGATAGCAGTTGCTGTCGAGTTGGCATGGTGACTCCATGTGTATCAGAGTAGAACTGTGTTCCACAGGGTTTTCAATGGCTGGTTTTTCAGAAGATAGTCAAGCCTTTCTTCCGAGGCACCTTTCTGTTGGCAGTTGAGTTCATTAATGTTTGCACCACCCTGCACAAACTCTCAAAATGCCCCCATAAGGAACCACTGATCTTCACTCTGACACCTCTTCCCACCCACCTAAGAGATTGCTGCTGTCCCCCAGAGAGCTGGCAGGGCAGGGCCTGTCCAGGGCCCACCCAGCATCACCTGCAGCCCCTGGCTCTCGGCCAGTCACTGCCCTGACTCACCTGGGCACCTGCCCAAAGGAGACCAAAGAGCTGTTTACTAATTAATGCCCCCAGAGGACTTTGGAGCCCTTAAATGATGGCCAAGTGGGCAATGGTTGGTGACTCAGCACCTTTGATCACCCAGCATCTCCCCAGGCTGTGTCTCAGAGAGAGGGGAAGAGAAACGTGAGTGGGTGGGCGGGAGGAGAGAGAGACACACACAGCCTCATTAGTCCCTTCATCTGACCCGTGAGGCCAGGGGGTAGCAGCTGTTCTATACCATACTTCACACACACATAAACCTCGCTCACCATTAGACCATGCACTCCACAGAAACCAGAACTGCTTGAGCCCTGCTGTACTTCAGTGGGGCACATAGTAGAGGTGCACGTCACTATTTGTTGTTATCCCATTTTACAGATGAGGAAACTGGCGATTGAGTAATCGGCCTAAGGCAATCAGCCCAAGTTCACCCAGAGAAAGAGCAGTAGAGGCAAAAGTTAAACTGAGCTTGTTCACACACTTCTCTCTGGGATTCTGGAACATGGAGAAAGCCTCTGGAGAGTTCTGCAGAGTATTTTGAAATGATGGTGGCGTTGCTCCACCTGACTGGGCAGTTGAGCAGTCCAAGGGACTGCTTCACCTGTTGTGATTATTCACAATAATCCTCTCAGGCTATTTCTCAGTCCTGGGCCAGAGGAGGGAAACAGGCTCAGGCATCCTGCCGGGACACTGGCGAAGTGGGGAAACTGAGGATCAGGGTAGGAGGTGTGGGTAGACCCAGCCCTCTTTTCCCCTCCATAGTCGTTGGCTTTGGAAAGATAGAGCTGCTTCCCAATTCACTGCCTTTAAATTTGAAATGTGTTTATTGACTCAAACCTTACCCACCCACCCATTCAAGCCAACTTGACACAAGTACCATGCTCCACCTCCTTGGAGCCCTCCCTGATCTGCAGCATCTGCAGTCAATTCTTTTTTTTTTTTTTTTTTTTAAAACTATGCTTTAGGTGAAGATTTACAGAGAAAATGAGTTTCCTATTCAATAGTTTATACACAAATTGTTCCATGATATTGGTTGCAATCCCCACAATGTGTCAGTACTCTCTCCATTACCACCCTTAGTTCCCCATTTCCATTCGTCCAGTTTTCTTGCCCCTTCCTGCCTTCCCATCTTTGCTTTTGGGCATAGGTTGTCCTTTTAGTCTCATGTAGACGATTGTTCTAAGGAGCACTTTCCTCGGGAGTGTTATTGTTTATTTATAGGCTTCTCTATTATTTGGCTGAAAGGTGATTTCTGGGAGTGGCTTCAATTCCAAGTTAGAGGGGTGTCTTAGGGCCATTGTCTTGGGGTTTCCTTCAGTTTCTATCAGAACAGTAAATCTGGTCTTTTTTTATGAATTTGAATTTTGCTCTACATATATAAATTTTTTTTTTTTTTTTTCCCACTCTAACTGGAACCTTCTAATGTGATCCTGGTCAGAGCGGTCAGTAGTGGTAGCTGGGCACCATCTATTTCTTCTGGTCTCTGGCTGGTGGAGGCTGTGGTTCCTGTAGTTCATTAATCCTTTGGACTAATTGTTCCCTTGAGTCTTTGGTTTTCTTCACTCTCCTTTTCTCCAGGCAGAAAGATACCAATAGTTGTATCTTAGGTGGCTGCTACCAAGCTATTAAGACCCCAGACGCTACTCACTGAAGTAGGATATAGAATGTTTTCTTTATAAACTATGTTATGCCTGTTGACCTAGATGTCCCCCAGTTGGCAGTGGGTTCTGTGTACAGGTTGCAGGATGGTGCTGCACGTACACGTGGCTTCTACGGGCCTGTGACCTCCTTAGAGCCAAGAGCTGAGACAGGCTCATCTTCCTGCCAGGAGCATCTAGCACAGTGCCTGGCACACAGGCCTTGGTAAATGGAGCAAACAACTGAACTGAGAAGCGCATCAAAGGATCAGAGAATGGTAAAACCATTTTCCTGTCCTGAGTGGATGACCCACAGCAGCAGCACTTCCCTGTTTTGCACAGTTGTCAGATGCCGTCAAGTTGATTCCGACTCATGGCGACCCCATGTGACAGAGGAAAACTACCCCATAGGGTTTTCTTGGCTGTAATCCTTCTGGAAGCAGATCACCGGGTCTTTCTCCCCTGGAGCCACTGGTAGGTTCAAACCACCAATGTTTCAGTTAACAGCCGAGTGCTTGCCCACGGTGCCACAAGAGCTTCTTGTTTTGCACAGTAACACAGAGTAAATGCTTTTTCCAGGCCTCCTCTAAGAAGGACTGACTGCAGAGGCCTAACTTCGTGCTGTTGCTAATTCTGGGGGTGAGGAGAGAGCGATAATAAAGCCCTTGTGTTTGGGGGACCAACTAACCTGGGCTTGGGACTTTACATACAGCCTCACGAATCCTCCCACCCACCTTCTCAGGGAGACACTGCAAATGGCTTCACATTTCCAAGGAGGAGCTGCTCGTGCCTCAGAGCAGTTAAATGGCTTCCTCAGTTCAGCAACCAACCGCATCTACACGCCTCTCTGCAAAGCTCTTTTGTTGTTGTTAGCTGCCTTGGAGTCGGCCCCGAACTCGTGGTGACCCCACGCACAACAGAACAAAAAGCTGGTTGGTTTTGCAGCATCCCCATGATCAGTTGAGGATTGGACCATTGTGATCCATAAGGTTTTCACTGGCTCATTTTCAAACATAGATTGCCAGGCCTTTCCTCCTAGTCTGTCTTAGTCTGGAAACTCCTGTTCAGCATCATAGCAACACAAAAGCCTCTACTGAGAGATGGATTGGTGGCTGCATATGAGGTGCTCTGGCTGGAATCAAACCTGGATGTCCCACATGGAAGGCGAGAATTCAATCACTGAACCACCACTGCTTCATTCAGAGCTCTTTAGTCCCACTGTAAGGAATCACTCACTTCACCTATTCAACAACAAAAAGACTCAAACCAAACCCACTGCTGTCGAGTCAATTCCTACTCGTAGCGACCCTATAGGACAGAGTGGAACTACCCTGTAGGATTTCCAAGGCTGTGATCTTTACAAAAAGCAGCCTGCCACTTCTTTCTCCCAAGGAGCAGCTAGTGGATTCAAACTGCCAACCTTTCAGCTTAGCAGCTGAGCACTTAACCACTGTGCCACTAGGACTCCTTCATTCAACAACCAGCCCAGGAGAGAATTCTCCTAATCTCCCTATAAAACAAAAACGTTAATCTTTAATAGCCACAGGAACAAAACAGCCACCTCCACCACCCTGCCTTGCCCAAGGAGACCTAGGTGCTACCAGAAAAGGGAACAAGGATGACAATCTCTCTGACTCCTTATGCAGACTGACTCCCTAACAGTGCCCCGCCTGTCAACAGCTCTGCCCTGGCCTGGCCCAGCCTGGTGCAGTGCCTGGGGCAGGAGCTGACGGGGGCTGCAGGGTATTGCTGTTGTGGCTCCTCCCTGCCCCCCCGACCCCGGGAGTGGCCCAGGCCTAGCAGGAAGCTGCCAGGATCTGGCTCCACTACTCAAATTGCAAGTTACAATGACTAGGCACCTTTTCTTTATGCTCAAGGAAAGCAGGCCTGGCTGTGGCTTGGCTGGACTCCCAGACTGGTGCTTGCGGTTCAGGGGTGCCAGGTTTCTCCAGCCCAAGGCTTTCGGGGGTACCTTAGGGGCTCTCTGACCCAGGCTGGTCCTGAGGTTGGCCAGGCACACACAGGGTCATGCCTGTGGTGGCACCAGGCAAAAGCTCTCTCTCCCAGAAGCACGGTGTTGGTTGGAGTGTTTGTCTTACAGTATAAAAGAGGAAGCAGTGCAAATGTCCAACCAAAGCAGGGATCGGTTTAACAACTGGCTCACTTTCCTCTAAGCCTGTAACAATCCTGGGGTAGACAAGCATGTGAACTCGTGTGGGAAAGGGTTTAAGATGCACAGTGATGTAAACTAAAGCAGGTACAGAATAATAGACATATAAAGCCGTGAGATGAGACAAAAGAAAGTTCTGGAAGACTGATGTCTAAGTGGGAACACCAAAGTCAAAACCCAAATCCATTGCCGCTGAGTCGATTCCAACTCATAGCAACCTTATAGGACAGAGTAGAACTGCCCCATAAGGTTTCCAAGGAGCTGCTGGTGGATTCCAACTGCCAACTTTTTGGTTAGCAGCTGAGCTCTTAACCACTGTGCCACCAAGGCTCCACAGTATTTAATAAAGTTAGCACTTCAAAACAAAAACAAAGGTACAAAGCAAGACACACAGTGGCTTGCAACTTTGTTTAAAATACTTATGTATATAGATGTAGATGTTGTTAGGTGCCAAAGCTAAGTCGGTTTTTGACTCATAGTGATCCCATGTGACAGAGTAGAGCTGCCCCATAAAGTTTTCTTGGCTGTAATCTTTATGGAAGCAGATCACCAGGTCTTTCTCCCCCGGAACCACTGGTGGGTTCAAACCACCAACCTTTCTGTTATTAGCTGCATGCTTAACCATTGCACCACAAGGCCTCCTTACGTATGTAGATACAAATGGAGAAAAAAAGACTGGAAGGAAAGAAATAATCAAAATGGTATCAGTAGTGGTCTCTGGACGGAGCGAATACGGGAAATTTAAGTTTTGTCTTTGTTTTTTTATCAGTGAGAGTTCAGCCAGAGAAACAGAACCAGTGAGAGATATATGTTAAGAGATTTATTGACCGGAATTGGCTTTCTCACTTGGGGGCTGGTGAGGCAAGTCTGAAATCTGGGTCAAGCCCTCAGGAAGGGCAGGTTGGACTCCAGAGCTCACAGTGAAGCTGCTGTCCACAGGAGGAATTTCTTCTTCCTCGGCCTTTCAATCGACTGACTCAGGCCCAGCCAGATTACCTAGGATAATCTCTCTCCTTTGCTTAAAATCAACTAATTACGGACTTTAATCACATGTACAAAATACCTTCACAGCAATACCTAGATTAGCGTTTGATGGATAACTGGGGACTGTAGCCTAGCCAAGTTGACACATAAAACTGACCATCACAGTATTTTTGTTAAATTTCCAAATTTTGTACAAGGAACAAGTGTTCCTCATATAATGTTTTTTAAAAAGCAATAAATGACAAACCCACAATAAGATACTGCTCTGTACCCACTAAAAAAACCAAACTGGTTGCCATCAAGTCATTTCCCACTCACAGCAACCTGATAGGACAGAGTAGAACTGCCCCCATAGGGTTCCCAAGGAGCATCTGGTGGATTTGAACTGCTGACCTTTTGGTTAGCAGCTGAGCTCTTAACCATTACACCACCAGGGCTCCCTGTACCCATTACCAAAAAAACCAGACCAAACCTGTTGCCTTTGAGTCGATTATGACTCATAGCAACCCTATAGGACAGAGTAGAACTGCCCCAAAGGGTTTCCATGGAGCACCTGGTGGATTTGAACTGCCGACCTTTTGGATAACAGCCACAGCTCTTAACCGCTACGCCACCACTGTACCCACTAAGATAGCTAAAATAGGAAAGACAGAGGAATGAGAGAAATTGCAACAGTCATATATTTCTGGTGGGGATATAAAATGGTATAGCCACTTTGGAAAACAATTTGGTGGTTCCTCAAAAAGTTAAACATATTATAAAGACAATGTTCTACATTCTACCTTGGTAAGTAGTGTCTGGGGTCTTAAAAGCCTGTGAGCGGCCACCTAAGACACTCCACTGGTCTCATCCCTTCGGGAGCAAGGGAGAATGAAGAGAACAGGATACAAGGAAAAGATTTGTCTTAAGGACTAATGGTCCACAGTTACCAAGGCCTCCACCGGACTGAGTCCAGTACAGCTAGATGGTGCCCGGCTACCACCACTGACTGCTCTGACCAGGATCACAACAGAGGGTTCTGGACAGAGCTGGAGAAGGATGTAGAACATAATTCTAACTCACAAAAAAAAGACCAGATTTACTGGCCTAAAGGAGACTGAAGAAACCTCAAGAGTATGGCCCCCAGACACCCTTTTAGCTCAGTGGTGAAGTTATCTCCGAGGTTCACCATTCAGCCTGGGAGTGGACAGCCCCGCAAAACCAAATGGGACTAATGAGGTACAGTAGTCCAGTGACGAGGGCCAGAAGGCAGAAGGGGACAAGGAAGCTGGTGATAGGGAACCCAAGGTTGAGTAAGGATATTGTTGATGTGTTGTGACATTGTTAACCATTGTCCTGGGGCAACATGTGTAGTAACTGTTAAATGAGAAACTATTTTGTTCTGTAAGCCTTCATCTTAAGTGAGAATAACAGCACAATTGGAAGAGCGTAGTCAATGTCACTGAACTGTGCATGTAGAAATTTTTGAAATGGTGTATCTTTGGCTATGTGTATTTTCACCAAAAAAAAAGGTTGAGAAGTTAGAGGGTTGACATGTTGTGGGGTTGTTAACCAGTGTCATAAAACAATATGTGTACTACTGTTTAATGAGAAACTATTTGTTCTGTAAGCCTTCACCTGAAGTACAATAAAAAAAAATTAAGGAAAAAAAAAAGTTAAACATAAAGTTATCATATGACCTAGAAATTCCATCTGCTAGGCATATACCACAAGGATTCAAAACATATGTCCATGCAAAAATAAATGTTATATAAATGTTCATAGCAGCATTATTTGCAATAGCCAAAAAATGGAAACAACCCAAATGTCCATCAACTGATGAATAGATAAACAAAATATGGTATATCCATACAATGCAAGATTACTCAGCTATAAAAAGGAATGAAGTATGAATTCATGCTACAACATGGATGAACCTTGAATTCATTATGTTAAGTGAAAGAACCCAGTCACAAAAGATCTCATTCTGTATGATTCCATTTTTATGAAATTTCCAGAACAGGCAAATCTATAGAGACAGAAAGCAGACTAGTGGTTGCTAAAGACTAGGAGGAGGAGTCCCTGGGTGGTGCAAACACTTAACACGCTTAGTTGCTAACAGAAAGTTTGGAGGTTGAAGTTCACCCAGAGGTGACTTGGAAGAAAGGCCTGGTGATCTACTTCCCAAAAAATCAGCCATTTAAAACTCTGCAGAGCATAGTTCTACTCATAGGCCACCATGAGTCAAAACTGACTCTACAACAACTGGGGGAAAAAAAAAAGACCGGGGCAGGAGGAAAATGAGGAGTAAATGGATCCAGAGTTTCTTTTTGGGGTGATGAAAACGTCCTAAAATTAGATAGTGGTGATGGTTGCACAGTTCTGGGACTATACTAAAAACCACTGAATTGTACACTGAATTTTATGGTATGTGAATTGTATCACACAATGCTGTGTGTGTGTGTTTTAAGCAGTAAGTGAGAAAGAAAGGAGGAGAAGGAGCTGTGTTTCTTTGGATGGACTGACTCCCAACAAATTTGGGAAGCTGGTGGGTTTATCTCCTGTCTCCAGGTGCCCTTTTCCCACCTTGGTCTCCCTCCATGGGGCCCTTTCCTGGTGTCCAGGGTCCCAGAGTCTGCAGCGGTCCTGGAAAAAGCAATCTGCAAAACTCATCCTACAGTTTGCTCTTCTCCTTGTTCTTCCCTTTGCTTACCAGCCATGGAGGTCCAATACCTCCCACCCCTACACACCACTGCCAGGGAAACTCACGGACCAGGGTCTTGAGAGTGACGGCAGGCTTCCAGGGCTGCTGAGCCCAGCTGAAGCTGCTTCTCCCAGGCAGAAGGCGGCCCCACCCACAGGGCCTGGCACAAAGGGAGCACTTTTGTGTTTTTAGAATGAGCCCATGTTACAGATGTGAGGAAACTGAGGCCCAGAGAAGGACAGGGATCCACCCAAGGCCACACAGCTCTCACATCCGGTTTCTTCCCTGAGCACTCTGGGACCTCTCCAGTTAGAGACAAAGGTGACTGAGCAGTAGAACAAGACTTTCTGGAAAGCTCTTTGCCAAATAAGTATCAAGAACTTTAGAAGGGTGGCCACCCTCTCACCCCGTAATTTCCCATTTAGAACTCTGGCTCCTGAGATTACCTGTCAGGAGGACAAGGGCTTAGGTACCAAAATATTAACTTCAAGGAAACAAATAATGGTGAAAATCTGGAAACAGCCCAAGTACCCATCACTAAACCCAAACCCGTTGCTGTTGAGTCAATTCTGACTCATAGTAACCCTACAGGACAGAGCAGAACTGCCCCATACGGTTTCCAAGGCTGCAGTCTTTCCGGAAGCAGACTGCCACATGTTTCTCCCGCAGAGCAGCTGGTGTTTCAATTAGCAGCCAAGTACTTAGCCACTGTGCCACCAGGGCTCCTACCCATCACTAAAACCAAAACCAAACCTATTGCTGCTGAGTCAATTCCGACTCATAGTGACCCTACAGGACAGAGTAGAGCTGCCCCAGAGGGTTTCCAAGGAGCGGCTGGTGGATTCCAACTGCCGATCTTTTGGTTAGCCGCTGAGCTCTTAACCACTGCGCCACCAGGGCCCCACTCATCACTAGGGGATGGTTAAATAAATGAGGACATAGTCCTATGATGGGACAATACACAGCTAGTAAAAATGATGTCTTTGAATTTTTAAATGATAATAGGGAAAAGACAGGATAAAAATGGTACATTTGATCTGACCCATATAGTGTAGTTTAAAAAAAAAAACCCACTCATGTAAATATAGCAAACACATATTGAGTCCTGACTACCTGTTTTTCTGCCTTGCCTGACCGCCTGAGCTCAGGAGCACACCCACTCTCCAGCCCCTCTTCTGCCCTTGACCCTTTTATTCTCTTCATAGCAATTATAATAAATCGATACTTGTCGAAGACTGTTTAACTGTAGTCATTTTTGGGTGGTGGGATTCTTTGTGATTTTAGTTTACTTTTAATTTTCCTGTACTGTCCAAGTCTTTACAATGAGTATGTTTTGCTTCATTACTCAGAAGGGAAAAAAAATGTTTTTTTAAAAAATGTCAAAAAGAGAAATCAGAAAGGTTCAGTGAGTTGAACAGTGTGTGAGCTCGACTCCCTGGCAATAACTTTATCAAAAGAGGCCTTTTCTCAAAAATGCCTTGCGAAGGGAATTTCGGGCATTGAGAGGAGAGATGGATTAATTAAAAAATCAACAGATTTGGTCCCAGAGTTGTGCAAAACAGTTTTAACGCTCTCAGATCCTTACTGAAAGGTTGGCGGTTCGAGTCTACCCAAAGGTACCTCAGAAGAAAGGCCTGGCAATCTACTTCAGGAAAAAACAGCCATTGTGGGGGAAATCAGTTAATCTGGATGGAGGGAAGAATGGGGAGTTATTGTGTAAGGGTACTGAGTTTCTGTTTAGGGCAATGAAAAGTTTTGGAGATAGATAGAGGTGGTGGTTGCCCAACATTGTGAATGTAATTAATGTTACTGAATTGTACACTTAAAATGGCAATTTTTATCTTATGTATATTTTACCACAATTAAAAAAAAAATTTAATGAGTTAATCAACCCACAATTGGGCTGTACATGAAAGAATACTCTACTGGGCACTGGTCGGCTGCAAGGCTGGATACAAACGAGGAATCATCCTAGCCTCTCAGGCCGTGAGCCCTGGATAGGAGTCAAAGCAAGTGTCCTGAGGACCCAGATTGGGATGTTGGCTCCACTGCAAGGCCTGTGCTGGCTTGGGGCCCCGCGCCCGGCCCAGGTGTGCCCATGGAACACGCATGTCAACCCGGCCCTGCCAAAGCAATGCGCAGCACTGCCACTCAGGGATGCAGCTGCTCTGGGCCGTTCATGCCTCATTGGTGCCCGTTCTGCAGACGTGCAGGAGCACATCACGGGAGTTTCACACGGTGGCTAGCAGAGCTAGGGCAGGAGGGGCTGCGCCATGGAGCACCCGCCGCCTGGGGGTTTGCTCCCAACCCAAAAACATCCAGGGAAGCAGCCTGGCTTATGAAACACAGGGGCAGCTTTATGTAATCATGGGAAATCAAGAGGAAACATGCATTTATAAAAATGTACCCCACCCCTTGACCCCAACAGTGTTATTTTTCAAAGTGGAATTTTGTTTTGCTTTTTTTCTGATTATAAAAGTTAAACATATTCACGGCAATGAAATCCCGGCAAAATAGAAATAGATACCGTAGAAACTGGTCATCCCTCTCGGTCCAAACTTCCAAATTCCCCACGGCTTCGAGCCCATCCTTGCACACACATATGCACGCATGCATACATGCGTGCACACGTTAGTGTGCACACGTATGTTTTTATTTCTTTTTGGCAGAAATAGAATCACACTCTACCTCCTGCTCTACTTTGCTTTTACTCCATTAACAACGTATCGTGGACATCCTTCCAGCACTGCTGGGCATTTAGGCTTGGCCTGCCGTACCTCACTCAGTCCTACGTAGCACCCAGGTCTATCCAGCGCCAGAGCCCAGGGTCCTAATGGACTCACCAGTGTTTTTCTTTGAATCTTCCTTTGGGGGCTCTCAGACTCCCAAAACATAATTGCCCGAGGTTCTTGTTAGAAATGCAGAGTCCCGGGCCCTGCACCAGAGGCTGGAATTGAGAAGGTCAAATGTGGTGCCCAGGGATCTGCATTTATAATAACTGCTTCCAGCAAGTCTTGTGACCTAGTCAGCTACAGGACAGTCACATTTGGTTGTCGGGGCCATTAAGGGACTACCTTTCCCCACAGGCTCTGTCCCCACATCAATATACTTTAGCACAAACCCATTTCTCAGGGGGGCAGCTTTCACACCGACGGGGGAAATTATTGCACGCTGGGCTGTGTACACATCCTTGAGTCCCTGCTCAGGCCCCCTCTGCCATCATGGACATGTTTTCAGGTGGAGCTTCCCTCGGGATCACCTCCAGGCACGGAGTTCCTGGTTGAGGGGAACTGTGGAGGCCTTCGCTGTGAGACCCTGGGTCCTTGTGTCCGGGGTCAGGCTGGGTAACCAGGGCTGAGCAGCGCAAGGAGCTGGACCTTGGCTGTGCCCTGTGCCTTAGCTAAGGCACAAGCTTTTCTGGGAGACCAAGAAGGAGCCGTGTGATGCTAGCCTGCATACACCAGGGCAGGACACAAAAGAAACAGCACGAGAGAGCCATCTCTCTCTCTCTCCCTCTGGGATGTCTCCAGCAGCCTGGCACGTGGCCATCTCTGGATGCCCGAGGCACCCAGCAGATGAGGGAAACGCACACCACACCGCCAGTCTCCCGTGCCAGTTGCCCTGCTCACGACTGCCGATCAGTCCTGGCATTTCCTGCTGAGCCTGGGTGCAACCTCAGACTTCTGCAGCTCCACATTCTGCTCCAAGCAGCCATTTCAATCCATCGGCACTGTCACAGCAGCCAAAAGCTATTTTCCACCCCGATAACAATAATAGGCTCACGTCTCTCCCTCAGCACACCTGTTCTGCCCTTAAGTCCCTTTTTGTGGTCCTGGAGGTCTCTGGGGAGCTGGCTGTGGGGGGACTTATGGTGGAGACTTGCATTGTCCTGGCTCCCCTAAGGGTGGCCTCCTCCCCAAGTGCCGCATGGGTCCTGGGGGGCGGCTCTGATTCCAGCTGTGTGGCTCTGTGGCCTTTGCTGGCACCGGATGCTGGCAGCAGGACATCTGTGCCACTTCCTTCCCTCCAACGGAGCATCTTTGTGTTCCAACTCCTGCGAAGGGTAGCGATGGAGGACGCGGCCTGGCCAGCCAGAGTCCATCCCCTGAGGTCTCCTCAATGACATCTCCCCTTGAGTGCAGTTCTGGTACTTGCTGACAGTGCGACCTCGAGTCAATCACTTAATATCCACGCTTCCAGTCCACTGGCATTTATTGTGTGCCTATTGTGTACGAGACACAGTTGTAGGCCCTGAGGATACATCCCTGCTGTCCTGGAGCTGACAGAGATCCTGCAGACAGGAGGAGAGAGCTGTAGATGGGAAGGTGGGGCTGCTCTAGAGTGAGGCATGTGGAGCTGGAAAGGCAGAGCAGTTTTACTGGCTGAGGGAACAGCACGTGCAAAGGCCTCTAGGTGGGAGTGAGCTCTGCGGTTCTTAAGGAAAGCAAGGAGGCCAGTGTGGCTGGAATGTGATGGTGGGGTGAGTGCAGGGCAATGGGAGAGAGGTCGGGGAGGCAGAGGGTGCAAGTCATGGAGGGGTCTGCATTTTATTCTAAGGGTGGAGGGAGACCACTGCAGGGGGCCTAAGCCGGGAGCAATGGGAGTTCTCTCTGGGACCCATGGTGAGTGTTACTGGGAGACTGAGAGAGATGGCAGCAAGGGGCTAGGAAAGAAGTTGTGACCAGCAAGATCGAATGTCTCCCTCTCAAGTGCCATGTGATTTATTAGGTGTATATGGTTTAACGAAGAGCCAGGACCTGGGGTACAGGGACAACCCTAGATAAACAGGGTGTTGGCAACACCTTTAGACAGCCCAGGATCCTGGTTCCAAAGCTCACCAGGAAAAGTCAAGCGCTCCCTAAATATGGCTGAAGCCCAGGATAAAATGGACCCCGTTCACCAGGAACTCCAGGATGAAAAGAAGCTGCTCCCCGGGTCCTTAGGGCCCCCACGGTGTGTGTGTGTGTGGGTGGGGGTGGGGAGCATTTTTCCTTCCATCACTGCTGGGTCCCTGAAGCCATGGTGAGTCCCGCACCACTGTTAGAGACCAGGGTAGGTACAGGATGGCAAAGATTGGTCCTATTAAACAGGTGGGGAAACCGAGGCTTGGAACAGGAAGCCATTGCCCTAAGCCACAGAGCTGAAAGGCACGGAGCTGTCACAGGACTCCTCAAGCGTGTGTCCTCTCTTACCAGACTGTGAGCAGTCTGAGGGCAGAGGTGGCAAAAGGCCTACTAGGCTTCTGAAGGTGGCACGCCCTGGGCCACCTCACTCCAATCCCAGCCCACAGCCCTCACCAGCCAGATGCCAACAGGGCGAGCCTCAGGTGGGCAGGCCTCTGCAGGCTGGGCTACAGGATCCAGGTGCTGCGGGATGCCACGTCGGGGGTGGGTCTTAACAGGGGTGTGGCAGTTGGACCAGCTGAGGAGCAGCCTGGCCTGGCTCTGCCTTCTTTCCCTGGGTCAACTCCCACCTGGGAGTGGGGTGGGGGACTCACACACATTCAGTCCATTATCCCTATGCGGGGACACAGAGGGACACAGGCAGGCCTGGTGCCTTCCCTGCCTCTCTCAGGGGCTCAGCATCAGCCAGATGTGGTTCAGGCCCCTGCTTGGCCACCGATTTCTCTCTCCTCCGTAAAACAGAGCTTCCTCTTCTGTAAAATGAATATCGTAACAGTATAGACCTCACAGGGTGTGTATGTGTGTGTGTGTCGGGGGGGGGGCTGTTAAATGAGCTGGTGTCTGTGATAATAGTCCCCTCCCTACTCCGGACAGCCTCACCCCCCGGGGGGAGCCATAGGGTCTAGTAATAGCAGAAGTGGGTGCTCCTGTCCCTATAAACCTGGAAGCAAACCCAGTGTTTCTAGGCCCTAATAATGTGTGAAGGGCCTGCCCCTAATAATTTCTCAGTTAACATTAGCTGGTATTATCATTACTGCTACTAATTATTCTCATTTTCATAATCCCTCAACTTCCTTATAAGCCCCTAAAGCCCTGCACTGTCTTGGGGCTCCGTGTCCTATCACTCACCTTACCAAGCCTCAGTTTGTTCATCTGTAAAATGCGGATAACAATGAAGCCTCCTTTCTCAAGTCCGCCCAGGCTAATGTTGAAGAAAGACCGTGGTCTGTAGTGAAGATGACAGTCAACAGTCAGACTCTGAGCCAAGCATGGAGCCTGGAATTATTATTATTAATAGTGTGTGCAGTTAACACCCGCAGCGCATGGCCTGACACATGGGAAGCCCAAGGATAGGACGTGGTCGGACACCCCAAGCCTGGCACACACGAGCCTGGCATCCCATAGCTGCCCAGTAAAAGTCAGGGAGAGGTTAAATGAGTAGACAGCGTCGCGCTGGGACCCAAGCAATCTCGGCCCGCGGCAGCCTCCTAAGCCTGGGTTCCGCTTCCTCCCCGCCCTCGTCAGAGCAGTGGCAGAGCCCGGGGACAACGGGCGGGGCGGAGGGGCGGGGCCGGCAGCGGCACTGCAGCCTGGGGTGATCTCTGCGCTTCGCCCCGTCCCGCCCCGCCCCCATGGGCGGGCCCAGGGACTCTTAACGCGCCCCCGCGCGGCGCCCGGCCCCAGCCACTACCAGTCGCTTCCAGAGTCGCCGCCGCCTCCTTTGCGTCTCTGCATCCTCGTCTTCCCGATCCATCCTCCTCTCCCGGCCGCACCATGGAGGGTTACCACAAACCCGACCAGCAGAAGCTGCAGGCCCTGAAGGACACGGCGAACCGACTGCGTATCAGCTCCATCCAGGCCACCACGGCGGCGGGCTCGGGGTGAGTTGGGGCGCAGGGCCCGGGGAAGGCGCGCCCGGCCTGGGGGCTCAGGCAGGGCTGAAGGAGCTGTTTCTGGTGGCCGCGGTTGCACCGGGCGCGCCGGCTCGGTGCCGCGCTGCACTATGCCACCACGAGGAAGGCGGCTGGGGGCGCGGTCACATGGTGGAGGCCCGGGCCGCACAGCGCCGCCCGGTGCGCGAGCCTCGCAGGGCTCCTTCTGCTGCGCCACCCTCTCCCGCCACGACTGCCTGGGGCTTGGCTCGCGGGCCTCGGTGCGACCCAGGCCGGCTTTGCCTCTGGCTAGACTCCGGCTACCGGCTGCACTGTGGCGCCAAAGACTGCTAGTCAATCGCAAAGCCCCCTCTCCGACCATGCCGGGAAGGCCACCGTTACTGCTCACCTACTGAGAACCGGGCCGTTTGCTGTGTGCTCTTCATCTTCCTCACAGTCTTGTGCAGGCACCACTGATAACGTTTTGACTTAAAAAAAAAACAAGCCTGTTGCCGTCCAGTCGATTCCAACTCATAGCGACCCTGTAAGGACAAGGTAGAACTGCCCCCATAGGGTTTCCAAGGCTGTAAATCTTTAGGGAAGCAGACTGCCACATCTTTCTCCTGCGGAGCAGGCTGGTGGGGTCGAACCACCAACCTTTCGGTTAGCAGCCGAGCGTTTAACCACTGCGCGACCGGGGATCTTCTCTTACAGATGAGTAAACTGAGGCTCAGAGTTTAAGTTAGTTGCCCAAGGACACATGGTGAGAGCTGGGATTTGAACCCAGCCATCATAATTAAGGATCCCCTTTTTAAACCCCCCACCTCCCAAGGAGACTCTGGGCTCATAGGTGGGGAGCGGGACCGCGGCCAGGCCTTCTCCCCACTTCAAGCCAACCCTCCCCTTTCACCACTTCAGCTTGCCCTCACCCCTGGGCTGGGGTCCGAATTTGGAGCAGGGGAGGTGCCAGGCGGGGTGAGCAGAGTGGAGAAGGCGGCCACGTGGGTGCAGAACCCTGGTGCCCTGTGTGAAGGGAAGTCCGGGATCTGAACTGGGGCGGGGCCTGGCAGGGTCGGGGAGGAGCGAGAAGGTGGTGAGACCTGGAAGGCTAGGAGAAAGAAAGGCCAGTTCCGCGGCCGCAGGGGTGGGAATGAAGTCCTGGCTGCCGGGCCAGCCACAGGCACACATTAACCAAGCTAGGGGCGCCGGTCCTCAAGATCCTCCCCACCCCTCCTAGCCTTCTTGCCTCAAAGTGGAGAAAGGCTGTTGCCGGTCCTGAGGAGCCTCTTCGAAGGTGGCCAGTATCAGTGACAGTGATAATGACAGAGGCCCACCGCACAAGGGGGGGTGTCCAGTGGGTGGTTGAGAGTGTCAGCCATGAGTTGCTTCAAAGTCTGTATCCCCCTCTGTAAAACAGGGACAATAAAGCGCCTGCCACAGGGGTGGTCGTGAGGATTCAAGGGCCCCTCTTGGGGCTCTCCATGTGACCTTGGTGATGGGTTCACACAATGATTTTGAGGACTGGAGAGTCAGGTGGGGAGGATGATTTGATCAGGTTTCCAAGGACCTTTGAAGCCAAGTTCTGTGCTTAGAACAAAGACAAAAACTGGCTCCTGGCCAATTGCATACAGGCTGTGTTATTAAAAAGTCAATCTCTTCTGCCCTGCAGAGTGGGTACACATCACCCTTTGTGCCATTAAGATACCCCTCCTTAGAAAGGACTAGATGCCTTCTGACTAGAGTCTATTTCTCTCTCATCCCACCCCTATGCACACTTTGGACCTATTACCTCTCTTGGGTTTGAATCAGTCCTACCCACTGTATTGAGCACCCACTCTCCAGGCAGGGACCTGGCTCACTTGTAGGGCACACAGTAGATCCACACACCCTGTGTTGCATCGGTACTGCTCATTTGGCTTCCTGCGGTCATTTCAGGGACATTTACCCTGCAGGGCCTTATTGAGCCCCGCTGTGTACTGTGAGCTATCAAGCCAGGCCCCTGAAGGTCTAGCTGGAAAGACACCAATTACCCAGTTATATAGTATTGTATGTCTGAGCATCTTGCGGAATAAGATAAGACATGCAGACAATTACAAGGTGGCCGAGCAGGTAAATAGGTGTTCCTCATGTGACACAGAGCATCCTTTATTGCCGATATTGTCTCATTTATTCTTGGAATAACCCTGAGATTCTGTTATGTTTGCATTTTATAAATGAGGAAACTGAGACTAATGTGTTAAGTAACTTTCCCAAGCTGTTAATTGATGACTGTTCCATACTGTCCACTGTGGGACTCAAATTATCATCAGGAAGTCTTCTTGGGTAGGTGGGTGAAGTGGCATTTGCACCAGACTGTGGAGAATGGGAAAATATTGGAAAGGGGAACTTTAGCGAGAAAATGAAATTACATGTACAACTACACGCAGATTCCCAAGGGGGTCAGATGGGTCCACTGGGTCTTCGTTAGATAGTTAAACTCATATTTCCACCCAAAAAACAACCTGTATGTGGCAGCTGAGAGTTACACTCCTGTTTACACTGTAATGCCTTACAGAGGAACTCACTGAACTCAAAAAGTATCCATTTGCAAAAAGAAAAGAAAATCTTGTCTAAAATACAGTGTTTCCTGTGCATTTGTCTGTGGGTATGTGTGTAAAAGATGCAGGAAATAAATACTTGAAGAAAACTTATTTATCAAAAGGAAGTAACGTTACTATGCAATCTCTGTCACAAGAGAAGTTGTGAAAGGTATGTGCTAAGAGTGTATGCGTGTACACAAAAAATAATAAAGGGAGAGTTGATACAAGGGCAGTTTTCTGGTCCCCAGAATGTTTATTTTGAGGCCCACTATTGGTGGCACAGTGGTTAAGCGCTTGGTTGCTAATGGAAAGGTAGGCATTTCGAACCCACTAGCTGCTTCATAGACGAAAGATGTGGCAGCGCTTTCCTAAAGATTTACAGCCTTGGAAACCCTATGGGGCAGTTCTGCTCTGCCCTGTAGAGTTGCTATGAGTTGGAATCAACTCAGTGGCAATGGGTTTGGTTTTTGGTTTTTATTCCCTCACTAGGAGTACTTGGGTGGTGCAAACGATTAAGTCCTCAACTGCTAACCAAAAGGTTGGCAATTCAAACCCACCCAGAGACACCTCGGAAGACAGACCTGGTGATCTGCTTCCAGAAAGTCACAGCTATGAACACCCTATGGAGCAGTTCTACTCTGCACACATGAGGTCGCCATGAGTCGGAATTGACTCCACGGCAGCTGGTTTGGTTTTTTGGTATTCCCTCATTGCAGTGGGAGTTCCATTCCCTTGCGTGAAGACTGAGTCCCAAGGCCCTGAGAAATCTGGGCTGTAGTCACCCCTCGGGTCAAACATTTATTAAGGAGCCCTATCAGAATGGCTTTGGTCACATCTTCTTATGGTCACACCTTCTGATGGTCACGCACTGAGGCTGGACGTTCTATCAGTCAGGACCCAGGCTCTAGATTTCTGGATTCAGAAGTCCTGATTTCTCAATAGCTTTCCCATCCATGTACCCATGTGCAATGGGCCTTGCTAGGCCCTGGCAAGTAATGCATCCTCCCCAGCATGAGGACACTGGCCTCTTGTCAGGGAAGCTGGGCCTGGAGGTGGAGGGGCAAGCTTTTGCAAGGGGCTCTTTGTTGAGGCAGCACCCACAGTGGCCAGAGCTCCTCTGGGCCATCCTCCTCCACATGCTGAGGGACAGTGGCAGTGGTCCAACTCATGCTGGAAATGAAAACCGATGGCTATGTCGGAGTAGCCTGGATGCCGAGGCTGGCGGTGAAGAGTTCTCAGCTCTCGCTTACCAGGGCTGGACTGTGGCGTTATCCAAACAGTCCCAAGTGTCGTCTGAGGATGCCTTCTGAATCCCTGGGCAACTTGTACCAATGCAGGGCTTCCAAATCAGGGGAGGGTGGTCTACTGTAACCCACACTGTGCTTTGGGGATTGCTGGTGGGTTTCATCCAGACCTGGCTGGTAGGCACAGGAGACCAGGAGTCTAACCCGGCCTCTGCTTGGAGCAGCCGTGGCCTTGTCATTAAGACTCTTCCCTTTCCAGGGCCTCAGTTTCCGCATCTTTAAAGGGGAGGCTCGTAGATAGGTGGGGCTGGGGGAGCAGAGTGAACAGGCTCTGGAGTCCCGTCCTGGTGTCCTTGGGACCTTGAAGTGGCTGGAGGTGTGGGCCCCTCCCTGCTGCTCAGCTCTGGCATTCGGGGAGGCTGTGGCTGAGTGCTCAGATAGCCGCTGCATGGCCCAGGCCCTTCAGGTCTCTGGCCTCTCTGGACAGAGGATGGCTGCCAGGGACCTGCTTCTCTATTCAGGCTGCCCGGGGCCCCTGGCTCCCGCCCCAGCCTGGCCCAGACTGAGGCAAGAGTGAAGCCCGTTGAGATTGCCCTAGCAGCGGTGGTGTTTCCCAACTCGGTGTGAAGGCACCTCCTGCCCTGGAAGGACTTGGTTCTTGGCCCGAGTGACCTTTGCAAGGCTGATGGTCAGTGTTTCTTGAAGCTAGGAATGAGATGCAGCCTTCTGTACCCCACCCCCCACCCCCAGTTAGGGTCTGGCTGACATATTCTTATGGCTTCCTAAGAACTCTGACTGTCCTCTGACCCCAGTCTCAGCTCTGATGACTGGACTTTGCTTCGGTACACCTATTGTCACCTGGAGCCTGGTCCTACAAAATCAGGAACTCCACTGTTGCCACAGACCACAGTTATCTGCCCTGGATGCCCAGACACCTCCCAGAGGGCAGGGACCCGACAGAGCTGGGTTCTTGGGCAGACTGTGCTCTGTGCCCTGGACGGGGAGGCAAGGTCCATTTAGAGTAGGGTGGGATTAGGGGAGCGGGGGTGATTCCACCAGCAAGTGGGTCTGGCTGACTGGGGCCCCCACTCTTGGGGCTCCTTGCTTAGAAGTTGGCTGCATTCATGGCCTGCATGTCATCTCTTGAGGGCTGCACAGCTGGGCAGGGGAGTGTAGACACCTGGAGAACTTCTGCTCTGGGCCTTTCTTAGCACTTCTTTCCTCGTTTTAAAACAAATTATTAAAGTTGTTGCCGTTGACAGGCTGTGTGACCTCGGGCAAGTCATTTCCCCTCTATGAACTTTAGCGGTCCTATCCTTAAAATGAGGAAAAGGTTAGATTCAATATCTGAGACATTCTTTTAAAAAGTATAATTTGCATACCATAAAATTTTAAGTGCACAAATTCAGTGATATTTAGTAAATTTACAGTAAGGTATGATAAATTTTAGCGAATTTACCATTAGCCAATTTTAGGACATTTCCCAAAAAAGAAAAACAAAGTTTCTATCAAGTTGGTTACGACTCATGGTGACCCCGTGCACGTGTCAGAGTAGAACTGTGCTCCGTATGGTTTACAACAGCTGGTTTTTCAGAAATGGATCGCTAGGGCTTTCTTCTGAGGTGCCTCTGGGTTGGTTCAAACCTCGAACCTATCAGTTAGTAGCTGAGCCACTGAAGGATTCTTGGACATTTCCATTGCCCGTGAAAGATCCCTGGTGCCCATTAGCAGTCACTCCCCATTCCTACCCCCAGTCCCAGGCAACCACTAATCTGCTTTCTGTCTCTAGAGATTTACTTTTCTGGATGTTTCATGTAAGTGGAATCGTGCAGAATGAGATCTTTTGCACCTGGCTGTTCCTGTTGTAACATGAGTCAGTATCCTGATGTGTGGAGGTACCACATTTTGTTATCCATTCACCAGTTTCTCTTGCCATTTTCCTCTTGCCCCAGCTCTGCTCTTGACAGGCTGACAGGCTGTGTGACCTTGGGTAAGTCATTTCCCCTCTGTGGGCTTTAGTGGTCCCATCCTCAAAATGAGGAAAAGGTTAGACTCAATCTCTGATACTAGTAAGAGCTAATATTGACTGAGCAATTGCTGTTTTTTATGCGCTCTGCCACACTCTTTACACACACACACACACACACACACACACATTACCTCATTCAGTTAGCTTTTATTATTATCTCCATTCTACAGTGTGGAAACTGAGGCACAGAGAGGTCAGTTCACCAAGGTCACATCATTTATTCATTTGTGCACACAGTCGATGCCAGGCACTGCTGAGGCCTGAGGACACAACCGTGAAAGGGCTTAAAGTCCCTGCCCTCTGGGAGCTTGGGTTGCAGTAGGATAGATGGGTAATACATAACCACACAATGTCAGGTGGGGGCAGGTGTGAGTCTGGGGGAGGAGAGCTATTTTAGATTGTATGGTCAAGGAGGGCTTCTCAGAGGAGGTGATACGGGGACAGATATTTGAAGAAACCAGCTGAGGGCTGGAGTTAGAGGTCCTTTCCAGGAAGGAGCCAGTTTGGGCTGTTCGGGGAATAGGAAGAACAAGGACTGCTTCTGAAGTTCACTTCTGCCCTGAAATCGTAGAATTTTCTCCTGAGTATTAAAACATATATACATGTATATGTGTGTATGTATGTATGTAAATGTATATATAGAATATATAATGTAAATATAATGTACACGTATTATAAATAAAGAACCTATATGTACCTACCACCCAGCTTAAGAACCAGGACATTACCAGTACTTCAGAAGCTCCTATGTGTCCCTCCCTTTCATACCCCTCCCTCTAGAAGGAACTACACTCTGAATTTTTTATTATCACTCCATTGATATAGTTTATGATATTTTTATATATTCATAAGCAATATGTTTGCCTTTCTTTGCTACACAGATTCTTCTACAATGTGCTTTTTTCACATATATTTGTAAGATGATATTGATGTTGCATCTATGAAGTGTAGCTCACTCATTTCACTGCTGTATAGTATTCCACTATATGCATATATTGCAATTAACCTGTTCTGTCGATGGACACCTGGTAGTCTTCAGTCTTGCTATTACAAACAATTCAAGGGACAGTCCGGTGTGTGTTTCCTGAAGTATGCGTGTACGTTTCTCTGGGTATGTTCTTACTAGTGGAGTTGCTGGGTCTTAGGGAATTTGCATCATCAGGTTTTCTATTTCTTCTTGAGTCAGTTTTGGTAAATTATCTTTCCCAGTAATTCTTCTGTCTTCACAATTATTTGCATCTGATTGTTCAGCATGTTGTTTTGAATCTCCAACACACATTCAAATGGAACCTCCTTTCCATTTTTTATACTGCCCTTCTCACGAGTTTACTCATTTTTAGCTCTTGGCTTTGATTCTTTTTATTGTATATTTTGTTCCAATTTCACAGATTTCTGTTGTTTGTTATCTTCTTTCTGCTGTCTTTTTAAGTTGGGTCTTAGCTACTGGTTTTCAGCTTTCTTCTTAGGATACTTACTTCTTCCCTATAACAGAATTTGTTCGTACTTCCTTTGTATTTTTAAGCATTGAGAGTTGCCTCAGTGAGGCCATTATAGTTACTTGACCTCTCTGGTGTGTTCATTTATTGGTTGACCACACAATCACGAGGCTGCTTGTGATTTAGCCCCATAGTGTGTGTACGGTGGGAGGGAGGGGCACTGTGTTAATGGAAGCTTACATCCATTCCCTCTTAAGGAGCACAGCCAGAGGGTGAGGTATCTTCTCTGGCCTTTTCTACAGGGAAGCCTGTGAGCATGCAGAGTGAGTGCTAAAGGGAGGAGCAGAAACCCTCCTGGGAAAGGACCTCTGGAAGACAATGTGTGTCCTACCGGAGGTAGAGAGCAGGGGTAGTTTGGACCTAGATCCTAACTTACAGCACCACTATCATAGATTGAACTAGTTGGGTCTGTAATGGCCATTCAGGCCAAGGCAGGGTGTCTGAACAGCCTGTCAAGTCTCCTTGTCAACACTGAACCTGTTGCTGTCAGGTTCATTCCATCATAGCAACCCTATAGGACAGAGTAGAACTGCCCCATAGGGTTTCCAAGGAATGGCTGGTAGATTTGAACTGCTGACCTCTTGAATAGCAGGCGAGCTCTTAACCACTGTGCCACAGTGTATCTCAAAGAGTCTGGCGCACAGTAGAAGCTTAAGAAGTAAAAACTTGTTGAAAGAAGGGATGAACTTGATTGAAACAACAGGGCACTGTGTTTGCAGTGACAAGGTCACTGAGGGGTGGTAGGATAAAATACCCTGTAGCCCTGCCTCAGGCAAAGTGGAACATTCACTGAGCAGCCTGCCTGCTTCCAGTGGGTGACACAGATGTGTCATACACAGGAGTGTGAGGTGGGGCCTCCACCTGCAGTTGTCAGGCCCATGACAGGCAGAGGTTGCAGGAAAAGCTCAGGCCCTGAGGCTACAGGCTCAGAAATAACTGTGTGTCCTGTGTGCTCGGAGCTTTACAGTTTACAGGGCCTTATCTCAGCTCTTCCCTTTCACCTGCCCTATGAGCAGTGAGGGGATCATGGTCCCAATCTGCAGGTGAGTTGGAGGCACTGAGGTGTGGTGACTGGTCCCCAAGAGGATGTTAGTGGTTCATGGTGACCTGGCACTTTGCATGCATTATCTCACTGGGTCCCAGGCACGCCTACACAGAACCCCATTTACAAGTGAAGAGGCTGAGCCTTGCTCAGGTCACATGGCTCATGAGTGGCACAGCCCGTATCCCCACCCCAGGACACTTTGCAGAGGGCCATCCCTGATGTTTCTCTCCCATCTGGAGTGGAGTGCAGGGGGACATGGCTCCTAACGGTCCCTTATTTTGTGTGTTTTTCTTGGGCATGGAGATAGTGCTAGGAGTGTGGCCAGACACACACTTGGAGAGAATAACACATTGCAGGCCCACCCTTCATGGGCCTGAGCAAGGAAGGGTTAAAATCGACTTTTTCTACTTTTCAACTTCTGGTCTCTCTCCGTGGGTGACCTTTTCTCTTCCCCCAGGTCCACTCTGCCTGGGCTTGGGCACGCCTCTGCCACATGCAGAAGCTGCTTGTGCCATCATACCATTTCTCCGGAGACCCTTACCAGTGGGAATGTCACCCTAGAGGCTCCAGGTGAAAGGGACAGGCGGAGCCTCAGCACCTGTCTTCCTCCTTACTCCTTGGAGCCTGCCGAGTGTGCACCCACACCCTTCCCCCACCCTTCCTTACAACAAGGGGATGACTGGTCCCTCAGGGGTAGGACTGCCCTCAGAGACAGGAAGGGCAGGAGGTCAGCCTGACCCGTGTTGACCGGACATTCTCCAAGTCAACAGAAGCTTGGCACTGGGGACGAGGGTTTGGGGTCCTGCCAGTCAGAAAAAGGGTTCTTGTTTACGTTTCCTCACCTCCCTCTTTCAGGTGTAGTGTCTTTTCCCCATGACCAGGAGTTCATAGAAGTGGTTAAGTATGAGGTGACTGTGTGCCAAGGATGTGGGTACTAAACCAGCATGGACAGTTCTTTGGATTTCTCTACTAACATGTCTGTGCTGAGAGTGACTCACCCCTAACCTGGTGGGGACGCCGACTGGATGGGGGAGAGGGGAGGTGCCTGCGAACTGCAGAAGTTGCATGTGTCCTTGGGTTTAGCGTTGGGCATGTTTCAGGGTGAAGGGCCTCAAGGAGACCAGGGTCAGCAGCGTCAGAGGGCTGAGTGCAGCTGCACAGACGGGAGGCTGGGAGGCACGTGCCCTGGGGCTGATGTCTTGACAAAACTGTGTGGACCAGAGGGCCTTGGGTTAGCCAGGAATTACAGCATGCCCCAGCAGGAACCCAACCTCTGGCCCCCATTTCTGGGAGCAGGGGCTGGCTGCATTAATTCCCTAAGGGGATCGTAAAAGACCTGAACTCATCTCATCTGTAAGGTATAATTCTTGCATTTTCTGTCATTAGTTCCTTCGCCCTGTAGCCATTCAAACAACTGATTGTGTGATTATTAGAACAAGAAGGTAAAGAGGGGGGACCCCTCAGCCCCACCACTCCAGCCAGAGGGGCAGGCTCTTGCTCTGGGCAGCCCTACCTCAGCCCTTGTCCACGGGCAAAAGAGATTTTTATTTTTACGTGGTTGTAGCCTTTGTAGAAGGTGAGATTGTGTGTTTTGCTTTTTAAGTTCTGCACAAAAGCACGTTTCCCAGTTGCTACGCCAGCCGTCAAAATGCCCATTAAAAAGGCTACGGGGTAGCCCAGTGATGCTGTTGGAAAGCCCAAAGCCCAGTTTTTCAGACTGCAAACCTGTGTACTGAGGCTGTTGGGGAGCTATGGTGATGAGCCTCCGTCCCTTACACCCTGCCCTGTAGGCTTCGAGGCCCAGCACCCCTGGGGTGCTGCTCACAGGTGGACAGAGCTCCGGGCAGTCCCACTGGGATGTAGTTCATTGTCATAGAGACCTAATCACTCCCAGTCCTTCCCCTTGGCTCTGAGTCCTTAGACTCCTAGGAGCCGTGAGACGGGAACTGGACTCCAGCCACCCCAGCCTTGGGCTGGGTCTAGGGAGCTTCCTTATCTTCAGGCTGGCCCTGCTGTGCTGTCTCTCCTGGGCCCCTCCTTCTTTCTCACCCTAGACCAGCCCCAGAATGTTTCTGTTCCCATGACTCTGAGGCTCCAGGCTGGTAGCCCCTAGGAGGATGTGACAGTCCCTGGTACCTACCAGCTGGCCCAGACCCCAAGCCACCAACAGTGGCCTCCTGGAGACCCTGTGCCCCCTCCCAGGCAGCAGGAGCGTGTGGTTCTGATAAGCCAGGCCCGTGTAACTTCCCAGGACCTGCACCCCAGGTCCCTGTGCGCGGGCCGGGGTGAGTGCTGTGGGCCGGGGTGCAGGTCTGTGATGCCCGCGTCTGTCTTCTCTCCTGGCCTGCAGCCACCCCACCTCATGCTGCAGCGCCGCCGAGATCATGGCTGTCCTCTTTTTCCACACCATGCGTTACAAGGCCCAGGACCCCCGGAACCCGCACAACGACCGCTTTGTGCTGTCCAAGGTAAGAGCCCAGCCTGCCGCCACCGCGGCCCTTCACTGGGGGCCCTGGAACCGCGAGAAGGTGCTGGCAGCGAGTGACCTCTGAGGAGAGCCCCCAGCCCTGGCCCACCCTTCCCGGTTCTCTTCTCTGCCTGCTCGTCCCAGCCCCTCCTGCTGGTGCTTTGCTGACACAGCTGATTAGCTTAGCCCGAGTGGAGGACTACGTGACTGCATTAATGGGTTTCTTGTCCTTGGAGCCCAGGTACATTAACTGCATTAACCCAGAGGATGGGCTGGGGGCAGTGGAAACGACTGGCTGCGTGTTCTATCCATTCTTGGAATTTGCAGCCAGGATTGGAATCCAGGTCTGGGTTACAGCATTGTGGCTTTCCAGCGTCTTATTGTGTTGTGCCAACACCCCAAGGCCATGGCTTGCTTCCCTCAGGCGTGGTGGTACACTATTATAGGGTTCGGGGGGATACCCTGTCCCACCCCTTCTGAGTGAGAATCCCAGCCACAAACCATGTTGCAGGACCTCCTGGCGCCCCTGAAATCCACCTGTACCCAGGCCTGGCTTTGTGGCCTCTGGTCTCTTGGGGCAGGCATTAAAGCTCAGAAGTCTGTCCAAGTCCTTCACATGCCAGAAACCACGGATTAGGGCGGCCGGCTGCCGGTCGGGGCTTGGCCTTGTCTGCATCCCAGCTGTGCGTCCCTGCACCTGTCCTAGTGCCGCTGGCCTTGGCTGTGGGAACTTCGGGCTGAAAACCAAGAGGCCTCACTTGCTTCCTCCCCTGAAACAGATATTCCGCCAGCCAGCTCTGCTGGGCCCTGGGTTTTGGTGTGCAGTGGGAACAGCCCCCAGCATAGCTCCCCGTTTGACCCCCCTTCCGCCATCCGTCCCTGCAGGGCCACGCAGCTCCGATCCTGTACGCGGTCTGGGCTGAAGCTGGCTTCCTGCCCGAGTCAGAGTTGCTGAACCTGCGGAAGATCAGCTCTGACCTGGATGGGCACCCGGTCCCGGTGAGTGCTCGTGGCCAGCAGCTTCAGGGGCTCTGTCTCCACTTCCTGTTGCTCCAGGCCTTGGGGAGGGCAGGGCACCTGCTCAGAAGCTGAAGGTGTTAAAGGCGCGGGAGGGTGTGAGGTGCGGAAGGAAAGAAGTGTTTTCAGGGCATGCTGAATTTACCCCGAGCTGATGCTGAAGGGTGAGGCCTTTCGAGGCGCCAGACAAGGGCTCTGGGTCGACTTCAGGGAGGGCCTCTCCCCCGGGACCAGCCTCCCAGCTTCCCTTCCCACTGGGCCACCCTGGGCACCTAGACAAGCTCAGAAAGAGGGGCTCATTGAGGAATCAATAACGGGGGTCCAGCAGGATCCCAGCGACGCCCTAGGGAAGGGTCCTCTTTGTTCCGTGGGGTGGCAGTTGGTGTCGCTGCAAACGTTCAGAGTTCTGGGTTACAACCAAAACCATCACCCTCCCCCCGAGCATGGGCACCCCCTCGGGCCAAGTGCTTTATGTCAGTTTCGTCCTGAATTCTCCCAGCCACTCTGTGAGGCAGGCAATGTGGGCTCTGTTTACAGATGAGGGAACTGTGGCTCAGAGGAGTTCAAGTTCCAGCCTGAGGTCACACGGTTTACTAGTGGGCAGAGCTGGGATTTGAAGCCACCACAGCTGTGGTATGAGAATGAATAAGCACACTCTGGGCAGAGGTTGCCCGGGGGCGGGGGCCTTCTGCGGGGGCTCAGGTCCCCCCAAGCCTGCACCCTGGGTCTGGATAGGGACCTGGCTGCTGTGGCTCCCGTGGCTGGTGAGGCCAGGGTCCTGGGAGGGGAGTGGGGTAACGTGCTGCTCCCTGTGAGTAATTATGGCTCTCTGTTGTGACAGAAACAAGCTTTCACCGACGTGGCGACTGGCTCCCTGGGCCAAGGCCTCGGGGCTGCTTGCGGAATGGCCTACACTGGCAAATACTTCGACAAAGCCAGGTAACACCCCATCCCCGCGTCCACTGTAGGTGGTTTTGAGAGGAGTCTCCAGCAGCCCAGTCTTAATACCGCCCCAGGCACCTCCTCACGCCTGGCCTTGGCTGAGGAATTGGCACGTGTGGCCTGCTTTGTCCTCACAGAGACCCACTGAGGCTGGAACCAGGACCAGCCCCTTTTCCAGATGAAGACACATGCTCAGAGGAGTTGCCCAAGTCCCTTGGTAACAGCTGGCAGGGCCAGGTGGGCCCCCAGAGCCCATGCACAACTGTGCTATCCAGCCAGAGCACCTCGGCTGAGGAGTTCCTATGTTGTCCTCGAGCCCAGTGCCCAGACCTTGGTAATCTCAGAAGGCCCTCCCCCTCATGCTTGACTAGGTGCCAGCCCTATCTTGGCCCAAGCCCTTATCTTGTGAAAGTGAAGGTTGTGTGTTTTAGAGGATTTGGGACATCCCTGAGCCACAGGAAAGAACTGAACGTTTGACAGACTGAACCTGCAGAGGGTGGCTGAGCTGCCTGGCCAGAGAGGTTCGCTGTTGCTGCACCAGGTGATCTGTGGGAGAACCCTCCTGGGGCAGTTGTCAGCCACCAGGTTGTCCTGTGGCCAGCGTTGACCTGCAGGCACGTTTTTTGTTTTGTTTTGTGGAGGGAGAGAGTCACATGCTGTTAGGAGAACCACTTAGTCAGTTCCCAGACTTTACAAATAACATTTCATAGAAATTTGGAGCCCTGGTGGTGCAGTGGTTAAGAGCTTGGTTGCTAACCAAAAGGTCGGCAGTTTGAATCTACCAGCTGCTCCTTGGAAACCCTATGGGGCAGTTCTACTCTGTCCTGTAGGGTCGCTATGAGTCAGGATCAACTTGAAGGCAAGGGGTTTGGTTTTTGGTTTTTGTAGCAATCTGGAGATTGGGGCACAGTAGGCCCTTCCTCTGTGGTTTGGGGGTCAGACCCTGTGCTCACATGCTTTATCAGTTCTCACCTTCACAAGCACGTGGGAGATGGATAGATCCCTCTTAGAGATGAGAAGGGGTCGGGGTAAGATAAGATGCTTGCCTAGGTCGTCTTTAGTGATTGGGGCAGAATTTGAATTCAAGTCATGTGTCCAGCGCCATGTTTGGCTGCTCTGTGAGGGCCTGAGGGAGGCACAGGAGGTTCAGGGCACCCTGAGGGTAGGAAGCTTCTTAGAAGAGCCAGGCCTGCAGAGTTACATGTCGTGGACCTCACGGGCATGGCAGCCCAGCTCCCTCCCAGGAGTGAGCAGCTTCGCCACTGCCCTACAGTCCCCTGTGGGGCTCCACTGGTGGGAGAAGGGCCACAGCCAGGGCTGTCCTGGGGCTGGAAGGTGAGTGGGGTGTGGAGGTGACTGGGTCTTCCGAGGACAGGTGGCTTCAGGAAGAAAGGAGCCTGACTGGGTGCCACACCACAGCACCCACTGTGTGCCGGCATTCTGGGACACCTTTGAGGAGGTGGGCTGGGGCTGCGAGGCCCTTCCAGACCCGCCCAGGCCAGCCTTACCTGGCAGCATCAGAGATTGCTTAGTCCCCCGGCTGAGCTTTGAAGCAGGCTCAGCCACACCCAAAAGTGATTCACTGTGAAGTGAAGAAAGAGAAATCACAAAGATTGGGATGTGTGTTGAAGAGCATTTTGTTTGACACAGAACCAGAGGTAGGAGTTAAATCATTCCCTACAGTTGCTTGAAGTAATTCCTACGAAGGTTCACTTCCTGACCCGAACATAATGGAACAAGCCAGTGTAAGGAGAAGGGGTTTAGCTGGGTTCCCAGCACCCAGGGTGGCTTGGGGCTGGGGCGGGAGGAAGGGGTGGGGAAGTGCATCAAGGGGATTATCACGCTGGGTAAGGCGCCCAGAGGTGGTACCCTGATAGACCCAGGCATGAGCCCCCATTGCTTCCAGCCAGGTCACTTACACTGAGCCAGCTCCATTTCGCTTTTCTTTTTAAATCTTTTTTTTTTTTCCAATTACAAAATATCTACTAATTTGAAAAATACAGAAAGGTATTAAAAAGAAATGAACCTTTTCCTTACTCTTAACCTCCCTCCAGCATTAAACCTCACTAACGTATTGTATTTCCTTCATGTTTAACATGAAAAAAAAAAACTTACAAACTTGTAATCATAATATTTATACAATTCTGTATTCTCCTTCTTAAAGAAATCTAAACATTGTGTCGTGAGCATTTGTCTCATGATAACTGTCGAGAGCTGTTTTTAATGATTGTGTAACGTTCTGTTTTATGGACACATTGTAAGCCCTGTTGAGCCCTGGTGGCACAGTGTTTAAGAGCTTGGCAGCTAACCAAAAGGTCGGCACTTTGAATCCACCAGCCACTCCTTGCAAACCCTATGGGGCAATTCTACTCTGTCTTGTAGAGTCTCTATGAGTCCAAACGACTTGATGGCAATGGGTTTTTTTGGGGTGACCCATTTAGCCAGTCCTCTGTTGTTGGGCATTTAGGTGGTTTCCAGATGGCTCTGCAACAAACACTGATCCTCTATTTAGAGTCCCTTCTCTTTACCTGGAGAGTACCTGGGTGGTCCAAACTGTTAACACACTCGGCTGCTAACTGAAGGGTTGGAGGTTCGAGCCCATCCAGAGGCACCTCAGAAGAAAAGCCTGATCTACTTCTAAAAAATCAGCCATTGAAAACCCTGTGGTGCACAGTTCTACTGACATACATGGGAATTGACTCAATCACAACTGGTTTTTCTCTTCTTGGCTGTGGGCATTTATTTGTACTTCCGCACCATAAAATCTAACAGCTCCAGGCAATGCAGTCTGAAGGTTAGCCGGGACTTCTATTGGGGGGGCCCTGTTCCTGTTTACAATTCCTTTCCTGGGTCAGGGCATTCCTCAGGACCCCCAGGGTGCCCTCCTGATCTGGGCCTGTTGGGTACCAGGCCTCCAAGCCAAGGCTATGCTGAGACTCTACTCTGGACTCAGCCCAGTGCCACTTTCCTGGAAGTGGGTGTGGGGTTGGGAAGGTAGCCAATCTGCTTCCCCAGAATTTTTCTGGGGAAAGTTGCATTCCCTGCAGGCTCCTCTGGCTCAGCCTCATCAGGGTGGTCACTTTGGGGAGCTGCTACCCCAGATCAGGGTCCCTCCATGGGGGACAGGACTTAGTTTCTGATAATACTGGTGGAGAGTGAGCCCTGAGGCCTTCTCCTGGCCAGACATCCAGGACCTCTGGCCTGGCCTGGTGGAGGCCCCAGAAGGGAAGGCAACGGGCAGAAGAGGAGGCAGGAAGCCCACCTGCCTCCTGGAGGCCTGGTGGCTGCTGGAAGTGCTGAGTCATGTAGACAGTGTGTGGCTATCTCTCTCCAGCCTCTTCCTCCTCCTCTGCCTCCTACAAGGGGACCTGGAGGTCAGACTGCTGAGCCTCCATCTCGCTGAAGGGCCTTTTCCTGCAGCAGCAGGAGGGACAGCTGTGTCCCCTTTGAGCTCATCTGGGCACCAGCCTCCCTGCCCTGGGGCCAAACAGCTGGACACCGGGCAGGGGAAAGGGAGGGTCACCTAGGCCTGCCTGCCCCTCAGCCTTCATGCCGTCCTACACAGACCAGCAGGCGGACAGAGTCTGGGCTGGACAGTCAGGCTCCATGAGCCCCAGCTCAGCCCTCCCCAGCAGCGTGATGTCTCCCAGGTCCCTTGACCTTTCTGAGCCCATTTCCTTGTCTGTGTGTTTGGAATAACAACTGCTTACCTCGAGGAGAGGGTTACTAGGCACAGGGCCTGTGTCAACCCTGCCAGAGCCCCTTGGTGTCACGGGCTGGCTCAGTGAATGGGGTTATTATTTCTATGCCTTCTGTGGCTGCCCCTCACACCACACCCCTCCCTCACATGCCCGAGGGCTGGGCTGAATCCCTGACCTGGTCTCCCTGCTATAGCCTCCTTTGCTCCACCCTCTCCAGGGCCAAGGAAGGCTCTGTTTGAACAACTACCAAAAAAGTTGCCTTGAGTCAACCCTATGCATGTCATATTAGAACTGTGCTCCGTAGAGTTTTCAATGTCTGGTTTTTTGGAAGCAGATCACCAGACTTTCTTCCTCTAGGAGGTGCCTCTGGGTGGACTTGAACCCCAGCCTTTCAGTTAGCAGCCAGGTACATTAACTGTTTGTACCACCCAGGGACTCTAGGTTCTGTTTACTGGGGAATTTATCCTGAGTTCATTTGTTTTTACCATGTCACACTGCCTTTGAAAAGATCGTGTTTGCCTTTGATCCAGGGGAGAAGAAGGGCCTTGGGGTGGGGAAAGTGCCAGGCCCAGCCCCTGTCTTAGGGGCAAGAGACAGCTTTGGAGCCTTGGGGAGGGCCCTTCTACCAGGCGCCTGGTTGCCCCTGATGATCTTGGCCTTGACATTCCCCATTAGTGCTCATTCTCCCACATGGAAGCCTCTTGCTCTAGGTTGTTGCCTGGCAGGCATGATGCCCTCTGCCCTCCCCACCCAACTCCTCCAAGCAAAAGTAGGGCGTGGCCTACAAGGTCTCCCTTTCCCTCTGGCTCACCCAGTGAGTCCTCAGGGCTCCTCCTGGTTCGTGGGAGGCTGGGGAGAGAAGTGGTTCCACCCCTGCAGCTGGCGTGCTTCCAGTGCCATTCATCCACTCTTCCTCATTTTCCTCTTGCCCTAACAACTCTCATTTTTCTTTTTTTATTGATGTAATTAAATGAAGTTTACATTTCAAGTTAGTCTCCCATATGGAATTTTTTTTTTTTTAACATACATTGTTACGAGATCCCAACCGCTCACCCCATTCTGCAACAGCACACTCCTCCCCTCTGCCTGATTCCCCATGAACATTCAACCAGCTCCTAACTCTCTCTGCCTTCCCCTCTCACCTCTGGACAGAAGCCACCCTTTTTGTCTCTTATAACTACTTGTCTAAGAGGCACATTCTTCACGAGTATCACTTTATGTCCCACAGTCCAGTCCAATCCCTGTCTGAAGAGTTGGCTTCGGAAATTGTTTTAGTTCTGGGGTGATGGAGAGACCAGGGGCCATGCTTTCCAGGGCACCTCCAGTCTTAGTCAGACCATTAAGTCTGGTCTTCTTACTAGAATTTGAGTTCTGCATCCCATCTTTCTCCTGCTCCATCAGGGACCCTCT
>NW_004443937.1:31830174-31838924 GCF_000243295.1 Trichechus manatus latirostris | reverse complement strand
CACTTTAGGAACTATCACCAGTCCTCAAGACCCTGCTGCAGATCGACAAAAGTGCCTACTTGAGGGGCAGGGCTGTTTCGAGGATCACGAATCTGCCCGTTCACAGCTGAAGCAGTTGAAGTTAAACTTCAGATGTTTGCCCTGTTGTACTGTGGTAGTGAGGGCTAACGCTGTTGAGATGGGTCCCCACACGTCTATACAGGGGTGTATGGCACTCAGAGTCTGCGGACCCCTGATTTCTATGACCAGCAAAGGAGTTGTGCCGACCCTGTGTTCCTGGGCTAGGGGAGCCAAAAGCTTATTTGTTCCCTCTCCAAGGCCAGGAGAATGGGTCAGGGCACATTTTGGGATCTATTTCTGGCCCACTGGACTACTGGTGCAGAGCGGGGAGGGAGGCGGTAAAAGGGAGAGAGGTTTTTCCCAAATCTGGTGGAGAGCGCAGAGGTAGGACGTAAAAGGGAAAGAGGTTTTTCCCAAATGGGCTTTTATTTTTTTTTTAACTCACCGCAAAAGGGTGCGCGCAGGTACTTATCCTAGCCTCTTGGGAGCTGCTCTTCACTGGTTCGGAGTGTCCAAGCAGAATCTCTGCTGCCGGTTCTCTCTCGATGTGGAAACTGCTTCTCGAGCGGCGCACAGCATAGCTGTTTGCCTGCTTCACCGCGGCCCGGCGTGGCTGTGTTTCTGCTGTGTCGCCGTCGTCGCTCTAGCGCTCCTCACCTCTTCCAGACGGTCTTCCTCTCCGGTATGACTCAGATGGATTTAACCTTGCCTTGTTCAGGGCTGCCAGATGTTCACATAGAATCAAATCACTTGTTTTTCCAGGTCTTTGTTGTAAGAAGGATATAGGAAGCGTCTAACTAGTCTGCCATGTTGACCACGCCTCAGTTTTCTTAATTGGCCAGATCCCCATTCTCTTAGAGCTGTTTCTCAGAAGTCAGTGTTTCTTGAGTTCCTCATAGCTTCCTTCACAGCCATTTCTTAGGGAACTGTGGACTTGGGGTGGGCAGCAGGTACTTGAAGATGCGGCTGCCCCTTCCGGGTAAATGCTGTCTGTCCTTCACATCTTTGTGTGGCCACTTCTCCTAAGGAGGGATAGGGCTGGGAGCATGGTGGGCCCAGGTGAGAGGGACCAGCCTCAGACCCTGCCCTCTCTTGTCGATAGCTACCGCGTCTACTCCCTGCTGGGAGATGGGGAGCTGTCAGAGGGCTCCGTGTGGGAGGCAATGGCCTTCGCTGGCATCTACAAGCTGGACAACCTTGTCGCCATTCTTGACATCAACCGCCTGGGCCAGAGTGATGCGGCCCCACTGCAGCACCAGATGGACATCTACCAGAAACGCTGCGAGGCCTTTGGGTACGTACCAGGCTCAGGGTGAGCGTGATCGCGGCCTAGAAAGTTGTCTGTGATAGAAGCTTTGCAGACACGTGAGCTGAAGCCAGAGGTTAAACCCCATCTACAAAAAGTCTCCCAGACATTTTGTCTCATTTCAAACTTTGGCCATTTTTACTTAAAGTGGTAGCTCAGGCCACCACCATGGAATTGTGGACTGAGGCCCAGTTTTAAGTGAGTTTCTTTGTTTGGGCAAACCATGGATGTGTGGCATGATACTTCTCAGAGCTTCGGCATACGCTGTCTCATGTATCCTGACTTTGTTCCTGGGTGAGGAAGGGGGAGGCTGCACAATTGTGGTTATCAATTTAGGCTGTTGACTAAGGGACATTTAGTTATTGAGAGATTGGAACTTCAGCCAGTGGCTGGCCACCTCTTGTACCTGGCCCCAGCCAGCATGGGTAGGAGGAACAGGTTCTCCTATAAAGTGGGCCATAGTGTTTTCCAGACTTCCTCTTGGGTCTTGAATAATGATTGTGAATTCTGAGTCACATGTTATAAAATAGGGAGGTCAGTCTGAGTAGGTGTCAGTTAGAATGTCGTCACCTCAGTGTCTCCCTCCCTAGCCCCAAATACAAGCCACTCTGTAGTTGGGGCTCCAAGGGACCCACACCCCCAGACTCACTCATGGCTGAGGAGGCTGTGGAAGACTGAGATGAGGCTGGGCTTTGTGGGCCTGAGGCTCCAAGGCTGCTCTTTGTGATTCAGTTGATGCCTGCGATTACACCCAGCTGACTGATCACACAGCCGACTTTCTGACCGACCGTATAAAGGGGGAGGATGAAGGAGGGAATATTCTCTTGGACAGATGAGGAAACAAGCACAAAGTGCCTCAAGGACCTCCCCAAGGCCACACTGGGCCGGGAACTTGGAGTATAACCTTGGCGGTGCTCCTGGGGCCTGTGTCCAGAACCTTGTTGCTCTGGAGCCAGGTTTCCTCAGTTAAGCTCTGACTCTTCCATTTAGGTAGCTTTGTCAGCTTGGGTGAGTTACTTGACCATCAGTGTCTCAGTTTACTTGTCTGTAAAATGGGGGCAATAACAGAGCCCATCTCCTGGAGTTGTGGTGAGGCTTGAATGGGTTAATGTGTGTATCGTGCTCAGCACAGTGTGAACACTCAGTACAGAGTAGGTGGTTTTTTAAGTTATTAGTAGTAGTTCAAGAACAGTCCCAAGAAGGATCACTTTAAGCAGAAAGACTGCCCTCTCTCCCGATGTTTGACAACATCTGACTTGTTTTGTAAAGTTTTCTGCACCACACCCAGCATCTATGGCGTGATCTGGATGTGTTCCCAAAATAAAAATTGGTCCAAAAAATTCATCAAGACTATAATAGCAGACAGATCCCAAGCCCAGTGCATTCCTCCAAAAAGCTTTCGGTAGGAAATTAATAGATCAGGAACGAAAGAAATAATAAAAGAACTAAGCTTAGGAATTAAGCCTAAGAATTACTTAGGAAAGGAGAAAAATCCACTGAAATGCAAATGAGAGGAAGCAAAATAATATGAAAAGAGAAAGAAAAGAAAACCCAATTGGAAACAGAAGTGTTTTAGGCTTCCTCGCTCCTTCAGCTCTTTGCCAGATCACAGCTGTGGGGCTGAAAGAGGGCAAACCCTCAGGTGCCACGTCAGATCTTTCCCTGGGATGTTCCTCAGGGTCCCCTGGCACCTGGGCATTGGTCCTTCTGTTGTGCCTTCACAGTGCCACTCTCCCCTCTCTGTCTCCAGCTGGAACGCCATCATCGTGGACGGACACAGCGTGGAGGAGCTGTGCAAGGCCTTCGGCCAGGCCAAGCACCAGCCGACAGCCATCCTCGCCAAGACCTTCAAGGGCCGGGGAATTTCGGGTCTGTGCACGAGCCTCTCTCCCCGCCCCCTCCTTGGGACTAGGCCTGGGCTGACTGGAGTAGGGTTGAGGGAGACCACCGGTCCCGCTCCTGGTGCCTGGGGACGCGCCAGGCCTTGTCTGCCTTACTGGGCTCTGGGGAAGGGGGAGCAGGAGATGCTGCATTTCCTGCCTTTAGGGTGCACCTGCTCCTTGCAGACAGAGCTGTCTGCATGTTTACAGGCAGGCATGGTCAGAGCAGCTGCACTTTGTAGTGCTAAGGGAGTTTCTGGGTCGTGTAAAAGGTTAGCACGCTCAGCTTCTAACTGAAAAGGTTGGGGGTTTCAGTCCACCCAGACTTGCCTCGGAAGAAAGACCTGGCAATCTACTTCTGAAAAATCGACCATTGAAAGCCCTATGGAACACAGTTCTACTGTGACACACATGGGGTCGCCATGAGTCGGAACGAGCTCAATGGCTACTGGTTAAGGGCTGTGAAAGGTGAGGGAGGCAGCCTCGAGGGACAGGAAAGCCAAGTGGGATTGTGTGGAATGCTCCTGCATCCCAGGCCCCTATCCTTCTCTCATATCCTTCCCACAACCCTCCAAGGTTATGTTGTCTTTACTGCAAATGAGAAAACTGAGGCTCAGCAAGGCTGAGTGAGTTGCTCAGGTGACTCAGTGGTCAGAGTGGCTGAACCACTAGGGCGGTCTAGCCAGCTGGAGGGCCAGCCCCCTGGAGCACTTTCCTGGCCTTTTAGGGAGCTTCCCTCTTATTTGTCATCTGCCCTCCTGTGTTGTACCTGCAGGGGTAGAAGATAAGGAGTCTTGGCATGGGAAGCCCCTACCCAAAAACATGGCTGAGCAAACCATCCAGGAAATCTACAGCCTGATCCAGAGCAAGAAGAAGATCCTGGCGACTCCCCCGCTGGAGGACGCCCCCTCAGTGGACATTGCCAACATCCGCATGCCCACCCCGCCCAGCTACAAAGTGGGGGACAAGGTACAAAGTTCAGCTTCACTTTTCTGGGCTCACTGGGGGTAGGGTGGCCACGGTTCTTTGGCTCCCCAAGGCTGGAGCCATGATCCCCTCTGAAGGGGTCACGAAAGGGGGCTTTGAGCTTCTGAGCTGGGAGAAGGGGATCCCTGAGGCATTGCTCCTGCCAGCTCCCTCATGGGGGGCAGCCAGCTCTGGAATTAATTGACCTTTGAAAGGTCAGAAGCAGAGGCTCAGAGGGTGAGGGACTGCCCAGGAGTTACACAGCAAGCTACAGGCAGAGCTGGGCTCAAAACCCAGGGCTCCTGTCTGTGTCCCTGGTCTGTCAGGGCCTCTGCGCCCTGAGCTCAGGACTCCCACATGTCCCTGAGGACTGCTGACAAAGGCTAAGCAGGGCTGTCCTGCCCCAGGGACCCCCGCCCATGCAACCCTGTGTCAAGCTGTCTTACTCCCAGGCCCCTGGTTTATCCGCCTGCAAAGTGGGGCTCAGACCTGTCACAGGCTGGGAATGCTGGGGCCGTTAGGGCGTCTGTTGAAGCTCAGCTCACAGCTGGGCCAGGACAAGGGGCTGCAGGGATTCCCAGGATGTTCACTCTGGAAGTTCTCGTTTGCAACCGTACAGAAGTGAACGTTTTCACGGGATGTCGTGCTGTCAGGATGATCTTTTTCTGCCCCTACTTTTAATCTTCCCTAAATGAGGTGGTCTCCCAGAAGCTGTGTGGGGCTCCCGGAGGCGGCAGCAGCAGTGCCGGTGCCCTTCATGGTGCTCAGAGCCTTCCTGCTCTCCCCCCCACCCCACAGATAGCCACCCGCAAGGCCTACGGGCAGGCCCTGGCCAAGCTGGGCCACGCCAGCGACCGCATCATCGCCCTGGATGGGGACACCAAGAATTCCACCTTCTCAGAGCTTTTCAAAAAGGAGCACCCGGACCGCTTCATCGAGTGCTACATTGCCGAGCAGAACATGGTGTGTGTCGGGGGTGGGCGCAGGTCCAGCCACAGCCACGGGGTGAGGTCTGAGGGAGCAGGGACAGGCCTTCAGCCCTCTGCTGCTTTGGGCAGCCACGTTAGCGTGCTATGTGGCCCCTGTGTACCAGCCCTGGGAGACCAGGGACAGCATTGACCCTTGACCTCCAGTAGCCACAGTGGGTGGGTGGGAGTGTCATGCCCACGTGCAAATGTCCTGGTGAGTGTGATGAACAGGGTCACAGGTACACACAGGAGGAGCTGCCCACAGACCTGGGGTAGTGGCAACTAGGATCTCTCTGGGTGGAGGGCCTTCCAGGCGGAAGAGCAAGCACACAGGAGGCCGGAACTTGATGGGCTTAGCAACCAGGGTCTGCTGAATGCCTTTATGCACAAGGCATTGACCCCACTACCCTGAGGGATGCAGAGAGGAGGGAACACTTGGGCCTCTAACCTGCACACGGTTTGGGGAGCAGCCCCTTGTCAGTAACTGAGGCCGTGAAATAGGGAAGGATGCTTTGTCCTGTTTTTCAAAATAGCCCCTTCCTCTGACCAAGGAGACCAGCCTGGCTTGCATGCCGCTAGAGACAGGGAGCTTCCTCCCTGTGGAGACCATCCTCTGGCTGAACCTAAAGCTGCCTCTCTGTGCCTTCTAGCCTTGCCAGCTGTAGGCTGAGAGTCCAGACCAAACTGGCAGGTGTAGGGGCCAGGGAGGCCCCCGCGTGCTGGGGAAGAAGGGCTCCATGTCAGCCGTGGGTTTTGGAGTCATGGAGGAGGCTGCTGATTTGAAACTGATGGCTGTGCTTCTGGGAAGGGATTTGGGGCCTGGAGCCTCAGTGAGGCTGCTGCCCCCAGACCATGGAGGAGGGGTTGGGAGGACAAGGTATTGGGGCTGGCGAGGGAGAAGGGAGAGAGAGGGGGCCAAGAAGCATGAATAATCTATGACCAAGCTTTAGTCTTCTGTGAAAGGGTTTGCTCATTGCTAGACAAAAAGTTTCTCCAGGAAAATAAAGAGAACTTTTTTTAAAAAAAAATATTTTATTATGTTTTAGATGAAAGTTTACACAGCAGATCAGGTTTCCATTTAACAATTTTTATACAGATTGTTCCGTGCCATTGGTTACAGTCTTGACAATGTGTCAGGATTCTCATTACTTCCATTCTGTTCGTTCTGTTTCCATTGATCCAGCTTCCCTTCCCCTCCTTGCCTTCTCATCTTTGCTTTTGGGTAAATGTTGACCGTTTGGTCTCATGTAGGTGATTGTTTAAGGGAGCACATTACTCACAGGCAATATTGTTTGTTTTATAAGCTGATCTATTATTTGGCTAGAAGGTGACCTCCAGGAGTAGTTCCAGTGCCAAGTTCAAAGGGTGTCCTAGGGCGACAGTCTCAGGGGTTCCTCTAGTCTCTAATGGTCCAGTAGGTCTGGCCTTTTTTAGGAATTGCAATTTTGTTCTACATTTTTCTCCCATTCTATCCTGGACCTTCTGTTGTGTCCCTGGTCAGAGTGGTTGGTGGTTGTAGCCGGGCACCATCCAGTTCTGCTCGTCTCAGGTTAGAAGTGGCTGTGGTTCATGTGGGCTGTTAGTTCTGTGGACTAGTTTTTTCTTAGTCTTTGATTTCCTTCATTCTCTTTTGCTCCAAGACAGTAGAGACCAAAAGCTACATCTTAGATGACTGCTCACAGGCTTTTAAGACCCCAGACGCTACTCACCAAGGTAGAATGTAGAACATTTTCTTTATAAACTATGTTATGTCACTTGAGCTAGATGTTCCCTGAGACCATGGTCTCCACAGCCCTCAGCCCAGCAATTTGGTCCCTCAGGGAGTTTGGATGTGTCTATGGAGCTTTCATGACCTTGCCTTGTACAAGTTGTGCTGTCTTCTGTAGTATTGTGTACTGTCTTACCCTTCTCCAAAGTTACCACTTACCTATTGTCTATTTAGTGTTTTTTTTCACCCCCACCCCTCCCCTCCCTCGTAACCATCAAAGATTGTTTCTTTTTGTGTGTAAACCTTTTAATGAATTTTTACAGTAGTGGTCTCATACAATATTTGTCTTTTGTGATTGACTTATGTCACTCAGCATAATGCCCTCCAGATTCATCTGTGTTATGAGATGCTTCACAAATTCATCATTGTTCTTTATCGTAGCATAATACTCTATTGTGTGTATGTACCATAGTTTGTTTATCCATTCATCGGTTGATGGGCATCTAGGTTGTTTCCATCGTTTTGCTATTGTAAACAATGCTGCAATGAACATGGGTGTGCATATGTCTATTTGTGTGACAGCTATTATTTCTCTAGGATATATTCCTAAGAGTGGGATTGGTGGATCATATGGTATTTCTATTTCTAGCTCTCGAAGGAAGCGCCATATCGTTTTCCAAAATGCTCGTATCATTTTACATTCCCACCAGCAGGGCGTAAGAGTTCCAGTCTCCCCGCAGCCTCTCCAAAATTTGTTATTTCTTGTTTTTTTGATTCGTGCCAGTAATGCTTGAGTGAGATGGTATATCATTGTGGTTTTCATTTGCATTTCTCCAATGGCTAGTGATCGTGAGCATTTCCTCATGTGTCTTTTGGCCACTTGAATGTCATCTTTGGTGAAGTATCTGTTCATTTCCTTTGCCCATTTTTTAAATTGGATTATTTGCCTTTTTGTTGTAGAGGTATTGGATTTTCTTGTAGATTTTAGAAATTAGACCTTTGTCTGATTTTTAATGGCTAAAATTTTTTTCCCAGTCTGTAGATTCTCTTTTTACTCCTTTGGTGAAGTTTTTTGAGTGTAAAAGTGTTTAATTTTAGAAGATCCCAGTTATCTGGTTTATCTTCTGAAGTTTGTATGTTGTTGGTTATGGTTTATATCCTGCTAATGCCATGTATTAGGGCCTCTAGCGTTGATCCTATTTTTTCTTCTATGAACTTTATAGCTTTTGGCTTTATATTTAGGTTTTTGATCCATTTTGAATTAGTTTTTATATATGGTGTGAGGTATGGGTCCTCTTCCATTTTTTGCAGATGGACATCCAGTTTTGCCAGCACCGTTTGTTAAAAAGACTGTCTTTTTCCCATTTGATGGTCTTAGGGCCCTTGTTGAAGATCAGGTGACCGTAGGTGGATGGATTTATATATGGGTTCTCAATTCTGTTCCATTGGTCAATGTATCTGTTATTGTACCAGTACCAGGCTGTTTTGACTACCATAGTAGTATAGCAGGTTCTGAAGTCAGGTAGTCCGAGTCCTCCTACTTTATTCTTCTTCTTCAATAGTGCTTTACTTCTCTGGGGCTTCTTCCCTTTCCATACAAAGTTAATGATTAGTTTTTCCATCTCTTTAAAGAATGTTGTTGGTATGTGGATTGGATTGCATTGTATTTGTAAATTGCTTTTGGTAGAATTGTTATTTTCACGATGTTGAGTCTATCTATCCATGAGCATGGTATGTTTTTCCATGTATGTAGAGGTCTTTTGGTTTCTTGCAGTATGTTTTGTAGTTTTCTTTGTATAGGTCTTTTACATGCCTGGTTAGATTTATTCCTAAGTATTTTATTTTTTTAGGGGCTATTATAA
>NW_004443937.1:31794058-31829327 GCF_000243295.1 Trichechus manatus latirostris | reverse complement strand
GGCTTTTTTTGGTTGGGAGTTTATTACCTTTTCAATCTCTTCTCTTGTTATGGGTCTGTTCAGATTTTCAACATCACTTTGTTGTAGTTTGGGTAGGCTGTGTGTTTCTAGAAATTTATCCATTTTCTCTAGGTTTTCAAATTTGTTGGAGTGTAGTTTTTCATAATACTCTGTTATGATCCTTTTTATTTCGGTTGGGTCTGTTGTAATGTCCCCCATTTCATCTCTTATTTGGGTTATTTGTATCCTGTCCTGTTTTTCTTTTGTCATTCTGGCGAGTGGTTTGTCGATTTTGTTGATTCTTTCAAAGAACCAACTTTTGGTTTTGTTGATTCTTTCTATTGTTTTTCTAGTCTCCATTTCATTTGTTTCTGCTGTGATCTTTATTATTTCCTTTCTTCTGGTGGCTGTGGGCTTTTTTTGTTGCTGTTCTCTTTCTATTTGTTCGAGTTATGTAGTTAATGTTCTGATTTTGTCCCTTTTTTGATGTGTGCATCTATTGCTATAAATTCTCCTCTGAGGACTGCCTTTGCTGTGACCCAAAGGTTTTGATATGATGTGTTTTCATTCTCATTTGATTCTAGGAATTTTTTGATTCCATCTTTGATTTCTTCTATTACCCAGTGGTTTTTAAGCAGGGTTTTATTCAGTTTGCATGTAGTTGATTTTTTTTCCTTGCTCTTCCTGTTGTTAATTTCTACCTTGATGGCGTTGTGGTCAGAGAAGATACTTTGTATTATCTCAGTGGTTTGGATTTTATTGAGGGTTGCTCTGTGGCCTAAGATGTGGTCTGTTCTGGAGAACATTCCATGTGCGTTGGAAAAGAATGTGTACTTTACAGCTGTTGGGTGGAGTATTCTATATATGTCTATGTGGCCAAGTTGGCTGATTATGCCCTTTAGGTCTTCTGTATCTTTGTTGAGTTTCTTTCTGGATGTTCTGTCTTTTACTGAGAGTGGTGTGCTGAAGTCTCCTACTATTGTTGTGGAACTGTCAGTTTCTCTTTTCAGTGCTGGTAGAGTTTGTGTATTTTGGAGCCCTGTCATTGGGTGCGTAGGTGTTTATGATGGTTATGTCTTCATGATGGATCATCCCTTTGATAATTATATAGTGCCGTTCTTTGTCTTTTATGTTGGATTTTGTTTTAAAGTCTATTTTAACTGAGATTCGTATTGCCACTTCTGCTGTTTTTTGGTAGCTGTTTGCTTGATGTATTTTTTTCCATCCTTTGATTTTTAATAACTGTACATCTTGGTTTCTAAGGTTTGTCTCTTGTAGACAGCATATTGATGGATCCTGTTTTTTTATCCATTCTGTCACTCTCTGTCTCTTTATGGGTGCATTTAGGCATTTACATTCAGTGTAATTATTGATAGGTGTGAGTTTATTGCTGTCATTTTGTAGTGCTTTTTTTTGTGGTGCTGACATTTTCTTTGTTCCTCTTACTCTCCTGTGCTGAATTCCTTTTGTTTGTGGATTTTTTTTTTTTTCCATTTCTTTTGTTTTTACTGAGACTTTATGTTTTTCTTCTTTATTTTGATGAGTAGGTTTGTTAAATTTCTTTGTGGTTACCTTGAAATTTACCCTTATTCCTAAGTTTGAACCAATCTATTATTACTTGGTATTGCCTTGCCTTCCTCTCCATTAGAAGGTTCTATACCTGTACCGTTTATTCCCTCTTTTATTGTTCTGATGTTGTTGTCATTTACAGATTAACCTCTCTGGTTCCCGGTTGTACTTCTTTTGGTTTTGGATAGTCCTTGAGAGTTCATCTCCTAGGTTGGTATCTGGCTGGTACAATCTTGCATCCTAGATTCAGGCTGTGGTCTGATGTTGTTTATTTTCAGACTGAAGGACTCCCTTTGATAATTCTTGTAAGTCTGGTTTAGTTTTTACATAGTCCCTCAATTTCTGTTTATCTGGAAATGTCCTAATTTCACCGTCATATTTGAATGAGAGTTTTGCAGGATTTATTATTCTTGGCTGGCCATTTTTTTTCTTTCAAGATTTTATATATGTCATCCCATTGCCTTCTTGCCTGAATGGTTTCTGCCGAATAATCTGAGCCTACTCTTATTGTTTTTCCTCTGTATGTGACTTTTTTTTTTTCCTCAAGCTGCTGTCAGGATTCTTTCTTTGTCTTTGGTTTTAGTGAGTATGATTATGATATACCTTAGTGATTTTCTCTTGGGGTCTATCCTATATGGGGTTCACTGAGCTTGGATGGTCAGCTTGTCATCTTTCATGATATTGGGGAAGTTTTCTGTCAGCAGTTCTTCAATGATCCTCTCCGTGTTTTCTGTTTTCTCCCCGTTCTGGAACTCCGATCACTTGCTAAATTTTGCTTTTTATTGTATCCCACATAATTCTCGGGTTTCTTCATTTTTCTTCTTTCTTTTTTCTGATTTTTCCTCAGCGTTATATCCAAATGTTTGTCTTCAGTTTCGCTGATCCTGTCTTCCATCGTTCCAGACTGCTCCTCATCCCGTCTATGACACTGTCCATTTCTGAAATCTTGTTGTTTATCTTTTGGATTTCTAATTGTTTTTGTATGATTTCTAGTTGTGGATTTATTTTGGCATTTTGTTCCTGTATTATTTTCCTGAATTCTTCCATGTTTTTTCTGTATTTTCCGTGGATTTGTTTGCCTTTTCCATGAATTTGTCTATTTTTTCCTCATTTTTGTTTACTTTTTGCTTCAACTCTTGGATATCTCTGAATATTAGAGATTTGAATTCCATATCAGGTTGTTCTAGTGCCTTTTCTTCTACTGGAAAGTCATCTGGTATTTTATATCGGAAGCCTACTGGAACCATCCTGTCCTGTTTTTTTATGTTTGAATATTGTCTGCTCTCTTCGGGACATTTAGTAGTTATTTTCTTCGTTTATTGATTGTAGATTTGTTTTTATTGTCCTGCTTTTTTGTTTTATTTGGTTATATCTGAGCAGGCAGACTGTACATTCTTGTTTGTCTGTGGGCATACTTTTCACCTCCCTGTTCAATGGGCAGGACAAGTCACTCAGCTATGATGCAGCAGGGCACGTCCAGCTGAAGGGGAGTTGCTGGGATGGGCTGTTTGTGGTACGTACTAGGACCAACAGGACAGGTTGGGAATCAGGCAGGGCAGGTTGTGGTAGGCCATGCCTGTGCTGCTCAGGGGTGTGATGTTCAGCACACGGTGCAGGTAGGCAGGAAAGAGGGGGGAGACTGTGATGTGTGGAGCTGAGATGGGTATGGGAAAGAGGAGAGAGTGGAGAGAGAAACAGGAGCCAAAAGCAAACAAAAAAGAGAGTGCTAAGGGATCTTGCCATTAGAGTGGAGAGATGAGAAACCGAGAAATGAAGAAAAAGGGAAAAAGAAAAAAAAAATTAGAAAAAAAGAAAAAGCCTCCCCCTCCCCACCTCCGGGATTCCACCGGCGCAGCTGCAAAGACTGGGGAAGTGGCTCCCAGGCCGCAAAGTACAGCCTGGCTAGAAGGGTGGAGATGTCACACAGCGCCAGGTATTCAGGAGACAGGAAGAGAAACGAAGTATAGAAAGACAAGAAACTGAGAAATGAAGAAAGACAAAAAGGAAAAAAGAGAGAAAAGAAAACATAAAAAGAAATGTCCCCAGGGATCCCACTGGGCAGTTGCGCAGAGCGGGGAAGTAGCTCCCAAGCCACACAGTACAGCCCAGGTAGAAGGGGCTCCCAAAGCAGGAAAAGAAAAAGAAAACAAACAGAACAGAACAAAACAAATCAAAACAAACAAAGCCCCGGCGATCCCACCAGCATGGCGGCGTGGGCCAGGAAGCAGTTCCACAGTCAAGCAGCACTTCACAGCCTTTCAAGAAGAAGCAAAGATGGCACATGGAGCCAGGTGTTTGAGAGAAAGGAGGGGAGGTGGTGAGAGGTATGGAAGATACCAAAAGAAGCAGATAAAAGCAACACCAGCAGCAAACAAATGGCACTCGGAGCCGGCTAGTGTGGGCGGGTGGAATCCAAGCAGCACAGGGCTGAAGCCAGTGCCTCCAAGCCAAGAGACTGGCTGCAGGAAGCAGAGGAGGCCGAGTGGGGGTGAAGAAGGGTGGGGGGTGGGAAAGCATTATATATGTGGTTATGGGTTATTCTGTGTCCTGCTGGAAGGTCCACAAAGCTGCTTTCCCGTACTCTTGTCTGCTGATCTCTGATGTGGGCAGGGTGAATCCAAGCAGCAGGGACCCTGCACTTCCTAGCCAGCTGAGCTACTGCAGCCAGCTGTGAAGCGGCAGAGTTTGAGCAGGCAGGAGAAACATGGGGGCTGGGAAGGCGTATATTACTGGTTACTGGGTGCTCTGTCTCCTACTGGGAGCTCCATGAAGCTGCTGTCCCATACTTCCTGTCCACTGATCTCCAACAGGAGTCCAAGATGGCAAATCCATGCTGTGTTACTTGCTCTATGTTCTCTGTCAGTTTCTTATTCCATTCAGTGCTTGGCTGAGTTCTTTATCTCTTTATTTGATGCTTAGGGTTCCAGGATTGACATTTGCCTCTATTTTACTTAGTTTTTTGGGTCTTTGCTGTGGAGGGACAGTGTGATGCTTCTGTCTATAGCACCATATTGGCTCTCTGTCCAGGTCTTTGATCCATTTTGAGTTAGTTTTTATGCATGCTGTGAGGTATGGATCCTACTTCATTTTTCTGCAAATGAGTAACCAGTTTTGCCAGCCCCATTTGTTAAAAAGACTGTTTTTTCCCTGTTGAATGAACTTCGACCTTTGTTAAAGATCAGCTGTCTGTAGATGGTTGGATTTACTTCTGTGTTCTCAATTCTATTCCATTGGTCTGTGTGTCTGTCATTGAACCAGTACCAGGCTGTTTTGAGTACTGTGGCTGTATAGTAAGTTCTGAGATCTGGAGGTGTGAGGCCTCCTGCTTTGTTCTTCAATATTGCTTTAGCTATTCGGAACCTCTTTCTTTTCCATGTAAAGTTGAGGATTAGTTTTTCCATTTCATTAAAGAATGTTGTTGGGATTTGGTGTTAAATCTTCCAGTCCATGAGCACGGAATGTTTTTCCATTTATGTAGGTCTCTTTTGGTTTCTTGCAGTAGTGTTTTATAGTTTTCCTTGTATAAGTCTTTTATATCCCTAGTTAGGGTTATTCCTAGGTATTTTATCCTTTTGGTGACTATTGTAAATGCTACTGTTTAGTTGATTTCCTTTTTGGAGTTCTCCTTGTTAGTATAGAGGAACCCAACTGATTTTTGTGTGTTGATCTTGTACCCTGCCACTTTGCTGAATCCTTCTATTTTTATTTGTTCTGGTAACTTTCTTGTGGAGCCTCTGGGATTTCCTATATATAGGATCACATCGTCTGTGAATAAGGATAATTTTACTTCTCCTTTCCAATTTGGATACCTTTTTTTTTTTTTTTCCTTGCCTTATTGCTCTAGCTTGGATGTCCAGTACAGTATTGAATAAAAGTGGTGATAAAAGGCATCCTGCCTCATTCCTGTTCTCAAGGGGAGTGCTCTCAATCTTTCTCCATTGAGAATAATGTTGGCTGTTGGTTTTGCATACAAGCCCTTAATTATGTTGAGAAATTTTCCTTCTATTCCTATTTTGCTGAGAGTTTTTATCAGGAAAGGGTGTTGGATTTTATCAAATGCTTTTTCTGCATCCATTGAGATGATCATGTGATTCTTTTCCTTTGCTTTATTTATGTGGTGGATTACATTAAAGAGAGCTTTTAAGATAGTTATTTCAAGTTGAAGGAGTTTGGTGTTTGGAAACAGACTGCAGAGGCCAAGGGTGCCCAGAAATCACTCATCTGGGCAGAAGAGAGTTGACAGTTTCTAAGATTACAGGGAGTCTTTGCTTGGTGCAAATGGTTAATCCACTCAGCTACTAACTGAAAGGTTAGAGGTTTGAGTCCACCCAGAGGCATCGCGGAGTAAATGCCTGGCAACCTGCTTTAGAAAAATCAGCCATTGAAAACCCTGCAGAACACAGTTCTACTCTGACACACAAGGGGTTGCTGTGAGTCGGAGTTGACTGGATGGCAACTGGTTTTTTAAGACTGTAGAACCCTACGCCTAAGGTAGCCTCAAGAGGTGCTGGGCGCCCTGGCCACCCCTCTCCTCCTCCTGCTGCCTGTTCCAGGGCTGACTCTGCCCTGCTCTGCCCCCCAGGTTAGCATTGCCGTGGGCTGTGCCACACGCGACCGGACGGTGCCCTTCTGCAGCACTTTTGCAGCCTTTTTCACGCGGGCCTTTGACCACATTCGCATGGCGGCCATCTCCGAGAGCAACATCAACCTCTGTGGTTCTCACTGCGGCGTGTCCATTGGTGAGTTTAGCCAGGCCTGGGATATTTATACCTGTAACTTCCCTTGTCCCTTTGGACCAGGAGGGCTGGGGTGGGGGTAGGGCCAGGATCGCATTCCCTGGTTGAGGGCGTCTTATTTCAACTTATCCTTTCCCACACCCCAGGGGAAGACGGGCCCTCTCAGATGGCCCTGGAGGATCTGGCCATGTTCCGGTCAGTCCCCACATCAACTGTCTTTTACCCAAGTGATGGAGTTTCTACAGAGAAAGCAGTGGAATTAGCAGCCAATACGAAGGTTGGTCGGTGTCATGGTTTGAATTATGTCCCCCAAAAAATGTGTGTATCATTTGGCCAGGCCATGATTCCTGGTATTGTGTGGTTTTCCTATATGTTGTAAATCCTGCCTCTATGATGTTAATGAGGGAGGATGGGTGGCAGTTGTGTTAGTAAGGCAGGACTCAGTCTACAAGATTGGATTGTATCCTGAGGCAGTGTCTTGAGATATAAAAGAAGTAAGCAGAGAGACAGGGGGACCTCATACCATCAAGAAAGCAGTGCTGGGAGCAGAGCGCGTCCCTTGGACTGGGGGTCCCTGTGCAGAGAAGCTCCTAGTCCAGGGGAACACCAAAGAGAAGAAGGCTGACAGAGAGAAAAAGCCTTCCCCTGGAGCTGACGCCCTGAATTTGGACTTAGCCTACTTTGACTGTGAGGAAATAAATTTCTCTTTGTTAAAACCATCCACTTGTGGTATTTCTGTTATGGCAGCAGTAGATGACTAAGACAGTCAGCTATGGCTGTTCTTTCTCATGGTGGCAGCTAGGTCTTCCCTAGAGAGACACAGGAGTGGCCAACGTGGAGACATGGAGCCGGGCATTCGCTCCACAAGTGGTGTTTCCTGACCTTGCTGCTGGTATTCATATAGCTTGTAGGAGTTAGATGGGGCAAGGCAAATGCATGCTACTCCTAGTGCCACATGGCAGACATCACTAATTGATTACCATACTCTTCCCCACTGAGAATCCTGGCAGCCTCTGCTAGTCTGGCAGATGACACCTATTTACCCTCCCTGAGTTGGGCTCTCTGAAACAGAAAGAATGAGCTGAGTAACAGATCCAGAGCAGCAGTTCTGCCGTAGACCAGAGTACCTGATGGTTCCTGTCCTCTGTGCTCTTGGGGAGTAGCCCCACCTGGGACCGGAGTCCCATCTCTCAGTCTGCCTGGTAGAAAGTCATTTTCAGTCTGAGGCTGGCAGCCCTTAGGAGGAGTGTTTAGGGAGGTGCAGGCTGCATAAGGCAAGAAAGCCCTAGAGGAGTAGCAGAGATGAGGTGACTGACAGACACTCGCATGGGGATGACAGGGTGGAAGACGTTTGCAAAGTCTAGAAAGACGCTGCCCTGTAATCCTTGGTTTCTCTATTCCTGCCCCAGGGCATCTGCTTCATCCGGACCAGCCGCCCGGAAAACGCCATCATCTACAACAACAACGAGGATTTCCAGGTCGGACAAGCCAAGGTCAGTGTACTTCATGCCCTAGAGGCCCACAGAGCCCTCCCTGCTGTGAGTGAGCGAGCCCCCTGGGGCCCCAGAGTTGGGGCCTGGCTAGACCACCAGTCCCCTGAGCCTCACTGGCCCCATATCGCCCCTAGGTGGTCCTGAAGAGCAAGGATGACCAGGTGACCGTGATTGGAGCCGGGGTGACCCTGCACGAGGCCTTGGCTGCCGCCGAACTACTGAAGAAAGGTGAGCAGGGGAGACCCGCAGAATTGTTGGTTGAGCACCGTCTGTGTACTAGGTCCTGGGGCGAGAGGGTCTCATCTAGTAAATGATAATAATAGTAACAGCCACCCCTTGAGTGCTTACTATGTGCCCAGCATGACACCAGGTCCTGGGGCTGCCATGGCCACAGTCCCCACCTCACAGCACTAGACTTGAGACACCCCAGTGTGGTGGTCAAAGCAGAGGTCATGGAACCTGATGATGGGGTTTGAATCCCAGCTTGGCCAGGTTAGTTTAGAGTGAGTTTTTCACCATCACTGTGCCTCCGTTTCCCCATCTGTAAAATGGACATACTGTCACCTTCCCCATGGGGCCACCCTGAGGATTAAATAAATGTGACTTGACCTGCTAGCTCTCAAGTGTTTGCAACTGATGTGGTACAGGAGACATACGGTAGTCACAGAAACACCCACAGTCAGGCTTCAGCTGTGCTGAGCACCAGCAAGGGGAAGTACGGTGTGAGGGAGGGCTGGCAGGAGGGCGTCCTTAGGAAAATGACCTCAGACGTGAGTAGGAATTGATAAGAAAAGAGGGGAGCAAGGAGAGGCCAGAGAGTGAAACAAGTGTGCAGAGCTTCTGAGCAGCTGAAGGGTCAGAGCAGGGAAGGCGCAGGACCGAGAGGGGCTGGAGAAGCCAGGGAGGCCTAAAGTCCATCAGCCTCATTCAGAGCGAGGCGGGGAGTTCTTCTCTGAGGTCCAGGTGGAGGGTTTTTAAGCAGGGCATGGTTGTGTGGCAGGGTTTGCTTTGTCCTGAGATCACTCTCCCGGGTCCTCGCTGGCCCTCTGGCACCCACATGCCTGTGACTACAGCTCCCCTCGCCAGGTCAGACACCTTGAGCCTTCCCTCTGGCTTTCTGTTTTATCTTTGAAGGTGTTCCATTTGGTGTTCTCTGTCAGGCAGCAGTCAGACAGCCCGGAGCCAGGGAGGGGGCGGGGCACTCACTCTTCTCTGAAACCAGATGCTCCTAAATCAGGTAGAACCCATGTAACCATGAGTACAGATCACGGAAGGCTCCCAGGAGGAGGTGGTAAATGCAGAATGCTGGTGGACACAGGGCGCAGCTGGGCAGGGATGAGCTCTCTATCACTATGTGACGCCATCAGAATACCCCCATCAGGCCCCACCCCGGGACCAATGGAAGGCCCATGAAAGGGCAGACCCAGGACACCCAGCCTGCTCCCTCAGCCATGCCTCTGCTTCTCCCCTCACAGACAAGATTAACATCCGCGTGTTGGATCCTTTCACCATCAAGCCCCTGGATAGAAAACTCATTCTCGACAGCGCCCGCGCCACCAAGGGCAGGATCCTCACGGTGGAGGACCATTATTACGAAGGTAATAGGCGCATGGGGCAGAGAGGTGGAGACAGATAGGCCAGGGGAAGGGAGGGGGAGAGAGAATCCAGGGCTAGACATAGCTCCCGTGACCCAAGCCCCAAGAGGGTGGCGTGGACCAGAAAACCCGGGGTTGTCCCTTGGAGTAGCTGGGACTTGGCCTCTTAGCAGGCCTGGCCTGGTGACACAATGAACCCTCAGCTGTTGGAACGGCTTCATGAAGCCCTACCACCCAGGAAGCCAGTGAGGATTTCAAGCTTGCTGCTAAGAGTAGAAAAGGTGAACTGTGCCCCTGATGCAATTTAAGGCTGTTGTGCAGTCAAATGCTGAATTTCTGCATTTTATGAGCCTTTCAGAAAGCAGCCCTCCACAAGTACACACAAATCTCTCCTCCTAGGAGGCCCCAGGGGGAGAGATGGGCTTAGACTCTAAAGTCAAGTGCAAATGCTAGTTCATTGATGATGGCTTCCCAGAGAATGTGTCACAAATGATTTGGAAGCCACATTTGGGCTTATTTTAAAAAGGGTGAGGGGCTATGATTGATTAGTCATGTCTACTCTGCCTGCGGGAGTGGAGGAAGGTGGTATGTGTAAAATCTTTGCCATCTTTGGCCTAGCAAATAAACTCAGAGACTGGCTGAAATGACCAGAGGCCAGCCAGGGCCTCTGGGAACCCACCGCTGCTCACCCTGAGGCCTCTGTCACCTGACCCACCTCCTTTGCTTTGTCCAGGTGGCATAGGTGAGGCAGTGTGCAGTGCTGTCATGGGCGAGCCTAGCATCACTGTCACCCGCCTGGCCATCAGCCAGGTACCAAGAAGCGGGAAGCCAAATGAGCTGCTGAAGATGTTTGGCATTGACAAGGACACCATTGTGCAAGCCGTGAGGGGCCTGGTCACCAAGGCCTAGGGGGGCTATGGGGTGCAGGGTAGGGATTCTACACATTCCTGAGAGTTGCTGGCAAAGGTGCTCAAAGATGTACTGAGAGGAGTGGTAAATATATGTTTTGAGAAAAATGAATTGTCCCCAAAATGTTTTTTCCTTGATGTGAATGTGATGCAGCCAGTGCTGGTTCTGGGAAAAAGGGCAGAGTTACAGGGAGAGAGGACGGGAGGCTGGCACTCCAGAGAGGCTCCACGCTGGGACCTGGGCAACCCAAGGACTTCTGGAGTCACCTCTCCTGGGCCTCACCTGCCTCAGCTGTCGGAACGACTGCTGCCTCCTGAGCATGACCAGGTTCCATTTGACTGCACCCTGCTTCTAGCCGAAAGGCTGGGAGCCCACATCCCATGCTTCTCTGTCTGCCAACCAACCTAGTCCTGAAGGTCACAGTCCTTCAGGGCTGCCTGACCTCACCCAGGGCCCCAAAGCTCCGTGGTCAGAGGTCTCCTGGGGTCGGGAGCTTCATTTGCTCATTGTCTCCTCTTTCCACACCCTCCTAACCAGGAACATCAGGGAAGCAGGGCAGATCCTGGCCTGGGGAAGAAGGTGATCCTCAGGTGGCGTCAGAGCTGCAGGCAGTGGGAGGAACGAGAGGGTCCAGTTCCCACCTAGCCCCGTCGATCAGAGGTCTTCAATCCCAAGTGTGCAGAACTACCCTCCTCAACCTATTAAAATGCAGATTCCTGGGCCTTGCTACTGGGGCCAAGAATCTGCATTTGACAGCTGGCCGAGAAGCTTCTGATGTCATGCTGAGAGCTGTGCAGGCCCAACCACCCGCACCCTACCCACTGCTGCTGCTCCTGGGTGGCTCCCCTCATCCCAGTGGCCATATCTTATTTCTCCCCCTGCTGCTTGGGTCAGCGCTGCTTGTGAGGCCAACTGCACAGAGCCTTGTACTGTTCTAGAACAAACTAACGCCAGGGAAGAGGGCTCAGAGCCCTTGGGGAGGAAGAGAAACATTTACAAACATGTCCATTTGTCCTCCTGACAGTCTGGGCAGAGTAAACCATCAAACCCATGTTTAGCAAACCACGGCCCACCTAGCCTCTCAGCCAGGTTTGGCTGTACCCGGGGCTGTGTGCCTGCATTTGGCTCAACACCAATTCCAGAGGGGGCTGGGAAGAGCAGGGATGGGCTAACACAGGTGGGTCTAGGGAGGTAGGACTTGTTCTTCACCTCTGGACCAGGGCTTCTCAGCCTGCGAGCGCTAGCTTGGGGGGCTCTAAAAAATGCTGATGCTGCCCACGCCCCTGCCCGGCAAATAGATTAAACCAAACATGTGGGTTGTGCCTGGGCATGGGGAATTTGTGAAAAAGCTCCCCACATGAGTCAGCCAGATTTGAGAATCCCTGGTCTGAAGGCAACTTGGGGGCTAAAGATGGAGCCAGACTTTGGGATTAAAGCCGGGATGGTGGGGGGAGATTCAAGGGCAGGAGGTAAGAGGAGAGTGGTGTGTGTGGAGGGGATCAGAGTTTACCTGAGTAAATTTAGGGGAGAAGAAAGATCTGACCTGGTTTTTCCCAGCAGCCTTTCACCTGTTCTAAGATGCCATGCTGTTCTGGGTTTGGAGGTTTAGGGTCATGGTTTCGTGGGACATTCCAGTTAATTGGCCTAATTACATGTTTAGTGTTTCTGTTTTACCTCCTAGTTTGAGGTGTAGTGCGTGGGGTCTTAAAAGCTTGCAAGCAGCCATCCAAGACACAAAAATTGATCTGTATTTTCCTGGAACAACAGAGGAAGAAGGAGAGTCAGGAATAGGAGGAGGATAATGGGATGTGTGGCTAACTGCTTCCATGAACAACTTTTCTGAGACCAGAAGAACTGGATGGTGCCGGGCTACCATTACTGAACATTTTGATCAAAGATTCTATAGAAGAATCCCGATCAAAAGAGGGAAAATACAGAACAGAATTTTAAGACTTCTGAAAATGTTGCCCTGGGATAATCCTTAAACATTAACCCAAAAGTGTCCCTTAAAGTCTTCTTAAAACCAAACAATAGTTTAGCTTAACTAGTAAAAAATGTCTACCTTGAGCATCATGCTCTTTCAAGAACTATCTACATTTGATCAAATTGACAACAGCAACTTGAAAGATTAGATAGGAACCTTAGGGGACAGTGAGTTTATGTTAACGGAGAGGAACAACTCAGAAAAGGAGGGTGGGAAAGGTGACATAACTCAAAGAATGTAGTCAATGTCGCTAAATGGTACATGTAGAAACTGTTGAATTGGTGTATGTTTTGCTGTGTGTCTTCTCAACAACAACAAAATACAGTAATATTTTTTAAAAAAGAAGATACCACACTGTGTCCCTACCTGGGCCATGGCTGAGAGGAACTAGTGAGGGCCAGAGACCTCAAGGCCTAAGCCACCCTGGAAGAGGGTCCCTCCCAACCTCCCCCCAGCTCCAACTCATGCACCCAAGGTGACTCCCATCTAGAAGCCTGGGTCAGGGCAGGCACCCAGGAGGCTGCGGGCACCAGGCACCAAGGAAGCCCACCATGGGCAGGGTAGAGAGCAGGGAAGGCCCGTCTTCCTGCCCAGGCCAGAGCAGGGGGCAGGTGAGGGGGACAGTCCTCAGCCAGGAACTCAGGGTCCTCACATTTATAATGTCCCCTCTTGTATAACCTAAAATAAAAACAACAGTAAACCATTAAAAAGAGTAAGGAAACTCACAAAGTCCGCGGGTGGCCTACTCTGGGAAGGGGAGCTGGGGTGGGCGCCACCTGGTGGTCATCACTGTTACTGCGATGCCGAATTGACAGCCCCCACGTGGAGCTGAGATGGGGGCGTGGGCAGAGGGGTTGTTCTCTGAGCACTGGGCAGCAGCCAGCTGGGAACAGTGAGGAGCAGGAAGGGGAGGGTGAAGGTGACATTACTGAGCATCTCCTGCAAGCCAGTGCTTTACATGTTTGCACCTTATTTAACCCACCACAACAGTAGAATCCTGGGTTTACACTCGTCTGTCAGTTGGTTGTATGTGGTGGCTTGCGTGTTGCTGGAAGCTATGCCACCGCTATTTCAAATACCAGTAGGGTCACCCATGATGGTCAGGTTTCAGCAGAGCTTCCAGACTAAGACATACCAGGACAAAAGGCCTAGCAATCTACTTCCAAAAATTAGGCAGTGAAAACCTTGAGGATCACAACAGAACATTGTCCAATACAGTGCTAGATGAGCCCCCTGAGCTGAAAGGTTCTCAGTGGACTCAAGCATACCAGCAATCGTGAAGGCGGCGCGGGACCAGACAACGTTTTGTTCGGTCGGACATGGGGTCTCCATGGGTCAGAGCCAACTCGACGACAAGTGACAATAACAGCAGATGTAACACTGAGGCTCAGAGGAGACACCCTTGCCCCAGTCATGGCAACTAAGGCGCAGAGGTGGGATTGGAACCCAGGTCTATGTGAAGCCAGAGACCCCAACCTCTGTGCCCTGCCTCTGGGGCCTCCAGAAGAACAGGTTGTTCAGTATTCTCCTGTACAGGCCCTTACATGGGCCTTAGGTCCAGCAGGACAATGGGAATCGGCAGTGTGGAGGGAGCAGCAGGGAGCTCAGATCCTTTACATCTGTCAGAAAAGTCACCCATGGTTCCCAGAGCCTCCAGGCCCATGAGAGAACTTTCTAGAAGCCAATGGTGGGACAAGGGCACCCCAGCTATGGGCAGTCCTGGGCCTGCTGGGCCTGTCTATACGAGACAGCCATGGCCCCAAGGACAGACTTCTTCTGGCACCAATGAAAGCCCCTAGTTTAAGGCAGGGGATAGGAGGGGCAGCTGCCCTCACCCCCCACCTGCCTGGCCTCCCACAGGTCCACACAGCTTGTGAAGGAGAAAACAAAGGCCTGGGCGGGCCTCTTGAGGGTCAGGCAGGGAGGGGGGCATGGCAAGTCTCCCAAGGCCCCTGACCCGGTCACCCCGACCCAGTCCTGGGACACTAAAGCCACAGGAAACTGGAACATTTAGGGATCCAGAGGCCACAGTGAGTCCCCAAGACTCTGCCTCCCCTTTTTTACTGAGAAGAGCAGGGGCAGATTATCCAATAGGCAAGGTAAGCACTGTGCTTACCTGTAGTGAACAATTGCACATTTTTTCACCACATCAAAGGTTCTGCTTCTAGGTGTAGCTGGCATCTGTCTCTCCCAATCCCACTGTACCTTCCTGCAGAATTAGAGCCTCTTCAAATTTACAGTCTCTGACGGATGGATGACCCAGTAAGCAAGCTAAGCACAGGCTTACTTGTGCTTACTTACTAAACTGTAGTAAACAGTTTCACTACAGATGATCCGGTAAGCAAGGTAAGTCATCCGCCCCTGGAGAAAAGCTTGTGCAAAATATGCTGGAAGCCCAGTCAACTAGGCCCTTAGGGGACCATGAGGACTTGTCATTTCTCGCTCAGTCTCTGGTCAGGGAGGGTGGGAAGCCAAGGAAATATCGAGCAGAGTGCTGGAGGCACCATATCTCCTCGGCTTGACCACAGGCAGGTATCACCTGACCTCTCAGCCAGGGTGGCCTGGACAGAACTCATGGCTCAGGCAGCTAAACAGGAGGTCAGAGCATGGCCTGAGGAGCGCCAAGGCTATAGGTCAGCCTCAGGACCAAACTTCTCTGGCACCAATGAAAGCCCCTCCCAGCCCAGCTGGCAGAAAGGGGAGACCAGAGGCCACTCCACACCACCACACACTCACGTGATGTGACATGCGGTGCCCGGCGACTTCTCGCAGTCCCCACACTGCTCAGTGGAAGGCTGCAGTCAGCTGAGCTGACAAAGGGACAGTCATGGAGGTGGTCAGGGGGTACCTCACAAAGTTTCACAGATGAAAACACTGGAGTAATGGACCTGCGTTCTGATCCCACCTCCACTGTTCTCCACTCGGCCATCGGGAGAGTCATCTCCCCGGGCCTCAGTTTTCTTATCTGTCAAATGGGAATAATGACAGGGCCTCGTAAGGCTGCTGTGATAGTGAAATAAGAGATCTATTAATACCTTTAGTGCAATGCCAGGCATACAAGGGCTCAGGAGATGGTTGCAGTTCAGAACAAGTGATGTGCGAGTGGCGTTTAGCTCCGTGGTTTGTGTGACTACAGACACTTAGGAAGTGCAGGATTTTACCTGCAGCAGCCTAGGCTGGTGATGGGGAGCCAGTGCTGGAATTCTCGGGGTGGTGACCAGAGTACGTGGCTGTCATACGTTATCACTATTGTCTTTAACACAGTCCTCTGTCGTCCTTTCTTTAAACAGCTTCATTGAGATATAAGCCATCTGCCATACAATTTACTAAAGTGTACAATTCCGTGATATTTAGTATATCCACACAGCTGTGCAACCGCTACAACAGTCAATTCCAGAACATCTTCTCACCCCATAAAGAAATCCTGTGGCCTTCAGCAATCACCTTCCACTTTCCCCTTTCCTCAGCCCCTGGCAACCACTAATCTGTTTTCAATCTCTATAGATATGCCTATTCTGGACATTACAAACTTATATGAATAAATAAAATAATACAATACGTGGTCTTTTGTGTCTGGCTTCTTAGAATAATGTTTTCAAGGTTTATCCATGTTGTAGCATGTATCAGTACTTCATTTTTTTATGGCCAAATGCTATTCATTATATGGATATTACGCGTTTTATTTATCTGTTCATCAGTTCACAGACATTTGGGTTGGTTCCCTGTTTTGGCTATTATGAATAATGCTGCTGTGAACATTTGTGTACAAGTTTTGAGGGGATGTTTGTTTTTCTTTCTCTTGGGTGTATACCTGGGAGTGGAATTGCTGGGTCATGCGGTAACTCTCTGTTTAACCTTTTGAGGAACTGCCAGGCTGTTTTCCAAAGCAGCTGTACCGTTTTGCATTCTCACCAGCAGTGTATGAGGGCTCCAATTTTTCCGTAACCTCGCCAACACTTGTTACTGTCTGTCTTTTTTATTATGATCATCCTGCTGGGTATGAGGTGATCTCACTGTGGTTTTGTTTTGCATTCCCCTGAATTCCCTGATGGCTGATGATGTTGAGCATCTTTTCATGTGCTTATTGGCCATTTGTGTATCTTCCTTGGAGAAATGTCTATTCAACTCCTATGCCTGCTTTTTGTTTTGTTTTGTTTTTTTAATCGTGCTTTAGGTGAAAGTTTACAGCTCTAGTTTCTCATACAAAAATTTATACACACATCGTTATGTGACCCTAGTTCCTATTGCTATAATGTGTCCACACGTTCCTCCTTTCCACCCCAGATTTCCTGTGTCCATTCAACCATCTCCTATCCCTTTCTGCCCTCTCATCTCACCTCCGGACAGGAGCTGCCCATTTAGTCTCATGTATCTGCTTGAACTAAGAAGGACACTCTTCACGAGTATCATGTGTCTTAGAGTCCAGCCTAATCTTTGTGTGAAGAGTTGCCTGTGGGAATGGTTTTAGTTCTGGGTTAACAGAGAGTCCGGGGGCCATGTCTTCTGGGGTTCCTCCAGTCTCAGTCAGACATTAAGTCTGGTCTTTTTACTAGAAATTGAGTTCTGCACCCCACTTTTCTCCTGCTCCGTCAGGGACTCTTGTGTTCCCTGACAGAGCGGTCATTGGTGGTAGCCGGGTACCATCTAGTTCTTCTGGTCTCAGGCTGATGCAGTCTCTGGTTTATGTGGCCCTTTCTGTCTCTTGGGCTAATATTTTCCTTGTGTCTTTGGTGTTCTTCACTCTACTTTGCTCCACGTGGGTGGGACCAATTGATGCATCTTAGACGGCCACTCGCTAGCTTTTAAAACCCCAGACGCCATTCACCAAGGTGGGATGCAGAATATTTTCTTAATAAACTTTGTTATGCCAATTGACCTTGATGTCCCCTGAAACCATGGTCCCCAGACCCACGCCCCTGTTATTCTGTCCCTCGAAATGTTTGGTTGTATTCAGGAAACTTCTCAGCTTTGGTTTAGTCCAGTTGCGCTGACTTCCCCTGTATCGTGTGTTATCCTTCCCTGTACCTAAGATAATTCTTGTCTACTATGTAGTTGGTGAATTCCCCTCTCCCTTCCCTCCCCACCCTTGTAGCCATCAAGAATGTTTTATTCTGTGTTTAAACCTATTCTTGAGTTCTTATAATAGTAGTCTCATACAATATTTGTCCTTTCGCAACTGACTAATTTCACTCAGCATAATGCCTTCCAGATTCATCCATGTTGTGAGATGTTTCACAGATGCATTGTTGTTCTTTATCATTGTGTGAATATACCATAATTTGTTTATCATTCGTCCGTTGATGAGCACTTAAGTTGTTTTCATGTTTTTGCTATTGTGAATAGTGCTGCAATGAACATGGGTGTGCATATATCTATTCGTGTGATGGCTCTTATTTCTCTAGGATATATTCCAAGGAGTGCGATTGCTGGATTGTATGGTACTTCTATTTCTAGCTTTTTAAGGAAGTGCCAAATCGATTTCCAAAGTGGTTGTACCATTTTACATTCCCACTAACAGATTATAAGTGTTCCAGTTTCTCTAACATTTATTATTTTGTGTCTTTTGGATTAATGCTAGCCTTATTGGGGTGAAATGGTATCTCACTGTAATTTTGATTTGCATTTCTCTAATGGCTAATGATTGTGAGCATTTCCTCATGTATCTGGTAGCCGCCTGAAGTCTTCTTTGGTGAAATGCCTGTTCATATCCTTTGCCCATGTTTTTAACTGGGTTATTTGTCTTTTTGTGGTTGAGATTTTGCAGTATTTTGTAAATTTTAGAGATTAGACCCTGATCAGATTTGTCATAGCCAAAAACTCTTTCCCAGTCTGTAGGTTGTCTTTTGACTCTTTTGGTGAAGTGTTTTGATGAGCATAAGCATTTGATTTTTAGGAGCTCCCGGTTACCGAGTTGCTCTTCTGGTGTTTGTGCATTTTTACTTATGGTTTGTATTCTGTTTATGCCATGTATTAGGGCTCTTAGCGTTGTCCCTATTTTTTCTTCCATGATCTTTCTTTATCGTTTTAGATTTTATATTTAGGGCTTTGACCCATTTTGAGTTAGTTTTTGTGCATGGTGTGAGGTATAGGTCTTGTTTCAGTTTTTTGCAGATGGATGTCCAGTTATGCCAGCACCATTTGTTAGAGAGATTGTCTTTTTGCCAATTAACGGACTTTGGGCCATTGTCAAATATCAGCTGCTCACAGGTGGACGAATTTACATCTGAATTCTCAATTCTATTCCATTGGTCTATGTATCTGTTGTACCAGTACCAGCTATGCCTGTTTTCTTTAATTGGGCTATTTATCTTTTTTATTATTGAGTTGTAAGAGTTCTTTGTATATTCTAGAATAAGTCCCTTATCAGATACATGATTTGCAAATATTTTCTCCCATTCCATGAGTCTGTCTTTTAAATACTTTTTTATTAATAAATACTCATAGACTCACAACAAGTTGCAGCATAGTACCAAGAGGTTCCGTAAGCCCCTCACCCAGGTGGTGGCGTAACTACATCGCATTATCAAAGCCAGGAAACTGACATTTGCATAATGTCTACAATGACCACAAACCTTACGCAGATTTCACCAGGGCTCCTGTCGTCGTGTAGAGGCTGAGTGCTCTGTGAAGAGGCTGGGGAGATAGGGCATGCAGCCCCACTATGGTGGGAGGCCCAAGCACTCCTTTCCCTCCCAGACCCTTCACGACGACGTGACCTCCCCACGCCTCTCCTGCAGAGCTGAGGCCACAGCTGTCCTTCCCACTCCCCTCCGAATGTCCTCTGCTTGGAAGGGGTGTGTAGAAGAGTGATGTGTGTCTCGCCATGAAGAAAATAGCACTTCACGTAGCCTGTCCCACTTCCTAGCCCCCGGAACCCCTCTAACCTAGGGGACATGAGGTTTTGAAGGGTTTGACTGTAATAAAGCATTTTAGAGGTAGGTTCTAGTCTCCCCACAGCCTGGGGGGCTGGGGCTCGCCTGTGCTCTGTCCCTGGCAGGGATGGGGGGCTCCCACTCTGTACCCTTGGGGTGGGAAGGAAAGAAGAGAGCAAGGGGGTACTGGGCAAGTGTCCAGGGTGGGATTCCAGGAATCTGCCCCACACACACCCTCAGTGTTCTGGGTTTTACGGACGTGAGGATTTGAACAAATAAGACTCGGAAAACACTCAAGTCCAAAAATTGGGGAGAGAGGATGATGCGATAAAATGTTGTCAGTCACAAAAAGGAAAACTCTTTCCCTCCTCAAGTGGCAACTCCATGGGGACCCTTAAGCCAAGCCTCCTGTCCCCATTGTCCTGTCTGTACAAAGGGATCACCCAGACGTGGCCCTTAGGGCAAGAGGAGCCCCAGAACAGAGACCAACAGGGGCTCCTGGCAGCCCAGGTTGGACACGTGGAGTCTGTAACCGTGTTGATTTGGGTGCTGCTTATTCCAGGTCAAGTGCAGCCTTTGGGAGAACCCTTTACCCATCTGGCAAAGCAGGGATGTACAGCTGTCCTGGGGGCTGAGAGTTCTGCTGCTGCCACCCACAGCCCAAGCCTGGAACAGGAGGTGTCCTGCGCCCAGCCCCTGTGGGAACTGGGAGGAATAATATCAGGGGCAGGGAGGGTCTCCGCAGCTACTGAGCCCCCTGATTCTGCCAGTGCACAGCTCACCCACTCTCTCCCAGGGGCACACCATTCTGGATGTTGGAACGGGGAGTTTAAGAGAGAAAGGGAAATATCTGGGATTCAAAAGGAGAAAGAGAGGGTTCTTTAAAAAGAGAGCAGAAATTCATCAAAAGGCGACTGACCAATCCCCAACACATACCCAGGCCCAGCATAAGACAAAGCCCAGAAGCCCCTGTCCTTCACCCACCTGCCACAGTATGGCACAGAGGTCCAAAATCAGCTAACGTTTTTCCAAAAAAAATGTGTTTCTGCCTCAGTCTTCATCAGGGTACCAAAGGAGAGATTATTAGCACACCCAGTGTACATGGTACATTTTTATGTTCCCTTCAGTGACTTCAGAGTTGAACATTCAGTAAATTTAAGTTTTTCACATATTTTCATGACAGGTAGAGAAACAGCACATCAGTTTTAACAAAACATTCTCATCCAAATGCCACACCTTAAATTCCAGAAGTTTCCATCTCTATTCCTGCACTCCTAAAAGACTGAACAAAATACCAGCCAACTCAGAACTGGATGAACAAGGCTTTGTCCCTTCAAAAGCTGATTCTTCAAAGACAAGCCGGGCCCTCTGCAGGTGCTTGGGCCCAAGTCCATCAGGGCAGAGGGGAAAGGGGGTCGGAAGTTTAGGCCCCAGCAGGGATTTCATTTGAACTGATCTCATGGACTCAAAACCTCAGTAACTTGCCTGTCTCTCCATTCACCCACGGGGACCCCAGTTGCATCACTTTGTGGGGTGGCAGTGGTCCACTTGGAGGAGGAACTTGATCCCTATCCGTGTGGCCGGGGAAGGGTGGACTCAGGGACCAGAGGTCCTGGGCTGTACAGTGCTGAAATTGCAAGATGCATACTGGGACGAAGAAGGAGGTCTGGGGCAATTATTCGCTCCTTGTGGGACTGGATAGAACTCTCCCCCATTAACTCCAGGTCCTGTTTTTTACTTCCTAAATGATCCCAAAGGTAATACCTTCTGCCCCCACTCTGGTTCAGGCCTCTATCGTCTTTCCCCCAGTGGGGTCACAGTCTCCTCAATGGTCTCCTGGCCGCCTCTTGACCTCCATGGTGCCACGACCCGCATCTCAGTCTCCAAAAAGGAGCCCAAGGGAACCTTCTAGAAGCTGACGTGACTCCTCCCCTGCTTAAACACATGTCCCTCCCCCATGGCTCTCACACAGAGCCCTGACAGAGGTCCTGCATTGTTGTGCCTGCCCCCCTCCAGCCTTATCTCAAACCATCTCCCCCGCCCTGGCCAACTTCTCTTATTTCCTCAACGGTCTGTTCTATTTCCCCTTCTGCCTCCTATCTGTCCCCAGTCTGGGTTGTTGCCTGAACTCTTAGGACTGAAGAAAACAAAAGCCAGTTTGGCAATAGGAAGAAAATGGGAACCAAGAGGAGGAACAGAGAACCTGATGGTGGTGTGGGGAAGGAGGTGCCATCTGAGCCAAGCCTTCAGGTGGAGACTGGGTTTTGACTGAGTGTGAGCTCTGTGTGTGTGTGTGTATGGGCGGGTTCCAGGAGGGAGGCATATCATAGCTGTTGTTGTTGCCACTGAGTCGGTTCTGACTCATGGTGACCTCATGTGTTAGAGTAGAACTGCTCCACAGGGTTTCCTTGGCTATAATTTTTACGGAAACAGATCACCAGGTCTTTTCTTCTGTGGTACCTACAGCTGGGTGGGTTTGAACCATCAACCTTTAGGTTAGCAGCCAAGTGCAAACTGTATTTGCACAATAGTAAATAGTTTGGCTAGAGGGCACATGTAGGGGGAGGCAGAATGAGGCTGGAATGGGAATGCCAGGGGGAATAGAACCCAGCCAATCACAGGGGAACTGGATTCCAATCCTGGTGGCCTCAGGCAAATCCTTCACCCCTGGGAAGGGTCTCTGCTTCCTCATTGATAAAACAGGCTATTGTCACAGTCCCTACCTTATAGAGGATCACGGATCTTATGTCTCAGATAAGACTCAGGCCAGATCTCGAGTTGATGTTAGACCCAAAGATGGGGTGGGGGTAAGGGACAGACAGAGACCTGAGCCTAGGCTGCCTGGTTAACAGCCCAAGGCAGCAGCCCAGAGGTCCTGCTCTGGATGCCTCACCAATAACTGTGAGATCCCAGGCAAGTCCTCCCCTTTGGCCCTGGTGTCTCCTAAAAAAGAGAGGAGAAGATGAACCCCCAGGCATCTGGGCAGAGCCCAAAGCTGCCTCTCCCTGGCCCAAGAGGTCTCTGAAGCTTCCTGTTTTACCTTTAAAATTAATGCAGATTTTGATCTCTACTCTATAATCTCCACTTTTACCATAAAAATAATCTCTTATGTCACTTATTTATAGAGCTGCTATTATTTCTTCCTTAAGGTTTGAGAGAGTTCCCCAGTGAAGACATCTAAGCCTGGAGTTTTCTTTGTGGGAAGATATTTAACTCCAATTTGTTTCATTGATACAGAACAGTTCAGGTTATCTATTTCTTCTTCAGAGATTTTGGTAGTTTCTGTCTTTCAAGGAATTTATTCAGTCCATCTAAGTTGTTGAATTTATTGGCATAAAGTTATTCACAACTGCAATGTAACAGGTTTCTCTTTATATATGGCCTTTCTGGCCTTGAGTTTATAATTTTGCCAAAAATAATTGGTTGGGCCACAGCCCACCCTGTGATTGGTCTATTGTATATACACCTTGCAGGGACTGGTCCATCTACTATGCAAATAGAGTATGTAAAACCACTCAATAGGATTAATTGACCTTGTCGGAATTGGTCCATTTCTATGCAGATTGAGTGATTTGTGGTCTATCAGGGGATTGATTGGTTTGTGGTCTGGGCCATGACTTGAAACCGAACATAAAGGCCAATCTTACAGAGGTTGAGGGGATCTCACCACCAAGAAGAGCCTGGAGCGGAGTGCATCCTTTGGACCTGGGTCCCGGCGCTGAGAACCTCCTAGACACAGTGACAGTAGGGAGAGAGTTGTAACACTGAAGATGGTGCAAGATGGCAAGAAACGGTGGCAACTGAAGCAGAGCCCAATGGCAGAGAAACAGCAGCAGTATGAGCAGCAGGAATGAGGAAACCAGCAAGAAGCAGGTACAGTGGGCTCGCTGACCCACGGAGCAAGAGAGAGCTGAGTGCTTAGGCAGCAGGCTTGCTGGCGGAGTGGGGTGCCCCCAGGCACTTGTCACTAAAGAGCTGCAGTACTTGCCAGGGCAGGGCAGAGGCATAGAGAAGGGCCACCTACCTGTGGGTACGGTCAAGAGGAGGCTGACCTGTGGCCATGGACAAGAAGAAGCTGAGAGCTGTCTTGGTTGGAAGATGTCCTGATTGAAGAACTGTATCCTGTCTTCTGAGTTGTATCCTGTTATTGCCAAGTTGATCTTGATCCTGAGTTGTAGCCTGTTGCTTCCCTAATAAACCACATAATCATGAATAGGATCTGTGAGTTCTGTGTGGCCACTGCAACGAATTGTTGAACCCAGCGGGGAAGTAAAGAGTGCCAAGGCGGGGTGGGGAAGGCTGGTGTCAGAAACAGTGAAAAAGTAGGAGAGTGGAGGCATGTTTCACCTCCACCTCATAGGAATCAGCTTTGGGCTGATCTTGATTCTCTTCCCTTCTTGTGAATTTAGACAGCTTCTGATGCTACTAGATTACAGTAACATTCCCTTATTATCCTTTTAAAAGGACCCCTGGTGACACAGTGGTTAAGTGCTCGGCTGGTAACCTAAAGGTCGGCAGTCTGAACCCACCAGCCTCTCTATGGGAGAAAGATGTGGCAGACTGCTTCTGTAAAGACCACGGCTTTGATAACCCTACGGGGCATTTCTACTCTGTCCTATAGGGTCACTATGAGTCAGAATCGACTAGGCGGCAATAGGTTTTCATTCTCTTCTCTCTCAAATGTGCCTCCTCCTTCTCTTGACTTCTCAGCTCCCTCCCTCCTACCTTCTGTCTCTTTTCCTCTGCTCTCCAGAGCAGTATTTACTCTAGGGTTAATTTTTCTCTGCTACTGAGTTGAAACTTCTCTGGGTACTCTACCCAATTATGAGGTTTTCCAATCTGGCTGCTGTTCTCAGCCCCGTGTGGGTTCTGAGGATTGTCCCCTCTAATCCGTTCACATGGTTCTTTGCTCTGGTTTTGGGTAGTTTCCTCAAACACGTGGGCTGATCAGTACTCAGCTGTATACCCCCAGGAAACCCTCTGCAGATCTCTGGTCTTCTCCCTGCAGCTATCCCGCCGCCAGTACACTGCACTGTGTACTATAGCCACTTTGGTCTCCCTGGACTCCCAGCTTCATCTTCTCATCTGAGGAAGTCCATTGCCCGCCCCTCCCGCCCTACCATGGCCTGGAAACTGTGTCTAGCCCGTAAATCTGTGGCAATCAAAGACTCACCTGATCTGTTTCCCATCTCTGAGATCACTGTCCTTTGTTGCCTGATGTCCAGTGTCTTGAGAACCGTTGTTTAATATATTTTGTCTGTTTTGTTTGCTTGTTTGTTTTGGGGGGCAGGAAGGGAAATCTGGTCCCTTTTACTCCCTCTTGGCTGAAAGTGGAATTCTGCATCATTTATTTGGATAAATAATTTGTGGTAAGTTTATATGATGGGAAACCATACAGCAGTGAAAAGGAAGGCATTTGACCAGTCACGAAGACCACATATTATATGATCTTATTTATGGGAAATGTCCCAAACAGGCAAATCTATAGATATAGAAGGTAGATTAGTGGTTGCCTAGGGCTGGGGGGCACAGAGGAATTGGGAGGTGATGGCTAAAGGGTTTGGGGTTTCTTTTGGGGGTGATGAAAATCTTCTAAAATCCACTGTGGTGATGGTTGCAGAACTCTATGAATATACTAAAAAACATTGTACATTTTAAATGGGTGAATTGTATGGTATGTGAATTATACCTCAATAAAATTGTCACCAAAAAGAAAAAAGGAAGAAGAAGGAAGGAAGAAACGCACTTGAGCCACAGGGCTTGGCAAAGATCAATTTCAAAAGCATATGCAGCAGAAACCAAGTGGCAAAATGATCCTCAGAGCACAGATACTGTTTTATGAAGCTTAAAAAATGTAGAACATTTCTCTAGATTATGCTCAGGACCCCTCTGGCCCGTAGTACAAAGAGAAGCTCCGAATACTAAAGGCGGGTGCTGGCTCCCGCGGGTTGCTGTTGGTGTTGCTATGTTGTTGCTGTTGAGTCAGTTCGACTTATACCAACCCTACGCACAATGAAACACTGCCCAGTCCTGGGTCATCCTCACAATCCTTATGCTTCAGCCCACTGTTGCAGCCACTGTGTCAATCCATCTGGTTGAGGGTCTTCCTCTTTTTCAGTGACCCTCTACTTTACCAAAGATGATGTCCTTTTCCAGGGACTGGTCCCTCTTGATAACATGTCCAAAGTACATGAGATGAAGTCTTGCCATACTTGCTTCTAAAGGAGCATTCTGGTTGTCCTTCTTCCAAGACAAATTTGTTCCTTCTGGCAGTCCGTGGTATATTCAATATTCTTCACCAACACCATAATTCAGAGGCATCAATTCTTCTTTGGTCTTCCTTATTTGTTGTCCAGCTTTCACATGCATATAAGGCTATTGAAAACACCATGGCTTGGGCCAGGCGCACTTTAGTCCTCAAAATGACATCTTTGCTTTTTAACACTTTAAAGAGGTCTTTTGCAGCAGATTTGCCCAGTACAATGTGTCGTTTGATTTCTTGACTGCTGCTTCCGTGGGCATTGATTGTGGATCCAAGTAAAATGAAATCCTTCACAGCTTCAGTATTTTCTCTGTTTCTTATGATGTTGCTTATTGGTCCAGTTGTGAGGATTTTTGTCTTCTTTATGTTGAGGTGTAATCCATACTGAAGGCTGTGGTCTTATGAGGTATGTGGGGGCAGGTGGGGTGTGGGTAAGGAGAACACAAGTGGCTGCAATTGTACCTAACGTTTTATTTCTTAATCTGGGATAGAATCATTCTCCATGCTCTTCTTTACGTTTAAAAGTTTTCTTAATGAGGTTACTTGTGGGATACATCACTCAGCCTTCGCTCATGTCAGGCGCCCCTCCTGCCCTGTGCACACACTGTGCCGTTTGAGAACGTTAGCTCGTTGGCTCAGGGTCTGACTTCCCGTCACCTACGCAGAACAAAGGTCCTTGGGTGGCGCAAATGGTTTGTGCTCAACTACTAACCTAAAGGTTGGTGGTTCGAATCCACCCAGTGGCACTGCAGAAGAAAGGCCCGGCAATCTACTTCCATAAGATTACAGTCACAAAAGTCCTACAGAGCAGTTCTACTCTGTAACACACGGGGCCGCCATGAGTTGTTATCTGCTCCACGTTTTTTATGCAGAAAGAACATCAGAGAGTTTGAGAAAGAACAATTTCCTCTTCTCTTAAAACTTGTTTTTTTTCTTCCCCCGGAAAAAAACAATTTTCCTGTCACCCCTGCCCCCGCCGTGTTGCATCTCCTCCAACCCTTCCAAAAGCCCTGGAAAAGCAGCTGCTCCTAGGAACCTCCACCAACGGCCCAGTCCACCCTCCTCTCCCCAGACAGGCTGTCAAGCTGCCAGGGCCACGACTTCCGCCATCAGCACGGCTCCCCCTCCGAGAAGACAATGCAGGCTCATAATAACCACACCTGCAGGCCGCAGCCACCGGCTCTTACTGCACCAAATAGCGGTCAAAGCATTCTATTAAACCCATCATCCCACCTCCAGCTGCGCCCCTCCCTGAGAGTTCGCTTTTGATCCAGCCTCATGCAGGCCTCAGACTGAATCAGGCCTGGTCCCCACGGCGCCAGGCAGGGAGCAGAGACCCGGCCACACACAGGCCAGGGGTGGGAGCAGGGATGTTGCCCACTCGGCTGCGACTGGATGGATCCTCAGGGGACCACGGCCTCCTGGGACCATATTCTCGAAACCCTGCAGATGGAGACTCCGGCCCGCTCACAGCTGCTGTGCATGCTGGGGGCTCGGGCCTGCTAACAGCTTCTGCTCATGCTGGCTCCTCTGCCTGGTCCTGCGTCTGACCCCCAACTCCTAACCTATTCATTCTTTCCAACTTTAAAAACCTGTGAAATGTCACATCCATAAAGAAAAGCATATAGAACAAAGACACGGTGTAGCGAATAATTTTGATGTTCTACCTGGGTAACCAGCAGGCCCGCCGAGAGCAAATGTCTACCTGTTCTTTAAAAAATACTTTTAAAAACTATGAGATATTTTGAACAAGAGCTACGTCCAGAGAATAAAACAATAAGCATCCACAGACCCTCCACCAAGTTCTATGAAACTGTAATGTTTTGACCCACGCGTTTCAGATTTTAAGACATGAAACGTTAGAGGTGGAAGCCAAGCCCTTGGGGTATCCTCTGGATCCCACACCTCTCCTTCACCCCCCAGAGGTAGGCAGTGTCCTGATGGTGTTTTCCGCGCCCACACGCAGCTGTGTGCTTCAGTGCAGCTCCCTTTGTCCTGTTCCCAGCTTTACATAAGAGGCCTCGCCTGCACACAGCTTCTGTGGGTGTGAGCCTGCACAGGTGTTATGCGTCTTCCTCTCTACTGCAGTGAAAGTGAATGAACCGCAATCCACTGCATGAACTCACCTGAGCTCTTGATCCAGTCTCCTGTGAGGCTTTCAGCTTGTGTCCAATTTTTCACTTTACAAACAGCGTGGCAATGAATGCTCGTGCCCTTGCAGCTCTCGATGCCAAGACTGAGACTCTCTGCAGGAGCGAAGTCGCTGGGTCTGCAGGACTCCCTCAAAAACCAAAACCCATTGCCGTCGAGTTCATTCCGACTCCTAGCGACCCTATAGGACAGGGTAGAACTGCCCCATAGGGTTTCCAGGGAGCAGCTGGTGGATTCGAACTGCCGACCTTTTAGGTTAGCAGCCGAACTCTTAACCACCGCTAACTCTTAGCCGCCAAGGCTCCCAGAGAGTGACAAATGGCTTTCCGGGGACACAGCACTTGCCCACCAGTCGAGTTCGACTCAAGGCAACCCCATATGTGTTAGAGTAGAATTGTGCTCCATAGGGTTTTCAAAGGCTGGTTTTTCAGAAGTGGATTGCCAGGCCTTTCTTTCAAGGTGCCTCTGGGTGGACTCGAACTTCCAACCTTTCAGTTAGCAGCTGAGTGTGTGTTCACCGTTTGCACCACCCAGGGGCTAGGGGGTGGGGGATAGGACTCATTTACATTCCCACCGCTTCGATAAGAGACCCACTGCTCCAAATCTCACTTGGTATTATCAGTCTTTCAAAGTTCTGCTAATCTGATAATCTTTTTTTGTATCTCAGATTAGATGTCCCGTTTCCCAGGAGGCCTTCTCTGTCCCCACCCAGGAAGAGCCAGCACCTCATCTGTGCTTCTAGAGACCTCAAGGTCACCCTCATTCCCACACTATGCCCAGACTGTAATTGTCTGGTTACAGACCTGCCGCCCCCATTAGACTTCGAGATCTGTACCTTGCTTGGCCCCGTTTCCCCACCCTCCAGCACAGCGCCTGACATACAGTCCATGCTGGCTGAGTGTTCGCTGACTGAGCTGACCAGCCAAGCCCTTGTTGCGGGCTCAAGCCCCCAAACGCACTAGGAAGGCCTCCCGTGCAGGCGCTGCCCTTAGTAGCTGCTCAAGAAACACCAATGGAACCTTTGTATCCCAGCCCAGGATGCTACCAGCAGGAGATGCATTTGGGGGCCTCCAGAATGTTCTTCAGCTCTGCCTCTGGGACATGCTGGGGAAGGTAGTAAGAGCGGAGGGAGAGATTTCGGTGTGGGCTGTAAGGCCGAACAGGAAGGAGCAGAGAGGCGGCCACCCTGCAGGCGACCATCACTCTTTCCGCTGCTGATATAACTTTTAATAACATTTTGTGACGATGGTAATTACTGCCCTTCATATCATTTGACTTCTAACTTGGGCCAAGAAGTGAGGCATTTGATGTTCAATTTTTGATTTTTCTTTTTCATAATTTAAAACCACATGAGACCCACTTGCTATCCATATCAGCGTCAGACACTTATTTTCCAGCTGTCGGGCCCCAGGCCAGGGGGGAAGGGGAGTGAGGGACCTGGCTGCCGGGACCGAGCCCACTCCTGACTCACAATCCAGGCTCACCACCCCACTCCCACCCCAGGAAAATTGTGTCCTCTGTTCCACAGGGTCCCTGGACACTCCGAAGCCTGGGCCCAGCCATGCCTTACCTTATGGCATTGTCGTGGAACAAACAGACGTGAAAGCATGTCAGATGTTCATGGAGTTCAGAATAATCTTCTTACATTTCCTGAGCACTGACTGTGTGTCAGGCTGCACTAACAGTTCTCCCTGCCACTTTTTGAAGCAGGTACCACCATGCATAGAGGAGTCCCTGGGCGGCACAAATAGTTAAATACTTGACTACCAACTGAAAGGTTGGCAGTTCAAACCCACCCAGAGGTGCCTCAGAGGAAAGGCCTGGTGATCTGCTTCTGAAAGGTCACAGCCATTGAAAACCCTATGGAGCGCAGTTCCACTCAGCAACACATGGGCTGGCCATGAGTCAGAATCTACTCGAAGGCAGCTGGTTTATCATGAGCATGATGTAGATGAAGAAACCGAGGCCAAATAACCGGCTTGGGGCCACACAGCTGGGGTAGGGCAGGCAGTGCAGACCCCAATCGGGCTCTGAGCCTGTGTCCTATGGTTTGACCATTGGCCCTGCCATCTCCTGGCACATGCCAGGCTGAGCTCGGGCCCGTTATAACCCAGGGCGTTTAAGATCAAGCTGTTGACAAGCCTGAACCAGGGTTTAAAGACAATCTTTTTACTTATTTTTTAAAATATACTTTGTTTCCAAACAGGGCATTCAAGAACAATAGGCTAATAAAATCCATTTTTAATTCAATGCAAGCCTTTTGTGATGTTCGTTATTTTTCACTTACTATTGATGCGAAGCATGCCTAGTTGACTTAATTGTTTCTGAACCCAGAAAGTGGCTCGGAGAGGCCTTGCCGGTACTATTGATGGCAGGACTCTAATGGGCTGGGACCCACTGCGGCTCTCTTGCTCTTGAGACAGGTCCCACCCTCAGACAGGTGGGGCCCCACCACCCACCAGTTGGGCCTTGACCAAGGAGCCCGGGTTGCGCAGTTGTTAAAGTACTTGGCTGCTAACAGAAAGGTCCGCCGTTCAAACCCACCAGCCACTCCATGGGAGATAGATGTGGCCACCTGCTTCCATAAAGATTACAGCTTTGGAAGCCCTATGGGGCAATTCTACTCTGTCCTATAGGGCCGCTATGAATCAGCATCAACTCGACAGCAGTGGGTGGGGCCTTGCCCACCTTGTGCTGTTGTTAAGGTCACAAGGTAGGACTGGCAACCCACCCTGCTGTTTCCTACTCCTTTCCCTTGCCCCCTCCCCACGTCAGAGCAGGAGAGGGGTGTGGAGAGCGGGGGCAGGGCTGTGCCAGGTGTGTATTAAGTGCCCAGTGGACACTGTTCCTGCTCACCTGCTTGCTTGCTTTTGCTCGTTCATCAACATTTACCGACCACCTGCCGTGTGCAGCCACAGTGCCAGCCCACAGTGGGCACAAGGAGGAGCCAGGCTTCCACCCCACAGGGAAGAGGAGTGTTGGGAACACACCTTGCTACTCCCTTGAGGGTCTCACTACGTCCCTGCCACTGCTTACCTGTGTGGCCCTTGCCCAGCCCCTTCCCCTCTCTGGCCTCAGTTTCCCCACTGTGAAATGAAGGGACTGCATCATGATCTCCAAAGGTCCTTCCAACTGTAAGTCAGCCTGCCTGTGCTCCATCCTAGCTACCTCCCGCTCTCCCTCCCCGCGGGCCCACCATCTCTCCTCCTGGGGCCTCTGAGGACCAGGACGAGGGGCCGGCACCTTCTCCCCTCCCTGACTGCCCCTGAGCAAGTCCAGGAGACTGTGGAAGGCTGTCTGTGCTCATCCCTATGGGAAACTTCGCAGGTAAGCCCGCTTCTAGACTGGGGGCTGAGGGGGCCCAGCCCAGAGCCAAGTGTCCCTGGGACCTTCGGCAAATTCTACAACCTCTCAGAGCCTCAGTTTGCTCGTTTGAAAAATGGGGAGAGTGGCAGTTGTTTCTGCATGGAGTCGTTGAGGGGATTACAGGGGACAACAGAGGTAAAGCAGTAAGCAGAGTGTTCACTGTTACAGCTCTGGAGCGACACACAGTTGATACATGCATACTGCAGGCACCTGTTTCGTGAAGGAATGTATGAAATCGGCAGCAGAGCCCAGCACTGCCTGGCCCACTCAAAGCGCGTGCATCCACCGTCACAGGTGAAACCAGTAGAAAGTTAAACTTCCCTCTTTTTTTTTTTTTTTTAAGAAAAAAGAAATCTTCCCCAAAGGTTTTGGGCTTTGCACAGTATATCTGAGCTGAGTGAACGTCAGGGCTTTCCAAGTATGTATTTCACAGGAGGAAAAGAGAAGAAGTTTAGGAAGCTTTATTTGGGAGTTGGCATCAAAGTTCCGAAGACTTAAATCAGCAGGGCTGCAGCCAACAAGGGCTGGATTCAGTCAGATGATGAGAAACCCTGGGTAAGAACCAAACACGTGGTCCAAAGCTTACAAGTCTGGCCCGACCTGGGCTGGGCTGACTCAGGCCTGGCTCCACTTTTGGGGGCCTGTCTTTGTCCCCCTTCTCCGTCTTTGTTCCCAGGTCTTGTGCTTTCAGTTAAGGTGCCTGGGAAGGTGTTCAGGACTCAGAGGAAACAGACCAGCTCTCTAGCCTCTCGCCTCACCTGTCTGGGCTTACCTCACCTGGCTGGGGTCACCTGCCGGGCACAGTCATGGGGTAGGAGGGAGCCAGAGGTCCCATCATCCTACAGGAAAGCCAGCCTAGAGGGGGTGGAGGAGGCAGGGAGCATGGCGGGCTTCACAGGAGCAGACCTCCTACCTGCCAAGGGTGGCAGTAGAAAGTCCTGGAGACCCACTAGCCCCTCCCACCCTGGCAAATGCCTGACACCCCTTTATTTCCTGCTATAAAACCTGTTGATAGGGATGATTGCACAACATGATGAACACAATTAAAGTCACTAAATTGTACATGTAAACAAAACACTGAAATGACAAATGTTTTCTTACATGTATATATTCACCACAATTAAAAAAAACAAAAAAACAGTTCCTTAAAAAACTAAAAATAGAACTACTGTATGGCCCAGCAATTCCACTCCTAGGTACATACTCAAAAGACTTGAAAGCAGAGACTCAAACAGAGACTTGTAGACCAATGTTCACTGCAGCACTATTCACAATAGCCAAAAGTGGAAACAACCTAAATGCCCATCAACAGATGAACAGATAAACAAAAAGCAGTACATACGTACAATAGAATATTACCCAGCCAGTAGAAGAAATGAAATCTTGATACATGCTATAGTACGGATGGAGCTGGAAGATATTATCCTGAGTGAAATAAGTCAATCACAAAAGGACAAATATTGTATAACCTCACTTACATAAAAAGACAAGAAAAAGCAAATGTATAGAGACCAAAGTTTATTAGTAATTACCAGGGGCAGGATGGGGTTAACAGTGATAGAAATATCTCGTTGATTAAGGGTTGCACAGCTGATGATTGTAATTGCTGTCAATAAGTTCTCCAGCTGTAAAAAGTTGAATTGGTAAAAGTTGTGATAGATATATTTACAATAACGACAAAAAAAAAGAAAGAGTAGCTGCTGAGGCTGCTTATGTACAACCAAAAACCTCATGGGATTTGTTCCTTGGTTTGGAGGTTTAGGGTCATGGTTTCATGTGACATCCTAGTTAATTGGCCTAATAACGTGTTTAGTACTTCTGTTCTACCTCCTAGTTCAATGCATAGTGTCTGGGGTCTTAAAAGTTTACAAGCAGCCGTCCAAGTCACAATTTTTCTCTGTTCACCTGGAACAACAGAGGAAGAAGGAGAGTCAGGAATAGAAGGAGGAAATGGAATGTGTGGCTAATTGTCTCCATGAACAGCTGCCTCCTTTGCCATGAGACCAGAAGAACTGCATGGTGCCCAGCTACCATTGCTAAACATTTTGACCATAGACTCCATAGAAGAATCCTGATCAAAAGGGGGAAAATGCAGAACAGAATGTAAAATTCTTATGGACTCCAGACTTCCTTGAGCCAGGAAGGTTGGATGAACCCCTGAAATTACTGCCCTGAGATAAGCTTTAAACCAGGGCTTCAAACTGGTTCATTCCAGTTTGAACCCCTGCTGAGAATTTTTTTTTCTAACAAGTTCCCAGGCAATATGAATGCTGCTGGTTAGGGACCAATTCTGAGGACCACTAGTAGAGCAGTGGTTCTCAAAATTTATTATACAGACTTCCGGGCAACATGGCTCTATAGACAGAAGCACCACACTGTCCCTCCACAGCAAAGATCTGAAAAACTAAGCGAAACAAAGAAAACAGCAATCCTGAAACCCTAAGCATCAAATGAAGAGATAACTCAGCCAAGCACCAAATGGAATAAGAAACTGACAGAGAACACAGAGTGAGGAGAGATACATGCAGAGGTCCCCTATCAGCTAACACAGCACGGATCTGCCATCTTGGACTCCTATCAGAGATCAGCAAACAGGGGATATGAGAAAGAAGCTTCACGGAGCTTCCAGCAGGAGACAGAACAACCGGTAACCAGTGATATACACTTTCCCACTCCCCACCTTCTTCACCCCCACTCAGCCTCCTCTGCTTCCTGCAGCCAGCATCTTGGCCGGGAAGCACCACATTCACCCTGGTGTCGCTGGGGTTCCACCTGCTTGCACTGGCCGGCTCCCTAAGTGCCATTTGTTGGCTGCTGGTGTTGCTTTTTTCTGCTTCTTTAGATTTCTTCCTTACCTCTCACCACCTCCCCTTCCTTTCTCTCAAATACCTGGCTCCGTGCGCCATCTTTGCTTCTTCCTGAAAGGCTGTGAAACGCCTCCCGAATGTGAAACTGCTTCCCGGCCCATGCTGCCACACTGGTGGGATCCCAGGGCTTTTTTGTTTGTTTGTTTTCTTTTTCTTTTCTCTAATTGGGAGCCTGTGCTAGTCAGGCAGTACTGTGCGGCTTGGGACCTACACCCTCAGTTTGCGCATACATGCAGAGAGATCCCTGAGAGCATTTCTTTTTGCTTGTTTTTTGGGGGGGCTTTTTTTTTCTATTCTTCTTTGGGGGTTTTTCTTGTTCTTTTTTTATTTGTTTTGTTTTCTTTTCCCTCTTTTTCCCTTTTTGTCTTTCTTCATTACTCAGTTTCTCATCTCTCTATAATTTCCTTCTCTTCCTGTCCTCTGAATACCTGGTGCTGAGTGACACCTCTACCCCTTCTAGCCAGGCTGTACTTCACGGCCTGGAAGCAACTTCCCCAGACCTCACAGCCGCACCAGAGAGATCCCTGGGAACTTGGCTTTTCTTCTTTCTTTCTAATTTTTATTTATTAATTTTTTCTTTTCTGTTTCTTCTCCTTTTTGTTTTTCTCCATTTCATAGTCTCTCATCTCTCCACTCCAACGACAAGCCCCTCTAGCACTCTTTTTTGTTTGTTTGTATGTTTTTGGCTCCATTCCTCTCTCCTCTCTCCCATACCCATCTTAGCTCCACACATCACAGTCTCCCCCCTCCATCCTGCCTACTTGCACTGTGAGCTGAATATCACACCACCAAGCAGCCCAGGCATGACCTACCAGAACCTGCCCTGCCCTGATTACCAGCCTGCCCTGGTGGCCATAGTAAGTGCCACAAACAACCTATGCCAGCAACTCCTCTTCAGCTAGACTTGCCCTGCTGTACCATATCTGAGTGACTGACACTGCCAATTGGAGAAGGAGGCGAAAAGTATCATGCCCAAAGATGAGCAAAAAACAAAGAACACACAGCCACCTGCTCAGACATAGCCAAATAAAACAAAAAAGCAGGATGAAACAAACAAATCTACAATCAATAAACGAGGAAAATAACTACCGAATGTCCCGAGGACAGCAGACAATACCAAAACATTTACAAAAACAGGACAGGATGGTTACACTAGGCGTCTAAATTAAAACACCAGATGACATTCTAGTAGAAGAAAAGACACTAGAACTACCTGATAGGGAATTCAAATCTCTAATATTCAGAGCTATCCAAGAGTTTAAGCAAAAAGCAGACAAAAATGAGGAAAAAATAGACTAATTCATGGAAAATACAGACAAAAAATGGAAGAATTCAGGAAAATAATGCAGGAACAAAATTCCATAATAAATTCACAACTAGAAATTGTACAAAAACAACAATTAGAAATCCAAAACATAAACAAGATTTCAGAAATGGACAGTGTCATAGAAGGGCTGAGGAGCAG
>NW_004443937.1:31749689-31793255 GCF_000243295.1 Trichechus manatus latirostris | reverse complement strand
CCGAGAGTATGGCGCCCGGACATCCTTTTAACTCAGTGGTGAAGTCACTCCCGAGGTTCACTGTTCAGCCTGGGATTGGACAGCCCCATAAAACAAAATGGGGCTAATGAGGCACAGCAGTCCAGGGACAAGGACTAGAAGGCAGGAGGGGACAGGAAAGCTGGTGATAGGAAACCCTAGGTTGAGAAAGGACAGTGTTGACATGTTATGGTGTTGTTAACCACTGTCATAGAGCAATATGTGTATGAACTGTTTAATGAGAAACTATTTTGTTCTGTAAACCTTCATCTAAAGTACAAAAGAAAGAGAATTATCTATGTGAGATCAAATTGACAACAGCAACTCAAAAGTTTTGATGGGAAGCCTAGGGGGGAGTGAGTTGAAGATAATGGTGACGGAATAATTTGGAAAAGGATAGTGAAAATAGCAGCACAACTGGAAGAATGTAATCAATGTCACTGAATTGTACATGTAGAAATTTTTGAAATGGTGTATCTCTGGCTATGTATATTTTCACCAAAAAAGAAAAAAGGTTCTCCAAGTTCAAGAAGGGAGAGTATTGATATGTTGTGGGGTTGTTAACGAGTGTCATAAAACAATATGCATACTAACCGTGTAATGAGAAACTATCTGTTCTGTAAACCTTCACCTAAAGTACATTTTTAAAAAAAAAGACTTCACCAAAAGAGCAAAAAGACAACCTACAGACTGGGAAGAAATTTTTGGCTATGACAAATCGATCAGTGTCTAATCTCTAAAATCTACAAGATACTACAAAACTTCAACAACAAAAAGACAAATAACCCTATTAAAAAATGGGCAAAGGATATGAACAGGCACTTCACCAAAGAAGATATTCAGGCAGCTAACAGATACATGAAGAAATGCTCAGGATCATTAGCCCCTAGAGAAATGCAAATCAAAACTATAATGAGATAACTTCTCACCCCAACAAGGCTAGCATTAATCCAAAAGACACAAAATAATAAATGCTGGAGAGGTTGTGGAGAGACTGGAACACTTATACACTGCAGGTGGGAATGTAAAATGGTAAAACCACTTTGGAAACCGACTTGGCGCTTCCTTAAAAAGCTAGAAATTGAAGTACCATATGATCCAGCAATCCTGCTCCTTGGAGTATATCCTAGAGAAATAAGAGCTGTCACACGAATAGATATATGCACACCCATGTTCACGGCAGTACTGTTCACAATAGCAAAAAGATGGAAACAACCTAGGTGCCCATCAACGGACAAACAGATAAACAAATTATGGTATATTCACACGATGGAATACTACGCAATGATAAAGAACAAGGATGAATCCGCAAAACATCTCATAACATGGATGAATCTGGAAGGCATTATGCTGAGTGAATTTAGTCAGTCGCAAAAAGACAAATATTGTATGAGACCACTATTATAAGAACTCAAGAAAAGGTTTAACAAAAAAAAAAAAGAAAATACCTCTTGAGAGGAGGGCGCGGTTGGCAAACAAATGTAGAAATTATGCATTATTTACTTAAAAATATGGTATATCTTTGTGATGTGCTTATTGCATTTGGGCCTAGTTTTTTAAAAAAAAAAAAGAGAAAAAAATTATTATACATAAGAATCACCTGGGGATCTTGTTAAAATGTAGATTCTGATTCAGTATTTCTGGGCTAGAAATGCAAATTCTCAGCAGGGGTTTGAACTGGAATGAGCTGATTCCAAGCCCTGCTTTAAACCTTAAACCAAAAATGTTTCCTGAAGTCTTCTTAAAACCAAACAATAGTTTAGCTTAACTAGTAAAAAATGTCTGCCTTTAACATCATGCTCTTTTAAGAACTATCTATACGGGATCAAATTGACAACAGCAACTTGGAAGATGAGCTAGGAACCTTAGGGGGCAGTGAGTTTATGTTAATGAGAAGAAACAAGTCAGAAAAGGGGGGTGAGAATTGCACAACTCAAAGAATGTCATCCATGTCACTAAATGGTACGAGTAGAAAAACTGTTGAATTGGTGTATGCTTTGCTGTGTATATTCTCAACAATAAAATAAATAAAAATTATATATATATATGTATATATATATAAAACAGGAACTTCCCATCTCAAATCAGTTTGACACCTTGATAAGGAATGAATGTGACTGTAATGTTGGGATGGAGCCCTGGTGGCGCAGTGGCTAAGAGCTTGGCTGCTAACTGAAAGGTCAGCTGTTTGAACCATCAGCCGCTCCTTGGAAACCCTATGAGGCAGCTCTCCTCTGTCCTGTGGGGTCACTATGAGTCAGAATTGACTTAACAGCAATAGTTTTTGCCTGTTTGTTTGTTTAGAGACCCTCTTGGAATCCCTGGAAGGCCAACGGTTAACGAGCTTGGCTGCTAAGTGGGAGGCTGGCAGTTAGAAAGACCTGGAGATCTACTTCTGAAAAATCAGCCATTGAAAACAGTGTAAATGGGGAAGTTAGGACAATTTGACCAAGGCAAGGTCATGGAAGCTTCATAGACACAGCGAAACTCCCTGAGGGACCGAATTACTGGGCTGAGGGCTGCGGACCATGGCCTCGGGGGACATTTAGCTCAATTGGTATAACATACTTTATAAAGAAAATTTTCTACACCCTACTTTGGTGAGTAGCGTCTGGGGTCTTAAAAGCTTGTGAGTGGCCATCTAAAATACTCCACTGGTCCCACCCCATCTGGAGCAAGGGAGAATGAAGAAAACCAAAGACACAAGGGAAAGATTAGTCCAAAGGACTAATGGACCACAAGTACCACAGCCTCCACCAGACTGAGTCCAGCACGAGTAGATAGTAACCAGCTACCCCCACCGACTGCTCTGACAAGGATCACAATAGAGGGTCCTGGACAGAGCTGGAGAAAAATGCAGAACAAAATTCAAACTCACAAAAAAAGACCAGACTTACTGGTCTGACAGAGACTAGAGAAACCCCGAGAGTATGGCCCCCAGGATACCCTTTTAACTCAGTACTGAAGTCACTCCTCAGGTTCACCCTTCAGCCACAGATTAGACAGGCCCATAAAACAAAACAAGACTAAATGGGCACATCAGCCCAGGGGAAAGGATGAGAGGGCAGGAGGGGACAGGAAAGGTGGTAATGGGGAACCCAAGGTCAAGAAGGAGAGAGTGTGACATGTTGCGGGGTTGGCAACCAGTGTCACAAAACAATATGTGTACTGTTTAATGAGAAATTCATTTGCTCTGTAAACCTTCATCTAAAGTACAAAAAAAGAAAACTATTGAAAGAAAAACAAAAAAAACCAACAAACCCTGTGGAGCACAGTTCTACTCTGACACTGACCCCCGTGGGGTCGCCATGCATTGGAGCTGACTTGATGGCAACTGGCAAGAAACCCTCTTAAAAATGCCAGGGGAGCCCTGGAGCAGAAAGCCTAGCTGTGTAACCTCCTCATCTCCAAGGCGCTGTAAATCGTCCTCCAGCACCTCCTTCCTGGGGTTTTCTGGTCAAGGAGTGAATGGCTCGAGGTGGGTTAAGAACCCAGCACATACCTGGCACAGAGCCGGCGCTTCTTCCCACGCCGCGGCCTCCCGCCTTCTCCTGTCCTCCCCTTCTCCGGGGCCTGTGCCCTCCGCAGCACCAGCCAGCCTGCCGATCACCAGAGGACGCTGCAGCCCAGACTGCCGCGGCCTTCCTCCACAGTGCCCTGGCCGGCAGGTCTTCAGCCTGTGGCCGGAGCATTAGCAGGAACCTCGAAGGCACAGGTCTTGGGGCAGGTGGCTTCACTTTCCTGAGTGTGACCTGCGCACAGCAACAGTTCCCCAAGTGTGGTCTGAGGATAACAGCTTCACCAGTAGTCCTGGGAAAAATGCAGATTCCTGGGCCTCAACCAACTGGGTCTCGATCCTGATACACACTGGACCAGCTGAGGAGATTTTAAAATACTGATGCTAGGCCCCTCCAGAGGTCACCACTTCATTAGGGGAGGGAGACGGCCTGGGCATTGCATTCCGGTATGCAACGGGGCTGAGATGCGCTGGTTAGAACGCGGTGTGGTGGTGGATACTTGTCTTTTATCAGTATGTGTTCACACTGAATGAGTCACTGCCTTAAAGGGTCCTGGGGTCTGGGAAGTCTGTTCGTTCATTCATTCGTTGGTTTGTTAACTCATTCACGCTTGTCTCTGCAGCCCCTGCCTGTGCTCCCAGACCTTGGAGTACCTTCCTCGGCTTGCACATGGAACCACAGGGATGGAACCCCAAGCCTTTGATGCTCTAAGTTGCTCTTTTTGCTGATCTCTCGGCTCTGCACCATTTTTCACACCAGGAAAGTATTTAACCACCTCACCTACTGCTGGGTGTTCTGCTTGCTTCTGGTTTTTCCCAGTTATTCTGCAGTGGTGGGCATCCTGGGCCAGCCTCCTGCGGCCTGTGGGCTAGGATCCTCCAGGGAGCTCTGCCCAAGAGGAGGGATGGCTGCGCCACGGGGTGTGTGCATTTTAGCTTTTCATAGAAACTGCCAAAGGAAGGCCGGGGTTCCAGCTTGAAGCTGACAGGCCTGCTGTCCACTGTGAGCATGTCCCACCCCAGCGAAGGTCACAGTGGCTGCTGTTAACTAAGCACCTGCTGTGTCATGGGAGTTCACGAGCAGCATCACGGTTATCTCCGTCTAGCAGCTGAGGAAATTGGGGCTCTGGGGGTTTTAGTCACTCACCGAAGTCACACTAGGAACACACAGGATTTGAACCCAGAGCCATCTGGCAGCAGAGCCCGTGCCCTGCCCCTGCTCGTCCTGCACCAGAGTGCAGGGTCAAGTACACATTTCAGGTGGGCCCTGGTTTCCACTAGGCTGTTGCAATGGGGGCCAATGCCCACTACTTTGTTTGCACATCTACTTGGTGGGAGAAGAGGGGACAGACTGCCTGCTTCTCGACCCCCAGATCCCAGTGAAAGTATGGCTCAGTGCCCAACCACGAAAGGCATTTCCTGAGGCCGCGGGGTCAGGCCGAGCGCCCACCCAACGACTGGGAACAGGCCTGGGGCTGCACAGCCTTCCAGCAGTTTGGCAGCGTCCCCCACACTGCTTCCCCATCCCAGGCTGTCCCACAGGCCCAGCCCCTGTCCTTTCCGGCTGTGCCCAGCACCATCAGACACCCAACATCAGTTCTGTAATGGGTCCCTAGAGCTGGGAGCTCTATGAGGCAACAGAGTATCATGGCCCCATTTTACAGATAAGTAAATTGAGGCCCAGATGAAGGAAGTGGTCAAGGTTACACAGTGAGTAGCAGAGTGGAGCTTGAATCCCAGGCTTCTGATTCCAGGGAACATATTCCAACCACTGCCTCTGGCTGATAGACTATGAGTCCCCCCATTCCACAGGGGAAGAAGGCAGTTCAGGGGCAAGACTCTGCCTTGGAACTGCAGGAGGATGGTGAGACATCCATCCCAAATTCAAACACACTATCATTGTAAACGATTTTGGATGGCTCCGTATGGGTTGTAGGGACCTGTGTGTGCAGTGGCAGGGGTGGAGGACAGGGGGACCCAAGGCTGGGCTCCCATAGCCCCAGCGCCCCCCAACATAGCCCATGCCATGCTGTCTCCCCCGACTACAAGCCCAAGGGACAATCACCACTTCGGGGTGCTCACTGCTGTTGCACGTATCCAGCCCAACACAGAGCAGAGACCCCACAAGTATTTGCAGAGAGCAAGGCTGGATGGGGGCGGGTACATTTGGTCTCTCTAGGGCGAGTTGGCCCCCCTCAATCCATGCAGTCCCAGGCAAGCAGCCAGGCGGGGGTCCTGCAGCCCCCTCTCCTGGCCAGCGCCAGCCCCGCCCCATCTCACCCTCTCCTGCTGTGGAAACTTGTACCTCAGCCCAGAAAAATGTACTTGCTGGAAATCAGCTGCTTGGCTGCCAGGGCCAGCCAATCAGGTGCCAGGGGCACCTCGCCCACCTCCAGGGGCTGGACCAGAGGGCCGGAGGGCCGGGCCTCTGCCTGAGACCTGTGCCCCAGAGAGTAAGCAGAACAGAAGGAGGAAGGTAGGGAGAGAGGCAGAGAGGAAGAAATGGGAAGCTGGGAGGAGGTTCCAAGGGTAGGGAGACACTGAGGTGGTGGGGAGGGAGAGTGGAGGAGATGTGGTGCCCAGCAAAGCAGGAGAGCCACCCAGCACTGCCTGGCTGCGCTTCCTCAGGCCTCCACCTTCATTTCAGAGCATGCCTCTCCACCTCGCCCCAGCCACTCAGCATTTATCACCTCTTTCTCCCACTTGGCTCCCCTCCCCAGGTGGACGAGGGCTCCTGGAAAATAGATTCTAGAATTCAGAGGAGACCCCTCTGTGATAAGAACAGGGGATAAACAATAATGAGATGTGGTGTTACATCAATTACCCCCTTGCCTTGTCCCCAATGTACAGATGAGGAAACTGAGGCTTAAGACGATTCCACGACAGGCCCACATCTTGCAGCTACTCTAGGATCTGAATCCAGGCCTACCTGAAGGCTTCGCCGCATCTCTCCTGCTAGGGTGGGGCCAGTCTCCAAGCCTCTGTTCAGGCCCCAGCCAGGCCTTCCGCCTCTCGGCACTTCGGACTGCCCCCTCTCTCCTGAGACAGGCTATTTGGGGCTGGTCCCACCTCCTCCCATGACCCCTCAGAGACATTCAGGGCTCCCTGCAGCCACCCAGAGAGCCTTCTGCTTTAGGTCCCGGGCCCTAGGGCCCCAGGAAACCCATAAATACAAACACATTTGCATGAAGGCCCGGAGGTCTGTCTCTGCAGCTAACAGCTCAGTTAGCTTCCGGGACAGAGCTGCCAGAAGTGGGAGCAGCTGCCACCAGCTTGCTGGGACAAACATATCCCGACAGCTAGACTGGTACCATTTGTTGTTTATTTAGACACACAAATAAAAGAACCTGATGGCTCAAATAGCCTGTGGTCCTTTTTTTTTTTTTGGTCATATACATTTTTTTAAAAAAGATCAACACATCACCAGTCCCCCATCCCATGTTTTTTCTCTACTGAGCAATATATACAGCCTATTAGATATATATATATATATATATCTTCAATAGATAACTACATTCAAGTAATGCAACACAGAATTTACAATTTCCCTCTGACGGCAGAGGGAAGGCAAATTCACACACAGTTCACAGAGGGAGTACCACAAGAGCCCAGCCAGGCAGGGTCCAACGCCCCTCTGGGGGGCGGGAGGGAGGGCCAGCAGCAGAAGTCACGACAATCACACTGTTGGTTATTGTGGGGGTGGGGGCACAGCCTGTTCTGCCGGGTCAGCGCAGCACTGGATGGCCTGGGCTCCCTGGCTAAGGTGGGCTGGGGCTATGTCTAAGGACCTCACTTTTCCAAGAGGTGCTCGAATTTGGGGTTCACAAAGGAGAAGCCGGCAAATGCCGTCTGGTCCATGGAGTCGATGAGGTTCTTGTCACTGTAGGAGAGCCGTGCCTTCTCATTCAGGAACTCCTGGTCAAAGTTGCTGTAGTCTCCAGGTGACTTCTGCAGGCAGAGGACAGAGGAGGATGAGCAGGACCTAAGAAGTGGCCTTCCAAATGCTCCTGAATTTCTGGGGGCTACCTCCTAAACACCTCGGACCCCTAATCCCCAGGGCCAGAATCCCTTGTTGGGTTGGGCCAGGCCAGAACTGTCCTTATTTAGGAAAGAAAAAGGAGCTTCTAATTGCTCCTGTTAACAACTGCCTCTTTTGCCATGAGACCAAAAGAACTGGATGGTGCCCAGCTACCATTACTGAATGTTTTGATTGAAGATTCTACAGAAAATAATTCTGATCAAAAGGGGAAAAATGCAGAACAGAATTTCAAATTCTCATGGAATCCAGACTTTCTGGAATCTTGGAAGCTGGATGCAGCCCCAAAACTATTGCCCTGAAATAATCTTTAAACCTTAAGCCAAAAACGTCCCCTGAAGTCTTGTTTAAACCAAACAATAGTTTAGCTTAACTAGTAAAAGAATGTCTGCCTTGCACATTGTGCTCTTTTAAAGAACTATCTATATGGGATCAAACTGACTATAGCAACTCAAAAGATTAGATAGGAAACTTAGGGAGCAGTGAGTTTATGTTAATGGAGGAAGAACAGTTTGGAAAAGGAGGGTGAGAATGGCTGCACAACTCAAACAATGTAATCAATGTCACTGAATTGTACATACAGAAACTGCTGAATTGGTGTATGTTCTGCTGTACATATTCTCAACAACAACGAAAATAAAATAAAGTATTAAAAAGAAAGAGAGAAAAAGGAAGTCTCTCTCAAGTGCCTGAGAGGAGTCACAGGAGAAAGGCAGATGCTGCTCCCCCAAGGGGATGAGGGGAACAAGCAGGGTGCTTTGGGGCTGGGTAAGAAAGGGTGGGCATCCTCCCTAGCAGGGGCCGGCAAACTACAGTCTGTGGGCCAAATCCAGCCTGCCACCTATTTTTGTATAGCCTGCAAGCTAAGAATGGATTTTATATTTTTAAATGGTTGGAAAAAATCAAAAGAATAATATTTAATGGCACATGAAAAGTAAATGAGATCCAAATTTCAGTGTCCATAAATAAAGTTTTATTAGCACACTGCCATGCCCATTCACTGACATACTGTCTGTGGCTGCTTTGAGACCATCTGGTCTGCAAAGCCTAAAACATTCACCATCGAGCCATTTATAGGAAAGGTTGCTGACCCCTATCCCTGAGGATATAATGAGGTGGTCATAGAGAGGTCTCACACTGGTGGCCCTCGGTCCAAACTGAACGAGCCCAAACAATCATTTTGACTAGCATCTGTTTTGCTTTTTGGGTTTTCTAAAAAATATTTTATTTGTTGTTGTTGAGAATATACACAGCAGAACATACACCAACTCAACAACTTCTACATGTGCAATTTAGTGACATTGATTATATCCGTAGAGTTGTGCAACCATTCTCACCCTCCTTTTCTGAGTTGTTCCTCCCTCATTCACATAAACTCACTGCCCCCTAAGGTTCCTATCTAACCTTTTGAGTTGCTGTTGTCAATTTGATCCCATATAGATAGTTCTTAAAAGAGCTAGCACCTGTTTTAATGGCATTGCACCACTATTTTAAAATTGGGCAATCTAACCTTAAAAAAATCCAGATTTCTGGCTTCTTTTGACAACTGGCGGAGCAGAGCAGCCCTGGGCTCACCTCCTGGCATGTCCATTCTGGGTGCTGAGTCCCCTTTGGACGGCTTGCTACAGGTCCACCCACTCCCCACTGTCTACTGCTGCTACGGATCATACCTGCCTTGTTTTTCTGAGTGCACAGAAATCATTCTATCCCTGTCTCTATCAAAAGTGAGAGGCTGCGTATTTCTGAAGCCAGCCCGGCCTGTTTCACACACGTGGTTAGTTACTCGCCCAGCCTGGCAGGCATTTGAGTTTGCGATCCCAGTGTAGGAGAAAGTGCTCTGTAACCCCAAAGCACCAAAGTGGGCACATTACACAGGCCACCCAGCGGGGACAGCGTGTCCAGGTGGAGGAGGGGAAACAAAGGAGAGAAAGGGAACGGCTGGAGGAAACGTGATCAGAGAAGAATCGCAGAGGGAAGGTCACAGAGTCCCAACTTCTCAGGCATTCCGGGTGCTCTGAATTCTGGCCCCAACCTGCCTTTGCTCTCCTGCTGGTCCTGTGGGTGCCTCTTCAGATTCCAGGCCTTGGTGCAAACCACGCTCCCCTCCCTGAAACGCCTCCTAGCTGTCCTCTGCCTGGCCTAATCTCACCAGCCTTGCTCATGTCCTACCCCTCCCAACGGGCCTCCCAGACCCTAGCCCTTCTCTGGATCCTGGGCTCCTGCTGACAGGCCCTCCCAACAGCAGCTGATCACGTGTGGCCTTGTGACTTCTCTCATACTGTTGTCTTGTATCGCAAACTATCATCAGTGTGCAAGTGTCTTATCTCTCTTACTAGCTGGGGACTTCTCCAGCTCTGGGACCGGGTCTCCCACGTCACTGCGCAGCCCAACACAGTGCCCCACCCACGACATGGACTCTGCAAACACTTATTGGAAAATGGACTGGATGGATGGAAGGGAAGAGGGAGCAAAGGCCTTAACTCCAATTCTCAAAGTATAGTCCCCTGCACTAAAGAATATGTTAAACGGGTGTCTGGATCCACAGTCCCCAGAATCGCCACTGTTTGTTGAATGACTGAGCGAGGAGAGACAGGATGAGAATACAAGGGCAGAGGCAGGGACTGATGCCAGGGGGTCAGGGGAGCAGGCTTTGCTGGAAGAAGGAAGAGGAAACCGTGAGTGACACAGAGGAGAGACAGGGCGAAGGAGGGCCCGTCCCAGCAAGCACGGCAGGGGCAACAGGGATGGGCGGCCCCATCCCAAGCAGGCTCACATACCACTTTGGGCTTGAAGGGTGGCTCCATCTGCCGCTTCTCCAGCAGAGTCCAGTTGATGGTCTTGAAGAAGGGGTGGATTTTGATGTTCCCGGTCACTCCCAGCCTCCTCGATGGGTCCCGTTCAAACAGCTGTAACCCAGCAGGGGCCCTGGTTAGCACCCGAGGGCCATGGGAAACTGAAGCCCTGACAAACCCCCAACAGGCCCAGGAGTGCCAAGATGGGCTCGGCCCAGCCCAGTGCCACGGCCTAGGAAGCTCTGGGGCTGAGGGAGGCCTCTCTGGCCTGCTCTGCTCCCAAGTCTCTCGAAGACAACAGGCCCTGGGCAGGTGGGACTTATGAGTAAAAGCAGTGCCCGTTTATTGAGTGCTTACTATCTGCCTGGCACAGAACTGAACATCAGTTTTCTCTTCCCCACAACTCTGTGAGGCAGGTTCTCTCATTATCCCCATTTTGTATGTGAGGAGATGGAGACTTAAGAGAGGCCAAGTGACCTGCCCGAGGGGTCACCAGCTAGTCATGGGCAGGGCCAGGGTTTGGTTGCAGGTCTGTCTGCCTCCTAACCCTGGGCTCTTAATCACCAAGCCAGGCTGACTGAATGCATGGTACTCAGATAGGAGCTCCTGGGCCATGGTGAAGGAGCAATAATCACAGTATGTTAGGACTGGGGCATCAGTGAGGCTGCCATTGCAGAGCCAGAAAGCTGCCGGCATTCCTGTGGCCCAGGATCTGCCACCCCTGCTCCACCCCACCCCTGCCCAGGGCCCCACCTTCTCCAGAATGTCCTTGGACTCCTTGGTAATCCAGCGGGGGTAATGTGGCGTGTCCACACGGATGGACTCGAAGAGTTCGTCCTCATCGTCACCATGGAAGGGAGACTGGCCGATGAGCATCTCGTAGAGAAGGACCCCAAAGGACCACCAGTCCACAGAGAAGGAGTACTTTAGGCCCTGCAGGATCTGGGCGGGGAGCAGTAGGTCAGCCGGAGCCCAGAGGAGCCCTGAGCATGAGCCTGGCCAGGCCCTCTCATCCTCCAGGTTTTGGCTCGGACAGAAGCCCTCCTTGGCCCACCCTGGTGGACTGGGGGCCAGGAGGGTGCCCAGCTCACCTCGGGGGCAATGTAGTCAGGGGTGCCGCAGAAGGTGCTGGCCCGGTTCTCCCCAAATACGTTCTCCTTGCACATCCCAAAGTCGGCGATCTTGATGTGGCCATCCTGGTCCAGCATCACGTTGTCCAGTTTGAGGTCCCTGAGGGAAGAGGACGGGAAAGAGAGACATCAGGGAACCATTCCCCTCCTCCCCAGCCACATCACTCATGTCCCCATTCTCAGCCGTGGAAGTCCAGGACTCTCCCCAAGGGTGCGAGGAAATGAGGAAGCAGCAGCAGAAGGGGAAAGAGAGGCTAAAAACATGTGCTTCCTGCAAGCCGTCTACTGTGTGTGAATGCTGTACACATACTGTGCTATCCCCTGACTCAAAATGAGGCTCAGAGAGGTTGCGTCACTTGCCCAGGGTCCCCAGCCAGCCTGTGAAGGAGGTGGCCCTCGGGCTCAGGTTTATCTGACTGCACAAGGTAAGAACGATGTCTATTTTTAAGTAATTAGCTCTTTAAGTAGATAATATGCACTCATGGTAACAAGTTTAAGTACTAGAAAAGGGCACAGATTGCAAAGTCTGCCCTCAACCTCTGCCCTCAACCCCCAGGCCCTCCTCAGAGCAATCCTAGACACGTACGGGCATATCACAATGTGTATCTCACCCCTAACTTTTTAAACCTCCATCCCAGATTCCACACACACTGTCCCGCCAATTGGTTTTTTACTCGACAGTACATCATGGCATCGTCCCACAGCAGCACCCAGAGCTCTGCCTCAGCCTTCTTCATGGGTGTGGAGTATTCCACAATAGGATGGGACCATAATCTCTTGGGTGGTAATTTATGGAAACCAGTCCCTATTGGTGGATATTTAGACTGCTCAGATGGGGCTTCAGAGCAAGACTGCCTGCTCCAGGAAGAACTAGATGGTGCCCTGCTACCATTAATGAACGTTTTGATCAAAGACTCTATAGATAAAGAATCCTGATCAAAAGCGGAAAAATGTAGAACAGAATGTCAAATTATCATGGACTCCAGACTTCCTGGAGCCATGGAGGCTAGAACAACCCCTGAAACTACTGCCCTGAAATAATCTTTAAACGTTAAATCAAAATTATCCCCTGAAATCTTCTTAAAACCAAACAATAGTTTAGCTATACTAGTAAAAAAGGTCTGCCTTGAGCATCATGCTGTTTTAAGAACTATCTATATGGGATCAAATTGACAACAGCGACTTGACAGATTAGATAGGAAGCTTAGGGGGCAGTGAGTTTATGTTAATGGAGAGGAACAACTCAGAAAAGGAGGGTAAGAATGGTCGTACAATTCGAAGAATATAATCAATGTCACTAAATGCTACGTGTAGAAAACAAATACTAAAGCCAAAAAAAAACAACCCCAGACTGCCTGTCCAAAGGGCAGGCACTGTGACAGTCACTGCTGCCCTGTCCACCCCGGCCCTGCCCATCTCAGAGTACAGGTAGAGAGCCCCCAGGCCCTGGCACTGTGCTGGCCTCAGCAGAGGGGCCACGAGGCATCCTAACACTGGACTGGGAGGTTTCGGTAAATACCCAACTACAGACTGACTCCAGACTGAGATGGGGTCCAGCTCAGAGCATTCAGACGACTTGATGGGTTGGAGCCACCTTCCCTCCCGACACCTCCCAGACCCCGCACCTGTAGATGATTCCTCTGCTGTGTAGAAACTGTAGCCCACAGAGGATCTCGGCTGCATAAAACCTGGGCAAGAGAGACAAGGTGTTCCGGGATTTCTGCTGACCAGCCCTTGCTTCTGCCTGTGCTCTCACCCCCACCCCCAGCGGCAGGAAATGCTACAAATAGCTCCACGGGCAACCTGGGTCTGATCAAGCACATCTCTTATCAGGCAAGTGGGGGCTGGCAGCCAAGGCATTGAAGAAAATTATAAAGGCAAGACAGCAAATGAGAGAATTCTCTCCTTTATCACAAGAGTGTATACATTCATATAGATAACACGTACACATACAATGTGGGGAGGGTGCAAATGGGGGCCACACACAGGGGTCCCGTGTCATGCAAGTGATAGGACATCTGACAGGCTGCTCTGGCCACGGCCCAAGGAGGAGACAGGACCTAGCGTGCCTGGGCTGTGCACGTGGTCAGAGCTCACTCACTCACATGGCCTCTGGCATGGTGTGCCCAGTGTACCCCTAAATCCCCCCACCCAGTTCTAACCCAGGCTGGCTTCTCCAGGGAGAAGGAGGAAGGAATGGAGGGCAGACTGGCAGTGGCTCTGAGCCAGATGTCCCTTCCCACACAGGGCCCTCACGTACGTGGCGCGGTAGAGTTCGAAGCGGCCTTTGTCCTGGATGTGGTACATCAGGTCCCCCCCGTTGAGGAATTCCATCACGAAGAACAGGTGGTCCTAGGGTGGGGGAAGGCAGGAAGCATGAGGATAGCAGGAAGCTCCCTCAATGAGGGCCACTAGGGGCAGGCCCCGACATAATGTGGGAGACAGGCCCTGGGCTGAGGAGGACAACTGCCCTGGGGGCGGGTGTGCAGGGGGAAGGCTCGGTCCAGCCTTAAGCAGTCTGTGCAGGAAGACAAGGCCCTGCTCTAAGGAGTCTGGGGGGAGACACAGCCTTGCCTTGGAGAGTCTGCAGGGGAGACATGGCCCTGCTTCTAGGGGCCTGAGGGGGGCTGTGCCCGTGGGCAATGGCAGGGGAAGGGATGGGCACCTTGGTCTGGAAAGTGCAAAACAGATGGGTGAGAAAGGGATTCTCCCAGGCGAGTGCCAGCACCCGCTTCTCCACCATGGTGCATTCCACGTCGTCATCGATCAGAACCACGTCCTTCTTAAGGGCCTTGATAGCGAAGAACTCCCTTTTGCCCTTCAGCTCTGCAAGCAGCACCTGGCAAGTGGGCGAGGATGCAGCGGATGGGTGAGGATGCAGAGGAACAGTGGATGGCCAGGGTGAAGGTGAAGCAAAGGCCAGGGCGTCATGGTCCTACCTACTGACTCCCAGCCTCCACCCACCTAGCCAGGAAGAAGCCAGGATAGAGCTGGAAGTAGCTGCCCCTCGCTCCTAAGCCCAGTCCCTTGGGCTGCCTCAGGGCCACACAGCCCCTCACCTTCCCAAAGCTGCCTTTGCCCAGGACCTTGTGGAAGGTGAAGTTCTCGATGGTACACCTGGTGCTGCCCTCCCAGATCTTGCCGTAGGTCCCGTTGTCTGTTCAAGAGATGGTGGCTTAGACTCAGGCCCCTGCCTGGACAATTCTCCGCCCCTTGGGTCCAGGAGTCAGGTGGGGCCCGGGGCCTCCCTCCTCAGGAGTGCTACCTCCTCCTAGGTCACACTCAACAGCGGGAAGGAGGCTGGGTCCCATCCTGTGCCCTGGTAGGAAGCGGGGACTTTAATGCAAGAAATGGTCCAGTCTCACCTGGGCCATCATCCCCAGAGACCCCTGGTTTCTTCTCAAAACTCTGGTAGATCCCAACAGGCTCTGAAGACCCTGAATCTGACCTGCGGGAGGATCTCTGGGGAGGGAGAGAGACTGGGAGGGTCAGACAGTCACACCATCGTCAGAACCCCTAACCCAAAGGGAGGACCCCCAACCCTAACTCCACCCTCAATACTGATGGGGGACAGCAGGGTCAGAGCCCGGACCCTCAGGTGGTACAAACACACACACACACACGCAAACTTCCAGTGGTCCGGAAGGCAATGATTACAGACTAAGAGTTTGTAAATTGAACCCCACCTTCCCAAAGACTTAATAGATTTTTATTTGTGTTACTTTCATTTCTGATTGATTCTAGAGTTTTACCTTACAGTTTTGCAGCAAGCAACCCTGAGGTTCTCCAGGTCCATCCTCAAGTAAAGAGCTGCTTGGATAACTAATTTCTCATGAGAACAAGCCCATCTCCCTCTGCTACCTAATTCTTGAATTGAGATCTTCCAGAAGTGGGGTCCTGAGTATAACACCCTCAACTACGGTTCCTCAGGAAGACCACCCCCTCCCACCCCACTGACCTGGGCCCAGGGTCCCCATGGGGCCTGCCCACCTGGCTGACTTGGTTCAGCGCCTCAGCCAAGAGCTTCTGGTTGATGCCACAGAGGTTGGCCACTTTCTTCTGGCACTTGTGGTGTACATTCATGCCACAGTCTGGGTGAGGGAGAGGTGGGGCAGTCAGAACAGCAATCAGGATGGGGCGAAGTCAGGGAGGGGCAGAAGGAGAAGCAGAAGACGAGGGTTCGGTAGGGTCTGCTGGATTTCCCGTCTTTAGAAAAAAATGTATATGAAGCCATCAAGTGCACTTTCAATAATTCGAAGAAGAAAAACAGAAGATATGGGATCTAACCCTAAGCCCACCAAAGAACGTCTGGGCCAACTAAGACGAGTCATTTCCCCTCAAGGGGTCTCCTGTTTCTCATCTGTCAGATGGGAGCCAAGTGAAGCATGGGGGACTCTGTGGGCGGAGGAGGGGGGCCACCAGTGTCTGCAGAGCGCCCCCTACTGTGTGGCAGACCGTGGGCAAGCACTTTCTGCGTACTCCTCCTTGCCCCTCACAGGGACTCTCCAGGTCATACTCACACCCCCATTTTACATTTGAGGAGCCTGAGGCTCAGAGGGGTGAGGCCACCTGTCCAGTGGTCATGCAAAAGTAAACGGCAGTGCCACATAGGCCAGCAGGGAGGGCCACAGAGGCCTCACCCACGTGACATCCTCGAACGAGGTGCAGACAGGATTCCTTAGGGCAAAGGCGGCATTAGTTAGCTCAGTGTTGGAGTTAGTTAGTTGGTTAGCTGGTAGGAGTTAAAGAGGTTCAAGTGAGTGAGACCCCCCGTGGGTGCACCCCTCCCGCCAAGCCCCAGGCGGCACACACCTGCACACTTTAATCCCTGCTTCACCAGCCCCCAGAGCAGGCTGCCACAGTGGTCACAGAAGGTGGGGCTCATGTAGTTGTACACCTTGAACCGGTGCGGCATGTCGATGTTGAAGCGTTCTTTCTGGAACTGGGGTGGGGGTGAGGTCATAGGTCAAGGGTCACATGCCAGTTCTAGCTCCTTCTTCAGCTCCTACCTTCCCCAAACCTCACGGATGATAAAAGATGCCAAAGAAGGGTCCACTGGGGACCGGAGGTCACAAGAGCCAAGGCGGGAGGCAAGGAAGGGCGAAGAAAAGTGGGAAGGGAGGGTGAGCCCCACAAGGAACAGCTGTGGAGAGCCCAAATCCCTCCCACCTAGCCAAGCCTCTCAGATCCCCAGGACCCTGTCCTGGGCCCAGCCTCACCATGGTGTCCCGGCTGTTGGCCGCGGTGCCGGTGCACCGGCCGATGATCTTGTCGATACATTTCTTGTGGATAGCAGCGTTGCATTCTTGAGGAGGCGCAGGACAGGAGGGGGTTGGGAAGGCACAGGGAGGGGGCAGAGTCTATGAGCTGGCGCCTGCTGGCCCAGGCCAGCCCGCAACACAAAGCCACCCTTCTCCTTGACCACCCACACCCTCACCCTCACAGAGGCCTTGGGCCCTAGCAGGGTTTCTCTCTCCTCCCATCAGCCCTGGGAGGAGGGGCCTGGGGAGGACGGGGCTGGGAAGATGCGCCGGTCTGAAGGGGCTCAGAGACTGGGGAGGGTTCAAGGCCTCCTGATGGGCGGGGAGTGGGGCAGAGGTGAGGGGCACGGGGCATTGCTCTGAGGAGAGCTGGAGGTGGAAGAGCCCCCTTTCCCATGGCCCAGGACAGCAAACAGGTCCTAAGTGCTCTCTTCCCGTGTACCTACACAGACACGCCCCAACAGAGACACATGTACACACATACACAGCACATGTAATAATGACAATAGCCTACTTATATTGAATGTTTACCATGTGCCAAGCACTAAAAATACACGCTTTATATATTTTATCTCGCTTGATCTTCACAATGCCTGTATTATCCCTCTGAGGCACAGAGTAAGGCCATACAGCTAGGCAGTACTGGAGCTGGGATTCAAACACAGGCAGCCTGGCTCCAGAGCTCGTGTTCATAACCACTACCCCACACCGTATTGTGCACACATCCGTGTGGAGAAAGGTGTCCTCACATGTGTGTATCCAGAGACAAACATATCTAAATGGGAGCACATATGCAGCCAGTGGAGTGCTAGTAAATGCCTAAAGCACTGGCTCTCTGGAGGAAAAGAGCCCTAACTTGTAGCACTGGCTAATTTCCATGGTGTAAATACTCCCATCGTGGCCAACTTCAGGCTACCAACGTGACGTCACTGAACACAGAGTTGAGAAGAGACGTAGAAAATTGGCTCCTGTGAGCAGGAGCAAGCTGGCTCCAGCTGAACGTAGCTACTGTACACACACACACACACACACACACACACACACACACTCTCTACCATGGAAAATCTCATGTATACACGCTTAGGTACACAGAGCCCCTTGTGCAGACACACAGTCCCAACGCGGACACAGGCATTCCTGTGAACACACTGGCGCTAGCTTGCACACCACGGCACACAGATACGCATACAAACCGTGCTATGGAGACACTTACGCCTGCATTTGTAGCCTTGCTTGTTGAGACCCCTGAAAGGCAAATCCCCAAGGCAGGGTGAGTGAGGGGGAGCCCCTGGTGTCAGGGCCTTCCCTGGCCCTGTACCACCCCCGAGCAGGCTCACCCAGCCCTCACCAGACAAATTCCTTGCACACAGAACAGAAGGTGGGCTGCCCAAAGAAGGTGGCAATGAACTCATGATTCTTGATGTAGTGGATTTTGGCCTGTTTGATGGCTCCACGGCGGTTCATTGTAGGGAACTTGGCCTCGTCCTCACCCCGAATAGACAGCTTGCAATCTGGGGGCCACAGAGTGGTGAAGTGAGTCCCAGGGCCTGGGAGGGCAGCATCCCCACAGTCCCTCTCTGGGTGGCCCTGGACAGACCACAATGAGGGCTGCTTCTCTAACCCTGGCCTTGGCTCTGACCTCTGAACCTGGCAGAAGGGACCCTAAGTCCCCAGACCAGATGGGGAGGGTCTTACCCACGTCTTCCAGGAAATACTGCACTGACATCAACACCTTGGCCTGGGGTTGAAGGTCCAGCTGTGGGGGTGAGGCGGGGACAAAAGGTCAGTCAGGACGGGCCTGGGCCAGGCTAGACTCAGAACCCGGCCCCATGTTTGGTCCCTCAAGGCCAAGCCAGGCCTGGCGGCCTAGCCGGACACCTGGCTGCCCAGAGTGGGCAGGGCCCCACCCCTGAGCCCCGCCCCCCACCCCTCACCCAGGGTTATTATTACATTTAGGGAAGTGAAAGGATCCAGCCCACACCCAGCCTGGCCACATGGCCCTGGGAACAGAGTGGGAAGGGAAGGGAAACTCCCCACCCTCAGCCCCTGATGCCCCCTCAACAAGGACCTCGGAATGGAGGCACCCTGTCCCCCCATGTACACATGCAGGGAGACACAGACACACATGCATACTAACACACCCCATGCTGGGTCTCAGGCTTTATTTGTAAAAGCTTGTTTTCTCCATGAAGCCCTCCCTGATTGGCCCCTCTGCTCTGCATTTCCAGTCTCCTTGGAGCCCTGGTGGCATGTGGTTAAGAGCTTGGCTACTAACCAAAAGGTCAGCAGTTTGAATCCACCAGCCACTCCCTGGAAACCCTATGGGGCAGCTCTATTCTGTCATATAGGGTCACTGTGAGTTGGAATCGACTTGAAGGCAAAGGGTTTGGCTTGATTTTCACACAGACTGGACGCTCCTGCTCCTAAGGGCAGGACCCAAGCCTCAATTCCCTCACCAACCCCAGGACCAGGCCTGGTGGTGACATCCTCCCTTCGGGGAGTGGAGAGAGAGCACAGCAAGGAGCCCTGGGGTGTCCCTGCCTGCCTGGGGGTGGCTGCTGCCCTGTGTCAGCTTCTCTTCTGCCCCAGTCCCTTCACCCCTCACTGGAGGCTGACCAGAGCCATGGATGGTCACGGGGCCTTTTCGTGTTGCATCTGGCTGCAGAAGCCCACTCGTAACCCGAGAGGAGGGAAGCGCTGCCACCACTGGCATCCTGGGGTCACCTGGCACACGTGCCACACACGGCCATCAGACATGCAGGTGCAGACTCCCAGCTTCAGCACGTGGGTGGGCGGGGTCATCAGCCTTCCCCTTCCCCTTCCCCTTCCCCCAGCTCCCTGCTGTTAAAGATCATAACTGCTGTTCCCAAATGCCTGCTTAGACCTGGGATATCTGCAAAGGTTCCACAAAAAAGTGGGGCAGCGGGCGCCTCTGAGACAGGGGGACTGGTGGCCTGGTGTTGGGGCAGGGACACACCCTTTCGTACAGTTTGAAAGCTTCTACCATGTACACAGTCTACCTTGAAAACATTAAAAGGGAAAAAAGTAATGGCAAGAAGGAGGCCGGCTCTCTAGCACCCACCATGTGCCGGGCTCTGCACTGAGCCGTTTACATGTAGTGACTCACTTTGTCTAAACAACCGATCCAAGGCCTGGACTTTTAGAGATGCAGAAACAGGCTCAGAGAGGCTGAGGATCTGGGAAGCCACAGAGCCGGGATTCGAGCCCAGGCTCCACCTCCTGCAGAGCTGTCCTCGTGGCCAGCACAGGCCCTGTGGCCGTGCTCACTCAGCACAGCAGCACACATGCACGCCCACACACGTGCACACGCAAACACGTGCGCATGACTGTGGCTCGTATGCTCCTCACCCAGAACTCGGCCTTGCCGTTGTTCTTCTTGCAGCGCTCGGCCAGCACCGACACACCCACGGTCACCTCGGACATGGGGTCTTCGGCTGCCCGCATCAGCACGATCTGGATGACACGGCCCTCATAGATGTGGGCGTCAAATGATGACTTCCATTCAGGGTACATGGTCGGCTTCTTCTGCACCAGCGTCTTTCCACGCTCTGCAACGAGGCCCGTTAAGCACGGTCAGGGTGGGCCCCTCGGTCCTTCCCTGGCCCTCCCACAGCCTTCAACCCTGGCAGAATCTGACTGGCTCTCCCTCCCTGAAGGCCCCTCTGGCTCCCCTGTGTCCTTGGGACCACTATGTTGAACTCACCAGCCTCACCTTGCCCACGACGTGCGTCCATACACTGGGCTGCCCGCACTCCCCTAGGGCACCTTGCTAGGCCCCACCCCCAGGCCTTTGCTCCTGTGTCCCCTCTTCCTTTAGCCCCACTTGGAAGTCATCTTCCCTCTGCATTCACTTGCTGAACACGTGCTGAGAGCTCTCCACACAGCAGCCATGGTATGGGAGGCAAGGAACGTGGTAGAAGAAAAACGGACCCAGTGCCTGTTCTCCCAGAGCCCCAGGCTCAGACAGAGATGGATGAAAACCAACTCATCCCTCGAGTAAATGTTAAGTCACAGCTCTGACAAGATTGAATAGAGCAAGGCCTGTGGTTCTAAAACCATCCATGGTCAGGTGGCCTGACCCAGCCTGGGGGTCACAGAAGGCTTCCTGGACGAAAGGACAGCTCAGCTGAGACCTCAGGGATAAGCATGGGTTCACCAGGTGAGAGCACAAGCAAGAGGGAATGTGTAAGATATTTGCCTCTTCCAGGAAGCCCTCCCTGACTGAACTCAGGCTGGGAACAGGTGCCTCCTCTGAGCTTCACCATCACAGGACTCACTGCCTGGTGACACATCCACCTCTCCAACCTGACTGTGAGCCCAGGAGGGGAGAGCCAGGTCAGTCCTGGAGCATGGCAGTATCCTCAACACACGGCACAGAGGGATGTGCAGAAATTGTTGGGTAAAACAATCATTGGGAGAGAAGCTAGACACCCCAGTTCCCAAAGAGGCCTCAATTTAGCCAGCATTTGAGGTCCTAGAGGGACTTGGTGGCCTCTGCTTTTGCCCACACCTGGGTAGGACAGAGAGACGAGGACGAGGAGGGGGAGCCCCTAGAGGTCTGGGGAATGAGGCAAGCCCCCTCCGATCCCAGCCCCACTGGCTGCCCCCATCTCTCCAGGATCCAGCCTCCAGCCCTACCTGTGCTGAGAGCCTCCTTCATCTTCACGGCACAGAAGGGCTGGTTTGCCTCATCCATGGCCTGTAGAGAGCCCAGCTCGTAGGAGTTGAAAGCAATGCGCAGGAAGGGCGCCATGGCGGGGCCTGTGGCGGGGCTGTGGAGACAACAGGGTGAGGCTGGGCAGCCAGGGCACGGGAGGCAGGCAGGTACCTGCTCCCCGGAAGCTCTCACACCACTGGGTTTGGCCCACATGGCACCTAAATGCACTCGTCCTAGTTGCCAGTGTTAAAAATTGAGACGTTTTATGTAAGCCTGGATATGTGGCATCGCTGGTAAAAGTGGGAGATGTGGGGACATCAGGCCTGCTGGGCCACAGCCAGCCGGCACCAGCATGGCTGCCCCCCTCATCAGGCACCCTTGCCAGTCTACCCTAGCCCAGGGTACCCTTTTCACTCCTCTCCAAAATCTACCTGGGCCCTGGAGGAATTTGAGTCTGTGACTCCCGAGTCATTCAGTTGGGGTCACTCAGGGCCTCCTTCAGCATCCGACTGCTGGGCACCTACTGCATGCCAGGTACCTAGTATGTGCTGGACTCCAGCACCTCAGTGCCAGTAGTTGCCAGTCAAGATGGGTGGGACAGTACCCTCTCCTCCCCCCACCCAGCCCCATGCAGCCCTTTATGGTTTTCAAGACTTATTTTTTGCTCCTAAGTAAGTACCCAGGCAGATAAACAGCGTCAAGATGACCACTCCCACTTTTTCAATGGGAAAACAGAAACCCTGAGGCTGAGCCAGAACAATAAGCTGGGATTCTACTCATTCAGCGCCCACAGCATGTGGGCCAGGGCAGAGAGGCCCCACCCACATGGTTGTGGCCGACACTCTGAACCCGGGCCCCTTGGGTCAAGAGCCTCTCAACTGCCTGGAAGAGTGCCAGCATTCTCAAACTAATTTTTTTCCCCAAATATAAAACTATTTTAATACCAAATATAACACTGAATTATAGTTTAAACCTCAAAGGCTGGCTCCCACACTCCTTTGTTCTTCACCATTCCCCAAGTCGAAGGCCACTACAGGAGGTGACCCCAGGGGTCCTCTCAGGTTGCCATCTGTGGCGTGCACACGCATGCACACTCATGCACCTGTACAGACACTTGCTCCTGGACCAAGCCCCACATGTGGGCTGCACCGTAACTGTGGCTGAATAACGCTCACTGTGTCCATACACACGCGTATGTACTCACCAATCCTGAGCACAGGTCTGCACACAGGGGCAGACCCAGAGACGCACCCCCAGCACACACACGTGTGCAAGTACACAAAACAGTCGCCCTCCTCCTGGGATGGCTCCCTGCCACTCCACAAGGCGGCCAGGGTAAGCCATCAAGTCCAGGTGAGCTCGCAGGGAACACTGACCTCAGCTAACCGCCCAGCCCAGTGGGCTGGCCAGGCCTTTCAGGCCAGCAGCCAGAGCAGACCCCACCATGTCCCCTGCCAGGCCTGGATCCTACTCGTGGGAATGAAGGTGGGTGTGTGAGCCCAGCTGGGCCAGAGCCCAGGCCCCACAGCCTTCAGCCTGAGACCGGCCATGTGGGCGATGAGTGCTGGGGACCAGGCCAGCGTCCAGTCCTCTTGGCAGACAGAGAGCCACTGTGGGCTGCTGCCGGCTCCTCCCTGGGCTGGAGCCACGTGAGTGTGCATTGTTGAAGTGTGTGAGGATGCATGTGTGGATTCAAGGGGTCTGCATGAGCGTGACTATGTCAGCATGAGCTGTAGAAGTGCGTGTGCCTGCGAGTCCTTGTGAGTGGGCGGCACCCAGTAAATGTCGACGTGAAGCGCAAGGCTGCGTGAGCCTGGCTGTGAGCGTGCGTGAGTGTGGGCGAGTGTGCCCGCACCCTCAGGCAAAAAGACATCTTATTCTTCTTGCCTCCTTGCCTGGTCAGGTGGTCCAAGGCATGGAGTACCCGGGTGAGCGCTCCCTGGGGGTCCAGAATAATTGGCTCCTGCACAGCACACACAGGCCACACATCTGCATCCTAGTAGCCATGGCTAAGCCCCTCACTCTCTTCCTAACAGGATAACCACGAGACCCAGGTGGGGCAGTGGCCGACTTCCTGAGTGCCTCAGGATGAGGGCTGAGTGGGCAGGGGGGCAGGACAAAGGAGGAGCAGGATGTTTCAGAGGGACCTGGGCTCCTGCGGGGAGACAGGAGTCAGGGCAGCCTCAGGTGGCAAAATGATGGTCAGGCTGCCTGGGCACAAGACCCCAATGCCAACACTTCTTGGCTGTGGTACTCTGGGCAGGTCACTTGGCCTCTCAGAGCCTCAGTTACCCCCACCTTCCAGAGGAAGAATGAACGGTCCCTTGGTTCAGGGGTTGTCATGAGGCTGAGAACTCAGGTAGGCCAAGCGCCAGCATCAACACAACAGGCCTCGGGGAAGGGTCTTGTATCACTATCACCCCTTCTCACTCGAGTACCCATCCCTCACCTATGCACCTCCCTTCACACTGCATCCATTCCACCTGCCCAAAAGCCTGGAAGACAGTTCCGGTAACTGATCCCATGTCTCAGATAGCGAAACCAAATCTCTAGGAACATACGGCACCATCCCGAGGCACCTGTGAGTTCCAAACACCTACTGGCCAGCTCCTCTTCCCCGCTGCCTCCCTTGAGGGCCTGGCCCAGATGGCCTGCAAGCTACAAGGCTCCCCCTTATCCCAGCCCACCCAGCAGGAGGAGCTGGCCATGAGGACCACGGGGGCTGTGGGGAGGAGGCCAGGGGTCAGAGAAGCCCCAGGAGGGAGGCGTAGAGTCCCGGCTAGCCTCCCTGCCCAGCTTCGGGCCGCCTGTCAGGCCTGCCCTCCAGCTCCCTGGGGTCACACTTGCAGCAGCTGCTGTTCACAGTGAGAAGCCACTGCAGGGAAAACCACAACCACAGCAGGTCGGAGCCCCAGTCCCGACCCTGGACGGCCAGGCCACAGCACCGTGACGGGGGAATCCATGGTCTGTGTGGTAGACCCAGCTACCCAGTAGCAAACCTGGCACAACGCACCAGATGGTCAGACGGCCCCGACTTCCTAGGACTAAAACTAGTCCTAGGAAAACTCCGCGCCCCAAACTGTATCACTCGGATCCACGGAGGGAGACAGACACCATGAACAGGCACCCTCTCCCACAGCTGCATGACCTCGAGATAAGTCCTCGGTCCCTCTGGGGCTAGAGTCTGCCTACCTACCTCGCAGAGTGGCTGAGCAGTGGTGGGAAGGCAAGGGCTGAAGTAACGGCACAAAAGCAAGGTGTGCTGGCTATTTATAGCCCCCATGCAAATAGGCTCAGGCCCACGGGCCCCAAAGGAAGGCCATTGGCTCAGCCCCAGCTTCACTGATGCTCTGCAGGGCTACGGGGGCAGCAGGGGCTGGACTCCTCACAGCGCTCTGCTCCACGGGGATCACCCCTGGAGCCAGCTGGGACCAGTCAGGCCTGCTGTGGCTGCCTGTGGGCTCCTAACCCCATTCCACTTCTGCGGCCCACAGCGGAGGCAGCCCTCTGAAGCAGAGAGCACTGGACTCGGAGTCAAAGGCTTGGTGTGAATCTCATCTTCGCCACCTACAAGAAGAACTGCCCTTTCCTGAGGCAGCCAATGTACCAGATGCTGGGCTCTGGCCTTCTATAAGCTCACACTATCCCTACACAGACCCGGGAGATGAATATTTTACTGATGAAGAAAATGAAGTTCAGAGAGGTTCAGTGACTTGTCCAAGGTCACACTGCCAGTACATGGCGGAAGAAGGATTTGATGTTGCAGCCCATGTTCTCTCTAGTATGCCATGTCGGGAGGGAGAGGTGGGAGGGGGACAGAGATGGAGACAGATAAATGTGCCAGGAACGGCACACATAAACACACATGCTCCCCACAACAAAGAAAACAGGTAGGAAGGTGAGGTCAAGGAGACAGACACCCTCGCTTGCCCAGGGTCTGCCCACCCACCCCCTGCAGGCTGGTCCCATGCCTGAACTCGAGGAGCCCCCTCCCTTTCTGCATGAAGGGGTTACAGACCCCTCACCTTCTCCCTCCCCACCTGTCCTAGCCACCTGGACCCAGCAGCCTCTGGTGGGAGAGCAGGGTGAGCACAGACCTGAGCCAGTCCAGAGATCTGGGGCCACAGGAAGGCTTGGCCGCCCTGGGTCCCAGGCCCGGGGATGAGGGCCTGCTGACCCTGCTCCCCACCCCACCCAGACCAACAGCCCAGAGGCAAGGCAAGACCAGACCATGCCAGAGCAGGCAGGTCACCTCCTCCAGGGCAAATGGAAACCCGCTCCCAGCCAGTCCAGGGCAGCATGCAAGGCCGGTCTCAAGGTGACCAGTGACCCTGACAGTCAGAGTTCCCCAGGCACAAAGGGTGGCCCTGAAGGGGTGAGTGTACACATGGTACATCCATGTGTGGGCTCATGAGTGTGTGCCAGCAGAGGAGACTAAGGCAGGGGACATGTCTGAGGGGCACCACTGGGAACAGAAATGCATTTTCTAATTTTTCTACAATAATCACATATAACTTGTTTGATAGAGATCTTGTTAAAGGTGAAAAATACAACCCAACAGGCCAAAATGTCTCCAAGAGGGGCCCACGGAGTCTGGCATGCCCACCTCCTCACTGTGCAGAGGGGAAGCCAACGTCACCATCCTGCCATGAGGGACCCGCAGGCCCCAGGCCCAGCCTGGTTCCCCTCCACCCTAGTCCTTCCCTGGTGTGTGGTTCTGCCTTACGGGCCACAGGGTGAAACTCACTAGACAGAAGAATAAACTGAGGCCAGAGGAGAGGCCTTGGGGGAGGGGGCGTGAGCATGGAGGGAGTCTCCCTCAGAAACGCCTGCCAAAGCGACAACAGATGGCAGGCTGAGGTCAGTCAAAGGACGGCGAGCAGAGATCAGCTGTGGTCCCTGTGGGTCTGGGGTCTGGCTCCCTTGAGCAGACCGTTGGGGAGCAGAGGATGTCCCTGACATGCCACGTCATGCAGTCCCCTTCCACACACAGCTGCTGGGCCTTGGGGCCAGCCCATGTCCCCTGCCATGGAAGGCACCACCGTTGCCAATCAAGACTGGGTGGCGAGTGGCAGCAAAGAGGGGGCAGTGTCCTAGGCTCTCCTAGGGATGCAGACCCTGCCGCAGGGAGCCCAGTCAGCCCACACTGGCCTTGAGAGATGAGTGAAGGAGAGAGGAGGAGAAAAGAGGCCTGGGCAGCAGGAGGGAGGGAAGGAGGGCGAGAGGCAGTGTGAGGAGCAGGAGGGTGCAGGGCCGCCCGGCAGAGTTGCGACAGGCCACAGGGGCTGGGCGTGGCGGAAGCTGCCAGGCTGGGCAGGCAGGCGAGTAGGAGCCTGGCTGGGAGGCTGGCCTCCCGGACGACCTTCCCAGACAGAACCAAGTCTAGGGTTGCACAACCCAGGAAATGGGCTGAGCAGGAGACGAAGGAGGCAGGAGGCCAGCGAGCTCCTCACAAGGCCCCTCCACCAAGGCCTGTGCCCCGCCCCTGTGAGACCAGCCTGGGCCTGGGTGGAGAACCAGAAGCTGTGGCTCAGCCTGTGGCCAGGTCCCAGGGCAGAGGATGCTCCCAGTGCCTGCTCCTCCCCAGGACTGGCACCTCAACCTCCGTCAGGGACTCCTCCCCCATCCCCGCCACCCCAGAGCTCTGCTATTCCTCACTCCTCCCCTTCCCCAGCCATACCTCCCAGTCTGGGCCACTGTCACTACTCCTGGTCCCTCCCTCATCCAGCCTCCCCACAGCCTGGAAGCTCCCATGCTCCCACTGCCCTTGACAAAAGCCCATACCTCAGCCTGGAGTGCCAGGCACCCCACACCCTGGCCCTGTCCTTCTCTCCACCTCGAACACCACCTCTGGCTGTTCCATGAACATGTGCCTCACTTTTGAGCCCCAGGTTTTTGCAGATGCTTTTCCCTCGGCCAGAACGTCCCTCTCCTGAACTCCTGTCTATCCTTCCAGGCAGTTCCAAAGGCTGGCCCTGGGGGATCCTACCCCTCCCTGGAAGCCAGCTACTCTGTGCAGGTGTGTGGGGTCGCTCTTATGCCAAGGACCTGGCTTTGCGGTCTGGGTGGGGTCTGCCTCCAGCTCAGTCTTCTCAGCCTGGCTACACATCAGACTCCGCTGGGGTCATTTCAAAACGCCCACTGCTGGTCCCAGCCCAGACCATGGGAAGCAGAGAAGGGAATCAGAGGTGGGGTGGTGTGATTTTACTTTTTGGGGGTTGTAACACCCTAAAAATCCTGGGAAGACGTGAGCCATCTTCCCAGGAAAACGCACATACGCGGCAACATGATTCTGTACCCGAAGGCCCAGCCCAGCCCCAGGTCACCCCAGCCCTCCTCAGGCCCAGCCTGTGAATGCCAAGAAGGTTAAGATACACCAGGCCCTGTCCTCAGGGAGCCCACAGCCTGGTGGGGGGAAAGTCACATAAATATGTAATTACAGAAGAGGGTAAGACCACGAGCCATTCAGGCAGCGAGGAGCGGTGAATGTGGGGGGTGGGAGTTGAGTAGGGGCTGAGGGCTGTTGGCCAGGGTGGTCAGGGAGGACTGGGGTCTGGGGGATGGGGAGCAGCACCACAGGCCCATCCTGCCATAAGCAGAGGGTCTGCAGGGGTATAAGGGGCAGCACTCAGGACCCCGGCTGTCATCAGATTACACCCACCCTGCCAGCACGCATACAGGGGGGAGGGTAGAGGCTCCTCGGAGGCACAACTCATACCAGGCACACGCCTTGCAACACCCAGTTAGTCCACGGATTAGGGAAGCCCTGGGCTCAGCCACAGGGAGGGCTCTGGCACCCCTGAATGGGAACAAAGGCCCCTTCATGGCAGAGCCAGAGCCGGCTCCTGCAAGGACAAGGGGGCCTCTATGAGCAGCCAGGGAGGGGGGCACGTCAGGGCCTCTCCCAGAACACCCATCCACGTGTGCATACACAGGCACACCCACCAGCCCAGACACACACAGTCACACACGAGGAGCCCCGCTCCAAGCTGGACACACACACACACACACACACACACACACACGGATGGACTCAGGGCGAATCATGGAATCAGCCACAGAGTCACACCAAGACACACACAGACAGCCGTGACCACCGGCACATACACACTCCCAAGGTGAGTCAGTAACACTACAGAGAAATAACCCCGCTCACCAGCTCTCATGTCAAACAGACATCTAGGTCCACAGATCACACAGGACACTGATAACCCCTCCATGTGTACACACAGCACGATGAGATCACGTGCACGAGCACATAATGAGCACTCGGGGACAGAGACACTCCAGGCAGGCACAGAGACAAATGCGCAGAAGGACCCACACACACCTGACTAGAGTCTGGTGCCAACCAAGCCCAAATGCAGCTTTTTCTACCACAGTCCCCAGGGCACAATGGATGGGGAGAGGAGAGAGGAGGAGTGGGTGGGAAGACAGCTGGGTGTCAGGCCGGGCTGGGCCTCCCTGCTGAAGGAGGTGGAGAAAGTCTCTCCTGGCCCAGAGCAAAGTCCAAAGTGTGTAAGGAAAGGAGTGGGTTGACCAGGCACATTGCTGGGCAGGCCTCTGCCCACTCCCCACTGAAGGGCTCTGGGAGAAAGTCAGCAGAGGCTGAGGACCAGGTTTGGGGGTCACAGGTGGCAGTTACAGGCCTGCTGCACAGAAGGAGAGGCAGGACTGCACCTGTGTGGGTGGGGGCGGCACGCTGGGCAATCCACACACAACCCCTACTGAGCCTCCAGACTCACTGGGCAGAAATTGTTGAGTAGAGGTGGAGTAGCTCGCCCAAAGCCACAGAGCCAACAGCGCAGCCGCAGGGCAGATGGGGCCCTCTGGTCCTAGACCCAGAACTGCCTAGCTGGCCTCTAGCAGAGCAAGGGTATGTGATTGGGGTGGGTACAGCCCCTCTATCAGCTCCCAGGTAGATGGGTCCCAAGCCTTCTTCTCAGTTCTTTTGTCTGTGCATCCATAGAGGCCTCCTCCTACAGGGAGTCCCCACGATATTCCTAATTGTTGAGAACAATCTTTGTGTTTGGGAGAAGTTAAGATGGCCACGTAACCCTTTTGCCGTCTCCACAAGGTGGGCAGGGCCCAGATGGTGACTCCCCACATTAGGGATTGGGAGAAAGCCTCGAGAGAGGCAGGCGTGTGGCAAGCCATCCCACCAAAGCAAACCAAACCCATTGCCGTCAAGTCAATTCTGACTCATAGTGACCCCACAGGACGGAGCAGAACTGCTCCCTAGGGTTTCCAGGCAGCGGCTTGTGGATTTCAACTGCTGACCGTTTTGGTTAGCAGCCTCTTAACCACTCTGCCACCAGGGCCATCCCACAGTGAGCAGCAAACAAAGGGCCTGGAGAGCTCGGCCTTGGGCTGGATTGGACAGGTCTAGGCTCAGATCTGCTCTGACCTGGGTGCCCTGCAAGCTTGGTCAAACTACCCTGGCGTCTTCACCTATGAAATGGGAACGATCCTGCTCTGCTCATGGGGCTGTGCTGAGTGCACACAGCAGGGACAACACAAGGAAGCCGTCAGCACTGTCAGCCTCACATCTTGCCCTCTCCCACCTGCCTATCTACAGTCGTCCATGGCAACCAGAGAGGCCCCCGAACTTCCTTTTATCAGTGAGAAAGAGGCTCTCTTAAGCCACCCAGCCGAGGGGTACCCTGCTCTGGTCTGCTGCGTGGGGAAGAGACCCAGGCTGGGCGAAGGCAGCCTGATCAGCAACCAGCTGGCAGACTCCAAGCCAGCCACTACCCATCTCAGGGTCTTAGTCCCCGGCCTTGACAATGGGAGACCTCTATGCTTTCTCCAGCCCTTATACTCGAGGACCCTGTGACCCTCCTCCCCCGGCCCCCAGCACCCACATTCCACACCAAGCAGACACCTGATCTGGCCTTGGGTCTTGGCGACTGCCTACTGTGCTATGCCTGTTTACCCAACATGGCCATAGACATGATCCAAAGCTTCCGGCGCTGTTGTGAAAACAGCGGCTCAGCCACCACAAGCCTGCCTGCCCACCCCTCCACAGGCACTGTGGCAGGGACCTTTGCCGGACAGCTGGTGGCCTTCTCTCGTATGCAGTGCAGCCCAGCACTGTACGCAGGGTCTCTCAAGCTTCCCACCAAAGGCCCGCTGAGCACTCTCCTTCCATTCTAGGTCTTTGCTCTCAGCCCAGACCCTCCTGAGTTCCAGGCTCATGGGTCTACCTGCCTGCCTGACCTCACCATGTGGACGTCTCTAGGGGCCCCCAAACGTCCCTCCATCCAAAGTGCTCCTCATCTACTAGCTACCCCAGTGCCCGCCCGGGTGCTCAGGCCAGACCCGTGGGGGTGGGTCTTTATCCTCCCGTTCCTGCCCACACACCAATGCTACCATTTCTGCCTCCGTGTCTATCCTGAAACCCTCTTTTCTCTCCACCCACTGGCCACCGTCACCCTCCCCGGGTCTCTGCATCAGCCTGCACCCTGCTCTTCTCCCCTACTCTGGCTCCACAGTCCCTCTGCCCCAGCAACTAGAGATGTCTTTTAAGCAGATCTCATCGCTTCCTGCCGAGTCAACCAATGTTATCTACCGCCCCTCTGATTGGCTCCCCCTGGGCTGCGAGGCCGGCCGGCCCCACCCAACCTGCCCTCTTTACCTCTCAGACCTCCACGGCCGCTGCCTCCCCTCACTCTGTCCCAGCCAAAATGACCCCTTTTTGGTTCCCTGAGCAGCCAAGTTCCTGCCCACTTGGGAGCATCTGTGCTTGCTGTTCGTCTTCCTGGACCACCCCCCACAACACACACACACCGGCTCCTTCTCATCATTTGGGTCTCAGATAGATACTTCCTAACCCACCCATTTCACAGACAAGACAATTGAGGCTCAAAGCAGTCCAGCTCTGCCTCAAGAGGACATAGCTTGTAAACGTCAAATAAGGATTCAAAGCCGGTCTCTCTGATGACTGCAGGGGTCCTGCTCCTAAACCTTCAGGATGCCCTCACTCACACTCACCACCCAGCCCCCAGTGATCTCCAGCCCTCCAGCTTTCCAGCCCCTGCCGAGTACACTACCATCATTACCACTCTTCAATGCCCAAGACCCCAGTTTCTCGGCCTGGAACAGTGAAGGCCGAAGCTCAGCCCAACCCTCACTGGGCTGACCTTCTAGGTGTCCCTGGGGCAGGCAGGGCCCTGCCACCAGCTGCCATCTGCCAAGGATATGTGTATGTACTGTATATATGCGGAGATTTCTAGCTCTCTCCCACACCGCTCCTCCAGCCTCCATCAGCCCCAGATGCCCACCTCCGTCCCCAGCCCAAAGACTGACTCCTGGGTTCCAAAGGGTAGGCAAGTTGGCAGCAGGGCTTACCACCCACCCCCTTTTCCCAGCCTTGGCTACTCCAAGCCCAATGGTCTGCAGGGGGCCAGGGCAGCAGAGTGGGGCCGAGGGGAGGCCTGAGGGGGCAGCAGGCAGCTGTGGACTGCATTTCCTTCCCTGCATCCATTTGTCATGAGATCTACTTTTCTCCCTTTGAAAGGGAGTGAGGGGGAGAGGAGCAGGAGGGGGCTGGGCTGCTGAGTGGGAACAGCTGCCATCCTGGGGCGCCTCTCCTCAGAGGACATGGAACCTATTGAACTGACAGAACCCCTCCCCGTCCTCGGCACTGCTGCTGGAGGCAGAATCGAGAGGGAATGAGGGAAACAGAGACGGGGCTTCTCAGCCAGCTCTGCAGCCACCTGGCCCTGGGACAGCCCCCAGCCCGTCAGAAAATAATAACCTGCTTCAGTGCCACTTGCCTTTTTCTGAACAGTCATCATCATCTGGGGGCTAAGTACTTTACATAACTACAGTTTCCATCATTAAATACTTGCAGTGTGCTAGGCCCAGTGCTAGCTACTTTGCATACATTGTCTGTTGTTTGCTGTATACCACCACCATATCCCATTTATCAGATGGCGAAACTGAGGTGCTGAGCGCAAAGGCAAGTGCCCAGGTTCGCACAGCTGCCTGGAGCTGCTTAATTCCAGAGACGCAGCCCAGCCACTCACAGGAAGGCCAGCCTGTGGCCAGGGTTAACACTCTGAACCCGGCTTACAGGCTTGGAGCAAGGGAGGGGCCGGGGCGTGGGGGCTGCAGGGAACCTCATGGCCTCAGCCTCCGCCCCTCTCCTTGAGCCTCCAATAAGGCCTGACCCACCTGCCTGCCTTCTAGCCCCACCAGCCCTGGCAGGGGAAAGCCTGGTCAGTCAGCCTAACCCACTGGCCAGCTGCGGCTCCCCTCGGCAGGCAAGGCGGGGGCAGGGCAAGCCGTGGACAGAGGGCTGGTCAGTCCCATTCTGAAACCACTTCCTGGGCAGCCCAGAGGAAGTCAGCCTCCAGAAACGCCTTAGACGGACAGGCCTCTCCTTCCCCTGGGCCCAGGCCTTGAAGAGTGGACAGATTCCCCCTCCCTAGGAGAAAAGCACCCTGCCTGCCTCCCAGTCCCCAGAGCCTGGCAACTCCACTCCCACCAGGCATGGACACTGAAAGGGACAGAGGGGCCAACGGGACCCCCCACCCACTGCCGAGCACCTTGGCCCCACGACCACAGGCAGCCCACTTCCTCCTCTGTGGCAGCAGCTACAAACAGTGCCAGCACAGCTGGCAGGGCCTTCCCCCACACCCCATGCGCCCCCGTACTAAGCCCTGGTCAGCCTGGGGGCCTGTTAAATGCCTGGGCAGAGCCCACCTCCCAGTGTGGCCCAGCCCCCTCACGGCCCTGTGGTCACAACCACACCTTAAAGCTCACCTTCAGGTGCCAGAAACAGACTGGCCTGGCTGGGCTGTAACCCTGACCAGAGGCCCTCCATTCCTGGCCCCAGAACAGGCAGTGTGGTGTGTTTGGGCAGGCGTCTGAGTGCACGGATGATGGTAGAGACTGGGAGAGCATCTGTGTGTGTCTGAGTGTGCCCATTCATGTGAACACCTGTGTACAAATGTGTGATGTATGTGCAGGCAGGTACATAACCCCCTTTTCCCCTCGCCCCCCACCGTGGGCACTTGTGGGTCTGTGTCTGCAGGCATACATGCCAAGCACAGCCTCCATTTCTGTATCCCTGTGTGAGCACATGTATGTCTATGCAGGCTAGCTAGGTGATGTTTCAGAGCCCTGGTGGCACAGTGGTTAAGAGCTCGGCTGCTAACCAAAAGGTCAGCAGTTCAAATCCACCAGCTGCTCCTTGGAAACCTTATAGGGCAGTTCTACTGTGTCCTACAGGATTGCTATGAGTTGGAATCGACTCAATGGCAATGGGTTTAGATGATGTTTGGGAGTTTAAAGTGGGCTGGCTGTAAGGCTAATTAACTGAACTTCTTAGGGAATGAGGCCCAGAGCTGGGAGAGGCTGGTTCACCTGACCTCAGGTAGCAGGGGCCCCACAGCCAGCCAAGCCACATTGCTTCCTCCCCACCAGGTTTAAGACCCAGAGAAGGCCCTGTCTTTGTTGTGCGCCTGCCCCAGGAGGGCAGGCCCTGAACCCCTGCTCCTCAGAGCCAGGCACAGGGAGCCCAGATCCCACCAGTCTACTCCCAGGCACCTAGGACCCTGCAGGTGCCTCGCAGCCAGTAAGGGTGAGAGTCGGGGGCTGATGAGGGTGGGCTCCTGAGGAAAGATCACTGCTATCCCCCTACTATCAGTTCCTAGGTTCCAGGTGCCCTCAGTAACCCCTCCACCCCCTCAGAGTCAATGAGACCCAAGACACTCAGTGGGTAACTCCCAGGGCTGTTCTCATTGCAATGGGGGTTGAAGCAGGCGAGGCTGTTTGCAAAGGGAGGAGTTTCTAACTTCACGAGGGGCCTCAGGGAGACTGTATTCCCCCCCAACATTCCTTAGAGGCTCTGCCCAGCTCACCCCTGAATCTGGAGGGCAAGGAGAGGGATATAGAGTCCCTCCTGGGGCCCTAGAGAGGCTGGGGGGCTTAGAGAGGGGACTGGGGTATGGAACAGAGCTCAGCTGTGCCAAGAGCTGGAAGACCCAGTTCCATTTTCAGCTCAGCCTCCAACCCTTTGTGGGGGCCAGGGCAAATCCCTTTCCTTGTGTGATGATATGGACAGCCTGAGGCAGATACAAGGGGCCTTGGAAGTGCTGATACATCCACTCCTAACCCTAGGCTCACATGACCTTCTCTCTAACTCACCAGCAAAGTGTCACCACCCCTTGCCCCAAACCACTGGTGAGTCCCAGGCCTCCAAGCTCCAAGACCAAAGCTATCCCCAGGCCAGAAGCCAGTGTCTGGGCAGGGAGCCCCCAGTGGGCAGGGCAAGCCACTGCCTTCTCTGGGCCCCCAGGTCCCACCGCCAGAGCAAGGACTCTGCGAGCCCCCGTTACTCCCGTCCTACAGTGGGAGGGAAGGAGCCCAAGGAGGAAGGCTGCCCCTGAACACTGTCCGTCTGTCCATCTACCTAAGAGGACCTAGTCTCACCTGCGGCTCCCAGCTCCTGCTTGTACCTAGTCCTTGCTCGTGCTGCCGCTGCCCCGCAACAATCACCAGGAGAAGCCGGCCCGCTGCCCTCACCCGGGGCCAGTTCCCAGCAGACCTGCAGGGACAGGAGAAAACAGCTGAGCCAGGAGGTGCAGCCAAACAGGCTTTCCCCATTGGTCAGCCCCAGCATGGCTGACACAGGCCCAGTTCATCCTTGCCTGGCTCTGAGACCTCCAGCCTCTCTGGACTCGGTTTCCTTTTCTGTGAAATGAGGTGTTGGGGTCAACTTTTCCTGGGCAACGATGATGTGTCTACCCCGTGCTAGGGCGCGGAACATTGTGTTCCTGCCCTCGGAGCGTTTCCAGCCTGGCGGGGAGGCCGTCAGACACACACAAGAAGGACGTTCCTAACCCTGCAGGCTTGGGGGACCTAGGGTACAATCAGGCACCCCTACCATGTGGCCTCCAGCAACTCCTCTGAGCATTTTTTTCTCATCTTCAAAATGGGGAGAATACTGGAACACACTTCCCTGGGTGGTTCTGAGGCTCCAGTGATGTGACATGCTGGTCCTGTGCTAGACTCATATTGGGAGTGTCAGATATGAATAGTAACACCTTTTCCTTCCTTGTTTGGCACCTTATAGCTAAACAGTGTCAGGGGCCTGCAGTCACAGCTCCGAATGACCCCCCACCACCTTCTCCCCCCTCGCTGCTGCTGAGACTAGGGGTGGGGACAAACAGGGCTGGGTGCTAGGGGCTCCGTCAGCTTCTGCTTCCTCCCACAAGCAGCCTGGTCAAGGAGGTGGGAAGCTAACATCAACAGACACATCCCAGGCAGGAAATGGGTTGGTGACTCTCCGGGTTTCCATTAGCCCTGCTCCCAGGAGAATGGGAATCAAACAGCTGGATGGGAGGTCACCAAATAAGACTTAACATGTGCTGAATATTCATTACAGGCCAAGGCTGTGATAAAGGACCCTTGACACGGGAACCTTCTCCATTCTGCACATAAAGAAACTGAGCCTTAGGCCGAGCTCAATTTCTTGCTCTTAAGAGGCCCAGCAAGTAATGGAGCCCAAGTCTTTTCTGGTTCCGGAGTCCAAGATCTTGGTCACAACACTACAAATCCCAAGACTTTCCCCCAGTGCCTGTCAACTTGGGGGAGTGCAGGAAGGTGAGGGGTGGGGGCTGAGCCTTCCCAGGCTCCCCAGGAGCCAGGGCTGGGCTTGGGGCCTGCTGTGCGCACACTCACACCCTTGCAGCCCACCATATGCTCACGCCCTCTCCCCCACCCCACACTGTTACCCAGAGCGCAGGCACCACACACCTTGTCACACCCCCTCCTGCTACCGACACCCACACCCAGGCACTCTCGGTTCCCCACAATCACGGTCACTCCCCCAGCACACGCACCTGCAGTTTCATATAGTCAGACTGTGAGTCTCCCATCAGTCATCGGACATCGTAACCCCACACCGCCACTGACTCGCCCCCAGCCACGGCCCTGTCACACACTGGATCCCTCACACTAATGGCTGACCAAACACCTCCACATCTCTCTCTCACACACCCACCCACCCACACACCCACACACACCCACCCACACACACCCACACACACACACACAGCCGCCCTCTGCCGGCCTGTCTGCCACACCCCAGCTCAGTCTACAGAAGGAAGGAGGAAACCCAAGGGACCAGTCCCCTCCCTTGGTGACCAGGTCAGCCTGGTTACAGTGGCTCAGTGACAAACGGACAGAATTACATGCGTGTGTGCACATACTCATATGCACACATGAGCCTGGTGGACTGGCACCCCAATATCAGGGGCTCCCTCAATAAACAGCTTAAATGTACGCAGCGTGCAGCTCAGGACCCTTTAGACACACAGGGACTCATACACGCATACTTCAACACACAGGGCGAGTCCAGTAACAAAGAACACACCAAGACAGGGTTCACACCCAGTTACAAAGGCCTCACACAGAGCCTCAGGGCACACAACCAGACACACACACACACAGGCAAGTCCCACACGTGAAAAAGGACACACACACAGGCAAGTCCCAGAAACACTGACAACACTCAAGCAGATCTAGACACACAACATACCTACTCGCCCAGACACCGGCGACTCAGCAAAGGAGACAAGGTCCATGCATACAGGATGGGGGTCAGAGGAGAAGGGACCCCTCCCCACTCACGCCAAATCCCCAGGTTTAAATGGGAGGCTCAGTGGGGCTCTCCCCTTCCCCAGGTGGGGGAGTTGGGCAAGTGGGGCAGTTCTGACAGTGCAAATCTCCTGCCTCCCTCTGGGACCGGGAAGGCACTCCCGCCCCCGCTGTCCCCTTCCCTCACCTGGCTGGGTCCCCGCCGGAGATGGCGCCTGGGCAGGGGAGGGGCCGGGGACCGATGAACCAGGCAACTGCCCCCAAGGGAGGGGGTTAAGAGGGGCAGAAAGGTGGAGTGGAGGCTAGAGCCACGCCCAGTCCAGAGACTGAAAGAGAGAAGAAGTGAGACAGAGACTGAAAGAAGAGGTAGAGCGAGGAGGAGGTGCCGCGCGGGCCAGGGAGGGACACAGGTGCGGGAGGCGAGGCCCGGCGGGCGGCCTAACTTAGTTCGGCTCCGTGGTGGAAAATGCGAGGCAGCAAGACAGGCAGGGGCCGCGGAGGGGGCGGAGGGTGTGAGCTGGGGGCGCGGCTCCCGGAGGACAGGACCAAGGGGGCGAGGAGTGGGGGCGATGAGGCACACGGAGAACCAAGGACAGACAGGACTGGGGAGATGCGGACAGGGGAACACAGAGAGAGTGGGGACAGACCGACGGACAGAGAGCCCCAGAGAGATTCGTGAGGGACACTCAGAGGGGCTGGGGACACACAATCGGGTAGAGGAGCCGGCAGTCGAAGGACTAGAGGGCCTCGGCTCCCACCGTCGTATGGAGAGACGGAGGCACCAGCAGATCTCGGCGCGCGGCGGGACTTTCGCCGCCTACGGCTCAGTTTCTAGATTTCGGAAAGGGGAACCGGAGGCGGGGGGCGGGGGGAAGGGAGGGATGGCGCGCCCTTTGGGTAGCCCCGATTCCGCGCCGGGGCCCAGCCCTCACTCACCTCCGGGCGCCGGGCCAGGCGCCAGGGGTCTCGGCGGCTGGGGTCTGGCTCCTGGCGCGCCTCTGGGGCGCGCGAGGGGGTCGGAGGTCGGTGTGGGCCGACCCGAGCCGGCCCGGCGGCCAATGAAACACTACCCGGGTCTCGGCGCGGTGGGCGGACGCCGGGGGTCGCTCAGGGGCTCCCAGCAGTCGCCGCCTCCTGCTCTGGTGCCGCCGCACACGGAAGTGCAAGGGGGCGGGGCGGCGCGACCTCACCCAGGTGCCGGCCGGCCCCGCCCCCACGCGGGGCCCGCCCACCAGGGCCCGCCTCCGGCAGTCCCAGCCCTTCGGAGGCCTCGCCCCCTCCAGCTCCGAGCCCGGGGTCCAGAGTCTTTCCGCCTTCCTCTGTGCGGGTCGGAGTCTTGGGCGTCTCTGCCTTCTTTCGCACACTTCACCCTCCGCCCGTCTTTAGTGCGTGCAGACACCTCAGAGGGTGTCCTATTTTACAAAGGAGGACGCTCAGGCCCAAAAGGGGCGCCCCATTCACTCCGGCACACTGGGGCCCGAGAGGCGCCGGCGGGGGTTCCCCGGCTCCTTGCGCCCGCGCCCACGCCCACGCCCACGCCCGGGACTCCCCGTCGGCCAGCTGGCCCATCTTGCCCCACCTCAATCCTTCTCTTGCTGTTGGCTGGAGCGCGGACGCAGCCGGGCTCCGCGCCCGCCAGGCCTGCCCTTAGAGATGGAGCCGGGAAGACTCCAGGGCAGGAGGCTCTAGCGGGTCCCGGTTGCTAGCCAAGCGGTTCTGGGAGCTTCCCCGATCTGGACCCCCCCGCCCCGCCCCAGTCCACCGCTCTTCTGCCCTTATGTTAGGAAGCTCCTGTTGCCCCCGCAGGTGCCCGAGCTTCCTTTCCAAACACGGAACCTGGTTGTCGGCCATAATTCATTCATTCACTCATTTATTTATTCACTGAGTGTTCTCTGGGCCCAAGGCCTGGGGACTGAGTGGGCCCCAGTAAGTCCATTGCCCTGCCGGCAAAGCTCACAAAGCTGTTAGCCCTGTACTCATCCAAAGAAACATCACTTTCCAAAAGGCAAAGAAGACGGTTCCAGGTCCGAGGTCTCTTGAGGGACCACCTAGAGGGGATAGGAAAGGTCTGAACAGCTTTTCCGTGCTGAGGCCAAAGGGATGGAAGTGGGGGGTAATCCCTGAGGAGGCCTGAGCTGAGCAAGGGGTCCATGGCAGAGAGAGGTCAAGGCTAAGACGTGGGTCTTCTGAAGGGGTGGAAAGGTGGTAAAGGCTGTTACAAGAGGTGGGATGACTGGATCAAGTGGGCTTCTTGGGGGATAGATGGGACAGAGGGGCTGCAGGAGAGGGGAGGGGCTGGGTTGGCCGACAGAGGGGCTGATTGTTGTTCAGGTGGGAGGACCCCTGGCTGGGGTCAGGGCTTGTGAGTAAAGGGGCGGGGCTGCAGGCCCGTGAGGGGCATGGTGGGGGGAGGGTCTAGTGAAACCCCTGGGGATGGACTGCCTGGGAGAGAGGACGATCCTAAGTCCTGTTTGCAAATGAGGTGGTAGTCAGGTAGTCTGGGCTGAAGACAGAAGAACAATAACTCTTCCCAAGTGGGGTGAGGCAGCTGGGGCAGGGGGTGGGGGAGTTGGGGAGCAGAGGCTGGTGCCCTACACCATCAGAAGAGGAAGGACCCAGTTTGAAAGCCGGATAAAGTCCAAGTTCCCAGCCCTGACGTCTGTCCCTCATCCCATCAGGATGAGCTCTTTCTACCAAGTTGGACACCTCTGGCTACACTGGACTACCATTGGGAAAATAGCCTTGCTCCTTCTCACCTCTAGGGCTTTGTACATGCTGTTTCCTGGGCCCAAATGCCATTTCGCACCCCCACCCCTCACCCCTCTACTTGTCTTAGTTGTGTCCACTCAAATGCCACTCCTCCCTGATGTCCATTTTGAATCTGTGTCCTATCCCTGAGCTAAGAGGCCTGTCATGGATTGAATTATGTCCCCCCAAAAATGTGTGTATCAATTTGGCTGGGCCATGATTCCTGGTATTGTGTGATTTTCCTGTATGTTGTAAATCCTCTATGATGTTAATGAGGGAGGATGGGTGGCAGTTGTGTCAGTAAGGCAGGACTCAATCTACAAGATTGTATTGTGTCCTGAGGCAGTCTCTTGAGATATAAAAGAAGTGAGCAGAGAGACAGGGGGACCTCATATCACCAAGAAAGCAGTGCCAGGAGCAGAGCGCTTCCTTTGGACCCGGGGTCCCTGCGTGGAGAAGCTCCTAGTCTGGGGGAACAATGATGAGAAGAAGGCCAACAGGGAGAGAAAGCCTTCCCCTGGAGCTGACGCCCTGAATTTGGACTTTTAGCCTACTTTGACTGTAAGGAAATAAACTTCTCTTCATTAAAACCATCCACTTGTGGTATTCCTGTTGTAGCAGCACTAGATGACTAAGACAGGGCCATATATATTGGGGTGTTTCGTGTCCTGGTTTCCCCACCCCCACCCCCAGCCCCGGCTTCCCGGGGGTTGGGCTGGAGGCTAGAATGAGCAAGGTGAGCTTCAGGTGACCTTTGCCCCCCTGAGATCAGGTTTCCTTTCTGGCTCCTCCCTCCAGGTCCACAACAGCCAACTTGGCCTCTCCTTCAACATCACCAATAGGCCACAATGTGCCAGGGACTGCCGGGGGAGGATTGACCTTTGGGGAGTTCCAGGTCCAGCCACCAGACCTTTGCTTCCTGCTGTTCACCTTGGAAAATCGAAAAGAAGGAAAAGAAAACAGTGGCCATCACTGACAGGCGCTTGCCCAGAGCCAGGCCCTGAGCCGGGAGCAGGAGGTGTGTAGTCTGACCAGCCCTCAGGACCTCGTGAGCTGAGAGCCACTATCGGTGCCAGTTTTAGTGATGAGCAAACTGAGGCTCAGAAAGAGGTGAAGCCACTTGCCTAACGGTGCACAGCCAGCAAATGAAAGAAACAGGATTCAAACCAAGGTCTGCCTGTCTCCAAAGCCCATGCTTTAATAGGAGGTTCTTAATCTCAGCACTACTGACCTTTGGCACAAATAATTATTTGTTATGGGGGTCATCCTGTGCACCGTAAGAAATTTAGGGGTATTCTTGGCCTCTACCCACTAGATTCCAGTAGCAATTCCCCAAGTTGCCACAACCATAAACGTCTCCAAACATTGCCAAATGTCCCCAGGGGGGTGAAATCACCACTTGTTGAGAGCCATGCTTTAGAGCTGGGCTGGTGTTACAGGAGCAAGAAGGATTTAGACACCAGGAAGCATCTTTCTGGCCCTCAGGATTATGCAGACTCACAAGTTCAGGGTCTGCGAGCACCTCCGTGACTTTCCCCTCTGGAGACTCCCAGGGGAAGTGTGGTGTACTTAGAGAGGGAGCAGAGGGGCTGAGGCTGTGCAGGTCACGCTGTGGCCAGGGCAGAGAAGGGATGCAGGTAGGCTTCCCTCCAGAGACGGCCCTGGACCCAGGGGGAACCGGCCTGCATGGGGCCCAAGAAGTCTGGGCCAAGCTTGGCTGGAGCCATCCTGTACCCTGGAGCTGCTCCTGAGTACCTAAGGGATGGAATTGGGGGAGGGGGCACTCCAGATGCTTGTGCCCCTATAACCTGCCTGGCATTGACCGAAGAAGGGCCCACTGAAGCCTAGGAGCAAGTCCTGGCTGTGCTACTTGCCAACTGCATGACCCTGGGCAGGTGACCATCCCTCTCTGAGCCTCAAGTCCTCACCTATGAAAGGGGGCTAATGACAGACCCATCTCAGGGGCTGAGTAAAGATTAAGTGAGATGATGTGTGCAGTGCTTCAGCCAAGGTGGGTGCCCAGTGGGGGCTCAGTCCACACTGGCCAGACTTACTGGGAATGGTCACTGTGCCAAGTCACAGGCTGTCATTTGTGGAAGAGCTCTCGAAAGCCTTGAGCAACATGGGGGTAAATCCCCAAACAGGGCTGGGCCCAGAGCAGGCACCCAGAAGTGGTATTTTCCCTTCCTCCTCATCCAGGTTTGCAGCCAGGGAAATGGGTGGATCAGGGGTAGCACCGGGCAGAGTCCAGACTCCCACCCTCAGTGCCCACCTGGGCTGTCCAAAAGAGGGTCAGTCTGACTCCTGCTGCCGTTGTCTCGCCCAGAGGCATGAACCCTTGGTGCCCCGAGGCTTCTCCTCAGGAAGTCCAGGATTCGGCCAAGCAGCCTGGGGTCCATCCAGATGTGGGCAGGATGGGTGCCCTACCTGCTCCCTGCCAGGAGCTTGTCCTTGTCCTAGCCTCTTCCTCACTGGGCCCCTCTGCTTCTCGCTCACTGTGTCTCTGTGTGTCCCTATCCCCTCCCTGATGCTCTGGCTGCCAGAGGCATTCCCATCATACCCAGAGCACTGGCTGGCCAAAAGGAGAGTGGGTTCATGTTTTTGGAGCAGGAGGCCCAGGCCAGCCAGGATGGTGCACCTGGGCAACTGCTGGGGATGTCAGGGCCTGGAAGGGTCCAGCTGGGAGTAGTGAGGGTGGAGAGGGCACCTGCAACATGGTCCAACCTGAGGCCAACCCTTGGGCCACCGTGATGGTCATCAACAGGGGTATCAGCCTGGGGCACAGGGTGGGAGGAGGGTAAGGGCAGGTGGGAAAAGCAGTGGCCTTGGGGCCAGGGCCACATGGCAGGGAAGTGCCAGGTCAGGGGGCCGGAGGGCCCGGGTTCACATCCTGGCTTTGCCATGGACCTGTGACTTAACTGTGCTTCCAGTTCCTGGTCTGTCCAATGGAGACTATAATAATATCATCCTCATGGGGTTGTTGAGAAGATTGAAGAGATCAAGCTCCTGAGGCACTAGTAGCAAAACTCAATAATCCAAGTTGTTGTTAACTCCCAAATAAAGGCTTGGTGAGAGTGGGCTAAGGGTCTCCAAGCTCCTTCCTCAATAAATGTATGTTTGTGTGAAACCCGAGAAATACCTGGATAGACAAGGGGAAGGTGTTCTCAGAGAGTGCAGGGCACAGGGCTGTCCCGCGGCTCTCACAGGCCAGCACAGCCCCAGCTCTACGCTGGAAACCCCTCCTGGCTCCTTTGCCCACCTGCCCCCCACAAAGGAGTGGGAGGCAGGTGGGCCTTGGTGTCTGGGGCAGTCAGGAGTGACAGCTATCCCCTCGGCACAGAGTCCCTAGGAGTTTCCAGCTCTCCTCTTACCCTCATTCGTCTGTTCCCTTTCCCCGGACCCCCCTCAGCCCGCACCCGCCCTGCTCCGACGTCTCACACTAGGCTCTGGCACCTAGGGGTCCGGAGGGCTCCGTTACCACAGGCCCCGGGCCTCACCAGCCCCCTTACCTGCCCGCGCCTTAGTCGCCTCCGCAGAGATGGCTCACTGCGCCCAGCTTGGCCCGTGGGAAGCTGGGGAATGGGGGTGCCCTTGGGCTGGATGGCGGCCTTTCGAGGTGGAGAGGATGGGTAGGACCGCCAGCACACCAGAGTCCCCCGCACCGCACAAAGACCTCATCCCCACCCAGACAGCCGCGCTCTCCCGCGGCCACCGCGCACTCCGCCCAGCAGGCACAGCTCCGGTGCACCGGTACAGACAAGCCCCGTTCCCACCCTC
>NW_004443937.1:31646598-31749589 GCF_000243295.1 Trichechus manatus latirostris | reverse complement strand
CCCACCCCGCCCCAGGGAAGCCTTTCCAAGCCGGGGGCGGAGGCGCCCTCCCAGCCGCTGACGCAAGCCGGGTATAAAAGACCCGGCTCTATTCCCGGGTCGGGCAGCCACCTGGCCGCTGGAGGGGTGCCGCCACCTGGGCCCGGGCGCCAGGCGGCGGCCTCCCCTGCCATTGGTTCCGTCCAGGAAAGTGTGGGAGACTTGAGCACACTCATTTCATGGACTGCGCAGCCGATGCGAGGATCATTTACAACCCCGCAGCCTGCACCGCAACTGGGAGCCTCTGAAAAGACCTCAAGAACAAGGGGGCATGGATAGGAGATGAGAGGAGGTTGTTCTGATGAAAAAGTAATATATTTCCAGTTCATTAGAGCAAACAAAGAAAGACAAGTTTACAGAAGTAGAAATCTCCTATAACTGCACCCATAATTTCATATTCTCTTTCTCGTCTCTCTCATTCACAGGCTGCCCATAAACACCTACCCTCCACACTGTTATTGCATCTTAGAAATTGTTCTGTTGGGAGGATGCAATCAGGGCAGGCTTTCTGAAGGACATGGCTATGAGGCATTCAGAAACTGAGCAGAGCAGCCTGGGACTCAGGACCCTTTAATTGTTTTGCCTTGGTACTGGAATGGAGGGATCCTAGGCCTCTGACCCAGACTTCACTCCCAGTTTGCCAACTACTCTTGGCAGTGGGCAGTGCCCAGAGAGAAGTGGTTGGGCCAGTTGGACCAGCAGAGCCTGAGCACACAGCCAGCAGCCTCCACCCCAGGTCTTCCTTGGGGAGTGAGAGGCCGTGGGGCACCAGGACCCCCCTGCCAACTGACTCACCATCCTCCCACACACGGCCGCATCAAGCCCTTGCCTCTGCCCAGGCTGTGCTTTGCCCCTGAATTGTACTTCTAATCAAGCTTGTAGCATTCTAACAAGGCCCCAGGTAAATGGTCCTCCTCCAAGGAGCCTTCCAGATCCCTGCCCCTGACCAAAGAGGTCTTGTGCTTCCTGTTAGCTGTTCGGTGCCATTGAGTCACTTCCGACCCATATCGACCCTATGCACAACAGACACAGCAGTGCCCAGTCCTGCACCATCCTCACCATCGTTGCTATGTTTGAGCCCATTGTTGCAGCCACTGTATCATCGAGGGTCTTCCCCTTTTTTGCTGACCCTCTACCTTACCAAGCATGATGTCCTTCTCCAGGAACTGGTCCCTCTTGATAACATGTCCAAAGTAATCGAGACAAAGTTACCCTACCCTTACTTTTCTAAGAAGCATTCTGGCTGTACTTCTTCCAAAACAGATTTGTTCGTTCTTCTGGCAATCCATAGTATATTCAATGTTCTTCACCAACGCCATAACTCAAAGGCATCGATTTTTCTTTGGTCTTCCTTACTCATTGTCCAGCTTTCACATGCACATGAGGTGATTGAAAATACCATGGCTTGGGTCAGGCACACCTTAGTCCTCAAGGTGACATCTTTGCTTTTTAACACTTCAAAGAGGCTTTTTGCAGCAGATTTGCCCATTGCAATACAGTGTTCGATTTTTTGACTTCTGCTTCCATGGGTGTTGATTGTGGATCCAAGTAAAATGAAATCCTTGACAACTTCAGTATTTTCTCTATCTATCATGATGTTGCTTATTGGTCCAGTTGTGAGGATTTTTGTTTTCTCTATGTTGAGTTGTAATCCAAACTTTAGGCTGTAGTCTTTGATCTTCATCAGTAAGTGCTTCAAGTCCTTTTCACTTCCAGCAAGCAAGGTTGCATCATCTGTATATCACAGGTTGTTAATTAGTCTTCCTCCAATCCTGATGCCGCCCACGTTCTTCTTCATATAGTCCAGTTTCTTGGATTATCTGCTCGGCATACAGATTGAATAACTATGATGAAAGGATACAACGCTGACTCAAACACGTTTCCTGACTTCAAACTACGCAGTATCCCTTTGTTCTGTTCGAACCACTGCCTTTTGGTCTATGTACAGGTTCAGCACGAGCACAAAATCACGGGTGGATTAACCAGTAAGCAAGGTATGCACTGGTTTGCTTTGAGCAAGGTATTTACTTGCTAATCTGTGGTGAGCTATTTCACATGGTTTTCACTACATCTTTGATGTGGTGGGGACAAGTGAAATTGTGCACTGCATATTGGTGGAAAGGCACAATTGGGCCCAGGCATACCTTGCGTATTGGGTAATGCAGCCCTGAGCACAATTAAGTGTCCTTGAATTTCCATTCCTTGCAATGTTATCCACAATTTGCTATGATCCACACAGTCGAATGTCTTTGCATAGTCACTAAAACACAGGTAAATATCTTTCTGGTATTCTCTGCCTTCAGCCAAGATGCTTCTGACATCAGCAATGATATCCCTTGTTCCACGTCCTCTTCTGAATCCAGCTTGAATTTCCAGCAGCTCCCTGTTGGTGTATTGCTGCGACCGTTTTTGAATTATTGGCAGTGCGATGGATCACTTTTGTTTGGCTGTTCTCTCTATGGTCTTATAATTCCCACCCAGGTGATTGGGCTGGATTGTGCAGATAGGGTAATTGTGGCCCACCAAAGGGATTGGTCAGTTTTGCCATCCCACTGGGTTTGAAATGAGCCACCCCAGAAGCAGGAAAGAGAGGATCCCACCACCACTAAGGAAGAACAGCCAGGAGTGGAGAGTGCATCCTTTGGTCCCGGGATCCCTGTACTGAGAAGCTCCTGGAACCAAGAGACAGACTGAGAAAGACAGCTGTAGCACTAAAGACAGCGAGAAGCAATGGCAGAGACCTGGCAGCAGGAGATGGCGTGGTGGGCTTCCGCGCCCACATAGAGAGAAAGCTGAGTGCCTTTGGGCACAGGCTGAGGGCCAGCGAGAGGCACGCCTGTGAGCAAGGCAGGGATGAGGCTGTCTTGATGGAAGAACTGTATCCTGAGTGTTCCTGAGCCTGAACTGTAACTGTTACTTCTCTAATAAACCCCATAATTGTGAGTATTGTCTGTGAGTTGTTTGTGGACATTGCAATGAATTATTGAACCCAGCAGAGAAGTAGAGAGTACTGTGCGAGGGACCCTTGGTGACAGAATTGGTAAAGATGGCAAAGAGAGGAGGCATGTCTGACCTCAGCCTCATAGGAATCAGCCTTGGGCTATTGATCTTGCTTCTCCTTCCCTCTTGTGAATTTAGGGGAGGTCAGACAGTGCCCTCGTGTCATTCTTACAATTATCTTCAGTATTTTACTTCATGTGATATTAATGACATAGTTCGATAATTTCTGCATTCTACTGTATCACCTTTCTTTGGAATGGGCACAAATATGGATCTCTTGCAGTTGATTGGCCAGGTAGCTCTCCAAATTTCTTGTCAGAGACGAGTGAGCACTTACAGCATTGCATCCCGTTTGTTGAAACATCTCAATTGGTATTTTGTCAATTCCTGAAGCCTTCTTTTTTGCCAATGTCTTTAGTGCAGCTTGAAATTCTTCCTTCAGTACCATCAGTTCTTGAGTTCTTGATCATATGCTACCTCCTGAAATGGTTGAACGTCGACCAATTCTTTTTGGTACAGTGACTCTGTGTACTCCTTCCATCTTCTTTTAATGCTTCTTGCATTATTCAAATTTTTGCCCATAGAATCCTTCAATATTGCAACTCAAGGCTTGAATTTTTCTTCAGTTCTTTCAGATTGAGAAATGCCAAGGGTGTTCTTTCCTCTTGATTTTCTAACTCCAGGTCTTTGCACATGTTATTATAATATTTTACTTTGTCTTCTTGAGCTGCTCTTTGAAATCTTCTGTTCAGATTTCAGTGGAGCTTCTAGACCAAGACAGACTAGGAAGAAGGACATAGAGGTCTACTTCTGAAAAAACTGGCCAGCGAAAATCTCATGGATAGCAGTGGAACATTGTCTGATACAGTGCCAGAAGATGAGCCCCTCAGGTTGGAAGGCACTCAAAATACAACTGAGGAAGAGCTGCCTCCTCAAAGTAGAGTCAACCTTAATGACAACGTGGATGGAGTCAAGCTTTCGGGACCTTCATTTGCTTATGTGGCATGACTCAAAATGAGAAGAAACAGCTGCAAACATCCATTAATAATTGGAACATGGAATGTATGAAGTATGAATCAAGGAAAATTGGAAGCTGTCAAAAATGAAATGGAATGCTTACAGATTGATGTCCTAGGCATTAGTGAGTTGAAATGAACTGGTACTGGCCATTTTGAATCAGACAATCGCATGGTCTACTATGCCAAGAATGACAAATTGAAGAGGAACAGTGTCACATTCCTTCACTGTCAAAAAGAACATTTCAAGATCTATCCTAAAGTACAATGCTGTCAGTGATAGGATGATATCCATGCACCTACAAGGAAGGCCAGTTAATACGACTATTATTCAAATTTATACACCTACCACTAATGCAAAAGATGAAGAAACTTAAGACTTCTACCAGCTTCTGCAGTCTGAAATTGATCAAATATTTAATCAAGATACATTGACAATTACTGGTGATTGTAATGTGAAAGTTGGAAACAAAGAAGGATCAGTGGTTGTAAAATATGGCCTTGGTGATAGAAATGACACTGGAGATCACATGATAGAATTTTGCAAGACCAATGACCTATTCATTGGAAATACTTTTTTTGCAACAACATAAACAGTGACTATACACGTGGATCTCACGGATGGAATACACAGGAATCAAATTGACTACATCTGTGGAAAGAGATGATGGAGAAGCTCAATATTACCAGTCAGTACAAGGCCAGGGGTCGACTGCGGAACAGACCATCAATTGCTCATATGCAAGTTGAAGTTGAAGCTGAAGAAAATTAAAACAATCCCATGAGAGCCAAAGAACGACCCTGAGTATATCCCACCTCGATTTGGAGACCATCTCAAGAATCGTTTTGACACACTGAACACTAATGTCTGAAACCAGACGAGTTATGGGATGACGTTAAGCACATCATACATGAAGAAAGAAAAAGGTCATTAAAAAGACAGAAAAGAAGAGAAAAATTGGACGAATGGAAACAGGGAACCCAGGGCGGAGAATGAGAGAGTGTTGACGTAGTATTGGCAACCAACGTCTCGAAATAATTTGTGTATTAAGACGGCAATGGGTTTTTTACAGGTTTAGTTTAATGAGAAACTAATTTGCTCTGTAAACTTCCACCCAGAGCACAATTTAAAAAAAAAAAAAAGATAGGAAACAAAGAAAAGTTCCAAAATGGATGTCAGAAGAGACTCTGAAACTTGCTCTTGAACATAGAGGAGCTCGCCTCCGCTTCCTATGAGCCCCCAACTCCAATCCGCGCTATCCCAAGGCCTCTTCAGAGGCACTGACCACAGTGCAGAAGCTCCAGCGTGAGAACTGGCTTGCAGCCTCCACAATAACTGACTGTGTGGTCCCAGCAAGTGCCCGCCCTCTATGAGCCTCGATTTCCTCATCTGTAAAATCCCCCTCCCTTGGGGCTACTCTGAGGATAGATGGAGATGCTGGGCACACAGGGTCCAGCCCTGGTCAACACTAGCAACAGGCAGCGACGCTGTCCGGGTTCATCTCTTCCAGGCGACCGTGAGCTCCCCTGGCATAGACCCCACCCCCACCCCCACCCCTTTCTCTTCCCCAGTGCCCAGCAGCCTGTGGTGGCTAGAGGCAGAGGTTGGCTGGGGAAGAACCTCCCCAGGGAGAGGAGTCTCACCCTCAGGCTGCTGCCGACCCCACCGCATCACACGCCTGGGTCCTGCCTCCACCCACAGGCTTCAGTGGGCGCAGGCTGTGGCCATATTGGCCACAGCATCTAGGCAGGCGGCCAGGTCACTAGGCAGGCCTGGGCAGCAGGAATAGTGAGCCCTTGGGGCCAGAATCACAGCCAGTTCCCAGGCCAGCCCCTAAGGGCCTGTGGGCACCTGGCAGTCATCCCAGGGTGGGGGGTTGGTGGTGGAATTTCTTGATGAGGGGGTGGAAATTTGGGTCAAAGTCTGGGGTACAGTCCTGAGATGAACCCCATGTGGCCTTCCATCAATCATGACCCCTCTAGGCCAGGGAAGTGGAGACTCCAGCCAGATTCTGACATCGAGCCTAGCCAGGCTTCCTCAGGACAGAACTGGAACTGAGGCCTCAGCTTCAGATGCCAGGCCCAGGATCATAGGAGCTGCCAGGTGTATGAGAGATCTGGGACCCTGCTTGGGGGCCTTGCAAAGAAGATGAACTAGCCTTTCAACTTCTCTCAGGTTTCACAACTTGGATACCTGGGAAGTTCCTCTTGATGTCTACCCTAGCTCCCTCATGTTGCAGAGCGGCTATCATGTCCTCTAGGGGTGGGGAGTATCTTCCCCTGTGTGCAGGCTATTCCTAGCCTTGGGGTACTTCTCTGGAGGGAGAACTGGAAGGTTGAGGAGGGAACTTGGGGGCAGTGTGGGTGGGTTTGAGGGCAGGACCATAAGGGCTGCAGTTGTCGTGCTTTGTGGAGTGGGACTTTGGGTGCGTGTATGTGCACCTCGGTGCTAGCTGGTCTGTGCGTGTGTGGGGAGGGGCGAGATGGGCAGGATGCTTGGAGGGAAGTAGGTATTGGAAGGCTTCAGGACTTCCTTCCATTTCCTCAAGCCCCTTCCTCCAACACCACCCACCCAAAGCCACTGGAATCCAGAGGACAAGGCCCTAAGGAAGCCTCCACCGTCCCCAGGGTTTTGTGAAGGCAGTGGCAGCCAAGCCACAGACATGGGTGGGGGATGCTACGTGGATGTGTACTGCACAGACATGGGACAGAGGAAAAAATGGCAGAGGCCTTGCTCCAAGACAAAGGGGGAGAAGAGAAAGGGTTCCAGACCCCCTGAGCTGAGTCCACTAGGCCTATGCTGGACAGGCTTCTGTCCCCTGCCCCCAACGCTCACCTCCACCCACATACAATCTCTAGGAGGTCCTCAGCCCAGCCAGGCCCTAGTCCACTGTGGAACCTTGCATAGGTCTCTGTCCCTTGGTGCCTCAGTTTCCCCATTCTGACTGCTCAACTTATTCATTTCTTCCCACTGACAACACTCTGGACTGGACCAATGGTGTTTCTTGCCTGGACATCTGCAGTCTCCTCTACTCTGGACATGCCCCTCCCCTTGACGATTCTTCCTCCGCATAGCAGCCACAGAAACCTGCTACAGATCTTTCAGGACAAAGGACAAAGTCCTGACGTGGCCATTGGGCCCAGTGTGACTTAGCCCCTGTCTCTCCTGCCTTTTCCCAGCCTCAGAGATCCAATGAGAAGGACTTCTTTCAATTCCTACCACACAATATCTCGCAATTTCTCACCGCTGGGCCTTTGCCTGTGCTGTTCCCTTTGCGTGGTATACTGTGCCTAGCTAACTCCTTCTCAGTCTTCAGGCAAGTCCTAGCTTAGTTACCACCTCCTCTAGAAAGTCTTCTCTAAACCCCAGACGTAGGTTAGGTAGTGCTCAGATAGAATGGACCTTTCTCCCCTGGGAACAGCACAGGCCAGGACTTGAGGGCTGGTCCCTCCGACTCTCTCCCTGTTCCTGCCCAGCTGCCAAGGCCCAGCCTGACACTCCGTCAGCTCTCTGAGAAGACAGGGCTAGGTGAACAGGAAGAACTAAGAGCAAGGGACAGCCAAGGGGCCTCAGGATTCCTCCTGCAGTCCTGTCCCATCTGCCCTATGGGGCCTCATGTGGGAGCTGGTACTGTCCTCCAAATCTGCCTCCCACAGGGCTTCCAGGACTTGATTGCCTGGACCCTCAGGCTCCACCACTGTTCTAGGTCTTCTAGTTGAGCTCTGCTCTGAGCAGCTAAGGGGTGAGGCCAGCTTCCTGGGTCCTGTCCTGGGTATAGGGTGAAGGGCTAACCGCTGAACTCCTACTGAGCTGGAGTGGGCCTGAGTGAGCATAAATAAGTGAGCTTGTGTAAGGGGAGAACCAAGATTGACGTGGTCCCCCATGGACATGTACAGATGGGGGTGAGCCTGAGAAGATGCCTGAACCTTCACCGCGAGGCTGGGGGCTCGCCCTACCACGCTCTGGCTCACCAGGGGATCCTGGTAGGTTCCTGCTCCTCCCAGCCTCAAAGGCTCCAGCTGCACAAGAAAGGCAACAGGACAGTAAAGATTAAGTCGGGGCTGAGAACCAGTTCATTCCGGTTGGAACCCCTGCTGAGAATTTGCATTTCTAACGAGTTCCTAGGGGATGCCCGTGCTGCTGGTTAGGGACCAAGTCTGAGAACCACTAGTAGGGTAGTGGTTCTCAAAATTTATTATGCATAAGAATCATTTGGCGATCTTGTTAAAATGTAGATTCTGATTCAGTATATCTGGGGTGAAAATGCAAATTCTCAGCAGGGTTCAAACTCGGAACCTGAACAAACCGGTTCAGAGCCCTAGATTAAGTTGTCACGAGGCTGATAAGGCTTCCAAGTAGGGAACACTGATTCCCACCAGGGACAGGAAAGCAGTTAAAAACAGCCTCTCGTTTACTGTTTGGAGCAACGAGCAAAGTAAGCACAGCCTCAATTTACAGAGGAGGAAAGTGAGGCTCAGAAAGGTGAGATTACTTACTGACCAAGGTCACCAGACCCCCAAGACTGTGTGAAGCCCCAGCCTCTAGGCTTTTGGGAGGAAAATCAGGCTTCAGAGTTGGTGGCGGTGACGGGGGTGGGGAGTGGGTTTGGGGGTCGGGGGCCCTGGGCCCTAGTGGTTAAGTGTGAGCACTAGGCTGCCGGGTTCTGCTCCTGGCTCAGCTCTCAGCCATTATGACACATGATGGGAGGAGGATGAGAGACCCAGCTCATGGTGGTCACGAGGACTAACCGTCCGAGTGAGGGTAGTGAGGAGGAAGGGGTGGAGGATCACTGTCCTCCCTGATGCTCCCTCATCCCCAGGTGTGCTCGAGGATTTGATGGGAGCATGGACGGGAGAGGGCCACACTCTCCTCCTTGCCCCTTGACTAGGAACCTTCCCCAGGTACCACCATGAGCCACCTACTACTACTACCAGTTGCCATGGAGTTGACTCTGACTCATGGTGACCCCATGTGTCAGAGTAGAACTGTGCTTCATAGGGTTTTCAATGGCTGATTTTTCAGAAGTAGATCACCAGGCCTTTCTTAGGAGGCACCACTGGCTGAACTCCAACCTCCAACCTTTCAGTCAGTAGCTGAGCGTGTTAACCATTTGCACCACTGATTGCATAACCATCGTAGGGACTCTGTGAGCCAACTAATTGCTATCTAATTGCCTCTACCTGGGGTGGAGCAGGTACTCTGATCCCATCCCACAACTGAGGAAACTGAGGCTTGGGTGAAGCCCTGCCTGTGGGCACACATGAAGTAGGTGAAGACTGAGGCCAGAGCTCAGGGCTTGTCTGCGTGTCCTGGGCTCTTCGGCCTGCAGGGGGTTCCTGCCCCTTCCCCAGAGAAAGGATGGACTCTATGGTGGGATCTGTTCTGCTGCCCAGAAATCCTTTCTGAAAGGGGCACCACCATGACAACTTCTTAGGAAATGGGAACAAGGCCGATGTCTTATGAGACCTGCTCAGGTCGGGCCCAGATGGCAGCCTCGACTTAGGCCCATGTCCTGACAGAGGAGGGGGGTAGAGTCCAGCAAGATTTGGGAGGCCAGGTAGCTGCTTTCCTCTGCTCTGCAGAGGCACTGGGCTGGAGCCTCCCGGCTGCCCATGCCTGGGTGACTGCCCTCCAGGCAGGGACGGATTACCCAATAAGCAAGGTACGCACGAGCTGACCTGTGCTTACTTACTAATCTTGTGCTTACCACATCAAAGACGTGAAGAAACCCATGTGAAATTGTGCACTACAGATTAGTAAGCAAGCACAAGTAAGCCTGCGCGTACCTTGCTTACTGGTTAATCTGCCTGTCTCCAGGGTCCCCGGTTCCCTTCCACAGGCCTGCTGGGTTCTTGGCCCGAAGGCCAGCACCACAGGGCAGCCCAGGTGCTGCCTCAGAGCCTGCACCTCACAAACCAGTCAGGAGCATGAATGAGTGAAAGTGCCCATCCTTGTAGCTGGAGCACGGCGTTGAAGGTCAACAACTGCGGTCAGGTGTCCTCGGGGGCCGTTGGGGGCTGGCTTTCTTGAGGGCAGCTCAGCCACTGAGCTGTGTGAACTTGGACAAGTCACCTCCCCTCTCTGGGATCAACTCCTCCATCTATAAATGGGGGATATTAGTAGCCCCTCAGAAGCTTATAGAGCACAGACAAGAGGAGGGTCCAGCACAGTGCCTGGATCAGAGTAAGTGCTCAAACAAATTACTGTTTATGTCGTTATGATTTAATTTTGTTATTATTAGGGTACCTTTTGGGGAGGGGCAGGGAAGCTTAGTCGGCCTGAAGCCTCTGCATAAAATCTAAGGCTCTTAGAAGCTTAAGGCTAATAGCCCTCCAAACCATCTCATCAAACTTTCCATTGTCTAAATGGGGAGAAGAGGTCCAAGAGGCAGAGCGGCTTGCTCAGGTTACCAGCAAGGGACTGCAGCAGAGAGCCAAGAATAGAACATAATTCAGTGTTCTTTCCATCTGACAATCATTTAACAGGCATCTACTATGTGCTTGGCCCTGTGCTAGTGCTAAGGAAGCAAGGAATGCTCCACAGAAGAGATGTCATGGAACTGGGCCAGGAAGGAAAGGAAGGAATTCCTCAGTGGGAAGTGGGGGAAAGGCAGAGAAAGCACTCTGATAGCCTGAAGCAAGTAATTAACTTGTTTATGTCCAAGGCCAATTCTAGGGAAATTGGGGTGAGCCTGGGGGGCTGGAGCGTGGGGTTCACAGAGGACTAGTTATTGCTGGTGGGTGCCCCAAGGGTCAGTTGGAGGTTCGCACTCTCAGTGGCCTTGGATGCTACGCAAAGGGCTGGGCCTGTCTTTGGACCTGTGCTGAAGATGATGTGAAATTAAGCCTTGAAAAGGGGTTTTTCCAGGCAGAAACTGGAGGGGAGAAGCTCCAGAGGAAGGGCCCTCTCGACAGAGGGAACAGTGAGCGCAAAGACCTGGAGCCAGGAGTGAGTGCAACATCGTGACTGTTCTGTTCATGCTTCCTGTGTCTCCTGGGGCCAATAGGGCAGTGACCAGAGTGACCTGCTCCATGCTAGTAATGGTGCAGACAATGCAGGGGTGGAGACTCAGTGCCCAAGATGCCCCACCTGGCCACATGCCCAGCTGCCCCCACCCAAGGCAGCACCCAAGGCTGATTCCAGCCAGCCCCAGGGGCACAAGGCCTGTCCACAGGAGAGGGCACACATGAGTGTGAGCCCAGCAGACTCATGGGTGAGCTGTGAGTGTGTGTAGTGGGCTCCTGGGCAGCCTCAAAGGCCTGCACTTTCCTTCACTGTCCATTCCCGAACCTGTGCCTGTGGGCCCCTGGGCTCCACAGAGGTGGTGTCATTGTTCTGGGAGTAACCTTGGGGCCTGTAGGGCTAAGCCTTCTACCCTGTACATCTTCATTCTTTTCCTAGCTGCAGGGTCACCCCCTTGAGGGCATGTCCTCTCTGGCTCACTCCCCACCACCACCACACACAGAGCTCCCAGCCTGTGAGGACGGGGTGTACAGTAGGCACTCAGTGAAGACCAGCTCTCCCAGGGTGGCATCCCTGCGTCCAGACAGAGATCACCAACATCTACTGAATGCATGTTTGTTGGCCTCCCAGCGTCCTGGGCCTCCATCTGGCAAAGGCTTCACAGAAGTCCAGCTGGCTGGGGTTGGTCTGGACCTCTGGGGCTCCCTGTACCCAGAAGCACTAGCGAGCCCTGCCCTGGTCATCCCTCTGGGGACCCAGTGACATCCCTGCTTTGCCGTGGGGGATCAGAGCAGCAGGACCACCAGAGAATCGGGAGCTGCAGCAGCGCATGATGAAGCAGTCGGGGGCGGTCCACCTGCTCACGCCTGTCAGTGTCCATGAGCATCAAGCACATGGGACTCCTCCCCGCCTCTGGCCTGACTCCCAGTTGCCACCTCTCCTGCTGCCTCCGGATGGGGGAGTTCTGAGTGGATAGTCACCATCACTTCCTTCACTGTCACCCTGGCAGTCGCTGACATGGGTGGGTGTGCAAGGATGTGTGTCCGCATGACAGGCCAGGGTGGGATAGCATGACTATGCAAGTGCATATGGGAGGGCCCGGTGTGAGCGGGCGGGGGTGAGCGGCCTCCAGAGATGGCTCTGGCTCAGGGTCTGCCCTTGAGGCACCCTCGCTCCAAGCCAACTCGATGGAAGTTGTGCCAGCATCTTCCCACATGAGACCAAGGCCTGGGTGTCTGTGGGGAGGAAGGAAGGAGGACAGAGGGGAAAAGGACAAGGACGGAGAGGTCCCCAGCTCCAGCTTGCCCAGCTGCCACAGGTTCCCCAGAGCAGTCTCTGCTCCCAGGACCCAGCCAGAGGAGGGTCGTGGAGACCATGGGCTATTGAACCCCTGGACTCTGCACTTAGAGTTGGTCTCCTTGGAGGACGTCCTCCCCTAGGAGCTCAGCCTTTGCCCCTGTCTGGCAGTGGCCAGCCAATGTGGGGCAGCCCAAGGGCACTGTCTGGACACAAAAATAAAACCTGAAAATTGCTGTCCCTGCCCAGTGCCGCAGAGCTCTGCCGGAAGGTAATTATAGGTGGCCTGGGGTGGCTGGTTCTGCCCACAGCTCAGAGCTTGGCTGGCCCAGGGGCTGCAGGGAGCCCCTTCCCTGCCCCTCCTCTGTCCCAGGCCTTCAGGACTAGAGCATTCAAAGCCCCCAGCGCCAGGGCCCTGACCATCAGCCTACCTGCCTACCAATGTTGGCTGGGGACCCTTGGGATCTGGGTGGAATCTGGACTCTGCAGAGGGTGTGGAGAGTGTGAACTTGGTCTCAGATCAGAATCACAGTAAGAATAGTAATTCCACAGCCACCTGTTGAGCACTCACTACCTGTCAGGCCCTGAGCTGCCACCTGGCATTCATTAACTCACCGTGTCCCCACAAAGCTCCTGCAGTGTGGGTACCATCATTAGCATCGTTTTAAAACCAAAAAACCCAAATCAGTTGCTATCAAGTCAATTCCAGCTCATGGCTACCCTAGGTTTTACAGAGTAGAACTGTGCTCTGTAGGGTTTTCTTAGCTTTAATCTTTACAGAAGCAGATTGCCAGGACTTCCTTCCGTGGCCCTGCTGGCTGAGTTTGAACCACCAACTTTTAGGTTAGTAGTTGAGCGCAAACCATTTGTATCACCCAGGGTCCTCTTTTAACAGTAGGAGAAACTGAGAGACAGGGGGGTTAAAGGACACACCCATGGTCACACAGCCAGGATGGACTCACACCCCAGACTGCTCTGGATCCCAGGCCAGAGTTCACAGTCACTGCACCAGGCTGCCCCTGAAGCCACAGGAGCAAGGGTGAAGATGGTGGTAGCTGGCCTGGGTGGGGTAGCCAAGTGCCTGGCAAGGAGGTGTCAGGGCAGGCAGGGAAAGAAGAGTGTTCCCCTCCCAGAGGTGCATCCCCAATGGTGACAGGTTGTACAGACCCTGGCTGTCAATCTCACAGGTGTCCAAGGGGAAATGAGAGGCCGAGGGGAAAGAAGGGGAGTCACACAGTCTGGCTGCCTCACATTCAACCCTCAGAGCCTTGCAACCTCCCCACAGGGCCTGCCCCAATTTTCTCAGCCTGGAGGGAACCTCCTGCCTGTGCCTGCCTGCTCAGGGAAGCTGTGTGAGGGCAAGAACTCCGCACAGGAGCTTCACCCAGCACCACTGTGTGCCCTCGCACCATCCCAGGCCGCGTGGAGATGCCTGAGTTGGCCACGCATAGAAGGCTCAGTCCAGCCTCCTGCAGCACAAGGCCACACCGCCTTAATCCTGGCCAAGATTTTATCTCTAGAATTTGTCTGGGAAAACTCCTGGTCCCTGCTGACTAGTGAGGGCAGAGCCATGGCTGTCCCTGTCCCTGGGCTCAGGGTCTCTGTCCATACTGCCAGGAAGTTCTTACAAATATCTAACTACTTCTCACTTGCTATCTGTCATTCTCTCCCATTCTCTTCTTCCTGATTCCCTTTCTGGCTTTTGCAGAGACAATGGTAAAGAGGCCACGTGTTCATATTTCTCGTCTCCACAGAAAGTGCTAAGTCCATGTGTCTCCTGCACTGACCTTGTTATTAATCAGCAATCAACCCGCAAACCTTTACGGAGTCCCTACTCTGCTGAGTGCTGACGAGAGGTGGAAGGAGGGAGTGGCAAATTCCTAGCAAGTGTGCTGCTCTGTGCTTGGGACAGATATTGCTAATTGATCATAGCACTTCCTGCTGAGCCTGGAGGGATGCAGCTCAGAATCCTTCTCAACACAGCTCCAGGGAGCCACTGGCAACCAGTCGCATGAGCTGAGACCCATTTGCCCTCCCTTCTGCAGCCCGCCCCCTGCCCAGGATTGAGGCCAGGGTCAGGGCCAAGGCTTCCTGTGCAAAGCTGTCCTCATCCGGTCCCACCTTGCACCGCCTGTGCCCTGGATTCTTTGTCCTCGTTCTCAGCACCTGACACAGGATGGGGAGGAGGGAGACAAGATCGTCTGTCTTCTCAGCTCAGGTTCCTGCAAGGCTGCGATGGCCTGGTTAGGGGACACGGCCCCAAAGTGCTGCAGTGCCTTTGGCTGGGAGGTGTCTGGGCTGCTGCAGCACAGTGCCCCCACAGCCACCTCCATCCAACACCTGAGACCCTCTCCTGCCACACGTTTTCTCAGGGCTGCCCTGTGGCCTGCCTGCTCCCAAGGCATGCACTGGGCACCCTTCCCAGGTCGAGGACAATCTCAACCTTTCCTGGCCTTTTCCAGTCACTCTACCAATGGGCATGGGCACCCTCTAGGTGCCACAGCTTGTGGGAGGAGTCGAGGGCCTCCCTGAGCAGAAACGAGAGGGTCCTGACTCAAGAAGCTGGAGGTCTGCAGGGGAAGGAGGTGTGTTGCCAGTGGGTTATTGAGAAAGCACCGGCCTTGGGGTCAGACAAGCTGGAGATCAGTCCCAGCAAAGCCACTTGGGCCTCAGATTTCTTATCTGTAAAACAAGGATAATAGTAATCATAAAAACATTAACACTTGTCTGGCAGACTTCTTTCAAGGATTAAGCAAGATAATTTCTTCTGTCCTTTAACGCTGTCAAACACCTACTATACACCAAGCTCTGTGCTCAGCTCTAGGAAAGGGATTGCTCTCTTGGAGCTGACAGTCCAAGGGAGAGCAGACAAGTCACCAGGGAATGACCGACCACACAGAGCGAACAGAGCCAGGTGTGGGAAACCGAGGGACCGTGGGGGCAGAGGGGCTCCGGACCCCACCTAGAGGAGGTGACTCCTGAAGGGGAAGGCTGAACCAGCCAGTTGGCCACTGGATGGTACAAATGGAGTTTTGCGTTCACCCAGAGGCACCTCGAAAGAAAGGCCTGGTGATCTACTTCTGAAAAATCAGTCATTGGAAACCCTATGGAGTACAGTTCTACTCTGACACAGATAGGGTTGCCATGAATTGGCATCGACTCCACAACAACTGTTTTTGGGAGGGAGAAGGGCAGCATTTCGTTCCGCTGTGCATGAGGTCACCGTGAGTGGGGGGCGACTCAACAGCAGCTGTGACAACAACAAGGTAAAAGGAAGTTTCAGGGAGAGGGAGCGGCCCGGGCAAAGGCGAGGCAGTGCCGATGGTGAGTGTGAAAGCGCCCTGCGCTGGGCCTTAGAGTTTGTTTAAAACCTACAAGGCAGGAGCGAGGCCCAGACAGACATCCCTGGGTGCTGGATGTGGGACAGATAAACTGGGTCGGGCGTGTCCTGGGAGCTGCATTATTTACCATCCCAACTATAAAATATTTACACAGGCTTCCTGATGATTTATGGTGTTTGTTTTCCTACCTCCGGGCTCCTGGCAGGTAACCTGTGTGCCCTGCAGCTCACCCCTGGGAGGACTCCCAGGCCACTGGTGCCAAGCACCTAACTGGGCCAGGGGAGGAGCTCCAGTCCAATGGGCCAGGCCGGGAGGCAGCTCTGACCTCTTCTCATGAGATGTGTGCCCCACAGGCCTGAAGCTACTGCCCGAGGATCCCCAGGGTAGAGCCGGGAGCGAGAGACAGGGGTGCTGACAGGGAGAGGCCCAGGCCAAGTAAGGGGCAGAGACAGATAATGGCCCTGGTACTCACTGGCTGTGTGGCCTCAGGCAAGGTGCTGGACCTCTCTCATCCTGCTTTCTCCCCGGAAAGATGGGGTTAGCAACAGTACCGTGCTCTGAGGAGCAGACTGAGATCACAGAGTGCAGGGTCGGAGCTCAATGACAGGAAGCTCAGAATTTCTACGTGTTGAATTAAATGGCTGCAAAGTGTAATATTAGGACAACCTGTCAACTGCAGTGCACCTCAGCTCCTACTGAGTGATGCAAAGGTGTTTTAATGTGAGAAATGAGTGCATTTTAAGCTGCTGGGGAAGCTGGGAGTCGAAAACCTACAGAGACTTAGAAGGGCCTGACCTCAGCCTCCATAGGAGGGAGACTGGGCCTCCCTTGTTCTGAGCCTATCTTGGAGTCTTCCTAGAAATCTTCTGGGAACTGGTCCATTCTCCTGTTACCTTCTGGAGAGGAGGAAAGGAGGAACCCGAGGCAGTGGGAAGGAGGTGGGGTGAGGCATGATGTGGGGAGAAACTCAAGTGGACCCTGCCTGGGCCAGGTGGTACCTCTGCTCTCCTTAGGAGAAATGTGTCCCTCTGCGCAGGCAGAAGGCGGATCCCCTGACAGCTGGAATCACTCCTGGTCCCCCAGGGTCGGGGGCCTGGGCTCATGAAGATTGGGCTTCAAGGGAGAGTGGGCACAGGACTGGATGGATTCCAGCCTGGAACAGCAGGATGGACAAGAGAGGTCAGCAGGGCTGGTGAGGTCAGCAGATTCCTGAGAGGAGCTTCTAGAGAATCGTGACCTGGATATGCATGAGAAATTAGTCTTCACACCCAGGGTCTTCCTCCAAGGCCTCCAAGGCCCCCTAGCCTGACCAACCCCTTCAATGAGCAGGTGGGCACACTAAGGGCAGAAAGTGAAGGAATTAGGTCATCCAGGATGAGAATTGCAACCAGAACGTAGAGAAATTTGTGTCCTTGCTCTAAGAGTCACAGCTCTGTGGACTTTCAAAGAGCAAGGGTCCTCAAAAACCATCTCGTCTAACTCCTTGCCATGGTACACAGAAGGGGAATGTGCCCATCCTGAGCCTGTTTGCCTTGAAAAATTCCTCCCCCTTTATCTGCTCTGATCTTTGTCAGTGGCAGAGGGGTCAGTCCCTGCAGGGTGGATTCCCCACACTTCCCTGTGGCTTGGTTTGGTCTAGGAGGGATACTGGAGGGAAACTGGAAGGAGACAGGAAGAGAGACCCCTTGGGTGAAGTTTCCAGTTGTGGCTGCAACTCCTCTGTAGTTACAGACAGGACCAGTGTGATTTTAGCTTCTGCTAGGTGACCCAAGTATAAGTCATTAATACTTTAGTGAGAATCAGTTGATGAGGTTCCTTAAATTCACTGCATTCCCAGACAGTACTCCACAAAGCAGAGGGAAGCTGGCACAAAAGGCTGGCATGGAGCTGGTGTGAGAAAGGCAGATCTCCAAAGGGGCAGGAGACTAAGGAAACAGGATGGGCTGCCACAGGCAAGCCCTGTGATCGTGGACAAGTGGCCTCACTTCTCTGGACTCAAGGTCCCATGGGAAAAGAGGAACTACTCTAAGTATTTCAAACAGAGAGAACTGGATTCAGAGAATCGATTACGCCTGTGACGGAAGAGTGGAGAAGCCGTACAGGGGACTGCTAGGCAGCCCATAAAGTAGCACCAGCCAGAAGCCGCTACCACCCCCAGGCTAGAGGGACAAATAGAGGAGGGGTGATCTGTATGAACCACCCCCGGAGATCCCCCTCTGCAGAGCCTGGCAGCCTGGTGGATGTTTCTCAGCTGGGTGTTTGCTGCGAGAACTTCCCCATTGAGGACACACTTCCCTCCCTCAGCTGCAGCTCCAGGGGCACAGCTGGCTGGGAAACCAGCTGCTTCCTCTGCAGGGCTTCTCTGTGAGCTTTGGGGCCTGGGGCCTAGGCCTCTGCCCCTACAGTACCCACAGGGAGAGCCAGGCACTTTTTGGGCCCAAACACCAGGGACCTGGGGAGAGAGCTGAGGAATGGGCTATGCCTTGCAAACCCAGAAAGCTGAGATCTCCATTCCACTATCTAGACTCCAAAAATCACCAGCCCTGCAGGGACTTGAGGCTAGCTTTCAACTGACCAATGGATCCACAAGTCTTTGCTGAGCACTTACTGTGTGCCAGGCAAGCACTATGATGGGTACTTGCATACACGCTATCTTGGTTTTACCTGACTCCAACCCTGTGAGGTGGGTATTATTATATAAGCCCATTTTACAGATTGCGAAACTGAGGCTCTGAAAGGTCAAATCACTTGTCCAGGATCCCTACCCTAAGACGGTGCGGTGCTATTTCGTATTTATTCTCTCACAGCTCTGAGATGTAGACATGGAGAACCCTTAGCATTCACCATTTCAACATTTGCAGTTTCAAATGTTTGGGAGTGAACCCAAAGGCTGGGGATTTTCTGTCATTTGGAGCATTGCTGAGGAGTGAATTTGAAAGCTACACAGGACAAGGCTGTGGCGGAAGGAGGTCACTGATCCTGAAGCTTAAATGTGGTGAAACAGGCTGAGCTCTTTGCAGCACCTCCTGACGTTCCAATAAGCCCTAAGACACGCTGGTGGTTACCTCTGGGGAGGCATGGGGGACCATGAGGCACGGGGGCCGGGTTACCTGGTCCCCTCCTACAGTTGCATGACCTTGAGCCAGTCCCTTTACACCCCTGAGCTGTAAAATGAGATAAATAATCCCAGCGCGCCCGATGGTTAAGTGCTCCGCTGCTAACCAAAAGGTTGGTGGTTCGAACCCACCAGCTACTCCACGGGATAAAAGACCTGGCAATCTGCTCCTGTAAAGATTACAGCCAAGTAAACCCTATGGGACAATTCTACTCTGTCCAACAGGGTTGCTGTGAGTTGGAATCGACTTGATGGCATGCAACAACACAAGAGTTACCGTGAAGAGTATGCGTGGAAAGGGCCCAGTGCTCCTGGCACGTAGTAAGTGCTTTCAGGACAATGAGGTTGCTTGCGGCCAGCGCAAATCGAAGTAAAGCTCAGGACCACACTGCAGGTCATGAGGCCTGACTTGGTACAAGCTCCAAGGGCAGGTGGGGGTAATCCCAGGGGGCCAGGGCAGCCCTTCCTGAGGAGGGTCCACATCAGTGAGCCATGAAGTTTAGGCAGGCAGGAGGGGATGGGTGTGTGCTCAGGGGCTCTGGCCTTTGAGGTCACTGAGTCCTGGGTGCAAATGGAAGCTCTGACCCTTCTTGGTGACCTTACGTAAGTTATTTCAATGGGGCCTCACTTTCCTCATCTATAAAATGGGGGTGACATCAATGCCCATTTCCTAAGGCAAAAACAACAGCGCGCGCTTGTAGCGCAGTGCAGACAAAACCACGTGATTCAAAGCATCACTGTAATTGGGTAATAATGACAGCTCTGACAGGAGTGCATTAGAGGGTTGAAAACGTAAATTAGTACAGAGTTTTAGCCTTGTAGGTATATTGATACATGTAAGCTGGGCTTATGAAAAGTGTTTTTGTTGTTATAATTAATGACAGGGATATTTTTATTAAAAAAAAACAAATTTATGCTGAAACACTGCACAAAAATTTTAGACAGTCATTTTGGTGTCACCTCCTCTGACAGTGTCACCCAGTGTGGTCCACACCACCCCTAGTGACACCACTGATCACTTCCCATCAGAATAGAATGAGGGGAGTGGCACTTCTGACCGTCCGCCCGCCCCTACGCGGTCATAAGGAAATGGGTCTGGATATCAGCTGTGAGGAGCTGGCTCCCCCACCCTGACCTGAGCTCCAGCGTCACTGTGCAGAGGCCCTCCCTGGCCACCGCTGCTGAAGGCGGCCTCCGGATCACGTCACCCAGCCTTCCTGACTGCAAAGCACTTATCAGGATCTTGAACTATAACATCATTACTGGTTTCTGGTCCATCTCCCTGCACCAGGAGGAAAGTTCCTTGAGTCAGAGTCCTTGTCTGTATCTTTCTTTTTTTTTTAATTGTGCTTTCGGTGAAACCTGGTGGCACAGTGGTTAAGAGCTACAGCTGCTAACCAAAAGGTCAGCAGTTTGAATCCATCAGGTGCTCCTTGGAAACTCTACGTGGCAGTTCTACCCTGTCCTACAGGGTCGCTAGGAGTTGGAATCTACTCGACAGCAGTGGGTTTGGTTTAGGTGAAAGTTTACAGAGCAAATTAGTTTCTCATTAAACAATATACAAATTGTTTTGTGACACTGGTTGCCAACCCCTTTGTATCTTACAGCCGGTATCTAGCACTTAATATTTACTCAGTATTTGTTGAATGAATGAATGATTGAATGAATGACCAGGGAAGCAGAAGGTGTATCTTCATGGGAGGCCTGAGAAGAACCCTGGATCAAGATGCAGGAGGCCCAAGTTCCAGGCCTGGCCCTGTCCTGAGCAGCTGTGTGACCTAGGCCTCAGTCTCCCCATTTGTACCATGAGGCCTTTGGGAGATCGGCAACCAGACCCTTTTAGGCTCTGACATTCCATGTCTCCAAGGGATTCCATGACTCTAGGAAGTAGCCTTGGCCATCGGGTAGCAGGAAGTCCCCATGACAAATGCAGCTGGGTCTGTTTTGAAATGCGTGCTCAGATTGGCTGTGTCTGGGCCATGAGCAACTACCTTTGCTTGGGGCCGCCTCCCATGGCATGTGACTCAGGGCACGTACATACATTCATCATACCACACACAGGAGTACACACACATGCTCACACATGCATGCACATATGCAGCCTGCAAATGCACACTTTTACACCTGCATGCATACACTCACACATACACACTTACCACACAACACAGGTGGACACATGATCACATGTGCTTGCACACCTGCTTTCACACACACTTGCTCTCACATACACACACATGCCCACATACACACTTGCAGGGACACACAGTCACACACATTTGCATTTATGCATGTTCACATGCTCACACACTCATTTGTACACACGGTCACATACACACTCACTTGTATCTACACAAGCTCACATGTATTCACAAGCATGCAGTTATTCACACGCACACATGCTTATGCACTCGCGCACATTCACACTTGCACATGCTCACATACTCTCATACTCAGTCTCTCACACACAGGCTCACACTCAACTTGCATACATACACTGTCACATATGCACACACAACTTACTCACATCCACACTCACACACACATGCACATCCACACTCATATACACATACGTTTATTTTATTTTTTATATTTTATTGTACTCCAGGTGAAGGCTTACAGAACAAATAGTTTGTCATGAAACAGTAGTACACATTATACACATACATTTATTGTCATGTATACCACTCATGCAGTCATGCACATACTCATATACACACACTCATCCACTCGTGTGCACACACTTACACTCACACACACTTTCACACTCACCCTTTGTTGCATAAGTCCAAGCCCTGCCATCCCACAGCTTCCCCCTCCAGGGCTCCCCGGGCCTGGCCTCATCTGATGACTGTTCCTGTTCCCTTTCCCTCTTGGTTCTATTTATTTTTCTTAGCCATGATGAGCATATTTGGAGAAGGATCTATTTTCACTCTATCTGGAAACATGTTTCCCCTCGACCATGAGCTTGGCAGATCAGCACGCTGGCTCCTGGCTGCTAGTGGTGTGGCTGGAAGGGCTGACGTGAAGCCAGGATGGACAGCAGGGAGCCACAGAGGCAGAAGGGCTCCCCAGGGTGGTATGGCCACCTGGCCCAGGCCTGTGCCTCTGAAATACTTTTGAGGCCTGAGTCAGTAACCCTGACTGGAGTCCCTGGATAGCACAAATGACTAAGCACTTAACTATTAACCAAAAGGATGGCAGTTCAAACCCACCCAGAGGCACCTTGAAAGAAAGGCCTGGCAATCTGCTTCTGAAAGGTCACAGTCTTGAAACTCCTATGGAGTGCAGTTCTGCTTTGAAATACATGGGGTCACCATGAGTTGGAATAGACTCGATGGCAACTTTTTTTTTTTTTTTTAACCCTGAACTCAGTGTGGCTTCTCCTCCAGAGGCTCCTTCCATCTAACCTAAGGGTACTGCTGGCTCCTTCTTGCCCCTCTTTTCTACAAGGGAGAAGGGCCCTTATAGATCATCTTATCTCTCTCCATTTGCAGGTGACAAAATACAGTGAACACGGATATATCAGTGATCATTTCCTCTGCTTCAATCTGTACGAAGTCCTCAAGTATCATCTCATTTCAGCTTCATAACCATCTCGAGAGGTGCCATTATTCTCCTATTTCACAGATAAGAAAATTGAGGCTCAGAGAGGTCAAGGGTTGTGCATAGGCACACAGCTGTGGGTACAGAGCAGGATCCTTCTGTCTTCCTGTTGCCCAGACCCCGAGAGTCTTAGCTGTGTCCAGCACCCACCCTGCAGAGCTGCCCGAGGATGACTAGGGGCTGTGTAGCTGGCCCTGGCTGGGTGGTAGAAGGTTTAAGGTCAGACTCCCCATGGGTGCATACCCAGGGGGTGCCTGCCCTGTTGGGGGTGCCTGCCCTCTTGGTGGCCCATGGCTGCCACTCCTGGTCAGCCTCTGGTGGCCAGGTATTGATCACACTGGTGTCGAATATGGCAGGGCAGGCCTCCTGGAGGGTGGAATGCACAGACAGCACCTCTGGAACTGTCTGCGCCTCCCCTTTCGGAGCAGTGTCTCTTCCTTCACACGCATGTTCTGGTGGAGAGCCCTGGGAGACAGAGCAGGGCAAGCCTTCAGACCTCAAGCAGAACCCCTAAGCTTTGTGTGCCCCCCACCATCCAGTATGTCCAGCACATGGTAGGTGCTCAGTAAACGTTGGCTAAAATCAAAACAATTAAAAAATGGACAAAGGGTATGTGTAGACATTTTTCCAAAGAAGATCTATAAGTGACTAATAAGCAAATAAAAAGATGTTCAACAACATTAGTGACTAAGGAAATGTAAATCAAAACCCCAGAGAGACACCACTTCACACCCACTACTATGGCAATAATCAAACAGATGGAAAATAACAAGTCCTGGTGACGATGTGGAGAAACCGGAACCCTCAGCCACTGTTGGTGGGAACGCAAAATGGTACAGCTGCTTTGGAAAACAATCTGGAAGTTCCTCAAAAGGTTACACATAGAGTTACCATATGACCCAGCAATTCCTCTCCTGGGTATATACCCCCAAAGAAATGAGAACACCTGTCCACACAAAAACTTGTACACAAATGTTTGCAGCAGTATTAGTCATAATAGCCAAAAAGCAGAAACAACCCAAACGTCCTTCAGCTGATGAATGGATAAACAAAATATGGTGTATCCATACAATGGGGTATTATTCAGCCATAAAAGGGAACGAAGTACTGATACACGCTGCAACATGAATGAACCATGAAAACATTATTCTCAGTCAAAGAAGCTGGACACAAAAGACCTCATTCTGCATGACCTGTCCTCTCCTGAGTTCCCCTTCCTCTTCTTACCACCTCAGCTTGCCTGGTGTCACTCTTGTGTTCTCTTTGGAAGGAAACCTGAGCTCTGGGAGGGCAGAGATTGTGGCTTTTTGTGTTCCTCCCAGTGCCCAGCCTGGAGCAGTGGCTCTGGAAACAGAGGCTGAATTGAAATGAACCATGCTGATGTTTCGGTATCGCAGGTAATGCTCTTCCCTCTGCACAAATCAAGGCCCAGAGGAGCTGGGTAAGACTGGGGCCCTGTGGTTGCTAAGCATCGACACATATGCAGACCCAGGACCACAGGCTGCCTTGTACACCCTTCTCAGCACAGAATTCCCCAAGGCCCTCACACAGGCACGGCCACCAGTCCCTGCTGCCCCGACCACTAGGCCCTGGGCCCAATCCTGACAGCAAGACCCCTCCAGGCTGGATAAGCCTGGCGGCAGATCTCAGGACCTGCTTTGCCTGATTTAGGCATACAGCCAGGCACACTTCTAGCCCACCAAAGGAGGCAGCTTCTCCAAGGTGCTGAAGATTCACCCTCAGGCAGGGCTTCTCACAGCTTGGTCCACTGTATCACAGGATGTAATCAGGGTGCTGGTTAATGCGGATTCCTGGGCCCACCCTAGCCTTCCTGAATCAGAATTGCTGTGCTGGAGCCTGGGAAACAGCATTAACAATAAACACTCTGGTTTAGTCTTTGATTAGGATTTTAGAAGAGTTCCTAAGTGGCACAAATGGTTAAGAGCTCAGCTACTAACAGAAAGGTTGGCAGTTCGAATCCATCCAGAGGCACCTCGGAAGAAAGCCCTGGCGATCTACTTCCAAAAGGTCACAGCCATTGAAAACCCTATGGAGTGCAGTTCTACTCCGATGCACATGAGGTCACCATGAGTCACAATCAACTTGATGGCAAATGGTTTGGTTTAAGAGTTTTAGAACCACACTGCCTAGATTCAAATTCTGGTTCCACCATTCACTAGCTGTTAGGCAAGTCCCTTAACCTCTCCGAGCCTCAGTCTCCTGGTCTGCAAAAGGGGGTAATAACGCTGCCCATCTGGTGGGCCGATGTGGGAGTTAAATGAGATTATGAAAGTTAAGCACCCAGCACAGTGCCTGGCACGTGGTATGGGCTCAACAAATGTGGGCTAATAGTATCACAGCTGTGTTCTCACGTCCAGAGGTGCCTGAGGAACAGAAGCTTGAGGTCCTACTGCCAGAAGTGACCCTGATGGAGGTCCTCTGGGTAGCAGGAAGCTACCTCACTCAAGACACCCTGCCACCTAGTATGTGGGCCATGTCCAGCTGGTGTGTGGGGGCATGCCAAACTCTCCCGCCTCTACCCATGCCACCCAGCTGAGGTCCCTGGCCCCGCTTGTCATAGCCTCTACCCTGTCTCCCTGCCTGCTGGCAACCTCCCTCCCTGCCCTGCTGCCCTGGGAGCCTAAGTGCTCTGGCACTAGCCTTGGCAGTTCCCTCCAGCTTTGTAATAAAATAGCTGGCACAGGTCAGCTTTTCCTGGCAGGGAGCCACCTGGCACAGTGAGCAGAAGAAGACAGGGTGGAGGCCTGGGGGATAGCTCCTTTGAGGACCATAAATTACAGCCTGGTATTTTCTAAGGGCCACGCGTTCCCCAAACCAGGTGACCCCCCAGGAAAGAACTCTTTCCTTTCCTAGTCCTTCACCATTCATTTGTTTACTCAGTATCGAAATGCGCACTCCGTGCCAGGTGCTGGGCTACAAGGGTGATCACCAGGGATTGGCAGACCTTTTCTTTAAAGGACCAGATAGTGAATATTTTCAGCTTTGCAGGCCAAATTACTCTGTTGTTGTAGCAAGAAACTAGCTATGGGCAATATACAAACAAACGGGTGCGGCTGTGTTCAGATAAAACTTTATGGACACTGGAATTTGAATTTCATACAACGTGTCACAGATATTCTTTTACTTTTGATTTTTTTTTCAACCATTTAAAAAAGTTAAAACTATTCTTAGCTTACAGACTATACAAAAACAGAGCCAGCAGGTCACAGCTTGCTGACCCCTGATCTAAATAGACAGAACTCTGTCTACAGAGAGACGCCAAACAAGTAAACAGTCAAAACACTTAGAAAATGGCATGTAGTGGTGTGTGCCAGGAAGAAAACAACGTGGGTGTGACTGTGAAAAACAGCAGAAGCCTGCCTCAGACAGGGTGGTCGGTGAGGGGCCCAGGAGGTTACACTGAGAATGAGACTTGAAAGATGGGAAGGAGGGAGTCGGCAAAAAGCCCGCGTATCGCTCCAGGCAGTTAAGGGAGCCTGAGCCACAGCAGCTGGTGAGAGGTGGGAGAGATGAGTCACGAGCTTGGTTTTATTCTCCTTGCTCCATGAGAAGCCCCTGGACTTGAAATGGTCTCCCTCCTCATCCTCTCTTTTGACACAATTTCCTTCATGTCCCCACTGCCCACCAGCCCTGACCTGAGTCTTCCACACAAAGCCCACAGAGTGTGCTAGGCCGTTAATGCCAAGACCTCTAACAGGGTCAACGTCTTTGGAGAGGCCCAGCTCCGAGGAGGGGCTGCCTCTCAACCCACTGCAGCTCAACCACTCCAGGCCTCCCAGAATCCACCTTTCAATGCCATATAGGTTCTCTGTGGTTTACATACGTCTTAGGTTTCCATCAGAACCAGGAACTTTTTTTTTTGTTTTTAAATTTTATTTATGTTTGTTGTCGATGTTGCTGAGAATGTACACAGCAAAACATACACCAATTCAATCATTTCTACGTGCACAATTCAATGGCATTGATTACATTCTTCGAGTTGTGCAACAATTCTCACCCTCCTCTTCTGAGTTGTTCCGCCCTCATTAACATAAACTCACTGCCCCCTAAGGTTCTGATCTAATCTTTCAGAGTTGCTGTTGTCATGTTGATCCCATACAGATAGTTCTTAAAAGAGCATAATGCTGAAGGCAGACATTTTTTACTAGTTAAACTAAACTATTGTTTGGTTTTAATAATACTTCAGGGAATATTTTTGGTTTAAGGTTTAAAGGTGATCTCAGGGTAATAGTTTCAGGGGTTCCTCCAGCCTCCATGGCTCCAGAAAGCCTGGAGTCCATGAGAATTTGAAATTCTGTTTTGCATTTTCCCCTCTTTTGATCAGGATTTTTCTATAGAATCTTCGACTGAAATGTTCAGTAATGGTAGCTGGGCACCATAGAACCGGAAACTTTTTAAGGGCAGGGGCATTGCCCTTTAAGCATATGGAGTCAGGAAGACATGTGTTCAAATACCAGCTTGACCACTCCCTAGCTGTGTGGCCTTGAACAAGTTACTTAACGTCTCTGTTTCCTCATCTGTAATGCCTACCTCTACCTCACAGGTTGTTATAAGGATGGAGGAGTTAATACATGCATGTAGAGCACTCAGATGAGTGTCTGACACAGAACCAGAGGTCACTACTCATTGACTCTCATCACAGGTCCTTCTCCTCCACCCACCCCAGCACCCACCATGGCTCTGGGTACAAAGTGGCCACTCAGTCCCTCCCTGCTAAGTCTTAACTCCCAGAATGAGAGAAAAAGGCCCCTGCCTCCTCACTACAAAGCCTCTCAGAGTCAGTACCCTGGACTCCTGGGAGGCTCTGCCTTTTGGACTTAGCTGAGAGCTCTTCCTTTTGGCTTCTTTGCCCCCGGGGAAATGATCCCCTTGCCCTCCCAGACCTGCCTGCCTGGATGCCCAGGCTTACGAGTGTGTGGACATGAAGAACTCTTGGCTGGTTTTGCTACAGGGGTGAGCTGTGGAGGAGGCTACTGCTTAACTGGGTATAAACAGAATAGGAACCCACCTTGCTACCAGCCTGGGGGTAGACCGGCTGCCCAGGTCAAGGCTTTGGGCACTCCAATCACTAGGCCATGGCCCTCCAGTGCTTTGCTCTCCTCCTCAGGCATCCTCGTCCCCCAGGTGGACACCCAGCTTGTTCTGCCTTCCAGAAGAGCATCTCTCCTTTCCCTCCAAGAGCCTCTATTGCCTTATCCAGTTTCATTCTCTCATAGCACTTATCCTTACGTGAAACTTCGTTATTTGCTTATTAGAGTTCTATTTTTTAATCTACCTTCCAATAGAATTTAATCTATTTGAGGGCAAGACTTTTGTCTGCTTTAATCTTTATGATTACCCTTACGGGGTAGATAATATCCCCATTAAATAAATAAACTGAGATCTCCCAGCTAGTCAGTGGCAGAATGAGGATTCAAGTCCAGATCTATCTGGTAGTTAAAAGCTCACATTCTAACACAGAACCACCATATGACCCAGCAATTCCAATCCTAGGTATATACTCAGAAGAAGTGAAAGCAGGAACGCAAACAGAAACCTGTACGCAATGTTCATTGCAGCACTTTTCACAAGAGCTGAAAGGTAGAAACAACAAAATATCGATCAACAGACGAATGGATAAACAAAACGTGATATATACACACAATGGAATATTACTCAGCCATAAAGAAAAACGAAGTCCTGATGCATACTACGACATAGATGAACCTTGAAGACGTGATGTTGAATGAAATTTGTCACTTGCAAAAGGACAAATACTGTATGATCTCAATTATATGAAACGTGCAAATATATAGAAACCACAAATTATTAGTGGTTATCAGGGGTGGGAGAGGGAAAAGGGGGAGTTTTGGCTTGGGGGCAGTGAGTTTATGTTACTAGCGGTGGAATGATTTGGAAAAGGATAGTGAGAATGGTTGTACATCTTGAAGAATGTAATCTATGTCACTGAATTGTACACGTAGAAGCTGTTGAATTGGTGTATGTTTTCACCACAATTTAAAAAACAAACAACAAAAAAGCTCACATTCTGAGCCTCTACGCTAAGGTAGAGCTTGGCTCACTTTTTAAGGTTGAATGCACAGGCCTCGAGCCCAGTCTGCTTCCTGCAGCAGCAGCAGCAGCAGCAGCACTAATGGGTCAGGAGACATTGATGAGAGTCCTAGGAACGTTCTCTGCCACTGCTGCAAGAGACAAGCTAGCTGGGCTGTGCTCCTGCCTTCTTGGAGCCCAGGGGCTGCTTAGACAGAGACATATATTCACGGCAAAGCAGACTCTGCTGAAAGCTATAAAAGCGTAAAAAGTGCTTTGGGGTGGGTGCCGACTATGGGATACTCAGGAAAGTTACGACAGTGGGGCCTGGGAGGGTGGGGTGCGCTGTCAGGGAAGACACATTGGGCAGAGAGGGCTGCAGGAGCAAAGGCCAGTAGCACAGGGCTTGTTTGGGAAATGGTAAGGGCCCAAATGGCTAGAGCCTAGAGTGTGCTGGAAAAGGTGGTTGAAATCAAATCATGGAAGGTCTAAAAGGGATTGGGAAAGACTGGGTTTCCTATGGCCTGCACACTTGATAATAGGTACACTAACAGAACAATAGCTGACTACTTACATTGGATACTTTTTATCTTAACAAAACACTTTCAGTGCATTCTTTCACTCTATGCTCACAACTGGTCGCATGCAGGAAAGAGCTGCAAGTTTAGGATCAGAAGCCTGGAGTCCACTGCACCTGGGTAGATTGAACAAGTCACTTCACATCTCTACGTCTTACCTTACTCATCTCTCACAACAGGGTCCAATTCACAGTGCTTTAGGAAAGATTACAGGAGATCACACATGTTAAAACGTTATATTCAACTTCTGGTTTTCAGTTCTTCCTCTGTAACATGGGGACAGATCCTGTCCAGCTTAACTCAGGGGGCTGTGGCTGCGGTTTTGTAAGAGAAGACCACATGGCAAAAATCTTATTAACGAGACAAGTAAGGATTTGTTCCCTTTTTGGCAGATGAGGCCCGGTAAGTTAGTGCTTCTTGGTTGGTGGGCTGGGCGCCTCAGGGGAGGGGTTCTATTAATGCTAGTCACAGTTACTTATTTGGGGCAGGGGAGGACGGAGGGATATGCACAGAAAGCGCAGAGTGGAGACTGAAAGACTGCAGAAACTGTGGCGCAGGTGCATTGACGTACCAGAACCCGGCCCATTTAAAGGGCCAGTACTTACCGCGCCCCGCCCCCAAAGTCTCAAGGTCACCAATCACCGAGCGTGTCACTCCGTGACGCTCTCTTCCCGCGACAAAGCCGGCGGACTTTCCGGGTGACAGCCCGGTGCCGAGACGATGGGCAGCCAGGAGGTGCTGGGCCAGGCGGCCCGGCTGGCCTCCTCCGGTCTCCTCATGCAGGTACTCTCTGCCTGGCCGGCTCCCAGCCTGTTCTGCTGCTGTGATTCGCGGGGAGGTGGCCCTGGGGCCTTTGAGAGCCCGCTCTGGGCCAAACATCTTGACGTGGACCCCGCTACGGAGGGGTCGACAGGAGGTGGTGGCGGTGGTGAGGGGGCGTCTGGGCGCCGGAGTTGAGAATCTGTGTTCACAGGCCTGGCTGGGAGACTGCAAACAAGCCGCTTTCTGAGGATTATTTTTGCCATATGGCACTAGGAGAGAGATCAGGTATCAGGGGAGCATTTCCTGCTCTAGAATCTGCTGTTTTTAAGACAAGAGGTTCATTTTCTCCATGCCCCACTCCTGCCCCACAAAACACCTTCCGCAAACTGTCTGACTCCCACTGAGTTCAGAGAGACAATAGGACCTGGGCTCAGGCAAGCCTGGATTGGAATCCTGGTTCTACCATGCGCTTGCTGCACCGGTGACCTCAGGACAAGCGACTTCATCCGCTAGCCTCAGTTCCTCACTGGTAAAACGGGTGTAATAACAGTATCTAGCTCATAAGGTTATGAGGATTGATTAAGATAATTCAAATAAATGCATTTAACACTGTTTAAAGTAGCTGGCTGCATCTTCCTTCTGGACAAGTCACTTCCCCTTTGTGACCCTAATTTTTCTCATCTGTCAGAGGATATGGTATATGCCAGTTGGACCAAATGGTATCTAAAGATTCAACTCTAGAAGCTGGTCATTCTAAGTCAAGGGACTCAATTTCTCTATGTCCCATTCTTGACTCTTTCAAACTTTCTTCACCACAAGTCTTGAATTCCCCTCCCCCTTATCTTAGACAGGCAGTGTTTCCCATGGAGGCTGGGAGAAAGAACCAGCCAGACTTGGGTTCAAGTTTGGGCCTTGCCACTTGCTAAATGCCTGCCCTTAGGAAAATCACTTCTCTTGCCGTCAGTTTCCTCATCTTAAGTGAGAACTGTAATTCAGCTTCATAGGGTCATTAGGAGGATTAGATTAAATCAGAGCTTTGAACGTGTTCGAACTGGTTCAGTAACAGCTGACGAAGCGAAATCAGAACAGACCTGAATTTTTAAAATTTGGGTGATCCAGAACCATAACTGGAATGAGAAAAATTATGGGTCAAAGCCTGGAGTGGGAGACTTGGAAGAGGTGCAGTGAGCCCTTTCAGGAGCCTGATGCATGAGACTGGATTATTGCCAGGACTGAGGAGAGCAACGCACATTCAAAGCGATGTGGTCGGCTGCCATGTTTGAGTGGGGCACCACTGTTTCTGACTCTGCACAAAATCCGTCGGGCAAGGGATTTGGTTGCTATGCAACGCATACACTGCCCTAGTTTTCTAAGAGGAGATTAAATTTCTCGCAGGGCTTTGACCCGTAATCATATCTGTTAAGTGCCTGGCACGTTGTTGTTGTGTGTTGTCCAGTCAGTTCTGACTCACTGACCCCATATGACAGAGTAGAACTGCCTCCATAGAGTTTCCTAGGCAGTAATCTTTATACGATTAGATTGCCAGGTCTTTTCTCCTTTGGAGAAACCGCTGACTTTTTGGTTAGCAGCCAGTTGCTTAGTCATTGCATCACCAAGGCTCCTTCCTGGGACATAACAAGTACTTAATAAATGTTGTTGTTGTTAGTTGCCATCAAGTCATTTCTGACTCATGGCAACCCCATGTGTGCAGTGTAGAACTGTGCTCTGTAGGGTTTTCAAGGCTGTGACCTTTTAGAAGCAGACATCCAGGTCTGTCTTCCGAGGTGTCTCTGGGTGGGTTCGAACCACCAACCTTTTGACTAGTAGTCTAGTACTTAACCATTTGCCCACCCAGGGACTTAATAAATGTGAACTATTTTTATTAGGTTAATAATGTTTTTTTAAATAGTATAGGGATGAAATGCGATAATCGACACGTAGAGCGTGTAGAAGAGTGCCTAGCATTCATAATTGCTTAATTGTTGTTAGCTGCCATGGAATTGACTCTGCCTCATGGCAGCCTGACGTACAGCAGGGTGAAATTTTGCCTGGTCCTGTGTCATCCTCAGTCGCAGGCATATCTGAGTCCATCGTTGTGGCTACTGTGCCAGTCCACCTCGTGGAGGCTCTTCCACGCCCTTGTTGGCCCTCTGCTTCGCCAAACATGATGTCCTCCTCTAGCAGTTGATCCCTCGTGACATGTTCAAAGCAAGCGAGTCAGACAATGTCTGTTGTGATCCATAAGGTTTTCACTGGCTACTTTTTGGAAGTAGATCACCAGGCCTCTGTTCCTAGTCTGTCTTAGTCTGGAAGCCCTGCTGAAACCTGTCCACCATGGGTGACCCTGCTGTACTTGAAATACCAGTGGCATAGCTTCCAGCATCACAGCAACATGCCAGGCACCACAGCATGACAAACTGACAGACGGGTGGTGGAAGTGCTTAATTAAGAGTGCTTTAATAATGTTAGCTATTCTTATGATACATATTTATATCTAACCCTAAGTTTACCTAGTTTTTTTTCCTATTTCATAACATAAATAACTGTGTTCAATGCTTTATCCATAATGTTGATTGTTCAACCTTTGATGATACTTTGCTACCCTGAATGGTTTCATAAAAGGAAAATAAATGTAGTAGAAAGCACATTGAACTAGGAATCAGATGGCCTACCCGCAAGGTCAAATAATTAAAAGATGTGAAAGAGTTTTTTTAAACTGTAAAGTCCTTTACAAAAGTAAATGAAGACTGTGTTGCTTGTAAGTGCCTCTGTGTGGAGCAAACAAACACCAGGTAGCATGAGTGACCTCAGAGTTTCATTAGCTCAAACCTTTATTCAAACCAGTTAGGAGATACGGATATAGCCTGGGACGTTGTTTCTTAGACAGTGGTAACTTTGGCTTTGAGGTTAACATAAGTGTGTGTATGTGGTTTTGTTTTGCTTTTTTAATAGCCATAATCTTTGGCTTTCTTGAGTGTTTTAGCTCAACCCTGCAGGCTTTCTAAATTATGATAGACACTTGAGGTAGCTTTGCAATTACATTTTATTCTGCAATAATTTCAGAGCTTATTCTCTGCCTTAACGCTGTGCCAACCACAGTAAAAGTGTGAATGCCTTTCATCTGTATGCATTTTTCAAAAATGCTTTCACCTGTACCATCTCATTCGCTCCTTGTTACCAACGCTGTGAGATAAGTAGCCTATTTGATAGAGGAGGGAACTGAGACCTATAAAAATTGGAAGATAATGGAATAAATTATAGCTAAAGAGTGAGGCAATACTCAGCTGAGCGCTTTCTCCATTAAGGGCTCCATGAATTGACTTCAGTCCTCTAGAACTGAGTGCAGAAGTTGGTGTGTGTGAATATACATGGATGTTTCTAAGGACAGGCTACGGAGCTTTCATTGGACTCTCAAAAGGTCACCTTGGACCTAAATAGGTTAAGATTGTGACATCTTAGCTTTGAAGAACTTGCCACTCAGTGACAATTCAGGGACAGTGTCATGCACCCTCCCTTCTTGGTTATACCTTTCCCTGGAGATTTTCAGACTGTAGTGGCTTCTTGGCAAACTTGCAGTTTTCCAGATTGTAGCTGTTCGTGGGTAACCCTGAGAGTGCTTGACACAGAGTGATTTGTCATTTCCTCTGGCAGGCACTTGAATTACACCCGTGGTGTTGCTGGGACGCACAGGGGGTGTCTCTTAGTGAGTGAGGCTGCACCCAGCCAGCAGCCTCATTTAGCAGCCCATATGATTACATCTGTGAGGTTCTCTAGGTCTCATGGGGAGAATTCTTTGCTCAGGTGGTTTTCTTTTTAATTCTTATTTATTTATTTTAAACATTTTATTATTTAGGTGAAAGTTTACGGAGCAAATTAGTTTCCCATTCAATGATTTATACACAGCTTGTTCCAGGACACTGATTGCAAACCCCTGAATGTGTCAGCACTCTCCCCTCTTCCTCCCTGGGTTCCCTGTGTCCATTGACCCAGCCTTCCTGCCCCTACCGTCCTTCTGAGCTTTGCTTTTGGGCAGATGCTGCCCTTTAGGTCTTGTATAGTTGATTGTTCTGAGGTGTATGTTCCTTACTGGTGTTATTGTTCATTTTATAGGCCTGTTGTATGGCTATAAATGTAATCTCCGGGAGTGATTTCAGTTCCAAGTTTGAAGGGTGTCTAAGGGCCATAGTCTGGGGGATCCCACCAGTCTCTATCAGACCAGTAAGTCTGCTCTTATTTATGACTTTGAATTTTGTTCTGCATTTCTCTCCCACTCTGTCCATGACCTACTATTGTGGTCCCGGTCAGAGCGGTGGGTAGGGGTAGCTGGGTACCATCTGGTTCTTATGGTCTCAGGCTAGTGGAGGCCATGGTTCACATGGTCCGTTAGTCATTTGGACTAATTGTTGTCTTCACTCTTCTTTGCCCCGGGCAGGAAGAGAACAATTGTATCTTACATGGCTGCTTGCCCAGGTGGTTTTCTTGAGTTGAGAAGTTTTTAAAGTTTCAGGATGTGTCCCCTGCAAATGGCAGTAGTTAGAGTCTCCCTTTATATTTTATTAATTTTATTATTGCAGTTGTTGTTTAAAAGGTATTTCAACTCCTCTCCGGAAAGTGGCAAATATTCAATAAATAAACACAGCCTTTTCTGTTTTCTAATTGAGAAACCTGAAGTTCAAAGAGATTAAATGTCATTATTGTAATCCCTGGATACTACCAGGCAGAGAAGAAAGGGGAATTAGACCCCAGGATTCCTAGTGAGTCTGCTATACCCTGCAGGCTCCTGCTTGCGGAGTGTGTGCTATTGCTGCACAGGCTGGTGGCTTTCAGCTAGAGGGAGGGGCAGTGGGAACCACCAACTAGGATTCTCTTTCTGCCTCCTGGAGTGCCTACTTCCAACCTGAAGAAATGCACTGAATCTCTGGGGGTCTCCCTCTTCTCATCAGTAAATTACAGAGACTTCCAAGTGCCTTCCTGGGTACTCAGGAGTACTGAGAGGCCCCAGGGAATGAAATTTCAGAAGAAAAGCAGACAGGCTGATCATTTTAGAGAGAGCCATGGTGGTAAAGCTAGCTTGTGTCATGGTATCATGTTAGGGAGAGCGGCCACGTTGTTCTCATCTCAGCGAGGTAAACGTTTCAGCATAACTGAATCTTACACGTTTGTTCTTTTTCTGTAGGTATTGTTTCGACTGATCACCTTTGTCTTAAATGCATTTATTCTTCGCTTCCTGTCCAAGGAAATTGTTGGCATAGTGAATGTAAGGTAAGAGGGATGTACCCTGGCCCTGTCCACAACTCCCATCCCTAGTCAGGTTTACTTCAAACCCTCTGCCTCGAATTTTGCAAGCATCCACGTTCACCAGAAGTGGAGTGTTTTGGCAGTGGGCTGAGGAGGAGAGTGCTAGGGTGGGGAGATGACGGGGTGATGGTGCTTTTAATGGGCCCGTGGAGTGTTTTCCATTAGCAGCCTCCAACTGCACATTTTTCTGCCAGCTGTTCCGGTTTGCCTGCTCTTGGAACTCAGGAGACGAGTGGGAGTAATTCATTGCAAACCCTGTCTCAGGTATAATCCTGTGTTCTTGTCCTGCTGTCAGCAAAGGAAGCAGGAGTTCTATAGTTCGTGAGGATGTGCTGCGTAATTGCAGGGCTGGAGCAGCCACCTTCCTCCCTCCTCAGCGATTCCATGATTGGGATGCTGTAACCAGGATGAGAGCTGGGGTTCTTGTTGGTAGTTTCTTGGTGACTCCTAGAAAGCTGACTTGCTTTGTCTTTCAGACTCAGCTTGGCTCCTCTAGTCTCCTCCTTTCTGCTCAAGGACACCCACACATATTTTGTATTCATAAATGACACAGAAGTATATGAAATGATGTGGGTGCTCGGAATAGCTCAGCTTCTCAGGTGTGTCTTCATGTCCTGATAAACAAGACAATGTGTTCCAGACAGATTTCTCGTCTAGCACTTACAGCAATACACCCTTGGTTCTGTTCTCAGTGGCAGTTCTCAAACTTCGGCGAGCGGAAGAATCATATGGGGTGCTTTGCACTAGGTCGGGCTCAGGAGAGGTTTAGGAGTCTGCATTTTGACAAGCTCCTCAGGTAATTTTGAAGCATGGACCATATTTTGAGAAACAGTGTTTTAAAAGCAGGAAGGAAGAGGGCCAAATCCTCTTAGGAACTCAGATTTTAAAGCAGTTTGGGCTCTCCCCATCCAGCCTTGCCCCAGTTGTAGGTCTCTGCTTTGACAGCCTTGTCTGGCCTACCCTCATCTGCTTAAGATCTCCTCATTTGCAGTGTTGGGCAAAAGCACTGTGTAGCAAGATGACCCTTGGGTAGCTGCAGAGACCTTAGCCCTGGGCCATTCTTACCTGGGCTGCTGCCTGTTGAGGAAGGCAAACCTTAGTTACTCCTTGCTGAGGGGCAGGAAGGTCTACCTTGGTGCTGCCCACCTAGGAGGTACCCAGGCAAGCCTTGCCAGTCTGGGTTGCAGCCTCTGGAATGTTGCCAGACTGATTGCCTGTCTTAAGATTCTCTTGGCTAGAGCCTCCACTTGGCAGAGACTCAGCTTCTCTTACAGGGGCCGTCGGGTCACCAGTACTGGTGTGACCAAAAGCTCCCGCTGCTGTGTGGGGCCGTGGTTTTGTCCTACTCTCCTCATGATCAGAGCCACCACTGCCTAAAGCCACGAAACTTGCAGGTTTTGGGGGGCCACTGTAGCAGTTTTAGTCCTGGGCAACACTCACTATAGGCACACACACTCAGGTGTCCCTTGTTTGGTTCCTAACTCTATTGTTCACCTAAATTAGACCAGTGGGGAGTGTCTTAGCTGTCTAGCACTGCTATAACAGAAATACCACAAATGGGTGGCTTTAACAAGCAAAAATTTATTTTCTCATGGTTTAGGAGGCTAGAAGCAGAATTCAGGGTGCCAGCTCTAGGGGAAGGCTTTCTCTTTCTGTCAGCTCTGGTGGAAGGTCCTTGTCTCTTCTGAGCTTCTGCTCCTGGGCAGTCTTCATGTGGCTTGGCATCTCTCTTCCCCCATCTCTGCTTGCCCACTTGCTTGTTTTAATCTCTTGTATCTCAAGAGAGCTTGACTCAAGACACACCCTACACTAATCCTGCCTCACTAACATAACAAAGACAACCCATGCGCAAATGGGATTATAACTACAGGCATAGAGGTTGGGATTTACAACACATATTTTGGGGAAACACAATTCAATCTATAACATTCCACCCTTTGGCCCCCAGAATTCATGTCCTTACCACATGCAAAACACATTCACCCCATCACATCATCCCAAAAGTCTTAAATCCACCCTGTCATGGATTGAATTATGTCCCCCCAAAAATGTGTGTATCAGTTTGGCTGGGCCATGATTCCCAGTATTGTGTGATTTTCCTGTGTGTTGTAAATCCTGCCTCTATGACGTTAATGAGGGAGGATGGGCCGCAGTTGTGTTAGTGAGGCGGGACTCAATCTACAAGACTGGATTGTGTCCTGAGGCAATCTTTTGAGATATAAAAGAGAGAAGTGAGTAGAGAGACATGGAGACCTCATACCACCAAGAAAGCATGCCAGAAGCAGAGCGTGTCCTTTGGACTCGGGGTCCCTGCGTGGACAAGCTCCTAGTCCAGGGGAACATTGATGAGAAGGCCAACAGAGAGAGAAAGCCTTCCCCTGGAGCTGACACCCTGAATTTGGACTTTTAGCCTACTTTATTGTAAGGAAATAAACTTGTCTTTGTTAAAGCCATCCACTTGTGGTATTTCTGTTATAGCAGCACTAGATGACTAAGACACACTCCAAGTCCGGAATCTCATCTCCTGAATCATCTAAATCAAATATGGTAAGACTTCAGGCGTATTCCATCCTGGGGCAAAATCCCTCTTCATCTGTGAAATCTAGACTACAAGTTATCTATTTACAAAGTACAATGGTGGAACAGGCACAAAGTATACATTTCCATTACACATACGAGCTCCTTTGGCCTCTTTCCTGCCTGTAGAATTCCAAGAGGCAGACAGCATTCTTTCCTTTTGTTCTTTCTCTGTCCCCTTCAGTCTAAGCTGAAGAAAACCTCATCAGGGTTTTCTGCTGTGGTAGTTGGTTAGATCCATCAGTCACAGGCTTAATTTCTTTAGCAAAAGATTGTGCAGCCACGTGAACATTCTAGGACATGTGTCCTTAGTTTGTACAACAGAATTATCCAAATCTTTAATTTTTGTTTTAATTTTGCACAGTTTATTTTTAAGTCCATCTCTTTCCTTTTGCATTTTGCTGTAAGTGGCAAGGAGAAACCACATGGCCCCTGTAAGATCTTGCTTAGAAATCTCCTCAGCCAGATATCTAAGTTCATCACTTACAAGTTCTACCTTCCACCAAACATCTGAACATAATTCAGACAAGTTCTTTGCCACTGCATAAAAAGCATCGCCCTTCCTCCAGTGTTCATCATTTTCTTTTAAAGCCTCACCAGAAGAACATTTAACATCCACATTTCTAGCAACATTCTGTTGCTGGCACCATATGTATTCTCTAAGGTGACAGAAACTTTCTCTGTACCTCTCCTCACTTCCTTTTGAACCCTCACCAGAATTGCATTTGACGTCCATAATTCTACCAACAGTCTCTTCAAGGCAATCTAGGTTTTTACTGTTAAGCACCTTAAAACTCTTCCAGCCTCTACCCATTACCCAATTACAAAACCGCTTCAGCATTTTAGATATCTGTTAGAACAGCACCCCACCCTTCTGGTAAGTGGTCCAATGTAATCAACCCGCCACCAGGATTGGTACCATATCAGGGACTCAGTATTGGTCTCTGCTGCTGGCAGATTGGGCACTCAGCAGTGGCTGTAGCCAAGTCAGCCTTGGTGAGTGGAAGTCCATGTTGCTGGGCCCATGCATAACCTCTATCCCTGCCACTGTGGCCACTTTGTTCAGGAGCCCATTGGGCAATGACAGTAGTGGCTGGGGAAAGAGGGTGACTGGTTTCCACAGAATGGTTCACCCTATCCACTTGATTGTTAAAATCCTCCTCTGCCGAGGTCACGCTTTGATGAACATTCACACATGAGACATAAATATCTTCACTTCTTTGGCCCATTTAGAGAGGTCTGTCCACATACCTCTTTCCCATACCTCCTTGTCACCGATTTTCTTAGTTATTTAGTGCTGTTATAACAGAAATACCACAAGTGGGTGGCTTTAACATACAGAAGTTTATTTTCTCACAGTTTAGGAGGCTAGAATTCGGAATTCAGGGTGCTGGCTCTAGGGAAAGGCTTTTTCTCTCTGTCAGCTCTGGAGAAAGGTCCTTGACTCTTCTGAGCTTCTGCTCCTCGACAGTCTTCATGTGGCTTGGCATCTCTCTTCCCCCATCTCTGCTTGCCCACTTGCATGTTTTAATCTCTTTTATATCTCAAAAAATATTGACTCAAGACGCAGCCTACGCTAATCTTGCCTCATTAACATAACAAAGAGAACCCATTTGCAAATGGGTTTATAACCACAGGCATGGAAGTTAGGATTTACAACACATATATTTGGGGGACATAATTCAGTCCATAACAGGGAGTTCTGTAGGAGTCCACGGCTCTCCACATTGCCACCAGCGGGCTATAACCAAGACTTTTTCTCCTCACTGACGCTAGCCAAATCCTAGAAGTTCTTTCAAGGAAAAAACTAGAGACCTTGTTTGTTTCTGCATTTCCTTTTCAGGCTAACATTGCTTTACTCGACCACCATCTTCCTGGCCAGAGAGGCCTTCCGCAGAGCTTGTCTAAGTGGAGGCGCCCAGCGAGACTGGAGCCAGACCCTCAACCTCCTGTGGCTCACGTGAGTTGCTTTGGTAGGAGAGTTTCACAAAGGGAATTGTAAGTTAAACAGCAACATTTGCCGAAAGCTGAATTTACTCCAGATTCAGTTTTCCAGTGGCTTTCTGGGAGTTAGGCTTGTGACAGGAAGAGAAAAGTGTCGGTGCTGAAGGAGCTTCTTGGCTTGTTTTATCTCTGGATGGCCAGGAGCAGAGAGGAGGCTCTGGGGTTGGGGTTTCCGGGCCAGGTTTCTAGCCCTGTTTACCCTTTTTGGAGGTTATTTCTGGTGTTCCTGATCTCGACTCTTGGCCCCCTTGGCCAGTGCTGTACTTTTTTATTCTTAGTCTTTTCCTCCTGTAGTATCTTTTGAGCTTTTAACAACCACTTTGTATTTTCTGAAGACCTTTTAGGAGTTTCATTATATCTTTCTTCACTTTTGTTAGGTTGATTTCAGTTCTGAGCCTTTTAGAATTTTCTTGGAGACCAAGTACGTCAATTGAAAAATGCAATGGCTCTTCCACAGTTAGATCCCTGCAGGGAGGGCTGGCAGATGAGGTTGCTTCCTAATGCTGCCCTTGCATAACCCCTTGTTGCATCATGGAAATGGCTGTCATAAGGGCTGGTGGGTGTTCATTTATTAGAGGAATGACTGCCACCACCTGGTCTTGTTTCCATGCTTTTTGGTGCACATGTGAAAGGCTATCGTGCACTGGACTGTGGTCATTTGGAGTGCAACAGCCAGCTGTATACTGTCTGTCAGTCATTCTATGTACAGGCACCAGGCATTTTTCCCTGGGATTTTTGCTTATTGAGCCAGTATAACACAGTGGGTAGAAGTATAGGCTTTTTGGTTAGACACGTTGGGATTGGGTCCTGTTTCTGCCCTTGACTGGTTGTTGATGACCTTGTCTAAATTATCCAGTGCCCATCAGCCTCTGTTTCCTCATCTTTTAGATGGGCACGATGGCAGAGGATCATTGTGAGGTATCAGTGAGATAGTGAATCACAGTACCTGGCATATAGTAAGGGCCTTAATAAGTGGTAGCTATTTTTATTATGCTTATATTCCTTTTCTGTTCAGTGTTATTATTCTAATGTGTATTTTAAACTTAGCAGATTAAGAACTTTTTTTTCCTTCTTCCAGAGTCCCTCTGGGTGTGTTTTGGTCCTTGTTCCTGGGCTGGGTCTGGTTACACTTGCTTGAAGTGCCTGATCCTAATGTCGTCCCCTATTATGGAGCTGGAGTGGTGCTGTTTGGTCTCGCCGCAGTGGTGGAACTTCTGGGAGAGCCCTTCTGGGTCTTGGCACAAGCGCATATGTTTGTCAAGCTCAAGGTCTGTGCCTTCTGCTGTGAATGGGAAACATGATGAGTAAGGGAGTGTTTTTTTTTTTTAATTGTGATTGGATGGAGTTTACATTTCAGGTTAGTCTCCCGTACAAAAATTTATACATACATTGTTATGAGACCCTAATTGCTCACCCCATTCTGCGACAGCACACTCCTCCTTTCCGCCCCTGATTCCCCATGAACATTCAACCAGCTCCTAACTCTCTCTGCCTTCCCATCTCACCTCTGGACAGAAGCTGCCCCTTTGGTCTCTTGTATCTACTTGACTAGGAGGCACACTCTTCACGAGTATCACTTTATGTCCCACAGTCCAGTCCAATCCCTGTCTGAAGAGTTGGCCTCAGAAATTGTTTTAGTTCTGGGCTGATAGAGAGTCCAGGGGCTGTGCTTTCTGGGGCGCCTCCAGTCTCATACCATTAAGTCTGGTCTTCTTACTAGAATTTGAGTTCTGCATCCCATCCTTCTACTGCTCCATCAGGGACCCTCTGTTGTGTTCCCTGTCAGGATGTTCATTGGTGGTAGCCGGGTACCATCTAGTTCTTCTGGTCTCAGGCTGATGAAGTTCTGGTTTATGTGGCCCTTTCTGTCTCTTAGGCTAATACTTTCCTTGCAGGGAGTGGTTTTTTAAAATACTTTTATACAAGAGAATGATTTCTCCAGACTTGCATCTAAAAGAATATTTGGAAAAAGGTAACTCGATTAGTTCAGTTCATTCACTTGAAGTTTGTCAGATGGGCTGGGCTAAAGTTTACCTCTGCTACATACTATTAGTGGAGCCCTGGTGGCGCAGTGGTTAAGAGCTCGGCTGCTAACCGAAAGATTGGCAGTTCGAATCCACGAACTGCTTCTTGGAAACCCTATGGGGCAGTTCTTCTGTGTCCTACAGGGTTACTATGAGTCGGAATCGACTCATTGATAGTTAGATAAGAATTTAGGAAGACTGTAAAAATTTTTCAGGTTTTTCTAGTGATCCTGTTTAGTTGGATACTCATACTAACTTTTCTCTGCATCTTTTAAAATATAGTATTTGATACCTACAAAAGGGTATGTCTTAGTTACCTAGTGCTGCTGTAACTGAAATACCGCAAGTGGGTGGCTTTAACAAAAAGAAATTTATTTTCTCACGGTTGTTGTTGTTTACCATCGAGTCAATTCCAACTCACAGCGACCCTATAGGACAGAGTAGAACTGACCCACTGGGTTTCCTAGCAGACATCTTTACCGAAGCAGATCACCAGGTCTTTTCTCCCATGGTTCAGCTGTTGGCTTCGAACCACCAACCTAGCAGTTGAGCGCTTAACCACTGGACCAGCAGGTCTCCTTTTCTCACAGTTAGGAGCTGGAAGTCTGAATTCAGGGCACCAGCTCTAGGGGAAGGCTTTCTCTGTCTTTTGGCTCTGGGAGAAGGTCCTTGTCTCTTTTCAGCTTTTGTCCTTTGGTTGCTTGGTGAGCTCCATGCTGCATCAATCTTCCCAGTTTGTCCTTGCTTGCTTCTGTAAAATGCTCCTTTATATCTCAAAAATGATTGGCTTAAGACACACCCTATACTGATATAGCCTCGTTAACACAACAAAGAAAATCTGATTCTCAGGTGGGATTATATCCGCATGTATAGGGGTTAGGATTTATAACACAATTTTTCAGGGACACAGTTCAATCTATAACAATACAAGTAACAAGTGTAGATCTTAAAGCGTGTTAATATAGATTCATGAACCTTCCACCCAACCCAAGAAGAGAACACTGCTGGTAAATCGTGTCCACCCATATGCCCCAGCCCATCCCCAACGAAGCCACTATGCTGGATTTTTTGTTTAAAATCTAGTTTTAAATTTGTTGCATTTTTATTTGTTAATAATGTTTGTATAGTGAAGCTTTCCCCATGTCTTGTAGGTGATTGCCGAGAGCCTGTCAGTAATCCTCAAGAGTGTCCTGACAGCTTGCCTCGTGCTGTGCTCGCCTCACTGGGGACTGTACATTTTCTCTTTGGCCCAGGTAAGAGTCATGGCCTTTAATCTTTTGTGTAAGGTCTTTGTTTCTCCATCGAGTGTATTCTTTTTGTTCCCCACTACTGCGTGGTTTATAGTCACAGTTTTCATGGATGTAGGAAAGGCTGGAAGCACTAGAAGGCTGGCCTGGGACCCCTTCTCCTCTGGCTGCCACTTCCATCCTAATGTAAATATCCATACCCTGGGGCTCCCAGGGGCCTGGTGGTGGCCACACACTTGGCCTCTTTTGTCAAACATCCAAAACTCCTCTTAGACACCCAAACGGATCTGTGATTGTTTGACATCTTAAGGAGGAGAAAAAAGGCAGTAAGGGGGTGGGTGGGAAACAAATTGGATGTGTGTATTTTCCCTGAGTTTCAGTCAGTTGTTTGTAGAATAGGAGGAAACTTCGCCAAGCCCGTTTAAACTTCAATTGTAATCTCCCAGAATTCCAGAGGGCACGGATCCAGTCAGAGCAGGTCCGTTTTCAGTCTTCGCCATTTGGGTTTCATTTCCATCTCATCATTGTCTAGTTCTATTCAGACGATAAAAATATAACTATGGTACAAGTGCTATTTTAAAAAGTGAAACCTAAAATCAGATAGTTACTAGAACATCTCATAGTACAAAGAAATTTGTAGTTTTTATTAATGTGTAGGAAGACAAATGAAGATTCTTAGTAGTGATTTGTGTGAAATTCTTTCTCACGTCATAGGCAAAAACTACAAATATTTCTGTGAGACACAAGAGCTAGATTTAAAATTAAGAAAACAAGAATGAACTGCCTCCTAAAAGCAGTTTACAAACAGTTGCAAGTTTTAGAGGAGTTATCTGTGGTTACTTTTGCCATGTTTCATTGGAGCTGGAGCTACAGTTCTCAGCATCAGTCATTATTTCTGATGCACTCTCCCTAACAGGATAGAAGGGCCATGGAGTCGCCCGGTTATTGGTTGACCCTTCTTGGGAAAGGCGCTTGCATTATGACTTTCTGGCTATGTGGTGATTCATAGGTCAACAAGGCCAAATCTGAATTTATTTGTTCTCTTGTCATATGACTTCTGAGAGCTCTTCTCTGGTAATGTCTCTGTCAGTGTCCATGTGAGAGGTCAGAGAACCAACAATACCTCATGGCAGCAGGTAAGCCCTGCCCAGGGCCCTGGAATTCCCCTTTGTCCTGCCTGCCTCGAGGCTTCTTCTTAAACTGGCCCTTTGCGCCCGCTTAAACCGTGGTATCATACGTTAAATAAACAGTTCAGTCCAGAATAGGTAAAGAACTCTTAGGACTCAATAACAAAAAGACAAACAGTCCAATTAAAAAATAGGCAAAGGACTTGAATAGACATTTCTTCAACAAAGATATACAAATGGCCCTTTGCCCCCACTTAAACTATGGTATCATACGTCAAATAAAGGGTCAATCCAGAATATATAAAGAACTCTCAGAACTCAATAACAAAAGGACAAATAGTCCAATTAAAAAATGGGCAAAGGACTTGAATAGACATTTCTTCAAAGAAGATACACAACTGGCCAAAAAGCACATGAAAAGTTTCTCAACATCATCAGTCATCAGGGAAATGCAAATCAAACCCACAGTGAGTTAGCACTTTACACCCACTCGAATGGCTACGATTTTTTCCTCTAAATTTTATTTATTCTGTTGTTGTTGTTGAGAATATACACAGGAAAACATACACCAATTCAACAGTTTCTACATGTACAATTTAGTGACATTGATGGGCTAGAATTTTTTTTTAAGTGGAAAATAACAAGTATTGGCAAGGATGTGGAGAATTGGAACCCTTGTCCATTCTTGATGGAATTGTAAAATGGTGCTGCTGTGGAAAGCAGTTTAATCGTTCTTCAAAAACTTAGACATAGAATCACCATTAGGTAATTAGGTATATACCCAAAAGAATTGAAAGCAGGGATTCAAATAGATATTTCTACACCAATGTTCATTACGGCATTATTCACGATAGCCAAAAGGTGGAAACAACCCAAATGTCCATCAGCTAATGAATGGATAACCAAAATGTGGTACATCCACACAATGGAATATTATTCAGCCATAAAAAGGAATGAAACACTGAAATATGCTACAACATGGATGAACCTTGATAACATCATGCTAAGTGAAAGAAGCCAGGCACAAAAGCCCCCGTATTGTGTGATAGCAGTTATATAAAGTATCCAGAACAGTCAAGTCCGTGGAGGCGCAGAACAGATCAGGGGCTGGGGGGAGTGGGTAATGGGGAGTGACTACAGTGGGTTTCCTTCTGGGTGATGAAAATATTCTGGAACCAGATAGTGGTTGTGGTTGTGCAACATTGGGGCGGTACTAAAAGCGCCTGCATTGTATACTTTAAAATGGTGAATTTTGTTATGTGAATTTTTCCTCAATAACCAGAAAAAGGGGGGGGGGGCTCATGTAGTTAGGACACGCCCCATTAAGACTGCCTGTAGGCTTTTACTGTCTCCCATAGGCTCTGGTCAGCAGGAAATGGAGAGAGGGGAGGGCCCGGAGGAAGGGCCCCTTGTCGCAGAGGAGGCTGGCATCTGGCAGTGTGTGTGAGTCGTAAGGGGCTAGAGGCCAGAGAGGAGGGTAGGTGGGCTCTGTCCTCAGGCACGGATGGAGGGAGAGCCGAGGCACCTGGACTAGCTGAGCTGAGACTCCTTGTCCTTGCTGTGCCGTGACAAGTGCCGCCTCAGTGTTCCCCGGGAGAAAGTGGGGCCTGCAGGGCCGGCTCCTTCTGGAGCTAGTGTGCGCTGCTCTTTTCTGGAGGGCAAGAGGAGAGAGCGGAGCTTGCGAAGAAGCTCTTTTGAATATTCTTGCCCAACCTGCAAACAAAACCCGGGGCAGCTTCTCCTGGCCAGAAGCCATCTTTTCTCCTTCTCCCGGATGGGTGGAGGGAGGGGCGGGGCCTTCTTATTGCTGCACCCTTCCCTCCCCCATCCTGTAGTAGCCCAGACCACATACTCTAGGAGAGTGGAGAGAGCCAGGAGCTCAATTCTGCTTTGTAATCATAAATGTCACAGGTTTCCTGTCCGAGATGACGGCACGTTCCTGGATATGAGCACACTGGGGACACATAGATTCTAACAGGGTGCTGTCTAGGTGGGAGAGCGTTTCCTTTGACTAAATACAAATGTTTGGAGAACATACCCGACATTGTTGTGGCTGTTGAGCTAGTGGGTTTCTGGCATGGAAATTATGTTCTGCCTGCCAGAAGAACGTCCGTCCTCCCTGTTAGGTGAAGCATTTGCAACATTTTCCACCAGGTGCTGCAGTGGAGGTGGGTCCGAGTGCATAGTGCTGTTTTTCTGAGGGTGAGGCATTGCCCAAAAAAAGGTGCTGTTAAAATAGTGCTGTTTCTTGACTGGCCTTTGAAGTCAAATTTGTAGGCATATCTTCATTATGCCTATATTCAAAACAGTCTAATTTAAATTCATTATTTTTTTTTCAGCTTTTCTATACCACAGTTCTGGTGCTCTGCTATGTTATTTATTTCATGAAGTTACTGGGTTCCCCAGAATCCACCAAGCAACAAACTCTTCCTGTCTCCAGAATGACAGATCTGTTACCCAGTATTACAGGAAGTGGAGTAAGTGATGCGTTTTGTCTTTTATCATTTTAATGACAGATGCTGGTTATCCTTGAAGGAAAGAAACTATGACTGGCTTGTTGCTGTAATAATAGAGATAATTTTATTCTAGCTCACATTTATTGAGTGCTTGCTATGTACTATGTCAGGGTTTCTCAGTCGTCACACTAGTGACATTTCGGGATGGGTAATTCTTTGTTATGGGGACTATCCAGTACATTACGATGTTTAGGGACATCCCTGATCTCTACCCACTAGATGCCCGTAATACCCCTCGCCACCAGTTTAACAACCAAAATTGTCTCCAGATGTTGTCAAATGTGCCCTGGGGGGCAAAACTGCCCCCAGTTGAGAACTACTGTGGTAGGTCCTATGCTGAACTCTTCACATGTCTTAGTTAATGCTTGTTACAGTGCTCTGTGGCTGACACTGTTGTAATGTCTAGTTTAGCGTTGAGGAACTGAGGCTTAGCGATTAAATACTTGTCCAAGGTGAGGGTGGGAGCCTGGAGTAGTTTGAATCCCAGCAGAGCATAGGCTCTAACCACTGTGTTCCACTCTCTCTATTCTGGTGTGTCTGTTGGCTTTCCCCTGGACTGACCTCTAGCACAGACAGTCTAAAATGTTGAGAAAGCAGGGACGACACGTACATAGTTCCTTTGGCTACATGTCAGAGCAGTCTTTCAGGTGATCTACTTCCTATCTGCCCCATTGAGAACTCTAGATGCTGAAGTATAGAAGTGAGGCTTCATCTTCTTCTTTTCAACTCCTTAGCTCTCAGTCCCTTTATTTTTACTGCCTGCTGTACACGGGGCTGGAGTGGCACACGAGGTACTATACCACGCTGCCTTGGCTCTGCTGCTTTGTGAACTGCTCCGTTCTGGGCTGACCCACTTTCCCGTCTTCCCATACTTGTTTGCTTACTGACTGTGTTGTACTTAGTGGAGGTAAAGCATTTGATGGAACTTCCTACTCCTCTTTTATGATTACTTGAGAAAGCAGTAAAATATTTGGATCTTCATTCTCAGAATTTCAGAATCCTGTTACACAACTTCTCAAGAAAAATGAGATGTTGTGCAACAAAGCCAGATATGTTCTCATTTGTTAGATAAGAATTCTCCACTCTGATCAGCTAGCTCTTACCTTTAACCTAAATCAACATGACGCTTTTTGGACACTACTGTGCCTCATTCTGCAGGCTTAGGTGGTTAGGACTTGGTCTCGCTTCTCTTGCTTGGAGCTTCTGCCACCTGCCCACAGAGCAGATCTGAGACTGCAGAAAAGTCCCTCCTCCCCCGAGTGCTCCCCAGTACCCACTTGTACCAAGCCTGGCCAACTTTTCACACTGGGCAGCCCCTATACTCCAGCAGTATTTTGGAAAGGAGCATTTGAACTGTTAATACAAGCAAAGAGAGACAGGATGATGAAAAGAGTCTATCAAGTGTTTATTAAACCTTGTGATGGGCTCATAACTCTGAGCTTCAGTTTCCTTATCTATCAAATGGGAAGAATAATAGCACCTCTGTCCTAAGGTTGTTATGAGATAGGGCATGTAAGACGCTTAGCACTGTGGCCTGGCAGAGAGTCAGTGTCCATAAGTGTAGCTGATAATGTCACCACCACCATGCTGCTGTCCTGAGAGCAGGGGTAGCCCCACTAGGACATCGTAGTAAGGCAAACACTGATGGTGTTGGTGTGAGCGCTCAGCGGTTTCATCTGGCAGTCTACCCTGAACATGTCGTCCTGCCGGGACAGAGCCCTGATCACGAGAAGGCTGTGCATATCTGTCATGCACAGTGGCACCATTCCTGCCGACAGACAGAGACAAACCGTGCTTGGTGCTGCCTGAGATACAGACAGGTGGGAGAGGTGATTCCTGAGCCCCAGGGAGCTTCCTGTGGGCTTGGGGAGGTGGCGGGTACAGATCTGAAGCCTGCAGGACTATCTCTAGACACAACCTGCGAAGGCCCCCGAAGACTTCAGGAGTTCCATGAAGAAATTTAAACTTTGACCAAAAGCCATTTGCAATAACTGCCGTTGACTAAATGCATATTTTATGCCAAGCACTGCACAAGGATTTTAGCATTTAATCTTTACAGTAACCCCATGAGATAAATCCTCTTGTCCCCATTTTGCAGATGAGAAAACAGGTTCAGAAGAGTTACATGACTAATCTAAAATCACACAGCTGATTTTGGACCCAGTCTGTCTAACTTCTTTCTGTGGATTTGAACCCACTTCTGACTAAGTTTAATCCATGTATTTAGCCTTCATATTATATGGTCTTCCAAAAGAAATTGACTTATTGCCCATGGCAGTTACTTGTTTACTTAAAGATTGGGAGGTCCTGGATAGAACAATTCACTATTCAGGTTTCTTTTTTAAAAAGAGGACAGCCACGAAGATGAACCTGAATGCAGTGTATGACTTCACCCCAGGCAACGTGCCTGTCTTGACTCCCTGGAGCAGCTTTCTGCACTGGGGGTTCCCTCGTATAAAACCAGTCAGACAATTACAATAAAAATCAGTTTGACCAAATTGGGAGATTTTACTTCCTATTCTTGTAGAATTCCATCTTCTTTAAAAATACTTACATCTACTCCTCACTTACCGACTATCTCGTTACCTGACATTTTGCATTTAAGACAATAGTAAAAAATCTACTATCTGACTATTTTTTGCATTATCGAGGCAGCAGGCATGGTGGCAGCAGCTGCCAAGTGTCCCCTTTCTTGAGGAAGGTCTCCAGGAAGCTGGGCCACACTGCCCCATGCCCTCTGCTCCCTCATGCCTGCTGACGCGCTGCACGTGGGGTTGGCCTCCTCTGTGGCCACGGCCTCCCGGCGGACATGCAGGCAGCATGGAGCCAGCAGGGGCCTATTCTGGGTTCCCAGCTCCTGTGTGACCTGAGGCCCTGCACCTCAAAATTGCTGTGGGGTGGGAAGGGAGGAAAGAAAGAGGCAGCGGAGAGTGTGTTTGGAAGAAATGCTTTCAAGTTTAAGGACATCCCAAAGTGAGCTGAACTGTGCCTGAAGCCTCCACCTCAGTGGGGCCGGGTGTGCCACGATGCTCCTAGCGTCCTCACAGGAATCCCCAAGCGTTGGTGACTTGCCAGGCCTTGAATGCAGGCTCTGGGATCGTGAACGCAGGGCTTGCAGAGGTAAGAGTGGAACCCTGGAGGCGGCTCCACAAGGGAAGCTCTGACCCGGCACAGGAGGAAGATGAAGTGGTTAAGCCATGGTCCCTCTAGTCACAGAGCCTGGCTTTATCCAGCTTTGTCCCTTCCAAGCGTCCTTCTCTGCAGAGGAATAATCCATAACTGGGCTCGCCACAGTGATGAGCACATCAGTAAATCTTACCTGTTATTATTTTTATGGTCATATTTTCTAAATGAAAAGAATCAGACAAGTGGATGGTCTGAAAACAGAAAAATGCTCCATTTTTACGTAATGCTGATTTTCACATAACAACCTGGTCTTTGGAACCTAACCGTGTCGATAAGTGACGATTGGGTGTATTTAGCTTAGCTTTAAAATAAATTAGTGATACTTCATATAGTTACTGCCTTTTCCATCCTTTGACACTTATGAGTGACTTAACATGAGAAATTTGTTAATATTTGAGTAAAACTGATGAATTTAATACAGAAACATGTATGAAGCATTACTGTGAAGGAAGCACTGTATGAGGTACCACGAGTGAAGTCACACATGATCCTGGTGTGGCCCTTGCCCCATTGTGGTGGGGAGATAAGGTGTGCGCTCAGCTAACTATAGTGCAGGGCAGTGTGTGCAGTGTTATCCAAACAGAAGCACCGGGGAAGGACTGATGAATTCCAACTGGGAGCATCCAGGAAGGCTTCATGGAGGAAGCTGCTTTTGAGCTGACCTTGACACATGGGTGGGCACAGGTGAAATGTGTATAGGTGGTGACAATGGACACTTGTGGCTGCAGGAAGGAAGGAAACTTGCTCAGGCCTATTATATGCCCATCACTGTGTTGGAATTGGAGGATACAGAGATGACTGGGTACTTAGGTTGGCTGGACAGTTGGGAAAGGGAGAGGAAGCAAAAGGTAGAAGGAGGTTGTGGAGGGAAGTAAACCTACCTTTCTGGGCTGGGGCCAGTTAGTGGTGGCCTCAGTGCTGTGCCAAAGGATTTAGACTTAATTCAGGGGCAGTGGAGGGTTTTATTTTTTTGTTGTTGTTGTTTTTCTGTTTTTATTTTGTTTTGCTGTTATTGTTGAGAATATACACAGCAAAACATACACCAGTTCAACCGTTTCTACATGTACAATTCCTTAACATCGATGACATTCTTTGAGTTGTGCAACCGTTCTCACCCTCCTTTTCTGAGTTGTTCCTCCCGCATTAACATAAACTCACTGCCCCCTAAGGGTCCTGTCTAATCTTTTTAGATGCTGTTGTCACTTTGAGCTCATATAGATAGTTCTTAAAAGAGCATAATGCTCAAGGCAGACATTTTTTTACTAGTTAAGCTAAACTAATGTTTGGTTTTAAGAAAACTTCAGGGGATATTTTTGGTTTAAGGTTTAAAGATTATCTCAGAGCAATAGTTTTGTGAGTTCATCCATCCTCCATGGTTCCAAAAAGTTTGGAGTCCATGAGAATTTTAAATTCTATTCTCATTTTCCCTCTTTTGATCAAGATTCTTCTACAGAGTCTTTGATCAAAATGTTCTGTAATGGTAGTCAGGCACTATCTAGTTCTTCTGGTCTCATGGCAAAGGATGCGGTTTGATGAAAGGTTTTTGAACAGGGCCATCATCTAATTGCCTATGTTAAGGAGCTTACCATCTATTACAGATTTATTGAGTGTCTCCTTTTCACTTATTCAATTCTCAGCTTCATGAGTTAGACCTTCTTTTCTCGTTTTGCAGATGAGGAAACCAAGTCTTAGCAAAGTTAAGTATCTTGCCCCCGGCCTTAGCACTAATAATGGAGCTGCAATTTGAGCCATATGCTCTCTGACTCCAAAGTCCAAACCCTACAATGAGAAGGATAGGTTAGAGAAAAGGTTAGAAGTGAGAAAGCTCATTAGGAGGCTGTCACAATCATACAGATGAAAAGTGATAAGGACAGTGGGATGGTGGATGGAAATGGGGGGACAGACAAAGCTAGAACATAATTGATAGCCCCAGAGCAGCCTGGGTAGGTGGAACAAGAGGGAGAGGAAGGGGTGCTGTGTGGGGTGGTAGAGGTGATGGAGGGCAAGGGGACAGGACCATGGCTCCAGACTCCCAGTAACTCTGGGTCAGTGTGTGGTAAGGATGTGGCTGATAGAATCATCCTGAGTCAGAAGAGTTTGGGAAGTGGAAATGACTCAGGTTAATACAGGACAAGCTTCTCAGTTCTTATGCCAGACCTTCTGCGGAGTTACTGTCTACCACTTTTCTCCTTCCAAGCTTCAGTTTCCCCATCAGTACAATGGGGCAGGGAAATGGCGCATTGTTGGGGGAATTCTGGAGAAATTCACAGCTGCTTAGACTGGCTCAGCTGTACCTACCAATTTAGTTCTTGCAAAATAGACCTCGTTTGACCATCTCAAGTGACAAATCCTCTCTGAGCTGAGTGGTAAAAGCCCCAAAAATGTGCTTCCTCTTTTCTTCCACTTAGCAGATGCGTCTGAGAAGAAACCCAGTCTCAGATCTGACTTCCTGCCTCCATGTCTTTAATGAGCATTTTGGAGATACGAAGTGGTGTGGCTATTCTTTCTGAACCATGGGTCTGTTTAAACTGAAGGCATTAGGAGAAATGAATCCACAAGTACAAGCTTTCAGATCAGATACACTGTCATGATTTTACTCTCCTAAAAAGCTTTAAAGAGCTCAGTCATCTTCCCAAACCCATTTACAACTTACCAGCAAGCAGGCTTCACAAAAACCTCATGGGCAAGCTGCAATTTTTTGTTTCCTTTGAAATAAAGAGCAGGGCACTGCTGCACAGACCGTCAGAGGACCACCATCCCTTAGCGGTATGTGTGAGAGAAAAGGTGCTGTGCCCACATCTCCCCTAAAGCCAGCTGTGGGTGGAATCGGCATCACGGGATGACGTGGTCTGCAGTGCCCCCTGGTGGTGCTAAGCAGTCTGGTGCTCTTTGTGTCTGGAGACGGAAACTGTGGCCTGTTTTATACATTGTGTCCTGATTTCCCTCTCATTGAGGAAGATTTACTCCTGGACTGATCTACCCCTGGCAACTGCTCCACGTTCAGTGATGTCATGAGGGCAGTGTAGTTTGGGAGGATTCAGTCATGTCTTCCCAATATCTGAAGAAAGGTTCAGAAACCAAGGGGTCAGGAGACTTGGGGCTGCAGATGCCCTTTCCTTTTGGGTACTCTAGACTTGCCCTGTCCTAAATGGTTGCCATGTATGGCTATATAGTATTTGGAATGTGGCTACTCCGAATTGAGGCGTACTGTAAGTGCAAAAGACACTGGATTTCAAAGACTTTGTATGAAAAAAAGAATGTAAAATATCTCTAATTTTTTTTTTAACATTGATTATATGTTGAAATAATAATATTTTGGGTTAAATAAAATATGTTAAAATTAACATCACCTATTTATTTTTACTGTTCAATGTGGCTACTGGAAAATTTAAAATGTGACCTAATTTATATTTCTATTAGATAGCACTGCTCTACATAGATGGGCTTTGGGCCAAGAGTGGGGTCCCATGTGACTGGAGTAGGTTTCAGACCTGCTGGTAGGCCAACTTCCATGGCTAATCCTGCAAGAGAGGTGGCGTGGACTTGACCTTTGTGAGTCAGTTTGAAAGGTTCCTGGAAGACCCTCCTCTACCAAAGAGCTCCTTGAAATCCCACTATTCAAAAGTCATCGCTTTTGGGTTAATCAGAACTTTTGAAAATGCAGGTACCCTGGAATTAAGAGCCTAACACCTAGACTGAACCTTCTGGAATCCAGGATGCCTGCCTGATAGAGGAGGGTCCCCCAAAGGGAGTGGGGGTGGGGAGGAAGCTGAGGGAACAGCAGCAGTTTTTCTTTAGAGATCTCATGGTACGGATCTTACAAGGAGGCCCTTATACCTAAAAACTTTGTCTTCCTGTTTAGCAATGCAGTATAAACAATGCCACGTAAATTCTTTCCCAGTATCTGTTGGATGACTTCTGTATGCTTAGCATTAAATGAAGCATTAGTGGGCATGTGTCCAAGCTGGGACTTAGGGGCCAGAATGAGTTTACCTCTCATGTAGCGTTGTGTTCTTAGGTTTGAAACGCCTGGGATGTTTTGTTCTGTTGGTTGATTTGTTTTGTTTCCTCTTGCAGGCTTTTGTAAATTGGAAAGAGGCCAAATTGACTTTGAGTTTTTTCAAACAGTCTTTCTTGAAACAGATTTTGACAGAAGGTAAGTAGAAGAAGGATTTCTCTGAGCAGTCAGGAAACCATGGTATAAACGAGGGGATTTCACAGGATTGCTGATTACTTGGATCAGACCACCTGCAGCCTAGACCCCCTGGGCAGAGGGACCTCATAAATGAGAGCTTTTGAAGTAAGGGGAGGGAAACTAGCGTTTAGTTAGTTTTATGTTTTACTTATGTTTACTTTTCTCTCCACAGCCTTGTAAGAAAAATGTAGTCCCCATTTATTATGGATGAGGAAACAACGTCAGTGAGGTCACATAACTTCTTCAAGGTCCTACAGTAATGAGTAACAGCTTAATCTGAATCCAAGTCTTAACTCCAAAACCTCATATCATTTTAATAAATTTATTATATAAGTATTATATCTAATTGGAGCCCTGGTGGCACAGTGGTTAAGAGCTTGGCTGCTGACTTTAAGAGGTCGGCAGTTCAAACCCACCAGCCACTCCTTGGAAACCCTATGGGGCAGTTCTCTGTCCTATAGGGTTGCTATAAGTCAGAATCTAATTACAGGAAATTTGAAAAATAGGGAAAACTATCCATAATTTCATTGTCCTGTCATAGCTTTTTATACATTGTTTTCTTTTTTTTTTTTTTTTTTAACTCTTTTAAGAGCCACATTTTTATTGTTTTATATTCTAAACAACAAGATTCACCCATGCGATAGTTGGTGTTTTGGCGGAGCTTTTGATGCAGAGGGCCAGCAAGAAGCTGAAAGTCCATGTAGTTTTATATATATGTGTGTTGGTGTATTTAGATCCAGCTTCGGTTCAGAGAAGGAGGTTTAAGGGAGCTGTAAATTGCTGAAGGTAGTAGTTTGTATGTACAAATTTCCTGTGTCTGTACGTCTACGTGGAGCACTGGTAGCACAGTGGTTTAATAGCTTGGCTGCTAACCAGAAGGTCTGCAACTGGAATCTACCAGCCACTCCTTGGAAACCCTGTGGGGCAGTTCTGCTCTGTCCAATGGGATCACTATGAGTCAGAATCTATTCGATGGCAACATTGGTTTTTTTTTCGGTTTGGTCCATCTACATCTCTATTACTGAACAGATTTTAAAAAATCTTTTAAAAATTATCTTTTAGTTTTAAAAGTAATATAACCCCATTCCAAAAATTCTGCAAAATTAGAAAAAATAATCTATAATCCTGGCATTCTAATACAACCATTTCTATTATTATTTTGGTATTTTTCTTTTTCCTCCTCTGTTGATATTTTTGGTGAATTATGCATCCAGAGGGAAGCAACTCCCTCTATTCCTCGCTTTCCCTGCCTGCAAACTGAGGGACTAGACCAGAAGGTGTCTGAGGGCTCTCTGAGCTTTGAAAGCATGTGTTTCCAACTTGAGCCCAAAAGGTTGCTGCTACAAAAGCAAAACTGTTCAGAAGACTTCTGGGGAAAGTAAAGGTTGGTTGTCTTGGGATGGCAGAGTGAAAGCGCCTTAACTGTAAGCTCCTTGAAAGCAACGCGCGTGCCATTCACCACTGTCTCCCCAGCACCCTGCCTGGGGCCTGGCACATTACTAGGTATTCAGCCAGTGTCTGTTGATAAAGAGAAAGAGAAAGAGAAAAGCAACAACAGAAGGTGACTGGTGAAGTTGTGTGTTGTGATCGTTCACGTTATTGTTAAAACATGCAAATCAGTGGAGGAAGTTTTGTAAGGACGGTTGCTTATGTGCACTTCTTTTTTTCCTCCCAAAGTTTTAAGAGCAGTTTTAATGAGTTTGAGGAAATGGATCCAGTCCAAGCGATGGCCCTAAGTTGGTTGTGGGGATTGCAGTCTCTAGACGCGTGTGCAGCAGCAGGTTTAAGGTTGCCCCCTCTACCTCCGCGCTAGGCCTGAGTGTGGTGCTGGCTCCATGCTTGGGGCCACCCTGGCCTGGCCTCCTAAGTGGCAGAAGGACTTCGAAAAAGGGCCTGGTGCTAGCCAGCCTCTCAGGTCCTCCACCTCCTCACCTGTGAAGCAAGTGGCTTGACCAGGGACTCCCCACCCCAGGTTCTTTTTCTTAATCTTTAAAGCCTGCAGCTCTAAAAAGGTTGAAATCATTCTTTGTAGTAGCAAAAATGTATATGTGATTACCTTCTGGCCTGCATTTACTGAACACAGCATGCCAGGAGTTGAGAATACAGAGATGAATGAGTCCCAGGCCCTGGCCTCAGGGAGCTCAGTCTCTCCCCAGAGACGCAGACAGTTATGTGTGGTTAACTCTGATACAGGGCTGTGAGGGCTGTCCTCAGGACCCTAACTCAGTTGCCAGGCGTCCCTTGAGTGCCCTCTTGCTTCCAGGAGCTTACAGATTCGGGAAGGATAGGCTATAGTGCCAGAAGACAGGGAGGTCCCTGCAGAAAAGCCATGCTAGGTGATGAGAATGACTAGAGCGCGGGCCCCAGAGCCTTACTGAATTGGCAGCCCAGCCTGACCCAGCTGCTGGCGGGATGAAATCTGGCAGGGTGCAGGGGAGGACGACAGCGTGACGGTGGGCGGTGGGGCCGGACTGGTGAAGGCAGGCCAGAAAGATGGCTTGGGGTCACTTTGTGTTGTTGTTGTTGTTGGGTGCTGTTGAGTTGGTTCTGACTCATAGCAACCGCATGTGACAGAGTAGAAGTGCCCTATAGGGTTTTTTTGGCGATAATCTTTATGGAAGCAGATTGCCAGGTCTTCCTCCGGTGAAGCCGCTGGGTGGGTTTGAACTGCCAACCTTTTGGTTAGCAGCTAAGTACTTAACCATTCACCACCCCCCCAAAAGAAACCAAACCAAACCTGTCGATTCTGACTCATAGCGACCTGTAGTACAGAGTAGAGCTGACTCATAGTGTTACTAAGGCTGTAATCTTTACGGGAGCATACTGCCACATCTTTCTCCCACAGAGCCACTGGGGGATTTGAACCACCGATCTTTTGATTAGCAGCCAAGTGCTTAACCCACTGCGCCACCAGGACTTCTCTATTTGCCATCAAAACCCATTGCCGTCAAGTCAATTCAACTCATAGAGACCCCATATGACAGAATAGAACTGCCCCAGAGGGTTTCCAGGGAGCGGCTAGTGGATTCAAATTGCCAACCTTTTGGTTAGCAGCTCAGGCTGCTAACCACTGCGCCACCAGGACTCCTCAAATGCAGAATTAAGGAGCCTGGACTTTTTGCGAGAACACTAAGAGTTGAGTCATTTAAAGGTGTGAAAGCAGGATTAACTTAATCAGATCTGTATTTGTCAGAGATGCAGCTGTTAGCAGTGAGGACGGATCAGAGCCGTGGCAGAGCAGACATGGAGATTCAGATGGGGGCTAGTGCAGCAGTGTGAGCCAGTGCCTGGGAGGGCCTGCAGAGGCAAGGACTGAGGAGACAGTTAAGAGGAGACAATCTCTGCTTCTAGTCTCTCCATGCTTTCCTTCCACAGAAACGATTGAGCTGTTCACTAGGAGGTGAGAATTTACCCTGTAGGGTCACGGGCTCCATCTCCATAGTGGCCAATGCTTTTCACTCATGGATAATAGGAAGATGGTAATTCATAGAAGCCAGCAGGGGTGGGGCTCTGGGCTGGTGTCTCCACCTTGAAGGCATTCAGACTGTCTTCGACCTGAATCGAATTGGGGCTCCAGAGCTTTGGCAGCCTCTGCAGAGATCTCGCCACCCCAGGAAGACCGTTTTGATGAGCATGTGCGCACGATCAGGGACCTTTCATATCACAGAATTTGCGCTCAGATTATCTGACCTCCCTTAGAACTTTTGAGAATATTGGAAATCAACATTAAGACAAGGAATATGTCTTTTAACAGATTATTTCAGTATTTTTCATTTGAGAATATCAACTGGAAAAGTTGATAGATGGTAAGAGAAAAGGAAACGAAATTAATATGCATTTAAATGATGAATTATTTTGCTTTTCCATTTATAGGAGAGCGATATGTGATGACATTTTTGAATGTGTTAAATTTTGGAGATCAGGGTAAGTTGAAATTCTGTGGTGTTTTAATTAAAAGTGAATACCACTAATAGATACTTCCTAATACTTTTCTCTGTAGTTTGATATATTTAATGACAATGAAACTTTCAGTTCCTGAAAACTGTTACTTGTAGGTCTTTGTAAATTTATGCAGTGTGCTGACTATCCCGTCTAATGTGACTTGGGTGGCAGGTTCTCTGTTGAGATCCCCTGCCCTCTCTCCTACTTCCTGCAGAACTCTGGTGCCCACGTTGAGGGGTGGAAGATGCTAGGATCTTACCACAAAGGAAGATGTAGCTAGATAAGTCTCTCTCAATATTTATTTTTAATCTTATTTACTTTGTTTTTGTTGTTGAGAGTATGCACAACAAAACATACACCGATTCAACAATTTCTGCACATACAATTCAGTGATATTGTTTACGTTCTTCGAGTCGTGCAGCCATTCTCACCCTCCTTTTCTGAGTTGTTCCTCCCCCATTATCATAAACTCACTTCCCCCTAAGTTTCCTATCTCATCTTTCGAGTTGCTGTTGTCAATTTGATCCCATATAGATCTTAAAGGAGCATAATGCTCCAGACAGACTTTTTTCTCTGAACATTTTCTTACCTTTATTTTTAATATAATCCTAAAGTAGTAGAAGTAAAAATAGAAAAAAGTCAACTTTGCATTAATGAGTTTTATGAAGAAGTACTGTGGATTCTTATGATGACAGAACCTTTCTGTATCTTGACTATATCAATGTTGGTGTCCTGGTTGTGTTATTGGGCTATGGTTTTGCAAGATGTTACCATTCGCGGAAACTAGACAAAGGGTACTGTACTGTAATTTCTTACAACTGCATATGAATCTACAATTACCTTAAAATAAAAAGTTTAATTAAAAGATTAATCAGAAAATAAAATTTTAATAGTGCTGTGAAAATTAAAATGGAAACCCCAGTATGATTGTTGTCTCTTCCTTTTTGTTTTATAGGTATATATGATATAGTGAATAATCTTGGCTCCCTTGTGGCCAGATTGATATTCCAGCCGATAGAGGAGAGTTTTTACGTATTCTTTGCCAAGGTGCTGGAGAGGGAAAAGGGTGCCACACTTCAGAAGCAGGTAGTCTTGGTTCTTAGGTCATTGCCTCTCAGTTGAATTCTCCCTCAAACTGTGAGATGAACAGACAGAAGTGTGGAGGAGCCTGTTTCCCTTCTGTGTGAGCTGAAATTGCCTTCTAGCTTTCTTTCTTCTGTCATATTCTGAATGTGGCAGGACCCTCAACTCACTTCTTCCACGGCCTTCTCTTTATTTCCAGGCTGCTCCTTTCTTCTCACCCCTTCGTCCCTCTTTGTGACCTTATTCTTGACGCAGCCCTCAGAACTTCTACCTTGGGCAGCTTGTGTCTATGGCTGTCCCCTGTGCAGTGCAGACCTTTCTGTGGTCTAGTCTTAGGTGTAAGAATGAAGCTGCCGCCCCACATCCTCGGATGCTTGAGAACCTCAGGGTGAGCCCAGGATGCAGAGGTTGGAGAGGGGCTAACCTAGGGCACAGGAGGAAAGGACGTGCTCATGTGGTTTCACTCACCACACCGATTGTTTAAGCATCTCCAGGACCGTGAGAGCCCAGAGCCATATTCTGACTGTGAGAATCTCCATGCTCTGGTTGGCTAACACAGAGGGAGAGATTTTGATTCAGGAGTATTTGGTTGTAGAAATGTCACTTTTTCTAAAGCCATTGAAAATGTCTGACATCTTCTAATTAAAGCAAGCTAGGTTGGCCTCTTACATGTCTTAGAAGACATTTTGCAAAGTATAGCTTATGCACAATATCTCAGAATGAGCTAGTCTGGCTCTCTGTCTGATTTAGAAATATTTTCCTAAGCATGGATTGATGGTAACACCAGAATGTTGAGACGTTTGTCAGGAGAAGCGCTCTGACAGAGCCAACTAACATATATTGAAACCTCTGCCCAGTTAAGAATAAATATCGAGGAAAAGCAAGTGTTTCCTAAGCAACATTTGAAATAATTTATCCTAAATGAGTTAAAAACCAAGCCTCCCCCACTTCCTAAGGAGGCACATGCTGTCTTTTCCTTCGTTTGATGATAGAGGTAGAAACAAACAGGCTTCAGAAAAGCAGCGATGCCCCTCACACAGTTGAAAGGGTGATCTGCTAAACAGTGAAGGGAGAAGGGAGTTTTCTTTTAGCTCATGATTCATGCAACTTCCTTCCCTCTTCCCCTGGCCCCAGGAGGACCTTGCTGTGGCCGCCATCGTTTTGGAGTCCCTGCTCAGACTGGCCCTGCTGGCTGGCCTGACCATCACTGTGTTTGGCTTTGCCTATTCTCAGCTGGCTTTGGACATCTATGGAGGGGCCATGCTTAGCACAGGATCAGGTATGCACAAGAGTTTTGATGGATTTGTTCTAATTTCTGAGTAGAAATAGAAGAGTCTTATGAAATTCCAGAACTTCTGCCCATACAAGTTGAGATCTATGTCAGTGGAGGGAAAAAGGCCTGGTGGCTGGGGTTGTGGGACTGTTCCCCTCACATAAGGTCAGATCCATGCTCAGGGTGCAGTCACGGGCTTTGGCACCAGGCCATGCACTTCCCCAACCTTTTGGAGAAGTTGTTATGACTCCGGCCTGCCATTCGCTTTTCTCTTAGGCCTAAAATGTGTTTTGTCAAGCATTTCCCCGCTCTCCCTCTGGGATGAGGGAGGAAGGCAGAGAGCAGGCTCAAATGAGTCTCTGCTTGGTATTAAACACATCTGAAGACAGTAAATGCCACCTAAATCTCATGGCCTGATACACAAAAGCCTCTGAAGAATAACCCAGAGCCATTTGCAGGGAATAGAATTGATCTTGGCAAATAAAATGGTATGTTTAATCTAGTGACTCTTAGTTTTGAAGGAGAAAAGTGTTGAATGTGTCTAACTTTGAAACACCTGATGCCCAGACCACTGGGTGTCTCACAGCACCTGCTTTACCTCCCAGCCCAGAATCTAGGCCTTGAGGACGTCACCAATTTGAAATTGCATCAGGCTGGAGGCTGGCAGCCCATTTGCAGTGGTTCATCTTGGGTTCAGCAAAAATCTTTTTAATTCCTCAGGTCACTAGAACAAGAACACTGAAGACTTTTTCTGCTGCTCCATGTCAATGTGAAGGGCTCTGTCAAATGCCATTTTACAAATTCATTGGCGTGTTTTGTCTCCATTATAATGGGACCCAAACTTTTGGTATGAGGGGGAGAGGGGCCAAGTTTCTGCAATAAAGCAAAGGTCATTAAGTTTGGAGAAACACCTGCTGTGAAACCAGTGGCATGGTTTGCAGCTCCCTGGGGCTTCTGTGAGAAGTACATTTGGATCAGGCAACTGGAGGGAAGCCTCATTAGGAAGCCATTAGTAAGTTTATGTTCAGAGACTGGGGACTCAACTATTTCATAGCAGCTCTGCCCCTCTAGAAAGGCAGTCACCAAGGAGCAAGCTTTAATGTAACATAATCATAGGACATTATGTGGGGAGAGGGCTGTCCCATCATTATAATGTTCACCTGGGAGACTGATTAGTCCTAGACAAGATATCAACAAACTAATCGTGTGGTCCTTCTGTGTCCATGAGCTGCTCGTGCCGGTTTTGAGTATTGATAATAAATTTATCCATTGGAAGAGCCATTGTTAGTTGAGTTCTAAGGTAATATGTTCTGTCCCTAATGGTTTAACGTCAGAGTAGTTAACAATTTTGGACTCAAAAAGATGCTCTCTCAGTCTCATCTTTAGAGAAAGAGCAGAGTCTTGAGGATGATTCCGGTTTGTCAGTGTCTTAAAAGATTGTGTGCTTGGTGTGTCACTTCAGGGTCTACAGGACCATTTTCATCTCATCTGACCCAGAGTCCCATCCGTGTCGCTGTCCACCCCAGCAGGGTTGTTTAGCGTTTGTCTTCTCATTGTGACTGCTTCTCATTTTGACCAAACTTCTGGCTCTCTGTAAGGCCCATGGTGCTTCTTGATGGGGTCAGTGCATCTCTTCTGGCGCCTGCTGGCTTTCCTTCCCTGGTCTCCTTGTCCCACTGCTGACTCTTCGGACTGGTGCTGCCTATCTGCATGCCTTTCCTGTGCCAGGGAGTATTAACACTGCCACCCCCAACCCCCAGTCTTTTTTTGATCACTGAAGTACTTCGTAAAACTTGACTTTCTCCAGAGAGTCTTCCCAGCTTAATCAGAAAAGAACGACAGCTTTCTGTGGCTCAGCTCCACCACCTTAGTTTTGAAAGTGGAACTTACAACACTGCTGTTCTCAGTTTCCCCAAGTCCATGTTTGACTTTGTCCTCTTGAAGTGGACTTACCTGTGATCTGTATGGTCCTCTTAGATCCTCTGTCCTCTGTGATGACCATGTTCAAGTTGTGAACTTGAACATAGTGTGGACAAGCTTTTGTGTCGGGGTATGATTTTGCTTTGCATTGTTTGGGATTAGGATTATATATAGGCTTCGTAAGTCAAAGGCTTTTCTCACACTTAGCTTTTCCATCTTTATGAAAAATATAAACATTCACTGAACTTCCCTAAGATTTAATTAGGGGCTTTGTAAGGGAAAGAGCTTTCTCACACTTAGCTTTTCTATCTTTAAGAAAAATAAAATATTCATTGAACTTCCCTAAGATTTCACACATTTATCTTTTAGTTGCTTTTCTCTTACTCTTTTACTTTACTTTTTAAAACCTTTTATTCTTCTCTATCCCCTCAATTCAATCCATGGTTTAAGGTTCCATCCTTAAATTCCCCAATTTCAACATCTTTCCCCAAAATGCACTCAAAACCATTCTACTTGCACCACTGTCTACTTCAACCACTGTTTCATGCAAGAGTTAGTTCTCCATGCTTAAAAGCAACTCACTATCTGCCTTCAGAAGGTCCCACACATGCCATTAGCTCTCAGTTACCAGGTGAGATGTGCAGATGAGAAGAGCCTCCATTCTCCACTTCTGCCAGGAGGATGGAGAGAAGCAGGAAGCAGGCTGACCGTAGCTGAGCCCTCGGGGCAGAGCCTGGTCCTGCGTCCTCTATTGGAGTCTTTCCTCATGCGGGTGGGGGCCAGGCTGCTTTCTGCAGCAGCCTGAGAAACTGAAATGCAACACGATAAAATGTGGAATCCAAGAGAAGGCCATGGAAAATACTTTTCTGTTATGCGTCGGGGCTGTTCTGTTAGTATTCATTTTGCAACTTTGTGACTGCCGTAAAACTATTTGGATTCCCCACAGCACAGGAATCTTTCATATTAAACAGCTTTTCGTAAATCATGAATGAGTCCTAGACTCTGAGTCTGGAACTTCAGCCCCGCTTCTTCTAGTGGTTAGGTTTTTCCTTTTGTTGTTGTTAGGTGCTGTAAAGTCTGTTTCGTTTCATAGCTGCCCCATGTACAACAGAACGAAATGTTGCCCAGTTATTTTAATTAAGGTATAACTTAGTTTGTTGCGTTTTGACAAATATACACTGTGACTCAGCCCCACCTGTGAGGGGCAAATCAGAGACACTCACAGCTGTGATTTTTATCACCATATATTAGCTTTGGTTTAAAAAAAAAATTTCATATAAATGAAATCATACAGCATATAATATACATTTTTGTTTGGCTGCTTTCCCTCAGGGTGTTTGAGATTCATCCATGTCTTTGCCTGGATCAGTCATTTTTTCCCTTTTATTGCTAAGAAGTATTTTTTTTTGTATGGATGGGCGATAGCATATTTCTCTTTTCTCCTATGGATGGGCAGTTTTGGCTATTCTGAATAAAGATGTTATGTATGTTTTTGTACAAGTGTTTTTGTGAACACGTACGTTCATTTCTGCTGGATGTATACCTAGGAGTGGAGTTGCTGCATGGTTGGATGCATGTTTATTAGAGACATTAACTCTTGAAAATGGCCCTGTGGATAAAGAGGATCAATCCCATTTTGAAGGCCCTCGTTCTTTTGTTAGTAGACTTGTCCAAAGCTTGTTTGTTAGCTGTAGAGCAGCATTACTTCATCTTAAGGGAAGAGAATAACATTACAGGCTCTGGTTCTCACTGCATATTTGGATGTTCTTTCTGTCTCAGTAGTTTCCTGCTGGCCTCGGGCTCTGGGCTTTTCCCCAAGGTCTTTTCTTCAGGACCTGTTCAACTGAGGTTCTGTTAACATGCATGGCCATTAATGGCTTTGAATGTTCAGACTAGCAGGCCTCTTCATGCTGGTTAAAAAGCAAGATTCGTTCACTGGCCAGGTAAGTTTTTAGTTGTTAAGCAAGAGATCTGTACATTTATTCCTAATTGTCCTTTTGTTTCTAGCTGTTTATTTTAGTCAGTGCCATGGAATGTTGGGACACCTTCTAGATAATTAAGACCATAGGCTCGAGCATGCAGTTGGCCCGCTGATACCAGCAGTGTTGATGACGGGGTTCTGGTGTTCTTTGAGCACTCAGCAGAGCTGAGGGTGCATGTGGACCTCCATTTGGGCTCTGGAGAGTCTTGGTGGGTTGTTTCCTTCTAGGTCCTGTTTTGCTGCGTTCCTACTGTGTCTACGTCCTCCTGCTTGCCATCAATGGAGTGACTGAGTGTTTCACATTTGCTGCCATGAGCAAAGAGGAGCTCGACAGGTATGTATCCCGAAAGGTACCCCTTTAATCATGGCCTTCAGGCAAAATGAAACAACTTGCCCATCTTTTTCTATTTATTCCGAATGCGCTTTTACATATAGCTCTTTTAGAGGTAAACTTTTAGACCCCCAGCCTGGTGCCCCCCCCCCACTGGGATCACCACTGCAGAGGCACTTTCGGTTCACACCCCCTACGTGGAGCCGGAGGCAGTAGCTACTCTCAGCCTCGCTTTATGGAGGGAGAAATATCCACCCTAAAGGGGTACAGAGTCAGTCGCTAGACAAGCTAGACTTCTGTTCCTCTAGCTCTTTGCTCAGTGCCCCCAAAGAGTGGCCCTCAACCTATTTGTATGTCCTTGGGAAACTCAGGGCTTCTGTGACCCCTCTCCTCAGAGAAAGGCCCAAATGCGCATACACATTTTGCCACCTTTTTTCCCATCCATTGACTGGGTCAGGACCCTGCCCTATAGCCTCAGCCAGTGATTCTTAACCCTGGCTATGGGTCAAAATCCCTCATGGAGCTTGTTAAAAATGCAGATTCCTGCCCACCCTACCTCCACCGCTCTCTCTGCCACCGCTCCTGTGGAATCAACAGGGACCCCCTGCACACATGTGCGTGCTTTCAAAGCTCCTTAGTGATTCTGATGTGCAGTCCTGGCTAAGAGCCTCTGTCCCACACCTAGGCTCATCTGCTTCTTGTTCCAAATGCCAAAAAGCAGCCGCAGTATCTTAGGGCTGTCGCTGTAGGATAAGGTGAACGAGGGCAGAGCTGATGGGGGGAAAGAAGGGAGAAGATAGGGTGGGTGAAGGCGATGAGCGAGTGGCCCCTTGAGCCCTGGGTCCCTCGAGGGTTTTCATAGTGCCTCTGTAACGCCTTAGAGGCCCAGTGGTGGGGTGGGCCGGGAAGGGGTAGCTCAAAGAGTTGGGGAGCCCTTCCTCTTACTGAGGCAGCCTCTATCTGCTTCCCGCCTGGAGCTGGCTCACGTAGAAGCTTGGGGACACAATGGTTGAGAACTAGAGTCCAGACCAGCAAGTTCCAGCCCAGACTGATCAGATGCCCCTCAGAAACTCCTTCCAGACCAACTGAGTTAGAATTTTAGGGGGCTTGGGCCAGGAAATCTGTTTTATTACACAGCTCCTAGGGATTCTGATGAGAGCTAGGACTTTGGGAACCACTGGCCAAAACCAGCTTTCACAGGAAAAAATACGTCGAGCACTGTGACGTATTAACTGTTAGGTGTATGTAACTGAAAGAACAAAAGGTGCACAAAGCGGTAATTACCCAGCTCAGGATGCACTGACGATTTGTATTCTGTTCTACTTCATTTTTCCAAAATGACTCACTAGATTGATTTCTAACCTACTAGTAGGTTGCAACCCATAGTTTTAAAATAATAGTTTAGATTTTGTTTTTACTTCCAATAGTTAAATTTATAGGTATAGAACTTCTGTAAGTCCATTCTTTTTTTTTTTTTTTAATGGATGAAAAGGTCTATGTAACTCTGAAAAAAAAAATTTTTTTATTTGAAAGCTTCATCTAACACTGAATGATTTTTAATACAACATAAAACTTGCTAAGTGAGATGCTGTGGCACAGTAGAAAGAGCCCAGGACTAGGAGTCTATCTCTTTAAAAGAAATTTTATTACGATAACTCAGCATTAGCATTGAGGGAGAAAGTCAACACTAAGCCCATTTAAAATGTTTAAAAAGTATATTTTACAACCAAATCATGAGGGAGTATAAACAGTGGCTAGTTGCTTTCTTTCCTCTTCTATTACATCAAACCAAAGGAAACAACCTTTTAAGTCAGTTGTAATGGAATTTTGACAGCATATAAACATCTGGAAAAATTATTTTCAGGGTATTAGTCAACACAGAGAAAAGACAGAGCACCTTCTAATGCAGTTCTCATCTGGGGTAGTCACTTCTCCTAAGATTAAAATGTGACTTTAAGCACAGTCTTCAGACATGTATTAAACATACCAGCCCTAGTTCTGTCTGGGCCCCAAGCCCCTGGCCCTGTTCTGAGCACACGGAGCCCCTGAGCTCCTCACAGACCCTGGTATTTTTTCATCTCTATGAATTTAACCAGACGTAAAAACTCTAGTAAGGGTTTTTATTGTAGAATCGGGTAGCTTAGTTAAATGTTATGATTGATAGAGATGATTTTGCATTGGACATTTCAGATTCTGAATTAACAATAAAACATGGATAAAAACACGGACTTTTACTAAACCAAATTCTGGTTAACCAGTGTTTTTTCTAAATAAAAATAGGGCATTGGTTAGATGTGAAATAGTAGAACTTCCTTTGAATTACAAGCTGTTTCTTTTTTTTAATAACCTCATACTGAGTATTTTAGAATATGATGGTGGACTTTTCATTATGCCCTATTGAAGAATTTTTGTTCTGTTTTGTTAAGGACGTCCCATTTTCTTTTGTTCACTCAACAAATATTTTTTGAGCATCTAGTGGCTCAGTGGTTAAGAGCTATGGCGAGCTACGGCTGCTAGCCAAAAAGGTCAGCAGTTCGAATCCACCAGCCGCTCCTTGGAAGCCCTGTGGGGCAGTTCTACTCTGTCCTGTAGAGTCGCTACAAGTCAGAATCGACTCGACGGCAATGGTTTGGTGTTTTGTTTTGTTTTTAAACTCTCTAACAGGCATTATTTTAAGCTCTGGAAAGACAACAGTGAACAAGACAGACGAGATCCCTCCTCTCCTGGAGAGCTGACATTCTAGTGGGGGAAGCAGATAGTGAGCAAGTGAATAAATAAGACATTTCATGTGATGTGCAGAGAACTGAAACAGGGCTATGTGGTGAGGGTGGGACCCTTTTATATTGGGTAATCTGGACAGGCCCCTCTGAGCAGCTAACATTTAAGCTGACGCGTGGATGACCAAGAAGAGTCTGCCATGAAAGATGGGGGCAGAGTCTGCCACGCAGAGGGGACAGTGGCGTAAAGGCCCAAGAACGTTGAGTGCCCAACATGGAGGTGGACTCCGTAACTGTTAACTGAAGGATGAGTGTAGTTTTCTCACGTTGGCACATAAGAGACCAGCACCCTCCTTTGCAGGGCTGTAGAGGCTACACTGTGCGGCTGTGCCCTGCTGTATTTAACCAACTCCCATTGCAAGATGCTTGCGTTGTTGCTGCAGTGGACATCCTTGACCAGCCATCTTTTGATAGGTCTGATTTTAAGTCTAGTATCTTCTTAGGGGCATGGAGAAATAAGCATTCATAAATAATTTACTGGTTATGTTAACCAAACCTTATAGAATAGTCATTATTGTCACTGACTAATAATTTTTCATTGATTGAGAAAGTGGTATTTTAATTGCGTCTTTCAAATTCCCATGTTTTCCTGAAGTGGATTATGCCTGTAAGGTTGTCGACTGTGCCTTCTGGGAAGCTCAGCAGCCACAGAGCCCCCTTGTGGTGGAAAGCAGCTGGCCTCATCATGATCAGCTCCTTCCAAATGACCACATCAAAGAGGCTGTACTGTTGAATTTGTCCCTGCTTGAATTGGCATAAATTAGCTATCAGTTTTATTAATTGTTGCCACTTTACTTGGAGTTGGGTGGCGGTGACTTCAGAAGTTTATGACTCTATGGCTTAAACTCCAAGGACAATGACGTTTTCGTGTTATCCATATAACTTTCAATGTTATTAAAACCAACTGGATTATAGGATCTCCAAGGTTCTTTTCTGCGAGTTCATGTTCACAGCCACTTAAATAAATGTTTTTTGTGGCGATGCTGTCTTGGGACCATATACCCACTGTTCTTGTCTCCCTCTCCCCAGGTACAATTTCACGATGCTGGCCCTGTCGTCCTCTTTCTTGGTGTTCTCCTGTCTCCTGACCAACTGGTGTGGTAGCCTGGGCTTCATCTTGGCCAACTGCCTTAACATGGGCATTCGGATCACACAGAGCCTTTACTTCATCCACCGCTACTACCGAGAGAGCCCCCACAGGCCCCTGGCTGGCCTGTACCTGTCACCAGTCCTCCTTGGGGCATTTGCCCTCAGTGGTGGCATTACTGGTATTTCAGAGGTGAGACTCCCTGCGGCCTTCACACCACATGCATCTGCAGGCAGTCCACTGTCCCTGCCTCTAGGCTTCCCCTTCCTTCTCTGCCTGAACCAACTGTTTGCCCCCTCCTCTCCCTTCCCCTAGGTCTCTGGGGCAGCATCTTACCATAGACTCTGTGACGAAACAGGGTCACTGGTAGGAACAAAGTTGGCTCTCAGTATACAGTAATTATGTCTTTTATCTGAATTGGAAACTGGAACAGTAGGGCCTCTGCCTTCCTTGGTTTGCCCCAGTGAAGGGAGGTATGGATGGAAGAGCCAGGGCACAGCCAGAGACTATGGCAATGACAATGGTTTATTCCCTCAGGTGTTCCTCTGCTGTGAGCAGGGCTGGCCAGCCAGGCTGGCACATGTTGCTGTGGGGGCCTTCTGTTTGGGAGCGACTCTTGGGATGGCATTCTTCACGGAGACCAAGCTGATCCACTTTCTTAGGACTCAGTTAGGAGTGTCCAGACCCACTGACAAATCAATGTGATGTCGAGGATACATGGATGCCTGTGGTGCTTAGACCAGTTGTGGGGCGGTTTTGTGGGAGGACACATTTTCTGCACAGAAGAGCCCCACTGAGGGGTCTGCAGTGGAGAGAGACCAACCCAGCCAAGTGAGGCATCCGAGGGAACCACTGGCTGAACCCTCCTGTCCATCTGAAGTCCTAAACACGGGTGAGGATTCTTATTTTTAAATTAACAAAAGACCCATTTAAAGATACAGTTATTTTTATTTATTTTGTTTATTGTTGTAGTTTAAGTGAAAGTTTCCATTTCAAGTTAGTCTCTCATACAAAAATGTATACACACATTGTTAATGTGACTCTAGTTGCTCTCCCTATACTGTGACAGCACACTCCTTTCCACCCCGGATTCCCGTGTCCATTCAACCAGCTCCTGACCCTCTCTGCCTTCTCATCTCACCTCCGGACAGGAGCTGCCCATTTAGTCTCATGTATAAAGATACAGTTCTTTTTTTTATCAGCATTTTTCTTTTTTATTAATGGATTAATTCCTTTTGGGTGTGATTAACCTTTGGAACTGTCCTCTCCAACAAACTAGTAAATAATCATCTGGCCCAGAAAAAAAGACGTAGCTATTTTACTGGTGGTGGAATACTCAATCTGTTACTTAAAAGCAGAAGGAGACCTGACACTCTTCACAGAGCAGGAACAAAGAGTGGCCCTGGAGTGCGGCTTTCCCCGTGTCAGTGCTGTGGTCTGGGCTTTTAGAGAAGGAAAAATGCTTCTCAGCGAGAAATCCAAGAAATGAACAAGTGACGTTTTCCAGCTCAGATTTCCTAGAGTTAGCTTAGGAGAATCAGGCCCGCCATGTTCACCGCTGGGTCCCCAGACCAGCACAGTGCCTTACCCAGAGGGGCCTCAGCTTTTGTTGATGGAAGGGTGGATGAAGACCCCTGACCTGGCCATCCAAAAGATGGTTTTGGAGGATGTTGTGATCCAAAGTGAACTACTTTGTCCCTTGAAGGGAATGCTGCTTTGCAGCTGGCCATACCTTCTCACACGGAAATGGCATGGTCGACAACTAAAGTTGTTTAGATGGATCTTTTTTTAACCAGGATGAAATAGACAGGGTCAAATTCTACACAGCGAGTATCCCTGAGTCCAGCGCCTCCCACTGACCCACTGCTTCCAGCACTGGTCGATACAACCGAATTCCAGCCCTAAGACAAGCATGGCAGACCTGGGGGTCTGGCCCTCCAGGCCGCGGTGTGAGCCCAGGCTAAGCCTTACCTCCCTGGCCCTCCAGGCTGCAATGTGAGCCCAGGCTAAGCCTCACCTCCCTGCACCCTGCACCCTACACCCTGTAGGTGAGCTCACCGAGCATTGTTCCAGCGCAGTAAAGCATCCCTCCCATGCCCTCTCTGTTCCCTGAGTGCACAGAAATGGGCCTTCAGTCCTCACAAACCCTTCCTCTACTGCTGTGGACCACTTTCCCCACTGCTGAAAATCTGCCACCCACCCCATACCCACTTGACCCCAAACTCAAAGCATGATCCTCAGGCTGCCTGCCTCTGAGTCACCTGAATTACAAGTTAGAAATGTAGGTTCCCAGGACCGCTCCAGACCTCAGAGTCTGCGTCTGTGTGGACAGAGCTCTGGGATCAGCTTTTCTGGCAAGCCCATGTGACCATGGTGTCACCAAGGTTGAAGAAGCACCGTCACGCCCTGCTGTCCTCTTCAGCGTCAGGGCTCAGGCGTGCACATCCTCACCGGGTCCATTTTCTGTTCTAGAAGAGAGCCGCTGTTGCAGGGCAGCATTCCTGCCTTCTCCGCCCCTTGGCGAGCAGAGCACCAAGGTTCCCCTGGTGTGGGTGGAGGGAGGCTCTGCGTCTGACAGCATGCCCTCCTCTCATCCCTGTGTGGTCCACCTGGCACTGCTTTTAGCACAGGGCTGCTGCGGTCAGGGCCAGCTCCTCTGCAGCCTTGGAAGCTGGCCAGCTGGGACAGCAGCCCAGGACTCCTTCCGTGTCCTATTTCCCTGTCTAAAGGAAGAGTAGTTGCCGTGGCTGAGTGGCACGGGTGTTTTCCCATTGCCAGGATCTGCCTCCTGGGCCAGCAGCACTCTGGCAACAGGCCCTTTACAGTTCTCAGAGGACGCTGCTCCACCTCCTCGCTACCTCTGCTGTGGCTCCTGCACCCCACCCCCCAGAGCCACACCTGTCACGTCGGGACTCTTGCATACATGTCTGTCAGGCTGCCTCACTTTACCCAAGAAGGATTTTGGGGGAGATTCACACCTTGTCTTCAAATACCACTTAAAGTCTCATAGGGCCACTTCCCCATGGAAACCAATCTCTGAGACACATTCTTTATGAAATGAAGATGTCTTTGGTGGTGGGAATAACAGTATTGCTGACTTTCGTGTTGGTGACCTGAGACTTGGCCCGGCGGCCCCTCGTTGAGCGGAAGTTGCTGTGCTCCTAGGTGCTTGCTGAACGGCGACTCGGCTCTGGAGGTGCTGACGGTTCCCGCCACTCACTACTCAGTTAAGCCAGGCTTTTCCTTTCTCCTCTCTTTTTTTCATGTTGCTAGTTTCATGTCAATTCCCTGGTTTTAAAATGAATAAATTATTTTCTTCATGTTTTTGTATGGATCTTTCTTCTTTTATACCCCCTCCCTCAAAAAGAAAAAAGACTCAAGTTTCCTAAGGAAGGTGGGCAAATAGCTTGAGTGTAGAACCATTTGAGTACACCAGATAGCTTGAGTTTGTGATTACTGACTTTGAAAGCGAAGGCCAGTTTCCTCCTGTTTCTGGGATTGAAAGGCCTGGCACTTCCCTCGCCCCTTTCCCCTTCCCCCCCAAGCAGAGTTCCCCACTGCTTATTGCACTTTCCTCTCCCATCGTTTCTGTCTGACCTGCTCCTCTCTGAGTCATTTATTTACTAAGCAGCCATTCTTTGACCGGCCAGGACTAGTTTCAGGGGCTTGTAGGGCAAGGGGTGGCCAGGCAGCATGAGTTTAGGGAGTCCACCCTTACATCTTCCTCGGTTAGGTGCTTGGATTTCCTTTCTCTGGGATCAAAGGCTGTTCTTCCATAATTGGAGAGGAGACTGGAAATTCAGACCCCCAGAGAAGGACTCCATGGCTCATTCACACTACGATGTAAAATAATCCTACTGGGGAGTCTTTCCTGAGCAGCTTTTGATGTTGAGAAAGAAGGGGGAGCGGGAGCATCCAGGACCTGAAGGGGGTAGCTCAGGCAAGAGGCTGCACAAGCCCAGAAGGTAGGGAGCTCTGAGCACTGCCAGGTGGCCTCTGGGATGGATAGAATTCAGTTATAAGGAGGCAACGGGGAGCCAACCATCTGGGAAGAGCCATGACTGACAGTGGGGCAGGAACCCAAGAAGAGAAAGAACAAGAGCAGGAGAAACTCACATACTTACAAACCCTGCTGTTTGGGGAGGCCAGGCCGGAGGCAGAGGGGTGATACCCGGCAGTGATGGCAGAGTGAAGAGGACGTTGTCTTAGTTATCTAGTGCTGCTCTAACAGGAGTACCACAAGTGGATGGCTTTCACAAAGAGAAGTTTATTCTCTCACAGCCTAGTAGGCTTGAAGTCCAAATTCAGGGCATCAGCTCCAGGGGAAGGCTTTCTCTCTCTGTCGGCTCTGGAGGAAGGTCCTCGTCATCATCAGTCTTCCCCTGGACTAGGAGCATCTCTGCACAGGAACCTCAGGCCCAAAGGACGCCCTCTGCTCCTGGTGCTTCTTTCTTGGTGGTATAAGGTCCCCCTCTCTTCTTGCTTCCCTTTCCTTTTATCTCTTGTAAGATAAAAGGTGGTGCAGGCCACACCGTAGAGAAACTCCCTTTACATTGGATCAGGGATGTGACCTGGGTAAGGGTGGTGTTACAATTCCACCCTAATCCTCTTTAGCATAAAATTACAATCACAAAATGGAGGGCAACCACACAATTCTGGGAATCATGGCCCAGCCAAATTGATACACACATTTTTGGGGGGACATAATTCAAACCATGACAGATGTGGAGGGTGCATCCTTGGGTGCCCAACCAGAGGAGCTTGTTGGTGAGGGCTCCAACCAGGAGCTCAGTCTTGAGACCCTTTGGGAGCTGGCCCACCATTAAACCAGGCCCCTGAGAAGGATCACGGGCCCAGGATGCTGCTCGTAAGGTTCTCGGTGGTCTTGAGGAAGGATTCTGGAAAACAAATGAACCCAGGAGGCTGGTAGAGCCTTCAGAAAGGTCCCAGTATGGGGAGAAGATGAGCTGAGACATAAGTGTCAGAAGCTCCCTAGAAATTCCTTGGCAGTGAAACACAGAGCTGGAAGGAGTGACTGAACAGGAACACTGCTCTGAAATAGCGCTTCTACTTGCTGAATATTCCATGAGTGCCCTGGGAGGGACTGAGACTCATATTTAATTTGGAAATGAGACTTTTAAGCCAATCAGATGCAGATGAAAATGTATTGTTTTACTGTTATTTACTGTACCTGGGTGAATTAGCCCTTACTGTTGTGAATACTTCACTTGCTAATTGACTTTCACTGGTAGCAGAAATGATGGGTTTTTTTTTTTTTTAAGAATTTGGGGAGAGGGAAGATTTGTATCATCAGTTGGTACCCAATTACTTTGGTGTAATCAATCCCACTATTTAGTGTCGTTCATTTTTAACCAATATCAGAGCAAAATTGGAACAATGGGCTCTTCATGTAATTGAATCTCCGTTAGGGACATAGTGAAGGAAGTTTTAGAAATACTTCTTAATTATCCTCCAGATGAATTAGCAGGAGTTGCTGGTGCCTCTGTCTACAAAATGCAGTTGATTCTTTGCCTGTAGACTTCTCCGTCCTTCTTGGACAGTGTGGCTCAATGCAAAGTGCCGAAGTTGGGATGTAGGGCATTAGACCTTTCCTTTCATGTGAAAGGCCTTGTGCAGAGTCAGTGCCCCCATAACTCTGTCCCAGCCTCTGCAGGCTTGGCACGCTTTTGGAGACCCTACCCCATAGCTGGTCAAATGTATTACAGTACACCCATGTCCCACGTTGAGCATAACGAGTGTATAAGTATACAAGAATTGACATGATGTTATTGTCTACAGACATTTTAACACCACTTTTGAAACTTTCTGTTTGTGTTTAGGAGCCAGTAAATTCTGTTTCTGTCCCAGTCATTTCTGTAGGTCTCTGAAGAGTTGAAGGGTCCTTGATGCTGTGCTTGTGAGGCTGAATGAGCAAAGGCCCTGGGAACTTGGGAAGCAAGGAAGAGGTATTAGGAGGAACAAGGAGGTGCCTATGAGGCTGGCAGGGGCCAGGCATGTCGCAGCTCCCAGGCCTGCCTGCCCCCCTCCAGCCTTCATGCTGGGAGCTTCTCACCTCTCCTGGGGCTCCGACAGGGAGTGGTCAGACTGGTGGGTAGTGAGAAGAGAAGGGCCCAGAACCAGGTGCTCCTCTCAAGGTAGAGGCCCAAGTTCCTGCATTGACAAGACAGTCATTTTCACTACCTCTTTTATCTCCAGCCCTGCCCCCTCCACTTTCAGCTTCAGGCTGTGTTCTGAGTTCTAAGCCCCTGAAGGAGAAATGGCACTGGCCCAGGTCATCTTTAGAGGGCAGCTACTGTAGGTCATGGCTTGTAAGTGAGCCAGTGGATGGGCTGCCCTAGAGTCAGGTGAGCACCCCTGGCCCTGTCAGCTGTCACAAGGTGGGGGCTGGGCAGGGTGGCCCTTCAGCCACAGAGGAGGTACATGAGGGCTGTGATATACAGTGACTTGTGAAGGGACATTCTAGACCACTATGTGTTTGTTTCATTTCCTCCTTCCCTCTAATAAATGTGTCCCAAAGTTAACCCTCTTGACTCTCCTGTCACAGTGTTGCCCTGACCTGACAAATCCATTTGGCAAAGACCACCTGGGTCACAGTGTTCAGCAGGAAACACCAGACCCATTGCCATTGAGTCAATTCCGACTCATAGCAACCCTATAGGACAGAGTCGAACTTCCCCATGGGGTTTCCAAGCCTGTAATCTTTACGGGAGCAGACTGCCACATCTTTCTGCATTGTAGTGGCTGGTGGGTTCGAGCCGCCAACCTTTCGGTTAGCAGCGAAGTGCTTAACCACTGCGCCACCAGGGCTCCTTGCTCAGTAGGAAAGGGACCTGAAAAATTGGCAACTCCTGGCCCTTCCCTCCCACCAGCTCCTCACTTTTAATCTCATCTACACTGACAGATCACAAGTTTAGGGCCTTGGATCAGGGCTCCGATGCCGTCAGCGAAGTCGGTGAGCGGTGACTAATTAAGACACAACTGCATTAGTCACGTTGGAGGTAACAGCCGAGCAGAATGTTTCTGGTCCATGTCTGGGAGATCCTGACACACTTTCCAATTATGTGGAACAAATAGCATGCGGCTTCCACGCAGCCATGTTGGGCAGGAGGGAAGGGGGAAGTCAAAAACGAAAGCATGACTCACTGTGGGCAGCGTTGGTTTCGTTCTCAGTTCACCTACTCCTAACTCACTTCTTTGTGTGCTTCGTTTTGAAAATCCCGAAAGCTGATACCAGGGTGAATGGCATACAGGTGCCAGAAAGCCCCTGTCGGGAGGCCTTTCAGTTTCCACCCGCTGTTCCCAGAAGAATTACGAGACAACTCAGAGAGGGAAGTCGCCTGACATAGGGGCCTCAGACCTTTCAGTAGGTGCGTGTTGAAAACCCTGGAGTTGATCAACTCCAGCCTCCCCTGTCTATCAAGGGCACTCTTGTCTGGCCCTGATCAGCCTGGCACAGACCACGCAGGGAGAACCACGAAGACCCAGGAGAATCAAAGCTTTCAGAATAAAAACATGAGTGTGGTCCTCCGCGTGGAATCCCAACCAAACGAGAGAATGGTGCTAAAATAGCTTTCTCGTTTGTCTCCCCTGGGGCATTAGCACAATCATTTCCTGAGCAAGCCACGTTAACATAGTTTATTTTCATGTTTCTGAACGAGCTGGAGCCTCCTTTCTTCCCTGCATGCTTTCTGAGATCCCTAAGTGGATGTCTCCCATGACAAGAGGATGTTCTTGCAGGTATGCAGATGTCAGGCTCTACGGGGCTACAGAAGGGACAGAGCTACTTGCATTTTTCTCTTGTAACCGTGAGCAAAATCATCTGGAGCTCTGGCCCCTGATGGGGCTGGTGGGCATGACGCCCGAGGACACCAGCGACTCATCCTTCCTCTCTGCTCCTCCTGCAGCAGACCTGCAAACGCAGGCCCAGAGCCAGGCTCTGGCTGGAAGGACCCCAGAGGCAGCGTGCCTCCAGAGTTTCTTCCATCTGCACTGTCACTGCGGAAATCCACGCACATCCACACCTGCCTTTTGAGGTACATGAGCAGGGCTTCGTTTCACCGTGTTTAGTTTTCTAGATGACGCATTATGTCGGTACATGCCATCGGTTATACCCCGGTGTGGCATCCTTTTTCTAACTTCCTGGGTGACCTTGAACAAGACCCTTCCTCAGTCCACCAGTTATGAAATACTGAGCCAGGTACTTTGTGAGGACACACTTCACATGTAATAGCTGCAAAATCTTCACAACAGCCCCGACTATTTGTTGTCTACATGTTATGGGTAAGGAAACTGAGGTACAGAAAAGTGGCTTGATTTGCCCAGGGCCACACAGCTAGGAAGAAAGTGGCACAACTGGGATCATACCCAGGTCTGCCTGATTTCTGATCCTCCAGGCTCAGTTCTGCCCTATATTAAACCAGTGGTGGGGGTGGGGGGTGTTGGATCTGTGGTTTTAACATCGTGACCCTGAGGAAACCAAGGGGCTAACCTCTGAGGGGATTGAGGGGGCTCCCAACCCTTGCTCCTACTTCAACTGGAGCAGCACCATTTTTATGCACTTTGGGATTTGGAGATTGGTATACGAGTTTGCTAGAAAGAAGAATTCTTGTTAAAAAAAAAAAAAATTTTGGAATCCACAGGATTTGATCGTTTTAAACTCTATTCCCGAACTTCCTTGACTTATTTTTCCCTGTAGTTTCCCCCCATCTCAATCTTCATCCCATCTTAAAGAATTAAGGAAATTGTTTTGCACAGGCATTATTAGCATGAATAAGAAATATTTGAGAGAAATAAAGCTGGCAAAAAATTTTTATGTTCATGGCATAAACAGAATACGATACATTACTAACAATGCACAAACACCAGGAGAGAAAGTAGATAACTGGGAGCTCCTAAACATCAAACACTTATGCTCATCAAAAGCTTCACCAAAAGAGTCAAAAGACAACCTACAGACTGGGAAAAAATTTTTGGCTATGACAAATCCGATCAGCATCTAATCTCTAAAATCTACAAGATACTGCAAAACCTCAACCACAGAAAGACAAAAAACCCAATTAAAAAATGGGCAAAGGATATGAACAGGCACTTCACCAAAGAAGACACTCAGGTGGCTGACAGACGTGTGAGGAAATGCTCACAATCATTAGCCATTAGAGAAATGCAAATCAAAACTACAATGAGATATCATCTCACCCCAACAAGGCTAGCATTAATCTAAAAAACACCAAATAATAAATGCTGGAGAGGTTGTGGAGAGACTGGAACACTTATACACTGCTAGTGGGAATGTAAAATGGTACAACCACTTTGGAAATCGATTTGGTGCTTCCTTAAAAAGCTAGAAATAGAAGTACCATACAGTTCAGCAGTCGTACTCCTTGGAATATATCCTGGAGAAATAAGAGCCATCACATGAATAGATATAGGCACACCCATGTTCATTGCAGCACTGTTCACTATAGCAAAAAGATGGAAACAATGTAGGTGCTCATCAACAGATGAATGGATAAACAAATTATGGTATATTCACACAATGGAATACTACACAACGATAAAGAACAACAGTGAATCTGCAAAACATCTTGTAACATGGATGAATCTGGAAGGCATTATGCTGAGTAAATTAGTCGGTCGCAAAAGGCCAAAAATTGTATGAGACCACTATTATAAGAACTCAAGAAAAGGTTTAAACACAAAAGAAAACATTCTTTGATGGTTACAAGGATAAGGGGGGTGGTGTTCACTAACTAGATAGTAGACAAGAATTATCTTAGGTGAAGGGAAGGACAGCACACATTACAGGGGAAGTCAGCACAACTGGACTAAATCAAAGCTAAGAAGTTTCCTGAATTCAGCCAAACACTTCGAGGGGCAGAGTAGCAGGGGCAGGGGTCTGGGGACCATGGTTTCAGGGGACATCTAGGTCAATTGGCATAACAAGGCTTATTGAGAAAATGTTCTGCATCCCACTTTGGTGAGTGGTGTCTAGGGTCTTAAAAGCTAGCGAACGGCCACCTAAGATGCATCAATTGGTCCCAACCCACCTGGAGCAAAGGAGAATGAAGATCACCAAAGACACAAGGAAAATATTAGCCCAAGAGACAGAAAGGGCCACATAAACCAGAGACTTCATCAGCCTGAGACCAGAAGAACTAGATGGTGCCCGGCTACTACCAACGACTGCCCTGACAGGGAATGCAACAGGGAGCCCCTGACAGAGCAGGAGAAAAGTGGGGTGCAGAACTCAAATTCTAGTAAAAAGACCAGACTTAATGGTCTGAGTGAGACTGGAGGGACCCTGGAAGACATGGCCCCTGGACTCTCTGTTAGCCTAAAACTAAAACCATTCCCAAAGCCAACTCTTCAGACAAAGATTAGACTGGACTATAAGACATAAAATTATACTTGTGAAAGTGTGCTTCTTAGCTCAAGTAGATACGTGAGACTAAATGGGCTGCTCCTGTCCGGAGGTGAGATGAGAAAGCAGAAAGGGACAGGAGCTGATTGAATGGACATGGGAAATCTGGGGTGGAAAGGAGGAGTGTGCTGTCACATTATAGGGAGAGCAACTAGGGTCACATAACCATGTGTGTATAAATTTTTGTATGAGAAACTAACTTGAACTGTAAACTTTCACTTAAGGCACAATAAAAAAAAAAAAGTTGCATTCTGAAGCCAAGAAAATGAACGTTTCTTTGTTTGGGTTGTTGTTGTTTATCTGAAAAAATTCTCTTACCCCAGAGCCCCCATCTGCTGGGGTCTTTGACCACAGGTGACACCACCGGGGAGTGGGAAGGCAGCCAACTTTGGGCCTTTTAGGTCCACTTCCTCAGTTTGTAGCCATGGGCAGGAGATCTCTCCTCTCTATGCCTCAGTTTCCTCATCTGTTACTAGCCTGCCTTGCAGGGTCCAGTAAGGATGAGCAAGGTGCCTAATCTCTCTGAGCCTCAGTGTACTCATCTAAAAATGGGCAGGTCATAATACATCTACTGGTCCCATCCCAGCTGCAGCAAAGGAGAATGAAGAAGACCAAAGACACAAGGGAAAGATTAGTCCAAAGGACTAATGGACCACAACTACCACAACCCCCTCCAGACTGAGCCCAGAACAACTAGATGGTGCCCAGTTACCACCACCGACTGCTCTGGCAGGAATCACAATAGAGGGTCCCGGACAGAGCAGGAGAAAAATGTAGAACAAAATTCAAATTCACACACACACAAAAAAAAAAACAGACCAAGCTTGCTGGTCTGACAGAGACTGGAGAAACCCAAAGAGTATGGCTCCCGGACACCCTTTTAACTCAGTACTGAAGTCACTCCTGTGGTTCACCCTTCAGCCAAAGATAGTTCCTGTTGTTAGGTGCCGTCGGGATGATTCTGACTCATGACAACCCTATGCACAACGGAATGAAACACTGCCGGGTCCTGCGCCTTTCTGACAATCGTTGCTATGCTTGAGCCCATTGTTGCAGCCACTGTGTCAGTCCATCTCGTTGAGGGTCTTAGTCTTTTTCACCAACCCTCTACCTTACCAAGCATGATGTCCTTCTCCAGGGACTGATCCCTCCTGATAACATGTCCAAAGTATGTGAGACGTAATCTCACCATCCTTGCTTCCAAGGAGCATTCTGGTTGTACCTCCTCCAAGACAGATTTGTTCATTCTTTTGGCAGTCCATGGTATACTCAATATTCTTTGCCAACACCACAATTCAAAAACGTCAGTTCTTCTTCCGTCTTCCTTATTCATTGTCCAGCTTTCACATGCATATGAGGCAATTGAAAACACCATGGCTTGGGTCAGGCACACCTTAGTCCTCAAGGTAACCTCATTGCTTTTCAACACTTTAAAGAGGTCTTTTCAGCAGATTTGCCCAGTGCAGTGCGTCTTTTGATTTCTTGGCTGCTGCTTCCATGGGTGTTGATTGTGGATCCAAGTAAAATGAAATCCTTGACAAGTTCAGTATTTTCTCTGTTTATTATGATGTGGCTTATTGGTGCAGTTGTGAGGATTTTTGTTTTCTTTATGTTGAGGTGTAATCCATACTGAGGGCTGTGGTCTTTGATCTTCGTCAGCAAGTGCTTCAAGTCCTCTTCATTTTCAGCAAGCAAGGTTGTATCATCTGCATAACCCAGGGTGTTAATGAGTCTTCCTCCAATCCTGATGCCCTATTCTTCTTCATATGGTCCAGCTTCTCAGATTATTTGCTCAGCATACAGATTGAATAGGTATGGTGAAAGGATACGACCCTGACGCACACCTTTCCTGACTTTAAACCATGAAGTATCCTCTTGTTCTGTTTGAACGACTGCCTCTTGATCCATGTACAGATTCCTCATGAGCACAATTAAGTGTTCCGGAGTTCCCATTCTCCGCAATGTTATCCATAATTTGTTATAATCCACATAGTCGAATGCCTTAGCATAGTCAATAAAACACAGGTAAACATCTTTCTGTATTCTCTGCTTTCAGCCAGTATCCATCTGACATCAGCAATGATATCCCTGGTTCACATCTTCTTCTGAATCTGGCTTGAATTTCTAGCAGTTCTCTGTCGATATATTGCTGCAGCTGCTTTTGAATGATCTTCAGCAAAATTTTGCTTGCATGTGATATTGATGATATTGTTCGATAATTTCCGTGTTCAGTTGGATCACCTTTCTTGGAAATAGGCATAAATACGGATCTCTTCCAGTCTGTTGGCCAGGTAGCTGTCTTCCAAATTTCTTGGCATAGATGAATGAGCACTTCTAGTGCTGCATCTGATTGCTGAAACATTTCAATTGGTATTCCGTCTATTCCCAGAGCTTGTTTTTCAACAACATCTTCAGTGCAGCTTGAACTGCTTCCTTCAGTACCATCGGCTCCTGATTACATGTTACCTCCTGAAATGGTTGAATGCTGACCAATTCTTTTTGGTATAGTGACTCTGTGTATTCCGTCCATCTTCTTTTGATGCTTCCTGTGTTGTTTAATATTTTCCCCGTAGAATCCTTCGGTATTGCAACTCGAGGCTTGAATTTTTTCTTTAGTTCTTTCAGCTTGAGAAATGCCGAGTGTGTTCCTCCCTTTTGGTTTTCTATCTCCAGGTCTTTGCACATGTCATCATGATACTTTGCCTTCTCAAGCAGCCCTTTGAAATCTGTTCAGCTCTTTTACTTTATCATTTCTTCTGTTCGCTTTAGCTACTGTATGTTCAAGAGCGAGTTTCAGAGTCTCTTCTGACCTCCATTTATGTCTTTTCTTTCTCTCCTGTCTTTTTAATGACCTCTTGCTTTCTTCATGTAGGATGTCCTTAATGTCATTCCACAACTCATCTGGTCTTCAGTCATTAGTGTTCAACATGTCAAATCTATTCTTGAGATGGTCTTTAAATTCAGGTGGGATATACTCAAGGTCATACTTTGGCTCTCGTGGTCTGTCATGGATTGAATTATGTCCCCCAAAAAATGTGTGTATCAGTTTGGCTGGGCCATGAATGCCAGTATTGTGTGATTTTCCTACGTGTTGTAAATCCTGCCTCTATGATGTTAATGAGGGAGGATGGGTGGCAGTTGTGTTAGAGAGGCAGGACTCAGTTTACAAGATTGGATTGTGTCCTGAGGCAATCTCTTGAGAGCTAAAAGACAGAAGTGAGCAGTGAGACAGGGGGACCACATACCATCAAGAAAGCAGTGCCTGGAGCAGAGCGCGTCCTTTGGACTGGCGTCCTGTGCAGAGAAGCTCCTAGTCCGGGGGAACATTGATGAGAAGGCCGACAGAGAAAGCCTTCCCCTGAAGCTGACGCCCTGAATCTGGACTTTTAGCCTACTTTACTGTGAAGAAATAAATTTCTCTTTGTTAAAGCCATCCACTTGTGGTATTTCTGTTGTAGCAGAGCTAGATAACTAAGACATGGTCTTAGTTCTAATTTTCTTCAGTTTCAACTTGAACTTGCATATGAGTAATTGATGATCTGATCTGCAGTCAGCCCCTGGCCTTGTTCTGACTGGTGGTATTAAGCTTTTCCATCGTCTCTTTCCACAGATGTAGTTGATTTGATTACTGTGTATTCCATCTGGTTAGGTCCGTGTGTATAGTCACCGTTTATGTTGGTGAAAAAAGGTATTTGCAGTGAAGAAGTTGATGGTCTTGCAAAGTTCAATCATACGATCTCCATCATCATTTCTATCACCAAGGCCATATTTTCCAACTACCAATCCTTCTTCTTTGTTTCCAACATTCACATTCCAATCACCAGTAATTATTAATGCATCGTGATTGCATGTTCTATCAATATCAGACTGCAGAAGTTGGTAAAAATCTTCAATTTCTTCATCTTTGGCCTTAGTGGTTGGTGCATAAGTTTGAATAATAGTTGTATTAACTGGTCTTCCTTGTAGGAGTATGGATATTATCCTGTCACTGACAGCGTTGTACTTCAGGATAGATCTTGAAATGCTCTTTTTGACGATGAATGCGACACCATTCCTCTTCACATTGTCATTCCCGGCATGGTAAACCATATGATTGTCAGATTCAAAATGGCCAATACCAGTCCATTTCAGCTCATTAATGCCTAGGATATTGATGTTTATGCGTTCCATTTCATTTTTGACAATTTCCAATTTTCCTAGATTCATACTTTGTACATTCCAGGTTCCGATTATTAATGGATGTTTGCAGCTGTTTCTTCTCATTTTGAGTCGTACCACATCAGCAAATGAAAGTCCCGAAAGCTAGACTCCATCCACATCATTAAGGTCGACTCTACTTTGAGGAGGCCGCTCTTCCCTAGTCGTATTTTGAGTGCCTTCTATGCCTTCTAATCTGAGGGGCTCATCTTCTGGCACTGTATCAGACAGTGTTCCACTGCTATTCATAAGGTTTTCACTGGCTAATTATTTTCAGAAGTAGATTGCCGAGTCCTTTTTCCTAGTCTGTCTTAGTCTGGAAGCTCAACTGAAACCTGTCCACCATAGGTGATCCTGCTGGTATTTGAATACCGGTGGCATAGCTTCTAGCATCACAGCAACACGCAAGCCCCCACAGTACAACAAACTGACAGACACGTTGGGGAGCCAATGATTAGACAGGTTTATAGGGCCAACAATAACACATATGAGGGATGTGCTTCATAGTTCAATCATGTACACAAGACTAAGGGGCACACCAGCCCAGAAGCAAAGAGAAGTCAGGAAGGGACAGGAAAACTGTACAGATGGAAACAGGGAACCTGGGGTGGAGAAGGGGAGGGTGTTGACACATCGTGGGGTTTGCAACCAATATCATGAAACAATTTGTGTATTAACTGTTTAGTGAGAGACTAATTTGCTATGTAAACTTTCACCTAAATCACACACACACACACACACACACACACACACACGCGAAAGAAAATATGCAAATGACCAATAAAACAAAAGGAAACATTATCAGAAAATAAATACATAAATAAAAATGGGCATAATAGCGCTTGCCTCATAGGGTGTGGCAAGGATTAAACCAGGGAATGTAAGTAACGCACTGAGCTGCGGCTGCCTAGTGCCAGCCAGTGTTTGCTCTGTGAGTGGAATTATAAGTCTGTCACAGAGTGTTACAGGGGGACTGTGGCCCCGGGGAACGTTTGTTTCACCCCCTACCTGCTCCCTCCTCCCTGCCTAACCCCAATCCACAGAAGCTGCATGAATGTTGTTGAGAGTCCTTTTCCTTCGATGGAAACTTGTCTTTCCCTTTGCCTTGAAGGCTAAGCTGCAGGGGAGGAGGAAGTGAAAGGCCAGCTTCAGCCCAGCTAACCCAGGAGGAGCTCAGACGGGTGAGGACAGCAGGCGGGGGGACTATGCCAAGCCAGGCATCTGGATGTGGGTCTGAGGCCGCCTTCATCTTGGAAACCCCCAGTGGTCAGGTCCTTGGAAGCAAAGCCACAGCTCTGGGGAGGGCCACTAGCCGCCAGCAAATGGCCTCTTTTGGGCACAGTCTGAGTGCCTCCCCCGAACAATAAGGGATGCTTCAGATGCTTGTTAAGCGATTTTCAGCAATTTCAGAAATTGCCTCAGCAATTTAGATTGTTTAGATCTCCCAGCAGCCTTGGGTTAAAGCAGAAAGAAAGAAGGGCCCTGGTGATGGAAGAGAATGTGGCTTTGTCCGGGCAGTGCCAGCTGTTGTCGGCAGCTTCTGAAGAAAATGGTAAGGCCTGAGTTGGTCTTGCCACGTGGGTGGGCGGCCATGGACACTGGCCTGCAAGGCCTGCCCCTGTCCACCCTCACCAGGCAGTGCTTACAGACCACTGCAGGGCAGACTGGCTCCCAGGCTCCGCTGGCCTTGGCATTTCCAGGCCTGGGTCACGGCGGGCCGCGAGGACACTCCTGACCCACACAGCTTCACTCACCAGTTTGCCAGTGTCCTCACCTGGAGCCCGTGCACCTCAGGCTGCTCCCAACCCTTGAGTTTTCCTCCTCACCCCAAAAAAAGACAACAAATTGTCTCCCCAGTCATCCCTCAGACTTAAACCTCTGTGATTTCTGTTTTCGCTTGTTGTTCTTCTCCTCCGGGACAGGGATGAAGAGTGCCAGGGTCAGACCTGCTGGCTTTCTCCTTTCAGAAGCAGCTGTGAGGAAGAGTAAAGCCAGAACTTAGGACCCGCAGAGGGTCCGGTCTTAGTGCTACTCTTAAGGTGGAGTTTTCGTAAGAAGGGATGCATGTCCTGCCCACGGTCAGGACTCCTGGACAGCAGGGAGACACCAGACATGTCTGGGCCTAGTGCTGATCCACGGGGAAGGTGTGAAGCTGTTGACATTTGACATCTGGATTGTATCTGAGTGGTGAGGGTCCACCAGGCCTTCCTCCTCCTCCTGCTCCTCAAAGAGCCACAGTCTGGGATGTGCCTGGTTCTGATCCACACAGCCCACTGCTCCAGGCCTGCCCCGCTTCCATCGGCATCTGTGGGAGCCCCGCCAACAGCTCTGCGAGGGCTGCTTGGTTGCCTTTATGGCTTGATGTTTTATCTACCATTTCACCTCCGTCTGGGCCCGCGGACCAGCTGTTGATTCAGACAGTCAACAGAGCTGGAGAGCCTTAGAGTCCCATTCTGATCCTAACCCTGCCTTCATCTCTTCCTGAGACCCTGGGGATGGCTTTACATTTTCTCCATCTACAGAAGGCTCTAACCCCTGCCCAGTGTTGCCCCAGAGGCTCTGTAGGGTCAGGAGAAGTTGCTGTGCAGCAGTTCTTTGGGGCAGAGTGGAGAGCTGGAGAGCAAGCGGCCTGTGCACATCGAGGCCGACGCCTGGCCCATGTTCAGGGAGGGGAGCTAGACCAGAGCCAAAGCCACAGTGGGGTTTCAAATCCATCTATGTACTGTTTTATCTCCCGATACTGTGGTGTATGTATTCCTTGATATTAAGTTATACATTGTAAATTATAAATTATCCTGGGGTCCCCAGTGCTCTGTAGGTCGTTGCAGAAACACTGGCCTCCACATCGTGTCCCGTGGCTACTTTTCACTCCAAGTGTAGCACATACATGTTGCCCTGCTCACACTGCCCGCTGCAGTGTTCTTTTTTAAGGCTACATGGTACACTGTTTAAGGTTGTTTCTAGTTTTTTGCTATATTGTAAACTGTGTTGTGGTGAATATCCTGACACAGACCTCTAAGAACCTGGCCTCCTCCTGCGTTCTGTTGCCCGTGAGCCCTGACAGTGGACTCTTGCTCTATCAGAAGCAGGTCACTGCCTCTCAGCCCCGACTGCACTCCTTAGGGAGCCTGGGATGGAGAAGAGCCACCTAGGACACACTCTGAGTTCATGACCAGCCAGCTCGGAGCCCAGGACGAGGGACCCCCGGCCCCTATGCTGGACCCCTCTTCTCGCTTGGGTTCCACATCTGAAAAGACCTCCACACAATGCCAGGCACCCAGCCAGTGGTCAATATTCACTATGACATCATGGCAGCCTGTCACTTGGTCGTTCAGCTGACGGTCTTTCCCACCGCAGAGGCCCGGAAGGTCCTGGAGCAGCAGTGGTGCTCGGTGTCCCTGGGAGAAGAAGCAGGCAACAGGCCCTGGCCCTCCAGGCTCCATGCCTCCACGGGCTGCACTGGGCTTAGCCACTGAGTGTGCTCTGTCACAGGTGATGGCTTCCCAAGAAGCAATTCCGCTGTGTGTGTCAGTAAAGTCGCTGATGCTCCAGCCTTCGCCCCAGAGAATCCCATTAACCAGCCCGACTGAATGGAGAACTCAGGAGTAAAAAGCCTCCGAGTAAATAGAAGGGAAGTAGAACAGCCAAGGCAGGCTTCTCTGCTCATCGCGTCTGCTCCTTCTTCCAGGTGAGGGGGCCCTGCTCCCCTCAGAGGCTGCATGTGAGATCATGTCCTGTGCTCCTACAAGACCTCCTAGGCAAGTCTAGGGCTCTACCACTGGGCCCAGGCAACCCAGGGGCACAGGGAGTGAGTGCAGGGCCTGTCTCACGCACCTCAGCCAACAAGAGACTAGGGCGTCAGGAGCACTTGGGAGATAGAAGATCCACATGCTTTCTAAACAGACAACTCACCAGGATTTAATCTGCAACTCAGATTCAATCTGCTAAATAGGGAAGAAGAAAGTGTACAGTTGTCATGGCAACACCAAATTGCCCAGGACTGGGTTGGTCTCCAAGGTGGGAAATGGAGAGGAGCAGAGCGGAGCTTCTGTCTCCCTGGCGGGGATGTGCTCGGGAGTGGGAGGCAGGCTGGACACACCTGCACTGGGCCAGCCACCCCAGCTCGAGGCTGAGGGCCTGAGCATGTGGTGTACTGCAAAGGGGCTGGCCAGCTCAGGGCCCTGACGCTGGGGCCTGGGGCCTGGGGCCCAGGCTACCCAAGCATTCATGGCCCAGAGCCAGCCCCTTGGTGAGGACCAGTTCCCCCTTTCCCCAAGGGTCAGCCCTGTCCCAGAGCACCTTGGATATGGAGCCTGCTGCTTCTCCAGCCCCAGATCCTAGGCCCTCCTTCAGAGCTTCTGCCCACAGGCCTGGTCAAGGATGAGGACACAGCCTGGCATATCCTTTTGAGCCCAGACTAAGGACTTGGGGATCCTCACCCAGAGAATGCCAACCACAGCCACACCAAGGAGGAGGACTGGCTATTCGTTCCATTCACAAGCGCACAAGCTGCCTGCCTAGAGCCAGCCCGATGAGCTGCCCCACGTGGCCTCTGCCAACCTAGGCTCAGGCCTGGGTGGGGTGGGTGGTAGGGGAGAGGGCTGCTCAAGACCTGCCTCGTCCCTGGCCTGCCTCTGATCATGTGTTCTTGGGCCCCCAGGACAAGGTTCTGGCCCCTCAGCAGGGCCTCCGATGCCCTCCTGACCAGCTGAGTCTGACATGTCCATCTCTGTGGTCCCAGGGCCTGGCCCCAGGAGGGGCTCCATAGATCCCCACGCAGGCGGGAATGAATGAGTGGCGTGAAGAGTGAGAACTGGGAGCAGAGGAAACGAGAGGTCAGATGAGGGTGTGGGGGAGCCTCAGATGCCAGGCTGAGACTGGAGTGTTGTCAGGCTCCTCCTGCTCCTGGTCTGGCCCTGGGGGCAGCTCCCATCTCCCAGAGGGTCCATGGGGGCCCCTGGCAGATGTGGCCCTGTCACCTGATCCCCTTCAGAGAGACAGGGACCCCAAGGTCCATCCCTCACCTGGCTCACCTGGCCCCTGATGGGGGCTGCCTCCCTGGGCCCCTGCAGAGCTGACTGCTCTTGCTTCAAGGTCTATGGGTTCTCCCACTTGTCCAATTAGTGCTAATTGGGAGCAGGAAGTGGGGAGGGGCAGGGGAGAGGAAAGGTTGAAGCTCTGATGTCCTTGTCAGAACCTAGAGGCACCTGCTTCCTGGAACAGGCCCTTCCCCAGAGGTGCAGGGTGCCCTGTGGGTCTGGGGTGGGGTTGCACGGGGCTCCTTCTGAGCATTGTGTGCATGTATTCGTGCGCAGCTGAGCCTTCGAGCCTGGGCCCTGCTCTCTAGGTGGCTGTCACTGGCCACCTCCTCCCCCAGCGCAGGACCAACCCACCTTGTTCACCACTGAATCCATAGTTTTTTACAAGTTTTCAGACCCAGGGATGAAGGGCCTGTCAAGAGAGGGACAGAGGGACTAGGGGCTCCTGAGCACCTCACTGACCCTCGTCCCAGCCTCAGCCTGTGATTCAGTGATGGAAAGACTTGCCTTACCTGACTCTGGGTACACTGCTTTCCTCAGAGTCCATCCTCCAGGGACAGAGGTCCAGAGGCCCTTCTTAGAGAGGTGGGGTTTCCCCTCTTCCCCCATGTTCTCTGCCTCCTTCCACTTGGGGCAGAGATGAGGGTGTCCAGAGGCAAAGTACCTTTTGTGCCAAACCCTAGGCAAGGTTCCCCACTCCTGTGATGCTCCCCCCACCACGGGCCCTGGTCACAGTCTGATGGTAGAGGCTGTAATGGGAGAACATGGAGAGCCCTGCCCCTCAAGCCTGGGCAGAGGCATACCCCTATCCTAGAGCTCAGGTGCTCCCTGCCCCTGCCCTGGCTCTCAGTTATGCTTATGTTGACCATCGACCATGAATGGGCTCATTCAGGGCACAACCAAGCCTCCCTCTTACTGGACTCAGATCCTGTGGCCCCGCGTAGGACCACCCAGAACCTCGGGATAGGGGGCTCACATCTGGAAGTGGGACTTTAGGGATCAAAGGTGCTCAGGGATGCAGATTCCTGGGTGCTGACTCCTGGGAGCAGTGTCAGAGGCAGCCTCTGAGAAGCAGGCACCAGGGAAGGTAGCGGGTGGTGGGTCCCCCCAAAGCCCAGAGCCCTGAAAGGAGAGGCCCGCCACTGCTGGCCACTAGAGGGCAGGGCCCTCTCGCGTGTTTCCTCCGAAGAGGTGATGAGCCTGTGACCAGGGCCGGCAAGAGACGATGGAGTTGCAGGCAGCTGGCTGCGCTGCCATTGCAGGTGATGGCCTCACGGCTGCTAGCAGGGTGCAGCAAGAGGCTGGGACCCCAGCCGTGAGTTCAGCTGGGTCTTGGGCCCCACAAGACCTCCCTGAGCCATGAGGCTTTCATCTCTAGAGCCCAAGCCAGAGCCCACAGGGATAGTGCCTGGCTCCTGCATTGACCATCAGTGGTACAGGAGCAGTTATAAGAGTAGGCCCTCTAGCCTCCTCCATATTCAGTGGGGAAACTGAGGCAGGGAAGATCTCACCTTAATGGCACCCTATGTGCTGAGTCCAAGTCAGGACAGACATTTCCTGAGGGCTAAAGGCTGACTGTGAGCCAGGCACCTCAAAAACTCTGTGGGGTCGATGCTGTTGGTATCACCCCGCTTTTGCAGATGAGGAAACTGAGGCTCAGAGAGGCTGTCATTTGCCCGAGGTCCCACAGCAAGTGTTGTACCAGGAGTCCAGCCTGTGTTCTGATCCACCGCACAGCGTTGCCTTCCCGTGCCCGGGTCATGCCAGTGGCATATCTAGGGTATTGCAGTGGCCCTGAGTACGTGGTGGTACAGCCCAACGTCCTTCCTCAAGCATGCTGATGTGTTAATTAAAGGATGAATGAGCTTGACTTGTATTTTTGAGCTGATACTACGATAAAGTTATCTAACAGAGGGGGGTCAGCTGTTTGGACAGGGGCGCAAGTTCAGTGCTTGCCATATGCGCCATTTTCCGCAGCTATGCCACTGGCTATACCGGGTTCATAGAAACTGCTCAGTGGCGCCACACACCCAGAGTCAGTACAATACCTGCCATACCCTGGTTACGCCTCTGGACTGTCATCACACACACAGACACCCTATTGGACCTTATTGACGTGAGTGTGTGTGTGCACACCCACAGCACCTCTGGCTGCTGTGGCAGGAACCTGGCTGCCTCTTTGCACCTGGGCTCCCGCAGGCAGGGGCTTACGTGCCTCATCCAGACCTGGCCAAGAGTAAAGCCCAGGAACAGCTGCCTAGGGCACATACCCACCCCTGCCCTGGGCTGGAGGAGCTGTGCAAGGAGCCCATGGGCCATGCCATAGTCACTACGCATTGAGGGCTGCTTGGTGCCAGAGTGGTACTAAACCTGGGACTGGAAAATACCTGTTTCCGTCAAGTCGATTCCGATTCATAATGACCCTATAGGACAGAGTAGTACTGCCCCGTAGGGTTTCCAAGAGCAGCTGGTGGATTCAAACTGCTGACCTTTTGTTTAGCAGCTGAGCTCTTAACCACTGTGCTGCCAGGGCTCCTAAACCTAGGAAGCAGATACCAATTAAAGGGACTGTCTTGGCTATCCAGTGCTGCTGTAACAGAAATACCACAAGTGGGTGGCTTTAACAAACAGAAATTTATTCTCCCACAGTCTAGGAGGCTAGAAGTCCAAATTCAGGGTGCCAGCTCCAGGGGAAGGCTTTCTCTCTCTGCCCGTTCTGGAGGAAGGTCCTTGTTATCAATCTTCCCCTGGTCTAGGAGCTTCTCAGCACAGGGACCCTGGGTCCAAAGGATGTGCTCCACTCCTGGCTCTTCTTTCTTGGTGGTATAAGTTCCCTCTCCTCTCTGTACGCTCTCTTTTATATCTCAAAAGAGACTGACTCAAGATACAACCTAATCCTGTAGACTATGTCCTTCCTCATAAACATAACTACTTGTAATCCTGCCTCATTAACATCATAGAGGTTAGGATTTACAACACATGGGAAAATTACATCAGATGACAAAATGGAGGACAACCACATAATACTGGGAATCATGGCCTAGCCAAGTTGACACACAATTTGGGGGGACACAATTCAATCCATAACAGTGACCAGTGGCAGCCCCGCTGGGCCTCATGAAGGCCATGTCTGCAGCCATGCGAGTTAAGGCCTTGCCTTTGAGTCCTTGCCTTGACCTTGCTCTTCAGCCAGGCCTGAGATTCTGCCCAGTGGGAAGTGAGTAGTTCCTGGCCTGGGCAGCTCCACCTCTGCCCTTGACCAGAGAGGCAGGAGGCCTCAGGCCCTAGAGCTGCTGGGCAGAGGAATGAGGATGTGAGTGGGAAGGCAGGGGGCCGAGCTGCCCACCTGGTCATAGCTCTTTAGGGGGTTATGTGTGGTGGGAGTAAGAGTCAGATGTTGGAGAATGTCTAATGTCTAACCCAAGCCTCCGTTTTATCTTCTGTAAAGTGGGCAGAGCACGGCCTCCTGTATAGGGTAGTGGTGAGGATGAAATGAATCCACACCCGGCTGAGCCATCTAACACGGTGCTACACTCAGATGAAATGCACAATAAGCATTTTGTATTAGAAAGTGAGCAGTGTAACCAATAAGTGATGGCTGCTCTCATGGCACCAGTTGTTATGTGTCCGTCTGTGTAGGTCTCTGTGGGCACCTGGGCACGTCTGTAAGTCCGTGCTTGTTGCTGTGGATCTTCCCGGTGTGTGTGTGTGTATGCACATGTGGGCGTGCACGTGTGTGTTTCCACATGTGGATGAGTGTGCCTTGGCATGGGATGTGGAGTGGCTTCCTGGGGGTGGGTTCTACTTCAGAGCAGGTGCTCAGAGGTTAGCAGGTGAGGGGAGTCTGAGGCAGGGCTGGTGCTTAGAGGAGGGAAAAGTAGACAGGCTGGGCATGAGGAGAAGCAGGACAGAAAAAAGGGGAACCCAATTTGGCCCATATTGGGTACAGATTTGAAGATCTGCTAAGGTCAACCTGGGCCTCCCCCTGCACTAGGCCTGACCCTCAGGAAGGGGCTGGGCTGAGCCTGGAGCACGGTCTGCCCCAGTGGACCTCATGCCCCACCCTCAACAGGCAACTCTGAGACCTGAGAAAAGTCCAGGATCCAGCTGTGACAGGTGGTCTGGCTCACTTGGGGTCGTGACTTGGCTGGTCAGGCCGTGACCTGCCGAAATTCAGTAATTGGAGGTATATTTATGAGTTGACAGAGAGGGGTGGCATACTGGCGATAAAAGCCTCCAAAGTCACCATGCTGCAAATTGCTATTTAATGTTTATGGCCCCATTCTTCAGCCAGTGGGGTTCCTTACTCGGTCCCTGATCAGTTCCCAGGCAGGCTCCTGCAGGGTGAGCAGAACAAAGAGAGTGCTAGCATGCAGCTGCCACTCCCAAGAGGCTCCTCATTTCTGAGCACACCCTGGAGGCTTATTTTTCTTACTAAAGAATGGCTTATATTCAGTAAAGTGCACCAATCATCAACGTGCCACTCGATAAGTTTTACATTTATGGACACCCTTGTATCCATGAGCCTGACTGAGGTTCATCACCCCAGAAAATTCCCAGTCAATATCCCCATCCGGGAAGTAGCCACTATTTGGTTCTCTATCATCAGAGATTAGTTTTGCCTGTTCTAGAACTTCATATAAATGTAATCACACAGCATGTTCTCTTTTGTGTCTGGCTTCTTTTGCTCAGCCTATTTTTTAGATTCATCCATGTGTGTATCAGTCGCTCATTCCTTTTAACCGCTGAGTAGTGGTCTATTGTGTGGATATACCATAATTTGTTCATCTGTTCTCCTGTTGATGGACATTTGAGTTGTTTTCAGTTTGGGGCTATTGCAAACAAAGCTGCTATGAATTTTTGTGCTAGTCTTTGTGTGTGGACATATATTTTTATTTCTCTTGGGTAAATACCTAAGAGCAGAATAACCGGGTTATAGGGTGTGTGTTTCACTTTGTAAGAACTGCCAACAGCAATGTCTGAGAGTTCCAGTTGCTCCTCTTGCTCTCACCACGTAACCTCCTCAAGAGCTGTGGCCAGGTGGGCAGCCCAGCCCCCTGCCTTTTCCTCATTCCTCTGCCTCGCAGCCCTGGGGCCTGAGGCCTCCTGTCTCTCTGGTCAAGGGCAGAGGTGGGGCTGCCCGGGCCAGGAACTACTCACCCCCCACACTGGGCAGAGTCTCAAGTCTGGCTGAGACTTTGGACGTCCCCCTGCTCTGGACCCTCAGTTGACTCAGAGAGCCCACCTCACTGCCCCACCCAGAGGTGGGCCTGGCTGCTGGGAGTGGCAGGCATTCTTCAGGAGCTTGGAGGGTCAGTCTCAGAGTCCTGCTGCAAAGGAGGGGTCCAACTGATGCAGGCAGGTGCAGTTCCCCTCAGGGAACTCACATTTGCTGAGCACAGACTACAAGTCAGGCACCACATGCCCTTATTTAATCGTCTGGGTGCTGATGTCCTGCCAGGAATGGCAGACAAGACAGTCACTGTCTGCAGGGACCCCTGCACCTCCTGCCAAGGCTGCCTGTCTCTGGCAGCCCCTCCCCAGCTGCCGTATTGGGTCTATCACACGACCCAGCAGGAAGGCACTGGCGAGACCTGTTGAGCCCCTCTGCAACCCCCACTGCACAGAGAGGAAAAGCAAGGCCCAGGGAGAGAAGGGGCTCTGCCTCTAGGGTCATGAGCAGAGCTGGGCAACCACTCAGGTTTCTTGCTTCCAGCTCAAGGGCGGAGCTCAGCCTTCCTCTCCTTGGAAAGAAGACTCTTCTCTGCTCCCTTCTCAGTGAACCATCCCTAGGGAGGGCTTCACTCAGCTGAGGACCCACTGTGTCACAACATGTCTGTAACCTCAGGCCAGCAGGTACAGGCACACAGCAGAGATCAATGAAGGATGGATGGAGGGGTGATTTCAGGTTAAGTTCTTGCCCACCAACCAAAAGGTTGGTAGTTCAAACCCATCCAGCAGCTCTGCAGGATTATGAATTGGCAATCTGCTTCCAGAAAGATTAATCCCATTGTCATCGAGTTAATTCTGACTTACAGCAACTCTATAGGACAGAGTAGAACTGCCCCATATGGAGTGGCTGGTGGATTCGAACAGCTGACCTTTTGGTTAGCAGCCAAGCTCTTCACCACTGCATCACCTGGGCTCCCCATAAAAACTGCAGCCTAGAAAACCCTACAGGGCAGTTTTACTCTGTCCTGTAGGGTCACTATGAGTCGGAACTGACTCGACAGCACCCAACAACCGCTGCTAGAGAAGACACTTGAAAACTTCTCTGAAATATTTACAAGTTTGTTCAGAGCTCCATCCTAAATCTTAGAGCTGAGAGAACGTCCAGCCATCTTTGAGTGCGGTGCCCTACCTTCAATAGACCAGGTGTTATGAGCCAGAGGATTTTCAGGATAAAGTGACTGATATCAGGACACTAAGAGGTTGCCTCGTTTTTTTTTCTACTCAAGACCCGACAGAATGACTGGATAGAGCTGATGGAGAAATAGAAACTGGAGACCTCAGCAGTGAGATCCATCGGGAATGAGGTCACACAGCCCAGCAATTGTAAAGAAAGTAAATGAGAAAAACAGGATCCAACTGACCACATTTTACTTTGTACAAAGCTACCGAGTAAAGCAAGGTCCATCTGCATTTTCCCTGATTTTGTCTCTTCCATACAGAAATCTCCTTCCTCCCAACACCACCCGGGGCTGATGTGTGGGGATCAAGTCGGGGGTCTAGGGGAGGCACCGCTCATTTAACTGTAAGCCCAGCCAGGTAACTGAGGCTCTTGTTAATGAGGGAGATTAAGCTGCCCTTCAGGCATCAAATAAGCATGTTAAAAATGTCCTTGTTAATGTTTTATAGATTCACATCAATATCCTAACAGCTATTGTATGTAAGTTATACCTTAATAAAAATAGGGCAAAAAGCAGCACAGGGAGAGGGGTAAGGGTACAGGACAGGTGGAGAACACATAGCGAGCAGGCAGTGTATGGAGAGAAGGCGCTTGCCCCAGCTCAGCAGGTGGCTGCGGGGAATACACAGGGAGGGTGGATGGTCCTATTTTCCTTTCCCCTCTCCTCTCCTGGGTGGGCTTGTCAAGTCTCTTCCAAGGGCCTGATGCCAGCCTTCTTCACAAACCTCCCCCCTTAGCCTCTCCAGGAGGGCCATGAGGCTTGGAGAATGTTCTATGTATGCACTGGCTCTGCTCTCTGTTCCCTCCTGGCCCCTGGACTGCAGACAGCTATGGAGAGGAGCCCTTGGTCAGCATAGAGAACCTTGGTGTCCTGGTTCCAAATGCCAGTCCCTCAGCCCTGACCTGCGCCCCTGCTCTTGCAATCAGCCTCTCTTGGGTGAAGCCTGGATGCTTGCTTCTTCTCAACCTGGCTTTCAAAGAGGGTGGATAGAGGACCACAGGGAATGCTGAGGACTAAAGGCCCCATTAAAGGCATACATATTAAAAAATATTTGTGTGTGTGTGTGTGTGTGTGTGTGTGTAGTTGTTAAGTAGAATGAAAACACATGTCCACAGAAAGACTTACACATGAATGTTTACAGCAGCATTATTCATAATAGCTCCAAACTGGAAACAACCCAAATGTCCACCAGTAAGGCAACGGATAAACAAATTGTTGTATATCCATACAATGGAATACTACTCAGAAAGAAAAAGGCTACACGGCACAACATGGATAGATCTCAAAATGCTGCATGAAAGGCAAAAAATTCCACTTATGTAAAATTCTATAAAATGCACACTAATCTACAGTGACGAAAAGCAGATCAGTGGCTGATTGGGGATGGCAGTGGAGGGAGAGACAGACTGCAAAGGGGCATGAAAAAACTTTTCGGGCTCATGAAATGTTTTCTTGATTGTGGTGATAATTTCATGAGTATATTCATATGTCAAAACTGATCAAATTGTACACTTTAAATATATGCAATTTATTGTACTTCAGTCATACCTCAGCAACACTGTAAAAAACTAGAAACATTTCCAATCACATTCCTCTCATTAAAAATATTAATATTACGAACTGTTCTGTAAACCTTCACCTAAAGTACAATAAAAAAAAATTAGTATTAATATGGTTATTTTCTTTAAAATTATTTGATAATATTTTGTGAGGGTCAAAATGATTATACTCCATATATACCTGATTATATTCTTTAAAAGTAGTGTTCATCTCATCTTTATTTCTTCCTTCAAAAATTTCTATATTTTGTGTATGCTTTATAATGTACGTAATATTTTATTAGAATAGTATATGTGTATAAAATGATATGATTTAAACGTAAATAAGCATACTGGAGGGCGTATGCTCAAAACTCCTGCACTGGGCTGCTAACCAAAAGGTTGGAGGTTCGAGTCCACCCAGAGGCATCTTGGAAGAAAGGCTTGATAATCTACTTCCAAAAAACCAGCCATTGAAAACCCTATGGAGCACAGTTCTACTGTGACACACACAGGGTCACCATTAATCAGCAATTTTTTTTTTTTTTTTTTTTATGGGCACAGTGTTTGGAAAATCAGTAGAATAGAGAGCGTCTGAATTTCCATGCCCTGGGCACTGTGTGTGATTGAAATAATATTATTTGTTACTCTTTTTGTTGTTGATTTGTGACTTAGGAGACCCCATGTGTTACAGAGTTGAACTGCTCCATAGTTTTCTTGGCTGTGATCTTTACGGAAGCAGATGGCCAGGCCTGTTTCTTCCTCGGTGCTGATGGGTGGGTTCAAAACGCCAATCTTCTGGTTACCAGCTGAGTGCAAACTGGTTGCACCATGCAGGGCCTTTTGAAATATTATTTAAGCAGAAATGAGGAGTGGGTGAACATGAAAGAAAGAGAAGAAGAACGATCTTCCGATACCCGAAACAACATGGATGAATCTCAAGAATAGACACAAATGAGTGTTACTTTTAGGATAAAACTTTAAAAAACAGCCAAAACGAATCTCTGGAGATAGAAATCAGAGCAGGGGTTGCCTGGGTTGGGGACAGTCTCTGGAAGGAACTTTCTGGGGTGACTGTGTGGTGGTGTCAGCACTGGGAAGCATACACTTCAAATGGGTACATTTTATTGTACGAAAATTACACCTCAATTAAAAACGTCTTGAAGAAAACTCCACTGAGCTGGCTAAGCAAAGCGCTGTGTGGGCAGCACTGGGCACAAAGGGTTGTGCTTTCTTCACCGATCACTGAAGACTTTTCTTTTCTCATATAATTAAAACAATTAGGTTATAATTCACATACCATAAAATCCACCCCTTTATAATTATTCCATTGTTTTTAGTATATTTGCAAAGTTGTGCAACCACCACCACTGTCTAATGCCAGAACGTTTCCTTCACGCCCAAAAGAAACCCCATACCCGTTAGCAGTCACTCCCCACGCACCCCTCCTCCCAGGCCCTGGAAACCACTAATCTGCTTTCTGTCACAGCTGCAGGATTGAACTATTTGCCTGTTGGTGAGTTGAGGGTGGTTCTAGTGAAATGAGCCCTTTTAAATGCTTAATGTTCCAGCAACTTCGACCAGTCGCCTAGCTCCCAGGTCCCAGGATTTCAAATCTGGACGGGACCTTAGAGGTCATCAACACGGTGTGCTTGTTTTGTGACCAGGAATCTGCCACCCAGGTTTGACACCTTGTTAACGGGACAGCCAGATCCAGCCCCGGGGACCTGACTCCCAGCGGGCTCTATAGAAAAAGCTCGAGCGCATTTACTCTCTTAGCAGGCATAGCTTCACCGGAAGTGGTTTGTGCTGAGTCCCTCTGCTGGTTTCGGTGCACAGCCAGGGTCAGGGGTCTGCCCTGCCTCCCCCTCCTCTCCTCCTGGGCCCTCTGATTCCAAACCTTTGGTCTCTGTGGCTCCGGAACCTGCCGCTGTCACTCAGCACCACCTTCTACACCTTCGCTCCCTGCCCCCTTCTGTGCTGTCCCCACTCCAGCTCCTTTCCAGCTAGATCCCAGTACCTCTGTGTTATCCCCAGGCAAAGGAGAGATGGGCCTGGACACCAAAGCTTCTTCATGGAATGCTGTGAACATGTATGTCTTCAGGATAGCACACACACCAGGGACACTTGGCCTGGCAGAAACAATGGCTGGAGAGCTTGTCTCAGCCACATAGGCAGTATAGGATCAGCAGGGGAGTCAGCCCTAGGAGCTGCTCCCTGTTTTCCCACACCTTGCTGAGGGCCCTCAGTCACTTGCTTGGTGCTGATGAGCTCTTATTAATAGATAAGAAGTTGAAGGTGTGAAAACGTTTAAAAGTGCAAGGCACAATAATAGAAAATTGAGAACATTGTGCTCATCAGTTTATTTTCCAATGAATCGGGAAGAGAGGGCTGTGAAGGCAGAGAAGAAACCCTGGGGATTAACGAGGCATGGCCCTGGGCTTGTGGCACTCTTGGGTGGAGAAGGGGGAAGAGTGGTCTGTGCCTGACCCAGGGTAGGCAACTGAGGAAAGCAAGCTAAGTGGTCTGGGTAGACAGAGAAGGCAGTGGAGCAATCTTGGGGGGCTCTCAGAGGAGATGGCATTGGAACCAGTCCTTGAAGGATGAAGCAGAGAAGGACAACAATTATTTTTCATAATTCTGTTGCGTTTTACAGTTTGCAAAGAGTGTTTACAAACATCATCTCCTTGGATTCTCAAAGCCCAGTAAGGTAGATGGCCTTCATCCCCATTTTGCAGAGATGAGGAAACAAGGCCCAGAGAGGTAAAGGGGCCCACAGAGCAGGTCCCATGGAAGATCCCACAGAGAAGCAATGGTTAAATCTGGGCTTGACCCCAAAGTGTCTGCCTTCAAGCCCAGTGCTTTTTCTCTTACAACATAGCCTAGGGAAGAGGGATGTCTTGGGGATTTGCAAGAGCCAAGACGGAGATGGGCAGGGAGGTGTTGTGGGGACACATGGCAGAAGCCAGTACCTGCAGGGCAGTGAGCCAGCATACCCAGCTGGGCTCAGCAGACAGCAGCGTGGTGTGAGCAGTGGTTTTTTGGTGGTGATCATTTGACCACTCTGGTAATTAGTCACAGGGAATCATTACATGGCTCGCTTCACTTGGGCTGATTGAAGGGAGCTGGCTGGTCAGTGGCAACGGCAGGCCGCTGATTGCTGACAACAGGGCTTGGCAGGCTGTGGAACTTAATTAAGTTCTTAGGTTGAAAATGGCCCCATGTCCTGGCCCAGGGCTCTGCCAGTCCCTGGGGTCCAGGCCTTGACTTCATGTTCTCACCCAGGACAGGACCCAGAGTTGATGCTCACCCCCAGGGAGCAGGCCTGCTTGGAAGTAGCAGGCAAGGCTCCAGGGGACCAAGGTCCCTGTGGAATGACTACACACTGGCCCCTTGGTCAGTGAGGATGGAAACCATAACCTTTACCCCACAGAGCTGGCAGGAAGGGAGGCCAAATTGGGAATGGCCAGAGACTGGGTGTGCCAGCCTCTGGTCTTGGATGCTGCCAGGTGACCTGCTAGCCACCCTCTCATCCATCCACTGCCTCTTGGGGTCATTGTTCAGATAGGGAAAGGGCTGGCCTCACGGTGAACAAGATAGGCACATCTCTGCACTCAGGGGAACTGATGTCTGTCTGTGGGGGGTAGAGAGGGGACAGAACCCAAACAAATGACAGACAAATACAGGTATGAATTATACCTAACTATGAAGGAAACAGCTAGGGGAAAGAGAGAGAGAATCTATTTAGATGGGGTGGGTAGGGAAGGTCTCTTTTAAATACCAGAACAATGAGAAGGTGGAGATCGTGCCAGGCAGTGGGAACAGCATGTGCAAGGGCCCTGAGGTGGGAAGGACCTTAGCACAGTTATGGAATGGAGACAGGTGCAGCTGAAATGCAGTTAGCAAGGCAGGCGAGTCTGGAGGGTGGGCAGGGCCAGCCTTGTAGGCCAAAGTAAGGCTTTTGGACTTACTCAAAGTGCAATGGGGAGCCTTGAGAGGCTTTCAGGCTGCGGTGTGTCATGACGAGAAGTCAGTTTTCCACAGGTTACCCTGGCTCCATGCTCAGCTGGTGGCTGCCTCTTCTGTGAATAACTTGCCACCTGAATTTCCAAGTAGCAGGGTGGTTGAGGAGCTGGCACACCTGGTTCATGGTCTAGCTCTGCCTCTCACTAAGGGTGACTTGGAAGGCCCTGGTTTGCTATTTGTTCACTGGGGACGCCTCCACTACCCTGCGGGATGCCTACAGGCCATCACGTGTATGCACACACTCAGCCACTCAGGGCCCAGTGCAAGGAAGAAGCTCAAACGATAGTTTTCAACCATTCCTGATGGCTCTCTGATCTTCCTTTTCCTTAGGGGTCATGAAGGGGAGCGGTGGAGAGAGGCTGCAGTTCACAGGAGACCTACCTGGGTTTTGTCTGTGAGATTAAAAATATCTGAATACATTGAAAGATAGCACGTCCTGGTTAATAAAGCACAGTGTTACAGAATATTCCATCTGTTCAAGTTAATTCACAGGCTTAATGCAACTTCATGCAAAATCGCAAGAGGAGGTTTCGGGAACTAAAAATATCGGCAACGACAATAATTGACATTTAGTGAGCATTTACTGTGTGCCAGGCATGGAGTTTGTGAGGCAGGTGTTACTGTTATCCCCGTGTTATAGACCAGGACCCTGAGGCCTAGAGGAATAGGTAATTTGCTAAGATCACAGGAAAGTGCTGAACCTGGGTGGTCTATCCCCAGATATAAACTAGTGTGGATATCAAGTGAATTGCCACATTCTCTTTTCATTTGTGGTTAAAAACAAAAACAAAACAAAAAAAGACCCCACAAAGGGGAGTCTTAGCCCTGTCAGATGTGAGAACCTATTTCCAAGAACCGGTATTTATGTCCCTGTAGTATTTGCTCAAACCAAGGTCTTTGGAAGGAAATGGAAAATTCAGAAATAGATTAGCCAAAATCACAATCCTAATGTAAAACCTAACCAAAAAGTAGGTTTGACTGAACAAAGGGAAAGGGAAGAATTATTTAATAAACGGCGTCTGCATAAGCAGATAACAACTGGTTACAGGGGTGGTGAGTTAAATCCATATTTTACTCCACACAGTGTGATAAACTGCGGACGGATAACCATCAAAGAATTAAGTATAAAATGAAATTGTAGAAAAACTAGCAGAAAATAGATCATCAGATGGGTGGAGGAAAGCTCACTTTGTCGGCACTGAAGCAATAAAAATATCACAAAGGACTAGAACGACAGACTGAGCATTAAAATAAAACGTATGTGAATAACAGACTGGGAAATATCTGCATCAATGATGACAAAGGAGTAATATCTGTAATATAAAAAAAAAAGCTAGTTCAAAGTTAGAAGTTCAAGTCCCCAACAGATGAATGGATTCGAAAAGTTCATTCACAGAAGGGGGAATAGGGATAGTAAAGGCACGGAAAAACATTCATTTTTGAAAGTCATCTAAGAAATGCTAATTAAAGTAACCTTGAACTACCAATAGACAGTACTAAAGTAGGGGAAAACATGGTACCAAATGCCTAGAAATGTGTATTGAACTCCTTACTCTTATTCCTTGGAAGTGGTAGAGTGAGGGCAGCTCTTTGAGAAAGTCATATGGCACTGCAGGGCAGGACCAGGTACCTTCCACCTGCTTACTCAACTCCTAGGAATTTGTCCCAAGTGCAGAATTCAAGAATATATCAGCAAACAACTGTAAAGAACCAAAATATACTATATTAGGGGACTGAGTGAATGGATGAGAATACCTGCACACCTTAAAAATGAATCATGTGAACAAAAGAAAAATGTTAGTAAGAGTAGCAAAACGCAAGAGAATGCAACTATGTAAAAACATGTACACATGTGGAAGGGCTTCTGCCTGAAAAGTTGCATTCTGTAGTAGTATTATGGATACACTATTCTTTTCACATTTTTCTTTCTCCCTTTGCTAGTCGTATTGTCTTTCCGGTGGTAGTTTTAAAAACAAAACAAAGAGCAAAACCTGGATTCAAATCCAGCCAGCAGCATGACTTCGAGCAAGTTTGTAAAATGAAGCAACATTCCCGGTGCGGTGGTGAGGGCAGTTGGAGGTGGCCTGGGAGGGTGTCTGGCACACTGTGGGTACTCCCGACCTCCGTCTCGCGGCGGGGTCTCCTCTTCCGTCCTGAATAGGAAGAGCCCTCCCCACCCACTCCAAGACCTACCCCGGGCCAGGGAGTCTGGAGGGTGGGGGTGGGGGTGACGCAGGGGGACTCCCTTAGAAGGGAATTTTCTGGCGCAGGTATGTGGGGGGGATGTCCCACGGGGACACGTGCTCGCTAGGGAAGGGGCGCTGTCGGGGAGTGCGACCACCCCTAGGCACCTCGGGCTGCGGGGCCGGCTTGCAACCACCCTGGAGCTTCTGTCCGACCCGAAGCCCCGGCTCTAAAGCCGGTATTCGGCAGCGGTCCAGAGCCCTCGCTGGGGTCCGGAGCGGCAAGGAGAACTCGGATTTACAGGGCGCGTCCTGCGGAAGCCTAGGGACACCGGGTTCGCCGGGGACCTGGGTCGGACTTCGCACACAGGGGCCACTTGGGGGGCCATTCCAAGTCTAAAAGAACGCGCCCGACCCCGACGTGGGCCAGGTAGCGGGCGCAGCCCCCTGCGGCCACCACGCGCGCCCATCTGGGGCCGGGCCGCGCTCCGGCCGCTCCTCCGCTAATGCCTTCGTGCCCGCGGCAGTGACGTGCGGGCGACAGCGGCGCGCTTCGCCTCGGCCCGGACGCCAGGACCGACCCGGGGACGCCAGCGGGCTCCCAGCGGATCCGTCTACAGCGCGGGGTGAGGCTAGGGCCCTTCCCTCCCGGTCAGAGCAGGGCCAGGGCGGGCGCTGGTCCCCAGGGACGCGTCTCTCCGTCGGGGCCCGTCCGCTCGGGGCCACTACGCCGTCGGGGACCCGAGGAGACGCCGCGTGCCCGGCGCCACGGCCTCCCAGGCATCCGCGGCGAGTTGCGGGCTGGAGGCGCGAGGGGCTGCGGG
>NW_004443937.1:31609937-31645781 GCF_000243295.1 Trichechus manatus latirostris | reverse complement strand
GGGGCCGAGGCGCGAACTCGCAGCGGGGCCCGGGGGCGCGCCGCCCGCGCGGCCAGGCCGAACTTCCCTGTGCCGAGGTGACTGCTGCGCGGCTGCGAAGCGCCTAGCGGCTACCGCAACCGGTTGCTTCGGGCGTTGTGAAGTCCGCGGGGCCTCCCTCGCGCAGCGTGCGAGCGGGCAGGGGGCTCGCCGCGTTCGCTGCCTGACCCCAAGCGGACCTGTTTATTGTCCCGACCTGCCATGCCACCCTGGAGATGCGTGACCGTTTTCATTTCTGTTCTTAAAGTCTTGTTTCGGACACTGAAAAGGAAGCAGTGGAGAGGCGAGCAGAGTGTCCTGAAAAGCAAGGCCTGCTTTGTGGGGAGCAGAAACGCCTTGTGAGAACAGAAATAAATATCCGCGGAAGGGATGTATGTTAAGTTTTCCACAAAATGTCAGCTGTTCAGGTGGGGTCTAAAACTAAACTGTAATGCGCAGGTCACGTACAGGTGTTATGCTCAAGGAATGGGGTTCTGGCGTTGAATAATCGCGAAGGGGAGAGAGACAACTCCAGTCAAAAGGCAGAGTTTACCAAGTGGGGGTTATTCCCAGCGGGTCACTCAAAGCAATACTGGTTAATGGCCCCAAGTGATGTTTTGTGAGTTCTATTTAGCAGCGATATATTTTTGAGAACCAAGTGACCATCAAAGAGATTTGAAAGGAACCTAGATGGGTTTTGGCAATCCCTGCACGTGCCTTTTCCTCTTGAACCGCATTTTTAAAGATGTTATACTTATTTTTTTGGTATTTGAAGTAAAATGCCTGAAAATGTAACTGTTAATTAAGCAACTGTCTTGAGAGGATGAAGGGAGATGGGTGTGTCTTCGTGAGGACGCTTTGGGGCCTGTTGACCTGGTGTTTCTAGGAATGGGTTGAATCTTTCCAGGCCACAGGTAGATTCAAAGTTCTGATTTGTTTGCAATGTCAGAAAAGTAACGGCCTCGTAGGAAGGGAGTGGCCTAAGATCAGAAAACAGTTCTGTTACTACTACCGTTGTCATTCTCTAGCTACCTTATTCAGGGTACCTTTCTTACCCTTTTAGAATTGATTTTCTATTTGCAAAATTAGGGAACGAATAGATCATTTTTCAGTGTGCTTTCAGTTCTAAAGTTTGGCAACTTTTATTTTTAAAAAATTAAAAAATCAGTCTAATTTTTGAAAAGTTCTACATAAAAGTCCTCACATTATGCATCTTTGTTAAAATATATTTGGAAAAAGCATCTTGGTCAGCTATGCCCAGGATGATTATATAATTTATTATCTGAACAAGGACACTTAAAAATGTATTTGTATGTGTTTTAAAAATTATATTTACTTTTTTTATTGAGTATAACTTACAGTAAGATCTTAAGAGCACACTCAGTGACTTTTTACAGACATATGTGCTCTGGTAACCACAATCAGATCAAGATACAGAACATTTTCAGCTCCCCAAAGGGCTCCCTTTGTATCTTTTCCCATTCATTAAACACCTCCCTTCTCCCCAAGGCAACTACTCTTCTGACTTCTTGAGCCTCAAACCAGAACCCTTTTGAGGGTGGAGGGGGGCACTATTAATGAGTAAACTGAAGGGCAACAGGTGTAAACCAGGAGATGCAGTCATCTTAGTCATGACCCTGTGATTTCATAATGATTCTTAGGGTTTTTATTGTCTGCAATAACTGAAAATTCTGACCTGAGAGACTTCTTAGTCAGAGTTTGGGTCTGTGGTTCCTGGAAATTCTTGGTTCACAGACATGGTTTTAATCTATTACTCCCCATTTTTAGAGTACAGATATATTTGCAAACCTTAGGTTTGAAAGATGACTCATGAATTTTCCCAACTCAGAATTTAAGGTGTCAGTAGATGAACCGGTTTCTTAAAACCTGGAATCTCCTGAAAAGGAGCATGTAAAAATTGATTTTTTAAAGTTCAGTGAATTGAAGAAGGTGGATATAAAGCATTAAAAGCCTTTTAAATGACAGCAAGAGCTTGATTTGTATATGCAAGATAGTCTCCTGGTTTATCAAACCATGAAAACTGAAACAATGGGAGCGAAAACAAAAGGTAACTAAAGATGATGTCAGGTGTGATTTTTTTTTTTATCTCAACATTGGATCCTTTTTTATATTATGATCTTTAGAAAGGTGGGTTTTTTATGTTCTCTGCTGAAACAATACTGCAACAATTCCCTTATCCTTCCCAAGTGCCTTTCAGTATCTTCTCCTACCCTTGTTTCAGCTGCTAAAGGAGAGGACTTATTTGTTGTAAGTACATTCTTATTTTGTTAGTTCCTCACAAAAGCCTGTCTTTTTTTTATTTCAAGGACATCTTAGTGATAGGAAGTTGGGAGCCATCTAAGGCCTGTGGTAGGGATATATGAGGAATAGTTGATGATGTTTTGAGTTTTTCTTTTGTGAAATGATTCTGGTTGTCTGTGACTGGCCAACAGCTAAACTCAAGAGTGCCTTATTAGCCAAGAGTAATTGATGATTCAGTTATTACTGATTTGTTTTTTTGTATGTGGCTTCTTTTTCAGTTTTTTGGCTTACCAATTTTTTAAGAGATGCAACTTAAAGGGATGCAAAATGAGAAACAGAAAATACACATGGAAAGCAATGTCCTCTTTTGATATTTGTTTTTCTATGAACTCTGATTTTTTTCCTTGAAAAATGTTTTGCCTATCCATAATCTTGTTGCTTCTGTAGGGTATTTTTGATTTCACGGTGAGAACTAGACTGGGCTTGGGTATCAAATGATGGTGCAGAAGCAGACACCATTTTACTCTAAAGTCTGTAGATGATGTGAACTGTTCAAACTTTTTTTTTAAAAAATAACTTCATGTTATGTTCACATTAAGTGAATAAATGCAATCTACAAAGCAGACGACCGTTAAGCAGACAGGCATTTGAATGCTAACTACTTTTTATATTAAAAAAAAATTCTATCTTATTATAATTTCCAGAAACTTGACTTTCTGGAAGTATTTGGCTGATAACCAATATTTCAAAATAATTTAAATAAGAATAAAAGAACATATAGTCAGTAAATGGTCCAGCTTTGTTATGGCAGGGTATTTTTCTTTCAGTAAATAGCATTTGTTATCTATTTTGTATTTGGAAAAAAAATATTTCTGTATATACAGGGTTGTTAAATTGAATGAAAACCTCTGGGGAGTTTGGTTACCTGGGAGATCTTGAGCCATTAGACGTCGGGGAATGGGATTTTGAGATGACTTTACCATTCTTCAGGTGGTACTAGCCCCATTGGAGAATCGTGTAAAACAGAAAGGATGTGGTCAGGTTGTCGCAGATTCACGTTTAAATTTTACAAAAGTGAGAGGGAAGATAAGAAGAAAGACAAGTTATTAATAGAAAAAATATATGATTTTATTACAGAAGTTATAAAAAATTGATTGTAAACCTTTTTCTATTATGCGAGACACCTGAAGATTTCAATAATTATTTTTTCTAGTCTCTTTTATTCAAGAGAATGTTTATAACCTTATTCAGCTTTTTTTTGTCTTTAAATGATCACCCAAGAACTATTTAAAAACAAAAAATGTAATTTCTGTATTGTCTTAGAGTGTTGTTGTGTGCTGTTGAGTTAATTCTGACTCATAGTGACCCTGTAGAACACAGTGGAACTGACCCATAGGGTTTCCTAGGCTGTGATCTTTACAGGAGCAGATCACCAGGTCTCTTCTCCTGTGGAACGAATGGCGGGTTTGAACCGCCGACCTTTTGGTTAACAGCTGTGTGCTTAACCATTGTGCCACCAGGGCTCCTTTGTGTTAGAATGGAGACTCATTTTAAGTCCCTGCTGAATTTTGTGGTCTGGCAGTTGAGTAACTTCCGTGGGCCAAGCCCTTCACTCTGCAGGGAAAGGTCATAAGGTGGCATTTCTAACATGGTGTACAGGTGCTGCATGTAGGGTTCCTTTTCGATGTTTTAGTCTAGAGAAAGGTTAATTACTAGACTGGTTTGGGGTGGTCAGGGCAGTGGGAGTACCTGCTTGGTCTGGAAGTTTGGGTTCTGGCCTGAGATGGTGTTTGGGGAGGGTCTTGGATGAATGAGAGAGAGAAGGTGGTTTGTTGACAGCTGGCAAGTGCAAGACAGTCACATATTTGGAATGACAACTTGAGATGGGATGAGAAATTCAGTGGTTATTAAAATCCTCCAAGAGTTTTCCCTGCCGAAATTCATTTTAAAAGTGTTAACTAACAAGCACTTTGATTTGAACTCCAAATTATTATGTTTTATACCCTGAATAGTTACTGAAAATTATTCGAGGTGGCTCCAACGAAGCATTTGCTCAGTGGTGAGGAGGCCTGTGAGTTGCTACTGGTTTTTCCTGTCTTTTCACACACTGGGCCACCAGACTAGGGTACTTTCCTGTCTTTGAATTTTTACTAATGTTCTTATGGATGGCTTCTATAAATCACGCTTTTTCCATTTGAAAAATAGTGTATGGTAATGTGGAATAATAATTTTAAGATATCACTGTGGCTCATTTTTTACATGTGTCATAAAATAACCTTCTTGGAATGATTGTTGTTGTTAGGTGCCGTCGAGTCGATTCCAACTCATAGAGGCTCTGTAGGACAGAGTAGAAGTGCCCTGTAGGGTTTCGTAGGCTGTGATCTTTATGGGAGCAGATCGCCGGGTCTTTTCTCCTGCTGAGCTACTGGTGAGTTCAAACCACTCATCTTCCCGTTAGCAGCTAAGTGCTTGACCATTACATCACCAGGGCTCCTTCTTGGAATGATTAGATGACGAGAACACAGATGCACATAACACATCACCTGTCTAGAACATAGTAAACAACGAGAAAGTAAAAATTTAAAAAGACTTTTGCAGCAGGTGAAATGGAGATCTTAGCATCCAGTGGACTAGGACTCATCTACCTCCCTTGGAAGAGCTTTGTAGGTGCCCCACAGAGCTGTGAGAGCCAGGCACCTTTTCTTAGATACAGTTCTGACACACTTGGTTATTAGAACAAAAGAGAGGTCGAAGGAGAAAGTGACAACAGGACAGAAGACAGGAACAGTATCAAAGCAAAGGTCGATACAGTCTGGGGTTTTATTAGGTAGGGACAGTGAGCCTTGTGGGTGTTAGGATACCATCTTATTGTGTAATCCCTAGTCTTCACCCTGGAGCCCTAGTTACCAGGGAAAGACCACATACTATGGGTTAGGGATGCGTATGTATGCTTTATAAAGCATTCTAAAGAATGGTTAACCAAAAACGTTTGTGCATTCAAAGTTGTAAATGACCCTTCAGTTTTCTGAAAAGCATGGTTATTCAATGACTTATTCCCCAACTGCCCCGTTAGTTGAAGTTTTGCCACGCTTCACTCTCGTTTCTGTATTAATGGAATACTAGGGAGTATTTTAAAGAGGCTCAGTAGCTCACATAAGATACCACATAATGCTTGATATTTTTAGTTTATTATATTTAACTGTGTATTTGTGAAATATAGATGTCCAGCCATAGATGAGGAGAAAGTAGGTTTGACAGAATTAAGGATTACGAGAGTTGAGCAAGTATGTGCTTTCAGAGCGGCTTAAAAGGTCTACATTTTTTTTTCATTATTTTTAATACCTGTGTTAGTATAGTCAACATGGGGTGAGTTTCCTGCACACTGTTACCTCAGGGGGGAGGCACCCCCTTGACCGCCACTACCCCCTTCTCCACAAGAGCACTTTTGGCCCTTATCTTCATTGAAACCGTTGAAGACTTGACAGTGAATGTCATGAAGCCCGGTTGTCATTGTGCCTAAAATTCCTGATCGGTTCTTAAGAAAATGAGACTGGTTAATTGTTTCCTAGAATTAGTAAGGCTTTTCTGAAAGTATCCGTTTCTTTGGCAAGATATTGTTGTCTTAGTTCATAGCGCTCTTACTGCATTCTGTCCCCACTGTGTATCAGTGAGCCTCCTGAATTGTCAGTTGGATATTTTGAAAAGCCCAGTTTATATACAGGGGTCAGTTTGCTAATTTTTAAATACTAATTGGAGTTTCTAAGGTAATTGTTACGAGAGGCATCTTTTTTTTAAAACATTTTAACAGGTAGGTGTTCTTTCTAGGAATATAGTGTCCTTTTGATTGGTTTTCGTTTTTTAATATTGAGCAAAATGAGGAGGTCTAGGTGGTCTAGCTAAAGCTAGAAGTATGGGTAACTATTTTTCCTTCCTTCTGGTATTGTTGTTTTTGATACATTAAAGCTTCTGAACCCCTTGACTCTTAGTGTAATAAATGTTTATTATTTTTATTTTGTTTAGGAGCCCCAGTGGCGCAGTGGTTAAACACTTGGCTACTAACCCAAAGGTCGGTGGTTCGAACCCACCAGCCACTCTGCGGGAAAAAGATGTGGCAGTCGGTTTCTGTAAAGATTTACAGCTTTGGAAACCCCATGGGGTGGTCCTACTCTTTCGTATAGGGTTGCTATGAATTGAATCGACTCGATGGCAATGAGTTTTTTTGTTGTTGTTGTTATTTTTATTTTGTTTACCTTTTAAAGTTGGGTTTTCAGTCTTCAATAATGAGTTATATTTGCACTGAAAATATAAATACCAAATCCAAACCCGTTGGTGTCGAGTTGATTCCGACTGATAATGACCATATAGGACAGGGTAGAACTGCTCCATAGGGTTTCCAAGGAGCAGTTGGTAGACTCGAACTGCCGACCTTTTGGTTAGCAGTCGAATGCTTAATCACTGCACCACCAGGGCTCCAAAATATAGATGGTTATTATCATTATTAATACAAGTAACACTGTACACTAATTGGGAATCAAGCTTAGAACTGCTCCTTGATATCATGTGTGCCTGATATCCGTAAGTATACATAGGGCTCCTGGTGAACTGAGAGAAACTTTAAATGATTCTCTCTGTCCTTGTTATCAGGAGTGGCTCTGACAAGGAAGGTAAAGGGCTAGGGTGGGCTCTTCTATCCTTCCCTTCTAGGGATGGTCTCCTTTCTCTGCAACATGTGGTGCAGGAGGGCTACTTGACTCCTATAGACAGATCCAGGGCTCTGTAGGCAGGACAGGGCTCTGAAGACACTGCCCACCCCGCTTCTGCCTGTTACCATTGACCTTTGCCCTGAGTTTGGTTTCCTATTAACTTTGTCTGAAAGGAGCTCTTTCCAGAACAGCTTCACTGGTGAAATCTTAGGTTCTGGTATGGTATTCTTTTTCCACAGCCTCCTCCAGAGACTTTCCTCCTCTTTCTGTGCTTCATCTTTGACCTCACTGTGACCTTTTTCTCCCAGAGTCCCAAGCTCTTTAGGCCTAGACCCATTGTCTAATCCTTCAGTTACTCCCTAGCCAATACTCTGTACTCTTGCCCCTTAGACCTCTGTGGATTTTGCTCTAAAACACCACCTCCAACCAGTCTCGCCTATGTCTCTCTCTGCCCTGGATGAGGCTACCCTGGATTTAGGGTCTCCTCCTGAAGTGGCCCTTGATAGCCCCAGACAAGTCTGCTTGAGGAGCTCCTGTCTCCTTGCCCTCTGTGACCTTTTCAGACCCACTCTTGTTTCTCCCTTGCGTCTCTCTCAGTGGCTTCATCCACATTTAGGCTTCACCTGCCCCTGTGTGCTCCTCAACCTTTCTGCTGAGCTCCATATCTACATGTCCTCTGCCTGTTGAGCCTTTCCAGTTTGGATGCCCCACTGGCACTTCAACATCCACAGGTCAGAACAGAATCCCTCATTTTACCCTAACTGCTAACCCTCTAGCAGGCCTGTATGCCTAGGTTTCTTTTCTTTCTTTCTTTCTTTTTTTTTTTACATTTCTCCTCAGGGCTGATATTTGTTTTGTCTCCCAGCAGCCTTCCTGTGGAACTCAGGGTCTTATTCTTGAATAACTCAGCCTTTGACTTGAGAACGTGCAGTTCTGACTCCTTGGTTTTCAAACGTTTTTAAAGCTATGGAGTCCTTTGTTCAAATGAAATCTTTCTAGGAAGCGCAATACGTGAAGCAAACAAAACCAGAGTTCTTCTGGTGGAAAGGGTGAAGGCTTAGCATCCCGTTCTGCCTGCCGGGCCTCCCAGCCTTGCCCTGCTCCTCCTCTGAGGCCAAGTAGGCAGCTGGCTCTCCGGATAGCCCTTCCCAGTGGGTGGATTCGGTGCACTTGGGGCTCCGGAGCTGCCTGCGGTGCTGCCCTGAGGGCAGTCTGCAGTGTTTGAAAACGACCTTATCTGTTCTGCATCCCACCTCTTTCCCATTGATTTGCCTCTGGAGCTTTTTATCTTTCATGACTGTGACTGATAACCATAAAATTAGTGCCACTGGTGAGTCTTGCCAAGGAAAAGGAAAGCCATTTTTGGAAAGTGAAACTAGGTATTAAAAAGAGCCAGCTCCATCAAATGCTGAAGCCTTCAAAAGCGCCTAAGGGCTCCTTTCAGAATTTTCATAAGATACTGACTATATCTTCCTCTTCCTAAGCTGCCTGTCTACAATAGGAACACTCAAGATAAGCTTTGTCTAGTCTTACTGTTTTTGTGTTGTTCATTTACCAGTATAGCAGGTTTATTCAACTCATAATATAACTAAAATATATTTGCAATGAAAAATGTAAACTTGGTTCTGTTGCTTCCAGGTGATTCTCTATCTCCTCCTTTTTTCAGTCCATCCAGCACACTATAAAACAAACTTGGTTTTAGCAAGTAAAAATCCTCCTACCAACAGGGTGGTAGGCATACAGAATCCTTGAAGAGTTCATTTCCACTCCACCTGGCCAGCGCTTCTCCCTTTTCCACATGCCCTCCGCTTCAGCCGCGCTGAACCCTCACTCTTTGGTAAACCTTTTCATATACGACGCTCTCTCTGCCTAGAGTGTCCTTTCAGGAAGGCAAACCTAAAACCAAACCCGATGTTGTCGAGTTGATTCCATCTCATAGCGACCCTAAAGGATAGAGTAGAACTGCCCCATAGAGTTTCCAAGGAGTGGCTGGTGGATTAGAACTGCCAACCTTTTGGTTAGCAGCCAAGCTCTTTCAGTAAGGCAGTGCTCCCAAAATGTCAGTCATTCACGACCATTTTCAGTTTCTGCTGTGTTTGACGACCACAGTTATTCTCTTAGTAGTTTAAAAAATGCCTTTTGAAAACTTAACTTTCTAACTTAAATTTTATAAACTATTATTACATTAAAAATAAAATGAATGAAACACAAGTAAGGCTAATCAATTTATGAAAACACATTCTTTCAATAAGGTTCTTGACAAAGCCCTGTGTACTTAAATTCTTAAAAGAACTATGTACCTGATACTAAGTGATGTTAAGGAGTTGTTGATTTTTAAAAATGTGATAATGGCATTCTGGTAATATAGGAGAATGTCCTTATTTTGAGGAGATGCAAACTGGAGCATTTGGAGATGAGATATTGTGACATTATGAGCACTTCCAAATGGTTCTTAAAATATACATATATATGTGCATATGTATAGAGATAAAGCAAATCAGGAAAATTTTAATAATTTTTGAATCTAAGTGGAGGGTATTTGGGTGTTCATTGTAGTATTCTTTGAAAGACTCCATATGTTTGAAATTTTCAATCAAAACTTAGGGGAAAATAAAAATGGCTGCAAAAAAAAAATGTTTTTAACCCCAGTTCACAGTGGGTCTCTGTCTGTCTTACTTACACGTACGCACATGCACGTCTTGAACAGCGCATAGACCCACTTGTTGAAGTGACGTTTGGACAACAGCGTTTGTGATGCTGCACAAAAGCCAAATTATCAAAGGTCACGGGAGAGCCTTGTTAGAAGCAACACCTGTAAGTGCAGCTTCGCAGGTTCTGTATGTTAACTCTTCTTCTCCTCGTTCCGCCTTAATGATCCTGTATAAATACTTTCAAAGGAAGAGTCTTTGGGGAGCCCCTAAGTTGTCTTGTATCCCGCCAGTGGTTTGGGTGTGGCACTTGGGGAAATGCTTCCATGAGGTTTGTCCTGGAGACCCAGGATTCCTGTGGAGTCTTCCCTTCTCGGTTCCCCTGGCCGGACCACCCACCCTTTGCCCCGGATGCCAGACGCTTACAGCATTCTACATTTTTCACTCTTATAAATATTAAAATTGTATTTATTTGTTCAGTGTTTCTCATCTCTAGCAGACTGTGAGCTCAAGGTCAGAGACCCGGTTCTGTTCCTCGTCAGTACCTTGCACACAGCCTAGCATGGAGTAGACACTAGATAAATTACAGCCCAACGAAGCCATAGAAGCAGTTCTGCAGCATCTCCGTTTATAACACTATTTCTCCTCGAAAATGTATTGTGTTCTAAACAAGAAATGATTATGCTTAATCAGATCCGATCATGTCACTCCCAGGCTTAGAGCCCACAGTGGCTTTCCATAGCAATTAGGATAACATTTAGACTTCGTGCTGTCACCTCCAGTACCTTTTGTGATTTGTTGCCTGTCCACCTCTAGCCCTTTTTGGCCTCCTTTCCTGCACTTGTAAGTGATATAAGAAATAATGTTTTTTTTCCTGATTCTGGAAATTTTTGTATAACGTTGGACTTTAGTTCTGAATGTGCACTTTTTTGCTTTTTTTTTTTTTTCCTCCCTTTAATGAGAAGTCACTATTTGTCATATTTTTCTGCTTGGAGTGTCTGTTTTGATTAATTTTTTACGTTGGTAAAACTTCTTTCCTCAATTTCATGATCTTTATCGTATTAACTTATATCATCACATTTTCCAAGATAACTGCATATCTTTAGATCTTCTACAAAGGCATTTGCATTAATAAAAATCAAATTGGCGGGTATTTGCTCAACTCATTTGCTTTACTTTTCGGGTAGTAGTGACAAAGAGGCAATATGCTGTCTGGTTCTGTGTGGGCGTGGGGTGGGGCAACCCCACTTCCTTTGCACTCGTGTGCCTGATGAGAACCTGTTATTATTTGTAGGTGTGTGAGCCTCAGACTGAGCTTCAGAATCGAATCCAGTGGATGCACATCCCTCTACCATTGTTGTTAACTGTGGTGGAAGCACTGATGGTGGCTGTATCTGGATGAGGACCTGGGGTCCCTGAGTCCAGGAAGAGGCATCTACAGAGGTGGGAGAGGGTTGGACAGGCTTAGGCGTTCTCTACCAACTCTCCCCCTCACCTCCCAATCCTGCCATCTTGCCTGGAAATGGAGAAGTTTTGGAAAATTTGAAGCTATGGGGAAAAAATCCTCTAGGTTTTTACTGAACTGATTTTTGGCTGAGGTAAGTTTAGGAAGTTTGAATCATTTGTTGTTGTTAGGTGCCGCTGAGTCGGTTCCGACTCATAGCAACCCTATGTACAACAGAACAGAACACTGCCTGGTTCTGTGCCATCCTCACAGTCATTGCTATGTTTGAACCCATTGTTGCTGCCTCTGTGGCAATCCGTCTTGTTGAGGATCTTCTTTTTCACCGACCCTCTACTTTACCAAGCATGATATCCTTCTCCAAGGACTTGTCCCTCCTAATAACACATCCAAAATACATGAGACGAAGTCTTGCCATTCTCACTTCCAAGGAATGCTCTAGCTGTACTTCTTCCAAGACAGACTCACTTGTTCTTCTGGCAGTCCATGGTATATTTAATATTCTTCACCAACACCATAATTCAAAGGCATCAATTCTTCTTCTGTCTTCCTTATTCATTGTCCAGCTTTCACATGTATATGAGGTGATTGAAAATACCATGGCTTGGGTCAGGCACACCTTAGTCCTCAAAGTGACATCTTTGCTTTTCAACACTTTAAAGAGGTCTGTTGCAGCAGATTTGATTTCTTGACTGCTGCTTTCGTGGTCGTTGATTGTGGATCCAAGTAAAATGAAATCCTTGACAAGTTCAGTATTTTCTCCATTTATCATGATGTTGCTTGTTGGTCCGTTATTGAGAATTTTTGTTTTCTGTATGTTGAGGGATAATCCATACTGAAGGCTGTAGTCTTTGGTCGTCAGGATGTGCTTCAGGTCCTCTAACTTTCAGCAAGCAAGGTTGTGTTATCTGCATATCGCAGGTTATTAGTGAATCCTCTTCCGGTCCTGATGCCATGTTCTTCATATAGTCCAGTCTCGTGGATTATTTAGTCAGCACACAGATTGAGTAAGTATGGTGAAAGGATACAACCCTGACACACACGTTTCATGATTTTAAACCACACAGTATCCCCTTGTTCTGTTTGAACGACTACCTCTTGGTCTACGTACAGGTTCTGCATGAGCACAATTAAGTGTTCTGAAATTCCCATTCTTCACAATGCTATCCATAATTTGTTATGATCCACACACTTGAATAAAACACAGGTAAACATCTTTCGGTGTTCTCTGCTTTCAGCCAAAATCCATCTAACATCAGCAATGGTATCCCTCATTCCACGTCCTCTTCTGAATCTGGCTTGAATTTCTGGCAGTTCCCTGTTAGTGTATTACTACAGCTGTTTTTGAATGTTCTTCAGCAAAATTTTACTTGTGTGCGATATTAATGATACTGTTCGATAATTTCTGCATTTGGTTGGCTCACCTTTCTTTGGAGTGGGTACAAGTATGGATCTCTTCCAGTTGGCTGGCCAGGTAGCTGTCTTCCAGATTTCTTGGCATGGACGAATGAGCGCCTCCAGCGCTGCGTCTGTTTGTTGAAACATCTCAGTTGGTATTCTGTCAATTCCCAGGGTCTTGTTTTTCGCCAATGCCTTTAGTGCAGCTTGGACTTCTTCCTTCAATACCATCAGTTCTTGATCACCTGCTGCCTCCTGAAATGGTTGGACATTGACTAGTTCTTTTTGGTACAGTGACTCTGTGTATTCCTACCATCTTCTTTTGATGCTTCTTGCGTTGTTCACTATTTTCCCCATAGAATCTTTCAGAATTGCAGCTGGAGGCTTGAATTTTTTATTCAGCTCTTTCAGCTTGAGAAATGCTGAGCATGTTCTTCCCTTTTGGTTTTCTATCTCCAGGTCTTTGCACATTTCATTATAATACTTTACTTTGTCTTCTCTAGCCACCCTTTGAAATCTTCTGTTCAGCTCTTTTACTTCATAATTTCTTCCATTAGCTTTAGCTACTCTGTGTTCAAGAGCAAGTTTCAGAGTCTCTTCTGACATCCATTTTGGTTTTTTCTTTCTTCCCTGTATTTTTAATGACCTTTTGCTTTCTTCATGTATGACATCCTTGATGTCATCCCACAACTTGTCTGGTCTTTGATCATTCGTGTTCAGTGTGTCAGATCTGTTCTTGAGATGGTCTCCAAATTAAGGTGGGATATACTCAAGGTTGTGTTTTGGCTCTTGTGGACTTGTTTTAATTTTCTTCAGCTTCAACTCGGATATGAGCAGTTGATGGTCTGTTCTGCAGCCAGCCCCTGGCCTTGTTCTGACTGATGATACTGAGCTTTCCCATAGTCTCTTTCCACAGATGTATTCGATTTGATACCTGCATTTTCCATTTGGTGAGGTCCATGAGTATAGTCGCTGTTTATGTTGAAAAAAAAGTATTTGCCATGAAGAAGTTGTTGGTCTTGCAAAATTCTGTCATGCCATCTCTAGCATTGTTTCTGTCACCAAGGCCATATTTTCCTTCTTCTTTGTTTCCAACTTCTGCATTCCAATCACCAGTAATTATCAATGCATCCTGATTGCGTGTTCGATCAATTTCAGACTGCAGAAGTTGGTAAAAGTCTTCAGTTTCCTCATCTTTGGCATTAGTGGTTGGTGGGTAAATTTGAATAATAGTCATATTAACTGGTCTTCCTTGTCGGCGTATGGATATTATCCTATCACTTACAGTGTTGTATTTCAGGACAGATCTTGAAATGTTCTTTTTGACGATGAATACAACGCCATTCCTCTTCAATTTGTCATTCCTGGCATAGTAGACCATATGATTGTCTGATTGAGAATGGCCAATACCAGTCCATTTCAGCTCACTAATACCTAGGATATCGGTATTTATGTGTTCCATTTCATTTTTGACGACTTTTAATTTTCCTGGATTCATACTTTGTACATTCTACGTTCCTGTTATTAATGGATGTTGCGGCTGTTTCTTCCTGTTTTGAGTCTTGCGACCTTAGCAAATGAAGGTCCCCAAAGCTAGACTCCATTCACGTTATTAAGGTCTACTCTAGTTTGAGGAGGCAGCCCTTCCCCAGTGGTAGTTTGAGTGCCTTCCAATCTCAGGGGCTCATCTTCCGGCACTGTATCAGGCAGTGTTCCACTGCTATTCATAAGGTTTTCACTGGCTAATTTTTTCAGAAATAGACTACCAATTCCTTCTTCCTAGTTTGTCTTAGTCTGGCTGAAACATGTCCACCATGGGTGACCCTGCTGGTATTTGAAATACCGGTGGCATAGCTTCCAGCATCACAGCAACATGCAAGCCACCCAGTAAGACAAACCAACAGACGTGTCAGACCTCTTTAACACTTTAAAGAGGTCTTTTGCAGCAGATTTGCCCAATGCAGTGTGTCGTTTGATTCTTGACTGCTGCTTCCAGCTGAGCTCCCTTATTTAGTCTTAAATTGCTGAGGGTGGGTCATTGTGCTGAGTGCTTGTATGTGAGTCATTTGATATTTTGGTTTATGATTCTGTGATTAACTTAAATTTTTTAAAAGTTATTAATTTAAAAAACTAAACTAATTATGCTAGAATGGTAGGAAAGGAACCCAAAAAATTAGCTCATGTTAGCCTACTGGAGAATTTTGGTTGAGTGGCAGGTTTTGGGAGAAATGAAGTGCCCTTTTATTCCAGCTTATTGCTTTTTCTGTTTATACCTTTAAGCTGTTGGCTTGAGACATAAACATTACCTTGGCAATTTGCTTTTTTATGTAGTGATATTTATAGTGTCAATATTTAGTCAGAAAATTAATTTCTCTTTAAGAAATTTTAAACTTTATGCTTTCTCAAAAGTGATTAATTGTGTTTTAGGGTAGAACTTTTTCTAAAGGACTGTACGTACATCACCTATCCATACATCCATTTGGGAGTAATAGTAGCCCTTTAGAACACAGCCCAACACATGAGCAAGCAAAATTGATTTCCAAATGCTGGCAATAATTGTTATAAAGCTCTTGCACCAAGCTGATGGTTTTTCTTCTTTGGTTCTTACTCAGTCTCACTTCCGTTTATGTATGATTCTTAACTATTTTCTGACCTTCTCTAGAGCAGACACCACAACTAGGAGGGAGATAGTAGAGATTGCTGGGGTTGTATAGCTGCAGGAGCAGTTAGCAAAGTCCAGCATTATATCAGCCTGGGCATAATGGTTCTTTAGAGAGGCTAAAGGTAGCAAGGAAAAGTTAAAGTGTGTTCAGGAGTCTCTGCTTTAAGAAGATGTTAGGCGCTTTCGAGTCGGTTCTGACTCATAGCGACCCTGTCTACAACAGAACAAAACACTGCCTGGTCCTGCGCTATCCTCACAATTGTTGTTATGCTTGAGCCCCTCGTTGCAGCCACTGTGTCAGTCCATCTCACTGAGGGTCTTTCTCTTTTTTGCTGACTTCTATTTTACCAAGCGTGATGTCCTTCTCCAGGGACTGGTCCCTCATGATAACATGTCCAAAGTATGTGAGACAAAGTCTTGCAGTCCTTGCTTCTAATGAGCATTCTGGCTGTACTTCTTCCCAGACAGGTTTGTTCATTCGTTTGGCAGTCCGTGGTATATTCAGTATCCTTCACCAACACCATAATTCAAATGCATCAGTTCTTCTTCGGTCTTCCTTATTCATTGTGCAGCTTTCGCATGCGTATGAGGTGACTGAAAATGTCATGGCTTGAGTCAGGGACACTGTAGTCCTTAAAGTGACATCTTTGTTTTTCAACACTTTAAAGAGGTCTTTTGCAGCAGATTTTCCCAATGCAATGCGTCATTTGATTTTTTAACTGCTGCTTCCATAATCGTTGATTGTGGATCCAAGTAAAATGAAATCCTTGACAAGTTCAGTATTTTCTCTGTTTATCATGATGTTGCTTATTGGTCTGTTATTGAGAATTTTTGTTTTCTTTATGTTGAGGTGTAACCCATACTGAAGGCTGTGGTCTTCGCTCTTCTTTGGTAAGTGCTTGAAGTCCTCTTCACTTTCAGCAGCAAGGTTGTGTCATCTGCATAACGCAGGTTGTTAATGAGTCTTCCTCCAATCCTGATGCCGCGTTGTTCTTCATATAGTCTGTAAATAGGGAATAAAAAATGTATTTTAGAAATATTCACATCACACTATTAAAACATGTTTTGATGCTTGAAGAAACACCAAGCTTCATTTATATCTGGGCTTTATTACCTTACTCCAAAAATGAAGGAGGGGGGAGTGAGGGGAGTGGGGCTCCCAGATTCCTTCTAGTTCTAGAATTTCTCATTGCTCTTTAGAAAATTTACATATGGTATATTTTATTACTCTTTGTTTTTATATGTTATTCCTCTTATGAAATAGAGTTAATAAGGTTATACTTTAGCTCTAATTTTTTAAAAAATACTATTTTATTGTGTTTTCAGTGAATGTTTGCAGAGCAGTTTAGGTTCCCATTCAACGGTTTCTACACAAAATGTTCAGGGACTTTGGTTACATTCTTCACAACATTTTCATTATTTCCATTCTGGTTGTTCCATTTCCATTAATCTAGTTTCCCTGTCTTTATCTCTAATTTGATAAATAAAAATGCGATTTACTTTGTAGACACTTCTATATTTCTATATTGTTTTTCAATATTTCTATAAAATATTAAAATTTTTATAATTCCAGCATGTTACACATTAGTTTTTCTCTTTATTGACTATTGCAGAATGTTAAATTATTTATCTTTAACTAAAGCCATTATAATCTCACCTGGTAGAATCCCCAGAGAAATTTCTGTTGATGTGGATTCCAGCAAGATTCAGGGACCAGCTCCTGACTTTTTAAGGATCAGGTAGGAATTCAAAATACATTCAGAATTTGACTGCTGAGCATCTTCACTGCCACCACTTTGGTCCTCCTGGAGAATTTTGGTTTTTACTGGCCAGTTTTTTCAGAAGTAGACTGCCAGGTCCTTCTTCCTAGTCTGTTTTAGTCTGGAAGAGCTGCTGAAACCTGTCCACCGTGGGTGACCCTGCTGGTATTTGAAATACCGGTGGCATAGCTTCCAGCATCACAGCAACACACAAGCCAACACAGTATGACAAAGTGACAGATGCGTGGTGGACTTTGATCCTATTAGTCTCATTTGGATTGTTGTAGTAGCCTCTTAGAGGGTCCTCCACTTCTGCCGTTGCACACTGCAGCCTGCTCTTAATGCAGAGAGATCCTGTTAGCAGCTAAGTCAGCTGATGTCAGTCCTCTGCTGAGAATCTACCACTGAAGCTCAAGCCTTTCCTGTAGCCCTCAAGGCTCCCGTGGCCTGGCCTCTCTGCCTCTCAGACTCCCTCCTCCATGTCTGCTCCAGCCACTGAGGACCCCTCCTATTCTCCCACCAGCCAGAGAGCTTTCTTCTGTAGGGCCTTTGCATATGCTGTTCCTGCTGCCAGAAATGCTCTTTCTATGCATGTGTGTAGTCCTGGTGGCGCTAACCGAAAGGTTGGCAATTGGACCCACCAGCCGCTCCATGAGAGAAAGATGTGGCATCTGCTTCCATAAAGATTACAGTCTTGAAAACCCCATGGGGCAGTTCTGTGCTGTCCTGGAGGGTCGCTGTGAGTTGGAACCGACTCCACGGCAGTGAGCGTGCGCGTGTGTACATGACTAGCTTCCTCACTTCTTTAGGGTCTGTTCCCAAATATGACTTTAGTGAACTCTCTGTATCTAAAATTTTAATCCCCTCCATCATTTCATGTCCCTGCCCCGAGCTTTATTAATTTATTTTTCTCCTTAGCACTTATTGTCCAGCACACTATGTATTTTATGTATTTATCTCTCTCTTCCACTAGAATGTAAGTTCCTGAAGGGCAGGAATTTTTTCTGTGTTGTTTACTGCTATATCCCCAACACCTAGAACAGGGTGTGGCCTACAGTAGGTGCTCAGTAAAAATCGGTTGACGGATGGATGGATGGATGGATGTTTCATAGCGTAGCCCTTGGATTATATAAGTTTTGAATTTGGTAGGCCATCTTATCCATCAGTGTCTAGTCAGAAAACCAGATATTTCGATCAAAAAACAAAACAAAAAGACCCAAACCGATTGCTGTCAAGTCGATTCTGACTCAGCGACTCTATAGGACAGGGTAGAACTGCCCCATAGGGTTTCCAAGGAGCGCCTGGTGGATTTGGACTGCCAACCTTTTGGTTAGCAGCCGTAGCTCTTAACCACTACGCCACCAGGGTTTCCTTTCAATCAAAAGGGGGGTATAGTTCTAGGAATTGATTACAAAAGCAAGGGCTAGGAGCAAAAGGGGGAAGGTGATGTCGCCCAGAGTCCGTAAACCCCATCTCCACCAATGCTGCTAGAGTTCTCTGCCAGCAAGGGGGAACCTGTAGTCCTGCCAGGGTCGTTGCCAGAACCTCATGGGAGTACAGCTGACAAGGGGGGTTTGGGAAATGTACATTTTAGGCCTGATGATTCTAGGGAGCGTCTAGAAGGGTAAATGGGGGGTTGAGCACTAGTATATACTACGTAGCACCAAAGCCAAACCTGTTGCTGTCGAGTCAGTTCTGACTCATGGTGACCTCATGTGTGTCAGAGTAGAACTGTGATCCAAAGGGTTTTCAATGGCTATGATCTTTCAGAAGTAGATCTCCCGGCCCTTCTTCCGAGGTGCTTCTGGGTGGATTCAAACTGCCAACCTTTTGGTTAGTAGCTGCGCACTTAACCATGTGTGCCGCCCAGCACAGGTGGTATTTATTCCTTCGTGGAGATAAACATAGATGTAGGGCAAGTTAAATTGAGTAGTTTGGACTGTGACACCAAGTAATAGCACAGAGTAAGATCTGACATCACCAGTGAAACAAAAGAAATTTAAGAATTAAATCCCAACTTAGCCTAGTCATATCCATGTATTGAACCACAAACTGAACTCAGCTTCTAGAAATGGAACACGACAGGAAACATATCTCCACTGTGGCCGTGATCTCTTAGTGTGATTAAGTGCTCGTTTCCGTGAGTTCAGTAAATCTGTGTTTAGGCCCAATTGTGTCCCAAATTAGATCTCTGTCACCTAAAGGATTATAACTGGCCTCTCCTGATCTAATTACGGAGTGGTTACTCAGAGACCGCTGTCATTTACAGGGTCTTAAGACGTGACAGGCTTGTTCTTATGATACCTCTGATTACGTGTTCCTCCCTTTGCTACCAAAATCATCCCTAGCTTCCCTCTCCCGTTCCCCAGACTCTTGTTCCTTCTCTTCTCCCTTTCTTTTTTCACTTTATGAACAGGGACAACAAAGTCTAAATATACTTGCAGATTGCTAGCTATATTCATGTCCAGGGCTTTTCATGGCTTATGACATGAATGTATCATTAATAAGCTTATTTTTTTTAATAATTTATTTTTGTTGAGAATATACACAGCAGAACATTTACGTTTTTTTTGATTCGGGATGATAATATTTTTACTCTCTCAAGATAGAGGGAGAAAATATTGGAAATGATAGGCATTGGTACTGTTATGGATTGAATTGTGTCCCCCCAAAATGTGTGTCATCTTGACTAGGCCATGATTCCCAGTATTGTGTGGTTGTCTTCCATTTTGTGATCTGATGTAATTGCTGTATATATGGTGAATCCTAACCTCTATGATGTTAAAGAGGCAGGATTAGAGGCAGTTACGTTAATGAGGCAGGATACAATCTATAGGATTAGGTTGTATCTTGAGTTAATCTCTTTTGAGATATAAAAAAGAGAAGCAAGCAGCGAGGAGAGGAACCTCATTACACCAAGCAAGAAGAGCCAGGAGCAGAACACGTCCTTTGGACCTGGGGTCCCTGTGCTGAGAAACTCCTAGACCAAGGGAAGATCGATGACAAGGACCTTCCCCCAGAGCCAACAGAGAGAGAAAGACTTCCCCTGGAGTTGGTGCCCTGAATTCAGACTTCTTGCTTCCTATACTGTGAGAGAATAAATTTCTGTTTGTTAAAGCCATCCGCTGGTGGTGTTTCTGTTATAGTAGCATTAGATAACTAAGACAATACCTTTGCTCCCCTTACCTTTCTCCTCACTTCCCTAGGCCTAGTTAAGACTGGCCCAGGGACTCAGGTTGGGTGTCAGTTTCCTGGATGTGAGTGAAGGTCTGTCATTGATAGACCAAGAAACCACCTCCTGCCTACCGCCCCAACCTCCAAAAAAAAAGAAAAAGAAAAAGAAAGCTATGCCAGTAATTACATGAAAAAATTTAGAATTCTGCCATGACTTAATTTTTATGAAGTTCAAATCCTTTTTTTCTTTTCTTAGAAATGAAGTAATTTATTGTGTTTTTGATGATTGAGCAGTTTATGTTCAAGTACCAGCTTATTTCACTTATCAGGTTAGTTTGCATTTCTGGAATGCTAATTATTTCTATTTAAGGATGATCCTTGTGCTACTTGTAAACGTAAATAAAATGGATCTTCCATGTCCTGGTAGGGATCTATCTCATAAGTGATGGATTCACTTGCAAGGATATAACCGACTTCTTAAAGTCGTGGCTTGCTGTAGTCCCTTAATTTCTTAATACATTTAAAAATTATTTTCTTCAAACCCAAGCAAACTGAAAACAGACTGTTATTTTTCTTTTCTCATAGACTAGGGTATTTCTATTGCAAAACAAAACAAAACAAAAACAAACAAAAAACCAAAAAACCCAACAATTGCCAGAGCACCTTCAATTCTTCTGTTCTTTGTGTCACCTAGTTAAAAGAGGGCTTAGTTTTCACCACTGACAGCCGTAACATTTTATGCTGTCCAGAAGTTCTGGGATACAGTGGGGAATCCTTGAGAGGAGAGACTCAGTGGGAGATGCTGGCTCTGGGGTATTTGCGTCTAGTCTTCTGTAAGTTCATTCTTGGATTTGATGTGCCACTTTCGAGAGACGTATTACCGAATCAGAATTCTCAGGGAAAATGTTCTGTTTGAATTTAAGCAAGGATTATTTTTCCCTCTTGCATGCTTCCATTCCTTTCCCCCTTTAAATGATTTTATTCCTCCCCTGAAGCTGCACCGTGTTTAGGTCGTGGTTATTGGAGACTCCCGTAGAAAGGTACTGGGCTCAGGGTGCTGCGGCTGGAAGGCAGTAGTCAGAGGGGTGAAAGGGCTGTCCCGCTTCTTGCGTCCTGGGGAATGTCCAGGAAGGAGCTGATATTTTTATGAAGACACTTTCACAAACTGTTAACTTGTGTAAATTAAATCTCCAAGTGGCAATAGAGTGTACCTGACCCAGTGATCCTGATTCTCTTTCGAGTTCTTGGAGGCATTTACTTTCATTTATTTAACTTTCTATTATGGAAAATTTCACACATATACAAAACTAGAGATAATAGTATGATGAACTGCATTTACCCCCCACCCAGCTTTAACGTTTTGCTATTCTAGAGACATTTTGCTCTTGAGTTTCACCATAAAGCCCTTGGAGTTTATATTCTCTCTTCCTCCTCTTGGCGTTAAGCAAAGTTGTTTTCTCCTGATTTACACTGACAGATGTGGGCGTACGCTAGTCCCTCTCCAGACGGGTTGCGGAAAAGCATAACTGAATTTGATCTTTCAGTAGAAATACACTGAGTGTGAAATAAACAGATTGCTGCTATCTCTGTACTTGATGAATAGGTTAAGTTATATATAGACTATTACTGTTTGGTTCAACTTGGCTGATGGGGAACCTCTGCTTTCACTTATAGTGTGGAAAAATCTGGATTATAAAACTCTAGGTAGAAACCTAGATATAGATTAGAAATGTGTCCTTTTTTTCTGTTTTCTTTCTGTTTCTTCTGTCCTTGATTTGTTTGTTCTTTCCCTCACTCATTTCTACAAATACTAATTGGCACTGCATATATAACCCAAACTAGACCGAAGCTTATATTGCAGGAAGGTAGGGAGGTAATAAGCCAGTAAGGAAATGAATAAAATATACTAATTATGATAAGTCAAGGCAGGAAATCTGAGCGATATGTTGGAGAATAAGGTGGGGACACACTCATTAGGATGATTAGGAAAAATTTTTATGTGCTGGTGACTTTTAAACTAAGATGTGAAGTGTGAAGAGCGGACATTGAAGAGTACTTTTGGCAGAGGAGATAGCACTTGCAAAGGTCCTGAGGTGGGAAAGAGTCTGTGGTGAATTAGGAACCGATAGAGGGCTTATGACTGGAAAGCAGATGGAGTGGTAAGTAGGAGCCAGATCATTCAGGGCCTTGCGGGTCCTGTAAGGAGCTTGGAGTTTATTATTTAGGAAGCTATTGAAAGACTTGAAGTAGGATTGTGATGTGATCTGCTTTGCTTTTTAAAAAGATGTCTGTCTGCTCTGTGGAGCATGGACTTGCAAGTGTGGAAGGGGGAGACAGTTTGAGGCCCCTGCAACATTCCAGGTGGCTTGGACTAGGATGATGACAGTGAAAATGGAGAGAAGTGATTGATTTCAGGATACCTGATGGCAGTGGTCTCAACAGGACTTGCTGATGGATTGCATGTGCAGGGCGAGGGTGAGGGAGCTATTGAGTATGGTTTCTAAGTTTTTGGCTTGAGTAGTAAGTCTGGGGAGAGTTGAGTTTGGAAGCAAAATTAGAATTCAGTTTTGGTTGCCTATGCAACATTAAAATGGAGATTCCACATGAGGAGTTGGGTATATGAGCCTGGAGGTCAAGGAGTGAGTCCTCATAATATTGATAGCCTTGACAGCAATGATAGCAATTTTTTATTGATAACAATGACATCATCTAGGAAGAGAATGCCACATATGCATGGCAAATAAAGAAGAGGACTCAGCAGCAAGCCCTGAGGAATTCCAACATTTAGAGGTTGGTAATGCTGAAGGAGCCAGCAAAGGAAACTTAGAGGAATTGGCTAAACAGGAAAAGGGAAAACCAGGAGAGTAGTGTCACAGTGGCTGAGAGAAGAAAATGCTTTGAGGAGATGAGCATTTTACTGTGTAGAATGGGGGGCCTAGTAAGATAAGAGAGGAAGCCATTGAACTTGGCTATAGGAAGGTCATTGGTGACCTAGACAAGAGCACTGTCAGTGAGTTAGTGGAGATTGAAGCCAGACTGGAGAGGAAGTGAGGAAATGGCATTTGTAGACAAGCTTCTGGGACACCTGACTGTGAAGGGGAAGCAGAGAAAAGAAGTGCTTGGAGAGCATGAGGGGTGTCCAGAGAGATTTTCTTTTATTATTGAGATGGCAGCATTAGAACATATTTGTGTATTGCTCTGATGGGAATAATCCACTAGAGAGGGATGTAGGAGAGAAGGTTCTATGCTCTGGAGTAAGTAGATGAAACGGGTGGGATCTAGAACCTGAGGGAAGGGACTTTCCTTTGTCTGAAGGATGGGAGTAGAAAAATTAAGTTTTTGGCATTCTTACATTGGTTTTCATAATTAACTTATGAAATAATGTAAAATTAACTTTTTCTCACCTAGTCCTTTTACTATTTTCTTAGTATGCATAGATAGCTTGTTTGTATTAAAGGAATGAAGAAGCCGAAGTTTGTTACTACTGACCATACACTGAAAAACATGTTTTAAAGGTGAAACGGAAAAGAGTTTAGAAATAGCACAAGATGTATATAGATGCTTACAAGAAGTCACGTTGATTTGTTAAGGTAATTACTTTCGAAGTATTGATAACATTTCTTGAAAAGTGAAGGTATAAATTGCAAAGAAGGGAAGAAGCATGGGGGTGCTTTATTCATGAGGTTCTCTCAGTGTGAACGCTGGGATTTCTCCAAGTTGCTATTTGAATTCAGCCTTACTGCATGACAATGTAACACGTTGCTGAGCTGTCACTCTCTTTGAGGAATAGTTTCTTTATTAAGTGGAAGACTGAGTCATGTAGAATAGATGTGGAAGGACACTTATGATCAGGTTAGAATATAAGCCCCAAAAGCTCAGAGGCTAAGGACCATAGACTCGGGGGACATCTAGGTCAATTGACATAACAGTTCATAAAGACAATGTTCTACATCCTGCTTCGGTGAGTAGCATCTGGAATCTTAAAAGCTTGCGAACAGCCATCTAAGATAGAATTATCGGTCTCTTTCCATTAGGAGCAAAGGAGAGTGAAGAAAACCAAAGACTCAAGGAAGCAATTAGTCCAAAGGATTAATGGACCACAGGAACCACAGCCTTCACTAGCCTGAGACCAGAAGAACTAGGTGGTGCCCGGCTACCACTGCCGACTGCTTTGACTGGGATCACAATAAAAAGTCCCAGTTAGAGTGTGAAAAAAATGTAGAACAAAACTTAAATTGATAAAAAAAAAAAGATCAGACTTACTGGTCGGATAGAAACTGGAGGAACCCTGAGGCTATGGCCCTTAGACACCACTCTAACTTGGAAGTGAAGCCATTCCCGGAGATACCCTTGCACGCAAATAATGGACAGGCCTATAAAATAAACACTAACACTCGTGAGGAAAGTGTTCCTTAGAACAGTCATCCATATGAGACCAAAAGGCAACATCTACCCCAAAGCAAAGATGAGAAGGCAGGACGGGGCAGGAAAACCTGATGAATGGAAACAAGGAACTCAGGGTGGTAATGGGGAGAGTGCTGACACATTGCAGGGATTGCAGCCAGTGTCACAAAACAATTTGTATATAAATTATCGATTGGGAAACTGATTTACTCTGCAAACCTTCACCTAAAGCACGATATTAAAAAAAAAATGCATGTATATATATAAACCCGACCAAACCCAAGGACTGGCTGGTGGGTTTGAACTGCCGACCTTTTGGTTAGCAGCTGAACGCTTAACTACTGTGCCACCAGGGCTCCATATATATATGTATATGTATGTGTGTATATGTGTGTGTGTGTGTGTGTGTATGTGTATATATATATATGTGTGTGTGTGTGTATGTGTGTATATATATATATATATATATATATATATATAAAAGCCCCAAGAGACTAGGGACTTTGTTTTATTCACTGGTTCATCCCCAGAGCCTGGAACAATGCCTGGCAGGTAGTAGACATTCAGTAATTATCTGTTGAGTGAATGAATAAACGAAGTATTAAAATAAGCATCACTGTATTACCGGACCTGGAGGATAAAGTGACTGTAGCGTCCTCAAACTGCAAATGTTTCCTCTTTTATCCATAGATCGAATTCTTACTTAAAACAGTGTGGTATAGTAGAAAGAACACGGGCATTGGATTAGACAGACATGGATCTTTATCTTCTACCTGGTTGGGCTTGTTTCTTAGTGTTGGTTTCTTTGTGAGATGGGAAATAGTAATAATATACTTTGCAGAATTATTGTTTATTTGTATAATGTATATAAAGTACTCAGCATAGTACCTGGCATAGTAGGTCCTCAACAAAAGGAGGGTCTCATTAGTTTCCTATTCTACTTGGAGCTTAAGAGTCCAGGTATTGGATTCAGATCTAGTTCCTAATAAGCAGTTTTCCATATGGAAAATGGAATCGGACCTTTCCCTCATATCAGGCATATTAAAGTCCTGAATGTGAAAAGCAAAACTAGAAAACTTTTAGCAGATATATAAGAGAAGATCTTGGTGACCTCAGCATGGGGAGGAATGAAATAAATAAGATGTGAAAAGCGCCAACCGTAAAGGGGAAGACTGATAAATAGGACTACGTTAAAATTAAAACTGTTCTCGGAGACACCATAAAAAGAATTTTAAAAATGAACCACAGTGTAGAAGAATATATTTTAATCATATATAACAGTGACATTATATAAAGTGCTCCTTCAGATCAGTAAGTTAAAAAGACAGCCCAGTAGAAAAATGGATAGAAGACTTGAACAGGTACTTCCCAAAAGAAGAAATCCAATTGTCAATAAATAAGAAAAGGTGCTCAGTCTCACATAATTAGGGAAATGCAAATTAAAACAGTGAGATGCTGTTGCGCACTGATCGAATTCGTAAAAAATTAAAAAGCCCGACTCTAGGAAGTGAGTCTGTGGAGCCAGTGGAGCTCTGGCTCACTGTTGGTGGGTGCGAATTGGTACCACCACTTTGGGAAAGTTGGACATTATCTGCTTTAAAAATTGGGTATACGCTCATCCCGGCCTCAGCCCTATGAACAGACTGGTGCTAGGCCAAGCTCATGTCTCTGGTTTGAGGTGATCCCTGAAGATTGGCGTGGACCCATCAAGGCTGTGACTGTACGCCTTAGGAGAGTACCAAGTACAGAGGGGCTGCTGTCTGATAGCGCCCTGAGCTTTGCGCCTACTTTCGAACTGAGCCTAAAGTGTTAATGATTTTTATTTTTTGTCCTTAGTTAATGACTGTGTTCAGGAAGTTAGAAAGCCCCATGGAAACATATTTTGTTTTACTGCTAAAAATAGGATATTAGAAAGATAGTATGCTAAATCAAAGAAAAACAAGTGTGTTGTTTTTGGTGAAATACATTTTCCCCACTGCGTACCATGCCGTCTTAGGCAGAAAAATGAAAACAGAAAATTGTGAGCTTTATTTTTTTGTTTATTATTTTTTAATACTTCTATTGAGATTTTATTTACATACCATAAAGTTTACCTATTTATAAAGTATACAATTTAGTGATTTTTTTAGTATATTTATAGCGTTATGCAGCCATCACCATAATCTAATTTTAGAACATTGTCATTATTCTGAAAAGAAAGCTTGTACCCATTAGCAGTCATCCCTGTTCCTCCTCCCTGTCCCCCCCCCCACTAGTCTACTGTTGGTCTCTGTAGATTTGCCTGTTCTGGACATTTCATATAAATGGGCTTGTATAATACGTGACCTTTTGTGTTTGTCTGCTTTCACTCAGCATAATGTTTTCAAGGTTCGTGCGTGTTGTAGCATGTATCAGTACTTCATTCCTTTTTATTTCTGAATACTGTTCCATTGTATGGCTATACCACATTTTATTTATCAGTTGATAGATATTTGTGTTGCTCCCACTCTTTGGCTATTATGGATAATGCTGCTGTGAACATCTGTGTATAAGTTTTTCTGTGGACATGTGTTTTTGTTTTCTTTCTCTTTGGTGTGGAATTGCTGGGTCTTATGGTAAGTCTATGTTTAACGTGTTGAGCAACTGCCAAACTTTTCCACAGTGGCTGCACCATTTTACCTTCCCACCAGCAATGCCTGAAGGTTCCATTCTCTCTAAATCTCCACTAAGCTTGTTATTCTCTCTCTGTTTTTAAATTATAGTCATTCTGGTGGGTGTGAAGTGGTAGCTCTGTGTCTTAGTTTCTTAGTGCTGCTATAATAGAATCCCACAAATGGGTGGCTTTAACAAACAGAAATGTATTTTCTCACAGTTTAGGAAGCTAGAAGTCTGAATTCAGGGTGCTGGCTCTAGGGGAAGGCTCTCTTCTCAGTGTTCCTTGGAGATTTTGTGATGTGAAAATAAAGATTTTGTGATGTGATCTGATTTTGTGATGTGGAAATAAAGAGTATTATAAAATGGTTGTGCAATTTATGAGGTAGACTAGATGTATTATTGTTCTCTAGAGCTCTTTACAAAGGAAGCCCTGCTACAGGTAACAGCTCTCAGATGTATTTCGTATTTGTTATCAACTGACTCTTTGGGTGGTGGTGCTAAAAATTTTCTTAGGAGTGGTCTGTCTTCTTTACTAAATTAAGGCTTTGGAACATGCAGTAAGAGGAAATGCTGAAAGGTGAGGAAATGCGTTTAGGAAAAAGCCTGTGTGTAAAGGTTTTGTTTGTGAAAGGCAGCGTGGTGTGGTGGTGAGAGAGCTTAGGTTCTGGATTTGGTTGTCACTTACTAATCGTGTGAATTTGGGCAAGTTAAATAATTCTGTTAAGCCTCCATTTCCTGACCTTTAAACTGGGGGATACTTCCAAGGGTGGAGGGAAGGCTGAGGCATGATGTCACATGGTGTCTGGCACAGTGAGCACTCAGGTGTCAGCTCTCTTCCTCCCCCACTGAAGGATGGTTTTTAAAGAAAATGATCCTCTATAATAAGCCATGTTCCTTCTGGAAGTAACAATGGCTACTAATTAACTGCTTATTATCTACTAGTAACAAAATTATGAGAACATTTTATCAAAAGAAAAAACGAGTAATATAGTAATATACTTAGTTATAATAATTTCCTAGAATGTGAAAAAAATTGATGCAATTTTAAATTAATTTTCTTAGGAGTTACACAGTTTTCACCAATTCTAGGTTCTTCGGCTATTTAAAGGTATATAGTAATAATTAAGAAATTCCTCACAGGAGAAGATTTTTAAAAAGTCAAGATCATATCCTAAAAAAAATGCAAACTTTTTTTGCAACAGCAGTTTGTAAGAATGTTTCTGATAAAGGCAGAAGGAAATGATAATAAATTTCATGTTGTATTTTTTATCATTTTACTTAAAAATCACTTTATTTCCTTCATTAAGAAAACTGCTCTTTTTTCTATAAGGGAAAATGGTATTGGGTCATCCCTGTAACACGTGAGGTTTGCATCCTTATTTAAAGAATCCAGTTAATGACTTACTAAGTACAGTAAGTGTCTATTGCATTTTGAACGAATTTAAGAATCCGTAAGGAACCTGTTGTCCAGAATTCTTTTGTCTGGTGGCACAGTTCTTACAAGGGGCTCAGTATCATAAAATTCTGAAACAGCAGTGGACAGGAAAGTGAATTTAGCAGAAAGCTTGCCTCTGGCTAGCTATGAACAACTCACCCATACCTACTACTGAGAGATGAACCCAAGATGTCGTATTCTGCCCACCCTAGGTTTATTTCTTACTTACGGTCCCCTGTGCAGTAGAGTTTATTCTTCAGATGAAAGGACTGAAGAGTGAGTACCTTTGTCATTCTGAGTACAGACTAATGTATAAGTTGTAACTTGGCAAGTTTTATGAATGGGCTGGATGGTCTCCATTTAAGGCTCATTACTGGAAGCGGATAGAGAAATAGTTTTCCAGTGAAGCAGTGGAATTTTTGCCAACGTTACAGTCAAATGCTGTAGCACTTCAATCGCAAAAGCAGGTTTCTAGATGATTGTGAATGGTCTTTTGGATATTTAGTTTGTAAAAACAAGGCTTAGGTTTTGAGAAAGGTAAGTGTGAAATATCAGTTATTTTTATAGCATAAAAATTTGTATTTTTGTGTTAGTCTCTTTAGCACTCAGTTTTTTTTTAAATTGTGCTTTAAATGAAAATTTACAGTTCAAGTTAGTTTCTCACACAAAAATTTATACACACCCTGCTATGTGACCCTAGTTGCTCTCCCCATACTGTGACAGCACATTCCTCCTTTCCATCCCTGATTTCCTGTGTTCATTCACCAGCTCCTGTCCCTTTCTGCCTTCTCATCTCGACTCCAGACAGCAGCCGCCCATTTAGTCTCATGTATCTACTTGAGCTGAGAAGCACACTATTCACCAGTATCATTTTATGTCCCATAGTCCAGTCTAATCTTTGTCTGAAGAGTTGATTTTGGGCATGGTTTTAGTTTTGGGCTAACAGAGAGTCCAGGGGCCATGTCTTCCGGGGTCCCTCCAGTCTCAGTCAGGCCATTAATTCTGGTCTTTTTACTAGAATTTGAGTTCTGTACCTCACTTTTCTCCTGCTCCATCAGGGACTCTCTGTTGTGTTCCCAGTCAGGGTGGTCATTGGTGGTAGCCGGGCACCATCTAGTTCTTCTGGTCTCAGGCTGATGGTGTCTCTGGTTTATGTGGCTCTTTCTGTCTCTTGGACTAATAATTTCCTTGTGTCTTTGGTGGTCTTCATTCTCCTTTGCTCCAGGTGGGTTGGGACCAATTGATGCATCTTAAGATGGCCACTCGCTAGCTTTTAAGACCCCAGACACCACTTACCAAAGTGGGATGCAGAACCTTTTCTTAATAAACTTTGTTATGCAGATTGACCTAGATATCCCCTGAAATCATGGTCCTCAGACTGCCACCCCTGCTACTCTGTCCCTCGAAGTGTTTGGTTGTATTCAGGAAACTTCTTAGCTTTTGGTTTAGTCCAGTTGTGCTGACTTCCCTTGTAGTGTGTGTTGTCCTTCCTTCACCTAAGATAATTCTTGTCTACTATCTAGTTAGTGAATAACCCTCTCCCTCACTCCCCACCCTTGTAACCATCAAAGAATGTTTTCTTCTGTGTTTAAAGCTTTTCTTGAGTTCTTATAATAGTAGTCTTATACAATGTTTGTCTTTATGTGACTGACTAATTTCACTCAGCATAATGCCTTCCAGATTCATCCATGTTATGAGATGTTTCACGGATTCATCATTATTCTTTATCGTTGCGTAGTTTTCCGCTGTGTGAATATACCATAATTTTTTTATCCATTCGTCTGTTGATGGGCACCTAGATTGTTTTCATCTTTTTGCTATTGTCAGCAGTAGCACTCACTTTTCTTAAAAAAAAATTCTTGTGTTTTAGGTGAAAGTTTACAGCACAAGTAGTTTTTCATTAAAAAAATTTTCTACACTGATTGTTTTGTGACATTAATTGCAATCCCTACAATGTGTCCGCGTTCTCCGCCTTTCCCTTTCTATCCTGGGTTCTCAGTGTCCATTCGTCCAGTTTTCCTGTCCCTTCCTGGCTTCTTGTCTTTGCTTTTTGTGCAGGTGTTGCCCACGTGGTCTTACATACATTATTGAATTAAGAGCACGTTCCTCATGTGTGTTATTGTTTTATAGGCCTATCTAATCTTTGGCTGAAAGGTAGACTTCAGGAGTGGCTTCAGTTCCCAGTTAGCAGGGTGTCTGGGAGCCATAGTCTTGGAGGTTCCTCTAGTCACCGTCAGACCCATAAGTCTAGTCTCTTTTTGTAAATTAGAATTTTGTTCTACGTTTTTCTCCTGCTCTGCCCAGGACCCTCTATTGTGATCCCTGTCAGAGCAGTCGGTGGTGGTAGCTGGGCACCATCTTGTTCTTCTGGGCTCAGGCTGGTGGAGGCTGTGGTAGTTGTGGTCCATTAGTCTTTTGGACTGATATTTTTCCTCGTGTCTTTGGTTTTCTTCATTCTCCTTTGCTCTAAACGTGCTGGGACCAATAGATGTATCTTAGATGGCTGCTCACAAGCTTTTAGGAACCCAGACGCTACTCACCAAAGTAGGATATAGAACATTTTCTTTATGAACTATGTTATGCCAGTAGACCTAGATGTCCCCCCAGACCATGGCCCCCAGCCCTCAGCCGCAGTAACTCCGTCCCTCAAGGTGTTTGGATGTGTCTAGGAAGCTTCTATGACTTTGCCTAGGTCAGGTTGTGCTGACTTCCCCTATATTGTGTGTTGTCTTTCTCTTCACCAAAGTTAACGCTTGTCTACTATCTAGTTAGTGATTCCCCCAACCCCTCCCCTCCCTTGTAACCATCAAAGATTGTTTTTTCTGTGTGTAAATCTTTTCTTCAGTTTTTATAATAGTGGTCTCATACAATGTTTGTCCTTTGTGATTGACTTATTTCACTCAGCATAATGCCATCCAGAATCACCTGTTGTGAAATGTTTGGTCGGTTCATCATTGTTCTTTATTGTTGTGTAGTATTCCATTGTGCATATGTACCATAGTTTGTTTATTCATTCAACTGTTGATGGGCACTTAGGTTGTTTCTATCTTTTTGCTATTATGAATAATGCTACACTGAACATGGGTGTGCATATGTCTATTAGTGTGACAGCTCTTATTTCTCTAGGAAAGATTCCTAGGAGTGGGACTGCTGGATCATATGGTATTTCTACTTACAGCTTTTTAAGGAGGCGTCGTATCGTTTTCAGTACTGGTTGTACCATTTTTCATTCCCACCAGCAATGCATAAGAGTTCCAGACTCCCTGCAACCTCTCCAACATTTGTTATTTTCTGTTTTTTTGATTAGTGCCGGTAATGTTGGGGTGAGATGGTTATCTCATTGTAGTTTTGATTTACGTTTCTCTAACGGCTAATGATCACGAGCATTCCCTCATGTATCTGTTAGCTGCCTGAATGTCTTCTTCAGTAAAGTGTCTGTACATATCCTTTGCTCATTTTTTTAATTGGGTTATTTGTCTTTTTGTTGTTGAAGTGTTGGAGTATTCTATAGATTATTTAGACATTAGATGCTTGTGGGATATGTTGTAGCCAACAATTTCCCAATCTGTAGGTTCTCTTTTTATTTAGCACTTAGTTTTGAAAGATGTTATTTTTTCCCTGTAAAGAAGGTGGAATATAATCCAATCAGTATATGTTAATTTGTTATATTTACCTTTAGCTTTTAGATTTGTTGGTCAGAGTATTTTTCTAATTAGTAAAAGAATCGTGAGAAGTGCATGACATTGCTTCCTTTTTTAGCTGCCATAGATTCTTGTTCATATGCCACCCAAATATCTAAATACATGCCTCTCGTTCATTTCATTTGCTTTGTATTCACCCATTCTCTTCTCAGCCACCCACATCACAGCCTCTGTTTCCACCACACAGCTGGAAATCTTTCCCAGAGGTTGCCAGTAATCTCGGCATTGGCAAGTCCAGTGCCCTTTTCTCAGTCTCCATTCTCCCTTGAACTTCTTTTCATAGTTGGCTTTGCTGAGGGTTCACTCCTCTTTGTGAGATGACGCTTTCTTGGTTTCCTACCTCTCGGTTTCTTCTCTGCTTCATATGTACAAAGTGACTCATATAGTGACTGGCACATAGATGCTCAAAAAGCATTAGTTCCTTTCCCCCTCTTTGTGGCCTCCTTTTTTTCATTCTCTGTTCATTTCTGCTTGGGTTTTTCTGTTTGTAGCTAACTGCCTGTTGACTCATAAATCCACAGCTTAGCCTGTTGTAACCTCTGTCATCTGACAACACTGGTTTTACAACTCCCTCAGGACTTCTTCACCTGGAATACCCTCTCTTACCCAGCATCCATGTAGTCACGGTGGAACACGCCAGTCTTTGGCTCTTCCTTCCAAGCCCAAGCCTCGGTTCTTCTTCGCCACTATCCCAGTATTATCAGTGGTGCCACCATTTATTTGACTTTTTACATGCCAAGATTGGAGTCATCTTTGATTTTTCTGTCATTTCCTACTTGAAATGTCTCTTAGACAAAGATTAGACTGGACTATGGGACATAAAATGATACTCGTGAAGAGTGTGCTTCTTAGCTCAAGTAGATACATGAGACTAAATGGGCAGGTCCTGTCCGGAGGTGAGATAAGAAGGCAGAGAGGGTCAGGAGCTGGCTGAATGGACACGGGAAATCCGGGGTGGAAAGGAGGAGTGTGCTGTCACAGTATAGGGAGAGCAACTAGGGTCACATAACAATGTATGTATAAATTTTTGTATGAGAAACTAACTTGAAATGTAAACTTTCACTTAAAGCACAACAATCAAAAAATAAAAATAAAAATAAAATAAATAAATAAATAAAAGGAAAAAATGTCTCTTAGGGTCACTCTTTCCTCACCATTCTGATGCTGCTACTCTGGGTCAAGCTCTTAGCCCTTCATTCCTGGGCTGGTCCAGCACCTTCTTGCTGGATCTGCCCCTCACCCTAACTATCCTTTAACTGCATTGGTCAGTTGAAAGATAAACCTTAAAATGTAGCACTCCTCCAGTCTTTCCTGTTTGGTGCCGTTTGTGTGTTATGTAACTGTTGTACTCTTCTTTGTGGCCTTGTCTTCCACACGATGCCACATTGCATGCAAGCATACATTCATGCTCCCCGCTGCATGGACACACACACGCACGCACATGCACACAGTTGATGCCAGGCTCTTGTCCACTTTTGTGCCTTTTCCATGCTGCTTGCCTTGCTGGGGTGTTTTCTGTACTTTGCACTTCCTTTCCAAGGTTCTGTTCACCCTTCAAAATGAGGTTCATGCCTCACTTTTGGTGAAGCTGTTTGTGGCTATTTGGCCCACGCTTATTTGTGCAGCTAATTTTTTTTTCCTAAAATAACAATTTTTTTTAATTGTACTTTAGATGAAGGTTTACAGAACAAACTAGCTTCTCATTAAACAGTTGGTACATATATTGTTTTATGACATTGGTTAACAACCCCATGACATGTCAGTACTCTCCCTTCTCTACCTTGGGTTCCCTATTACCAGCTTTTCTGTCCCCTCCTGCCTTCTAGTCCTTGCCCCTGGGCTGATGCACCCCTTTAGTTTCATTTTGTCCTATGGATCTGTCTAATCTTTGGCTAAAAGGTGAACCTCTGGAGTGACTTAACATTACTGAGCTAGAAGAGTATCCGGGGGCCATACTCTCAGGGTTTCTCTAGTCTCTGTCAGGCCAGTAAGTCTGGTCTTTTTTTGAGTTAGAATTTTGTTCTATATTTTTCTCCAGCTCTGTCTGGGACCCTCTATTGTGATCCCTGTCAGAGCAGTCAGTGGTGGTAGCCAGGCACCATCTAGTTGTATTGGACTCAGTCTGGTGGAGGCCGTGGTAGTTGTGGTCTATTAGTCCTTTGGACTAATCTTTCCCTTGTGTCTTTAGTTTTTTTCATTTTCCCTTGCTCCTGAAGGGGTGAGACCCGTGGAGTATCTTAGATGGCCACTCAGAGGCTTTTAAGACCCCAGATGCTACTCAACCAAAGTAAAATGTAGAACATTTTCCTTATAAACTGTGTTATGCCAGTTGAGCTAGATGTTTCCTGAGACCATGGTCCCCACAGCCCTCAGCCCAGCAGTTCGGTCCCTCAGGGAGTTTGGATTTGTCCATGGAGCTTCCATGACCTTACTCTGAACAGGTTGTGCTGGCTTCCCCAGTATTGTGTGCTGTCTTACCCTTCATCAAAGTTACCACTTATCTATTGTCTAGTTCGTGTTTTTCTACCCTCACCCCTCCCCTCCCTTCGTAACTATCAAGGATAGTTTCTTTTTGTGTAAGCCTGTTCATGAGTTTTTATAGTAGTGGTCTCATTATTTGTCCTTTTGTGATTGACTTATTTCACTCAGCATAATGCCCTCCAGATTCATCCACATTGTGAGATGCTTCGCAGATTCATCATTGTTCTTGATCGTTGCAGTACTCCATTGTTTGTTTGTAAACCATAGTTTGTTTATCCATTCATCTGTCAATGGGCATCTAGGTTGTTTCCTTCTTTTTGCTATTGTGAACAATGCGGTGCAGCTAATTTTTTAATGCCTTACATTTCAAAAATTCCCCTAGTGGGAAGGACAGCACACACTACAGGGGAGGTCAGCACAGCTGGACTAAACTAAAGCTAAGAAGTTTCCTGAATACAGCCAAACACTTTGAAGGACAGAGTAGTGGGGCGAAGGTCTGGGGACCATGCTTTCAGGGGACATCTAGGTCAATAGGCATAACAAAGATTATTAAGAAAATGTTCTGCATCCTACTTTGGTGAGAGGCCTCTGGGGTCTTAAAAGCTAGCAATCGGCCATCTAAGATACATTAATTGGTCCCAACCCACCTGGAGCAAAGGAGAATGAAGAACAGCAAAGTCACAAGGAAAGCATTAGCCCAAGTGTCTCAGTCATCTAGTGCTGCTGTAATAGAAATACCAGAAGTGGATGGCTTTAACAAAGAGAAATTTATTTCTTCACAGAAAAGTAGGCTAAAAGCCCAAATTCAGGGCATCAGCTCCAGGGGAAGTCTTTCCCCCTGTCGGCATTCTCATCAGTGTTCCCCTGGACTAGGAGCTTCTCCGCGCAGGGACCCCAGGTCCAAAGGATGCGCTCTGCTCCTGGCACTGCTTTCTTGGTGGTATGAGGTCCGCTCCCTCTGCTTGCTTCCCTTTTATCTCTTGAGAGATCAAAGGTTGTGCAGGCCACACCCCAGGGAAACTCCCTTTACATTGGATCAGGGATGTGACCTGGGTAAGGGTGGTGTTACAATCCCACCCTAATCCTCTTTAACATAAAATTA
>NW_004443937.1:31601252-31609014 GCF_000243295.1 Trichechus manatus latirostris | reverse complement strand
CTCAAAAGAGATTGCATTAAGACACTAATCTTGTCAACCTCATCAGTATAAACTCATCGCAGTGATAGAATTTACAACACATGAGGAGATCACATATAATCTCATCATAGTGGTAGAGTTTACAACACATAAGGAAATCACATCAGATAACACAATCATAGAATACTGGGAATCATGACCTAGCCAAGTTGCTACACACGTTTGGGGGGACACAATTCAATCCATGACAAATTGTAAAGTTTCACTTAAGGTTCAACAATTTAAAAAAAAAAAAAATTCCCCTGGTGGCTCTGTCTCCTAACTGTAAAATCCAGGGCAAGACTGAACTTTGTATCCTGCCCCCCAGCCCTGGGGTAGTGCCAGGGACAAAGGAGTGCTCAGGAGTAGGTGGGGGCGAGTTGCTAGAAGGTTGGTCAGACAGCCTGGTAAACATGCTGGTCTCTGATTGTGCTGGTAAATGCTAGAAGACAGTTTGGGAGGTAAGACTATAAAATAGATGTTTATAAGGTTAGTAGTCTTTTCCTGGGGTGGTTTTATCGTTTACCCGGTGTCATTTTGTTGATAGGTTATAATAAATATTGTGGAATTAAAATTCAGCGGGGAAGCTTTGAGCAAATTATCTTATTTAAACATCTCGTTTTATAAGTTAAGTTCTATATATAGAGAGATGCTCATTAGCCACTTTTAACTACTCTAGAGCAAATACTACGCTATAAATAAAATGTCGTCAGAGGCAGCCATACTATTTTCATCATACAAATTAAGTGAATGTCATTTTACTTTGAGTCATGGCTCTACACTTACCCGCTTGTGCGTCTTCCCCATTTTCACTAGGTAAAGAATATTAAGAAAATTTCTTTTTGTGTAATTTTCTTTCTGCCATTTCCCCTCTTTCCCCCTAGACATCTTGCTTTGTAGAGGCTTCATGAGTCAGAATCGACTGGACAGCAGAGGGTTTGGGTTGTTGTTTTTTTTTCGGCCTGGACTTTGTAGGGGCTCACCAGCCCCACAGCGGGTGAAACCAGGACCCAGGAGCTACTTTTCCCAGTTAGGCAGCCCTCCTTGTGTCTCCCTTTTGGTATCTTTGTCTCCCTTTGTCCTCCTCTAAGTTAGATGGTTCAGGGTTTCTGGTACCCCCTGCACCCCATGCTGCAGGAGGAATTGAAAGCTAGAATAGCTTTCTGATTCTTCTTCCTTTACCCAAAGGAACTTTGTTTGCTTGATGGGAAAGAGAGAATCTCCCCATTGTTTGAGTCCTCAAAGTTTCTTTTGTTCTTCTCCTTAAGTACAGAAGAATTTCTGCATTTTCTTTGTGGTTGCTTGCTTTTGTCACCATTTTTACTAGTGGGGGCAAAGGGAGAATGTTTTATCTTTGTAGCTGTTACATAGTGGAGCACAGAGTAGGAACCAAGTAAGTACTTGTTGAATGAATAAGTGATTCATGTGTTTAAAAGCCAGATTTACTCAGTTAGGGATTATATTTGGTTTTTGGAAGAGGTTGTATTACCCAGCACCAAACCCTGTATTCTCTCAAATTCTGAGCAGATTTACAACTTTGTTGTTCAAAACCAAGGGATTTTAAACTTTTGGGTTCATGTACCCTTTTGGTAAGCTAGTGAAGCCTGTGGGATCCATTCTTAGAGTAATGGTTTTAAATATATAAAATAGAATACATAGGATTAAAAAGGCAATCAATTATATGTATCTGCAACATCGGTAATATGATATGAAAATGTGTGTGTTTTCTATAGTGACAGAGTTACAGTTACTGCTAATGTTACTGTTATTTGTTTCCTACACTCATATTTGAAAAAAATCTTTATTTCAGTTAGAGGTCAGTGAAAATTAATATAAAAACTTTCATCCAAATTCATGGACCCCTGAACTCTCTTCATGGACCCTAAGACTCCAGGTTAAGAACTTTGTTCTAAACAGTAGGAATCAGAGAAACTACTGAAGGTGGGAAGACAGTGTAGGCAATTTTGCACTGTTACTGATTTGTAGTAAGCAGGCCTGGTTAGGGGAGTGGATAGGATTATTATAATTAGCCGAGGGGTGGGGCCAAGATGGCAGAGTAGTCAGACGCTTCCGGTGGACTCTCTTACAACAAAGACCCGAAGAAACAAGTGATTCGATTATATATGGCAATCTGGGAGCCCTGAACATCAAAGGCAGAGTTGAGGAACTGGACTGAGTGGTAGGGAGAGGGAGAGATGGTTCTGAAGCAGCAAGGAGTTGCCAGACCTGACCCGGCGAGAGCCTGAGCCCTTCACGCCTGAGCAGCTAGTGGATGAATGGTGAGGCAGGCTAGCGGCAGTGCTTGGGAGGTGCATCTTCTGCACTGGGAGCGACCCAGTACCAGAGAGTCTACACGACCACCCAGAACCAGTGACAGCCAGCCATTGGCAAAAGATAAGTCCTTGCATACGGCCTACTGCACGGATCAAAAACACCCCCCTTAGGGAAAATCGTCTCTCCCATTTACCTCCCCGCTCCCTGCTCTGCACTGGGTCCCAGACTGGCTTCAGCAGTTGCCGAGTCTCCTGGACCAGAAGTAGGATCTGTCACACACCTGGTGCCATTCTCCCTGCCTTGGAGAGTGAACAAATTAACAAACGGGAAAAAATAAACTGCCAGCTCCCCTATGCCAGGAACCCAGAGTAGGCACAGCTCCTTTGCCTAGGCACAGGCATAAGAGATCCATGGACTTTGAGTGCCTTTACCCCTACACAGACTTGTGTGGGCCCATCTCAATAGTATAGGCCCTCATCACCGCAGTGCAACAGGGTATATACTGGAACTCTAACTTCAACTGTTTCAGCTGTGAAGTGGCAGGTTCTTGACATTTGACACTGCTGTGCCCATTAAGCAGGGTCTTCATCTACCCACATCAGGGGCCTGAGGACTGGTGGCTCCACCCACACCAGCTAGCCACCTGCAATAGGGGCCATGAATAATAGGTGCCCCCCCCCCAGTCCTTACAGCCAACAGCATTAGGTGATCATAGTCTAGCTACAAAACCCACCCACCTACACCTCTAGGGAACAGGGACACGCCCTCCTCCTGGACACTCAGGGACGGCTGTCAGCCCTCTGCCTTGCTCAGAGTGTGTCCGCCTGCTGCAGCCAGATGCCTGTGCCTACACCAATCACCCATGCCTGTCTAGGACTGTGAGAGCCTACATCACACACTTGGTGGCTATCTACCTGGACACCTGAGCTGAATCCATTGGAGGAGTGGGCGGACTCTTGAGCTCACATACCAAGTAACAGATCTAAACCACCTGGTGACAGGACATAAGAGCTTCAGAGGTGCCAATAATCAAACTAGTTCATACGAGCAGCCTATTTGGGCATATCAAAACAAAACAAGAAGCTAAGACACAGTAAGCAAACATAAAGTAAATAAATACGATAACTTATTGATGGCTCGGAGACAACAGTCAATATCAAATCACATAAAGAGGCAATGAATGATGGCTTCAGCAAGCTGCCAAAATAAAGAATCTAGAAATTTTCCAGAGGAGGAAAATTTCTTGGAATTATCAGAGGCAGAATACAAAAGATTAATATATGAACTCTTCAAGAAATTAGGAAGGAAATCAAGCAAAACGCATAACATGCAATAGAGGAAATTAAAAAGATTATAAATTGCCGAGGATGCTGATGAACAAAGACCTGTGGGTTAAATAATTTCTGTTTTACAGTGATAGCATTTTGGGTATGGTGGGAGTAAGGGAGTAATTACTTGAGTGCATAGTGTACAGAAAAACCGCTTAATCATGTTTGGAAATGACATATAGAGATATATGTTTATAGCATTTTGTGGAAAATTGCTGAACTTTGGAGTTAGAGAGACCTGAATTCTGAGTAATTCTGGTTCTTAATCTTGCCTGAGCCTTGGTTTCCTCACTGTAAAGTCACGGTAAGACTTGCTTCATAGTTCTGTGAAGATGAATTGAGAGCATGTTCTGGTGCTTGGAGCCCAAACCAATGCTGGTTTCTCTAGGACAGAAGATGATTCTCCTCGGCCTTGTGTAGTCCAGGGCCAGGCTGAACTATGACGAGTTGGGTGACTTGGTCAAGCCACTTCATCTCGTTGGTGCTCAGTTTCCCTGTGAAGTGAAGGTGTTATAGTGAAGGATCTTTAATATCCATCCAACTTGAAAAATTGTTTGATATTAGGAATGCAATGGCTTACTAAGAAGTAAACGTATTGACTAGATGCAAGCTGTAAATAGATTTCGAAGTGGGAGAGAACTAGTTTTGAATTCTTATTATCTGGAAGGCATTGTCAAATACACCATCTTATTTCATCCTTTGAGCCACTTTGTAAAAAAAGGTGGTATCCTCACTCTATAAGTTAGGCTATTGTGGTTCAAGAAGGTGAAAAATCATTCCCAAGTTCATGAAATTTGTATGTGGTGATCTAGAGTTTGAAGTCAAGGTTAATACATGGTAAAGCCTGTTTTTTGTTTTTGTTTTTTGTTATGCAACATTATTTCACACAGCTTCTCCATCAGGTGGGCAACTTACTGTCAAAGTTCAGAAAAAAGTGAAAGACTCATTTAGTACTCTTTTTCCTACAGTGAGAACATTCTTGTTGAAAAGAATATGTATGTATTTAGGTTGTATCTGCATTACTCTTATTTTGGAGAGATACCACTCATTTATTAAATGTTGTTTAAAATTTCAAAATAGTTAGAAACAGAAAAAATTTAAAAACCATCAAAAACAGAAAAGTACAGTGGATAAAAATATATTTTGAGATCCTTGGACAGTGAGTTGACCACCTGATGCCCCATCACTCTAGAACACTACCCTAGTGTGTATTTCCTGCAATAAGGATATGCTCCTCGGTAACTACTGTGTTCCTGTTAGGTGCTGTCATAGCGACCCTCTGCCATCATAGCGACCCTGTGTACAACAGAATGAAACACTGCCCACTCCTGCACCATCCTCAGAATCGTTGCTGTGTTTGAGCCTATTGTGTCAGCCACTGTGTCAGTCCATCTCATTGAGGGTCTTCCTCTTTTTTTGCTGACCCTCCACCCCACCAAGCATGGTGTCCTTCTCCAGGGACTGGTCCTTCCTGATAACATGTCCAAAGTATATGAGACAAAGTCTCAGCATCCAATTCAAATTATCCAACTCTAGCCGGATAACTGCAGTACAACCATCAAAATCAGTAAATTAACACTGATACATTATTATCATCAACTACTCCTCAAGCTCCAATGGAGTTTGACCAGTGGTCCCAATAAAGTTTTCTCCGTTTATTTTTTGTAATAGCAAAAGGATCTGGTTCAGAACCATGCATTGCATTTAATTGCCACGTCTTCTTCAGCCTTTCTTTTAACTTTCATGGTCTTGACACAGAGATTACAAGCCAGGTATTTTGGAGAACATCCCTCAGTTTAGGTTTGTCTGATGTTTTCTCATGATTAAACTTAGAATATGCATCTTTGGCAGGAGTATCACAAAAACTTTGCTATGTGCTTTTCATTGCATCCTATCGGGTGGCATATAATTTCAATTTGTCCTATTTCTGATGATGGGCTGCTTAAGGTGGTATCTGCACAGGTTTCTCCACTAAATTACTTCTTCCTTTTGTAGTTAATTAGTATTTTGTGGGTAAGTACTTTGAAACTGTGTAACTATCTCATTCCTCATCTAGCTTTCCATTTATTGACTTACTCATTTGTATCAATATGGGCTCATGCTTTCCATTTTTGTTCAATAAGCTATAATCTGTTACTCTGATTATTTATATTTATGCTTCAGTTGTCCCAGATCTGGCCAGTGCGAGCCCTCTCTCACTGATTTCTTCGTGTTCCCATCATTCTTGGGCCATTTCTTTGCTTCCGGCACATGCTGTAGACCACCATTTCTCAACCTGGGCACTCTGAGTGCTCATATGCACGGTCATTTATCTTGGCATCCTTCCCATTCTGCAAGAAAATAGAAGTTTTCGAAAAAATAATTACCAAATGTTAACCTTTTTTGTGTCTTTAATATATTACTTAGAATGACTTTCTGATACTGTTGGGAATGTGGCAGGCAGCCTGATACTCCTTTTTGTGCATTTTTTCTTTCCCCTTACTTAGGGGAAAAACAGGGGTCTTTTTGTCTAGGAAGTGCCAAAAAACAAAATCCAAACCAATTGCGGCGGAGTCGGTACCAACTCGTGGCAAGCCTATGCTTGTCAGAGTAGAACTGCACTCCATAAGGTTTTCAGTGACTGTGATCTTTCAGACATAGATCGCCAGGTGTTTCTTCCGAGACACCTCTAGGTGGATTCAAACTGTCAGCATTTCAGTTAGTAGCTGAGCACTTAACTATTTGCACCACCCGGTATGTGCTAAGAGGGAGGTATTATAATTTTTGAAACTTTTTCATTGTCAGAGCAGTCATTTAAAACAAAGCAAAACACAAAACCACTTTTGGTTGGAAAAGCATTTTATTATCATTGGAACACACGTGGGAGAGGGAGTGTGCCCTTATTCTTTCACTTATCCATGTAAGGCAGTAGGGATATAAGAGTGAGCAAAAACCCACATGGTCCCTGGTTGCTCTCATGGAGCTTCCAATCTAGTAGTCTAGAGACTAACAGTTATAGAAAGGAATATGGAACGACAGGCTCCAATAAGGAAATGCCCATGCAGGCTTTGAAGGCAAAAGTACCTCATGCAGTGAGAATGTAAAACAGGAGGAACTCTGAATTTATGTTTCAGTAACCAAATGTGATCTGATAATTGGTGATACTGCTTCTTTTTGAGTTAAGATCCCATATTATACCTCAAACTTCAAAAGATAGACTTCCATTGACCCCCTTTTTCCTTACTACTCTAGCTTTAACATTCACTGCCGAGAGAATATGTTGTTGAAGAAAAGAATTGTCAGGATTTGGAAATTTCCCAGTGACAGTGATGACCTTAAAGTCTGTATATGCTTGCTGAGGATCATTGATTTTTCAGAAGGACCTCTAAAATATACAGTGTATTAATTTTGGATCTAGTCATGAGAATCGCCTTTCACGCTAATGAAATGCAGCCGTTTTCTTCAGCAGAGTGCTAGCGTCCGGGAATATCATCATGTCAGTTTCTGTGCACCTTTTTTATTTCTGTGCTTAAAACTATTGATGATGATGGTACTGCCTCTGTGGTGTAACCTCCTAGAAGCCTGCTTTATCACTATAATTTTATTTTATGGTTACTTTTTATTATAACGATATTCAGACAGACGCAGAAGAGAGACTATCCCGTTACTCGGTTTCCACAATTATCAGCACATGACTGGCTTGGTTCAGCTGTTCTTTCCTCTTTAACACACGTGCACAATTTTGCCTTCCTTGCTGCATTTTTTTTTTTTAATATGATGGTTGATTTTTATTGCTAATATTTATTTTATTTAGGATATTTTCACTGATACTTAGAATGGGTTGTAGTCTTCTTTTTTTTCTTTTAATTTTTTTATCATTGTAGTTAAAATGAAGTTTACATTTCAGGTTAGTCTCCCATATAAAAATTTATGCATGCATTGTTAGGTGACCCTAACTGTTCTCCGCATACTGTGACAGCACACTTCTCCTTTCCACCGCTGATTTCCCGTGTCCATTCACCAGCTCCGAACCCTCTCTGCCTTTCCATCTCACCTCTGGACAGAAGCTGCCCGTTTAGTCTCTTGTATCTACTTGAGCTAAGAGGCACACTCCTCACGAGTATCACTTTTATGTCCCACAGTCCAGTCCAATCCCTGTCTGA
>NW_004443937.1:31599924-31601152 GCF_000243295.1 Trichechus manatus latirostris | reverse complement strand
GTCTCTGGTTTATGTGGCCCTTTCTGTCTCTTGGGCTAATACTTTCCTTGTGTCTTTGGTGTTCTTCATTCTCCTTTGCTCCAGGTGGGTTGGGGCCAATTGATGCATCTTAGATGGCCGCTTACTAGCTTTTAAGACCTCACATGCCACTCACCAAAGTAGGATGCAGAACATTTTCTTAATAAACTTTGTTATGCCAGTTGACCTAGGTGTCCGCTGAAAGCATGGTCTCCAGACCCCTACCCCTACTACTCTGTCCCTCAAAGTGTTTGGTTGTATTCAGGAAACTTCTTAGCTTTGGTTTAGTCCAGTTGTGCTGACTTCCTCTGTAGTGTGTGCTGCCTTTCCCTTCACCTAAGATAACTCTTATCTACTATCTAGTTAGTAAATAACCCTCACCCTCCCTCTCCACCCTCGTAACCATCAAAGAATGTTTTTTTCTGTGTTTAAACCTTTTCTTTAGTTCTTGCAATAGTGGTCTTATACAATTTTTGTCCTTCTGTAACTGACTAAATTCACTCAGCATAATGACCTCCAGATTCCTCCCTGTTGTAAGATGTTTCACAGCTTCATCATTGTTCTTCATCGTTGGGTAGTATTCCATTGTGTGGATATACCATGATTTGTTTATCCATTCGTCTGTTGATGGGCATCTAGGCTGTTTCCATCTTTTTGCTATTGTGAACAGTGCTGCAGTGAACATGGGTGTGCATATATCTATTCGTGTGATGGCTCTTATCTCTCTTGGATATATTCCAAGGAGCGGGATAGCTGGATCGTACGGTACTTCTAGTTCTAGCTTTTTAAGGAAGCACCAGATCGATTTCCAAAGTGGTTGTACCATTTTACATTCCCACCAACAGTGTATAAGTGTTCCAGTCTCTCCACAACCTCTCCAGCATTTATTGTTTTGTGTTTTATGGATTAATGCTAGCCTTGATGGGGTGAGATGATATCTCATTGTAGTTTTGATTTGCATTTCTCTAAAGGCTAATGATTGTGAGCGTGTCTTCATGTGTCTGTTAGCCGCCTGAATATCTTCTTTGGTGAAGTGCCTGTTCATATCCTTTGCCCATTTTTTAATTGGGTCATTTGTCTTTTTGTTGTTGAGGTTTTGCAGTATCTTGTAGATTTTAGAGATAAGACACTGATTGGATTTGTCATAGCTAAAATTTTTTTCCCAGTCTGTAGCTTGTCTTTTGACTCTTTTGGTGAAGTCTTTTGATGA
>NW_004443937.1:31595318-31599058 GCF_000243295.1 Trichechus manatus latirostris | reverse complement strand
TTATGTGATGGATTACATTGCTTGTTTTTCTAATGTTGAACCATCCCTGCATACCTGGTATAAATCCCACTTGATCATGGTGAATTATTTTTTTGATATGTCCAACTCATAGCAATGAACATTTGTGTATAAGTCTTTGTATGGACATGTTTTCATTTCTCTTTAGTAGAAACCCGAGAGTGGAATTACTGGGTTGTATGGTAAGTGTATATTTTACTTTTTAAGATACTTCTAAAGTGTTTTCCAAGTCGCTTTATCATTTTACAGTCCCACCAGCATGACGTGAGGGCTCCAGTTTCTCCACATGATTATTAACACTTGGTATTGTCAGTCTTTCTGATTTTAGCCATTTTAGTTGGTATGTAATGGTATTTCATTGTGGTTTTAATTTTCATTTCCCTAATAACTAATGATATTGAACATCTTTTCATGTTCTTATTTGCAGTTCATGTATCTTGTTTGTTGAAATGTCTGTTCAGATCTTTTGCCCATTTTTAAAAATTGAATTATCTTTTTATAGAGTTGTAGGAGTTTTTATATACAAGTTCTTTATCAGATACATGTTTTGCAAATATTTTCTTTCAGTCTTTGGCTTATTTTTTCTTTTTCTTAATGGTGTCTTTGAAGAGCAGAAGTTTTATACTTTGATATAGTCCCACTTTGTCAATTTTTCTTTTATTGTTTGTGCTTTTTTGTGTAATATCTAAAAACTCTTTACCTAACCCAAGGTCAAAAGATTGGCTCTTATGCTTTTTCTAGATATTTTATAATTTTTCCTTTTACGTTCAGATATGTGATCCATTTTGAGTTTTTATCTATTGTGTGAAGTAGAGGTCAAACATAAGGATATCTATTTTTTCCCATACCATTAGTTGAAAATACTATCTTTTCCCCACTGGATTACCTTAACATCTTTGAGTCTTCCGGTCCGTGAACATGGTATGTCTCTCCATTTATTTAGATCTTCTTTATGTTCACTCAACAGTGTTTTGTAGTTTTCAGTGTACAGATTGCCTGTCTATCTGTATTGCAGAAGCAGACAGGCTGTGCCTCAAACTTCCAGGCAGCCAAAAGACTGCTAGGAATGAGGCACGTACACCAAGTGACATCAGCTGTTACATGGGTGCTGCATTCATCTCTGATCAAGCTGGACACATGAGATACTTACGCTGTGTTGGCAAAGTGGAAGCCATTATTACTATTTATAGACAGCAAACAGTAAACAACAGATTGTCAAAGGGGAGCTGCTTACCCTTCCCCAAATTAACCATATCCATTCTTACGTCACTGAGCTGGCATGCTGTGGTTCAGGTCAGATGCTGTCTTCACGTCATTGCTGCCTCTGGCTACCACCATGCTACCTGGGCCTGCTCCTACCATGCCGCCCCAGGGGGAGGCAAGCAGTGCCTGCACGGGGCACACGCAGGCCTCTGCCCTGTTTGGAGAAGTGGTTTTAACCCTTTTAGCTCTACTGGCTTTGCCCAGAGGCACCCACCTCCTCTAGCAAGCCTGCTACCTGAAGGTGCTTAATCTGCTGTCTTCAGTGTGACAGCTCTCTCTGCTGGATCTAGGAGCTTCTCAGCACAGGTACCACAGATCCAAAGGATGTGCTTTGCTCCAGACTCTTCTTGATGTTAGTGAGGTCCCCCCTGCTCTCAATCTCTGTGGGACTGGCCCATACATAAGCCTAGCAGGATGATAAAACCAACCAGTCCCCTAACTGGACTGAAAGGGGCTCAGTCCTGTTGGGTGGGTTTTCAAGTCACTATTTGTATAGTAAATCGACCAATCCTTTGCAAGATTTTGGCTCAGCCAGTCATTTTGTGGGAGTTACAAGATCATGGCTAGAAAGGCCATATGAAAGTGATTCATTGCACTGCACAGGTCTTGTACGTTTTTGTTAAATTTATTCCTAAGTATTCTTTTTTAATGCTATAGTGAATAGGATTTTTTAAAATAATTTTTTAAATTTATCTTAGATTTTTTTAAATCTTAGTGTCCCTCTCCATCTCTTCTCTCTCTTTTTTCCTTGCAGTTTATTTACTTGATGCAATCAAGTAGTTTGTTGTCTTGTAGAGTTTCCCAAATTTGGATTTTACTGATTGCATCCCCTTGGTGGTGTTTAATGTGTTCTTTGGATGCTTGATCAGATTCAGGTTTTGATTTTTTTCGTTTTTTCCTGTTTGGCAAGTGTCTTAGTTACTTAGTGCTGCTGTAACAGATATACCACAAGTAGATGGCTTTAACAAACAGAAATTTATTTTCTCACAGTTTGGGAGGACAGAAGTCCAAATAAGGTTCTGGCTCTAGGGGAAGGCTTTCTTTCTCTGCCAGCTCTGGAGGAGAGTCCTCGTCTCTTCTGAGCTTTTGCTCCTGGGCAATCTTCATGTGGCATGGCATCTCCCTTTCCCCATCTCTGCTTCTTTCACTTGCTTGTTTAAACTCCTTTATATCTCGGAAGAAATTAACTCAAGACACAACCCTACACTAATCCTGCCTCATTAATATAACCCATTCCCAAATGGGATTATAACCATAGGCATAGTGGTTAGGATTTACAGCACATATTTTTGGGGGACACAGTTCAGTCCATAATAGCAAGACTGTTCCATAGTTGTGTTCTTCCATGAGGGGGCACATAATTTCAGGTTGTCTCCTGTTTCGTGATGTTAGCTACTATTGATGATCAACACTGTTGTAGTCATCTAGTGCTGCTGTCAAGTGGATGCCTTTAATGAAGAGAAATTTATTTTCTCACAGTAGGCTAGAAGTCCAAATTCAGGGCATCAGCTCCAGGGAAAGGCTTTCCCTGTCGGCTCTGGAGGAAGGTCCTTCTTACCAATCTTCCCCTGGACTAGGAGCTTCTCTGCGTAGGAACCCTGGGTCCAAAGGACGCGCTCTGCTCCCGGCACTGCTTTCTTGGTGGTATGAGGTCCCCAACTCTCTGCTTGCTTTCCTTTCCTTTTATCTCTTGTAAGATAAAAGGTTGTACAGGCCACACCCCAGGGAAACTCCCTTTACATTGGATCAGGTGTTAAAATCCCACCCTAATCCTCTGTAACATAAAATCACAATCACAAAATGGAGGACAACCACACAATACTGGGAATCATGGCCCAGCCAAATTGATACGCACATTTTTGGGGGGACATAATTCAATCCATGACAGACACCTAGATTCATTAATTTATTAGGGTTTCTGTCATTGCTTCATCATTTATTAGCTGGAATACTTTTGTAAAAAGAAACTTCCCTTTATCTCAGTGGTGTAGTTGTATGTGATCTTTTTCGTTGCAAATGCAGTGACTCTAGTAACAAGTCGTTTGGGGTAGTTATTTTTCTAATTCACTGTTTCCCCGTTTGAATTGGCATATAAACAGAATTGCAGCTAATTAGCAGGTTGAAACTTTTCTTTTTCTCCGCAGTAATGGCTTATGAACAAGCACTTCTCTTGAAAACTCTTTATGAAAGTGTTCTACTTGGCTTTTCTTAAAGACCTGCTTTGTAGGCATAGGCTGTATCCAGAATTGTTGCTTTATAAGAGCAGATTGCAATCTTGACCTCATCTTGCCCCAGCATTGTATTTTGTAATGAGTATACGATAATCGTTTGCTTTTTTTTTTTTACAGCTTTGATTTATGATGTTGTGCTCTCTTAAATGTCGCTTTGTTATGTTATAAAAGGATTCTGTTTTTTCCTTGATCTCAAGTGTGAAAGAGAAAAGTTATAAAGTTGACATA
>NW_004443937.1:31565130-31595197 GCF_000243295.1 Trichechus manatus latirostris | reverse complement strand
ATGTCACAGTAACTTAGTTACTTGGTTGTGTTTCGTAAGTAGATGCACCTCCTAACTGGAGCTATAAGTAGTAAATGCTTAGGATGGTCAGAGCTGAGTGTATGGACGGGGCTGGAGGTACAGACAGTGTGTACACTAGTTGGTTAGCCTAGAATTAGTCCTTGAAGGTGAAGAAATTTAGTGCCAGCACATCAAGACTGGGAGCTCTGGTGGCACAATGGTTAAGTGCTCGACTGCTAATCAGAAGGTTGGTGGTTTGAACCTACCCCATGGCTCCGTGTGAGAAAGACCCGGTGATCTGCTCCCATAAAGATTACAGCCTAGAAGATCCTAGAGGGCAATTCTGCTGTGTAATGGGGTCATTATGAGTTAAAGTCACTCGATGGCACCCACCAATAACAACATCAAGATTATGTGTTTTGTGAGTAACTGCTGTGAATGTAGCAGGCGTTCAAACAGTGCAGCAGAATAGCTAGTCTGTGCCAGATGTATAACAGGTCGATTTTTAATGTAATTTGTTATAAAATGGACTTTTATGTATAACATAATGTATCAGATGTAATAACTTTGGTACAAATAAAATAAACCGCCCAAGAAGTCTGTAACTAAACATGTCTATTTAGCATATGAGCTGCAGTGCAAAAATGACTTGTTGTTACGGGATTTTAGTTGGGGTTTACAACCATTAAAGCTTTTGCTTAGAAAATGTTTTTTGACTCTTTTATCCCTCCTATTTATGTGATATTTTTGAAATACCTTTTTTTTTTTTTTCCAAACTAGTAAGGCATCAGATTTTCAGAGTTGGGATACTTTCAATAATTATTTTAGTTTTATTGGCACTCTTTTTAGGTGAAGAATGATTATAAGAAATACTGAGAGTTGAAACTAGAATTTTATCTGTATAGATGACAGAACTGCTCCCAGCCACTTCCATTCAGCAGAAACAAGTTAGAAGCTTCCTGCTGTCAGGCTTGGTGTCAGATCATAGAGGAAGACTGAGGCAGGCCTGGGTGCTGAGGAGCTGCTGGGCACGAGTCATTCTAGAGTAGGTGCTCTTTTAGAGGGTCTCACAAAATTCTGTGGGAATTTTGAAGAGGGAGAATTGAATTCCACATGGGAATGTGCTTTTAGTTATTTTCCTTTTATGTTGTGGGGTCTGCCAATCATTCATGGTTTCCCTTAGTTCTCTTTCTGAAAGGTACTGTGCTTTTATGAAATGATGGTTAAATTTAAGGAAATGTATTGGGGAAGGAACAGTGTCCTTTGTGCCATTAAGTCCCATTATTAAAATCTGTAGCCCTGCTGGTGCAGTGGTCAGAGCGCTTGGCTGCTAACCAAGAGGTCAACGGTTCGAACCCACCAGCTTGCTCCACTTGAGAAAGATGTGGCAGTCTGCATCCGTAAAGCTTTACAGCCTTGGAAACCCTATGGGGCGGTCCTCCTCTGTCCTATAGGGTTGCTATGAGTCGAAATGGACTGGATGGCAGTGGGTTTTTAACCAAGATCTCAGTATCAAAGTCTAATTAATTGAACAAACTTACCTTTGAAGTATCTTGCCTACTCACAGAAGTAGACTATGTAAAGCAGAAATCAAAATCATTTTAAGATTTGATTTATTCTTTTGTATTGTTTTTGTTTTTTTAATTTTTTCCCATACAAAAATGTATACATAGATTGTTATGTGACTCTAATTGCTCTCCCCATACTGTGACAGCACACTTCTCCCTTCCACCTGATTCCCCATGTCCATTCAACCTGCTCCTAACCCTTTCTGCCTTCCCATCTCCCTTCTGTTTTTAGAATACAGATAAATGTTAATGTTGAGTTTCAGAGGAGAGAGTAGGATGGTGAGGATCTATCTTAGGAGGAACATTTGAATGAACTGTTAGCTCTGTGAAGGACCCCTGAGTGAGTGAAGGCACAGACTTGTTGAGTGGGCAAACCCAGTGGGTAGAAGCAATGGGACAGTTAAAGGACTTGGGGGCAGTTACGGGACAGACTTGGTGGTGGAGCTGCTCAGAAGTGGAATAAATTGTCCTAGAAGGTAGTTGTGGGAGTTTTCTTGTCACTGTGTCATTGGTGGTATTTGAGCATAGAATGGACAGCCTCCTCCTCGGGCATGAATGGGGAAGAAACTTGCTAGAGAAACACCACATGTTGTTATTTGTGGGATTGCTGGGCATGGGAATGGTGTGTGCCACAAAATGGTTGAAGACCATTAGACTAGATGACCTGTTCAAGCTTCTTCTAGCTTTTAGATTCACCCAACCTCAGTTATTCAGTGAAACAGAAAGATTAAAAAAAGCAGCTCAGCAGTTGATTTTTAACACATGTAAAGTTACAATCCTAGGTATGGATGCCGACAGCATGAAGTAAATGTTTAAAAATGAGTCAGTAGTGTAAGCATGTTGTTGTTAGCTGCTGTCCAGTCAGCCTCTGACTCATGGCAACTCTAGGCACAATGAGATCAGACTGTTATGATCCATAGCGCTTTCACTGGCTGATTTTTTAGAAGTAGATCTCCAGGCCTTTCTTCCCAGTCTGTCTTAGTCTGAAAGCTCCACTGAAACCCGTTCAGCATCATAGCAATCCGCAGGCCTCCACTGACAGACAGGTGGTAGCTGCATATGAGGTGCGTTGTCTGGTAATCGAACCTGGGTCTCACATGGAAGGCGAGAGTTCTTCCACTGAACCCAAGAATGTTTATATGTTGAACTTCACTACTCGTCATTTGAATGAAGTAGAAAGTTTGTTTTATTCTCTTCATAGTTCACCTCACTCCACCAAGATCCCTCCAAAATTGCCAGGTTGATCGGGCAGCTCCACAGTAGTGTTTATTAGTTTTATTTGCTTGTAAACTAATGATTTCTTTTATAAGGATCAGCACAAAGCTGGTTTCTGTGAGGGGCAGGTTAAAGATGTCCCAAATGTCCAACTTTTCCAAGCTGCTGTACCACTCCATCATCTCTAACATCAACTGCTCCCTCTCCCCTCAGTACTCGCCCTCCCGTCTTTGGGTTCCCTAATTCGCTGCAACATCTCGAAGAACTCATGAACCGTGTAAAGAAAATGGCTCACGTGGTTGTGGAGGCTGGCAAGTCCCACATTCGTGGGTCAGGTGTAGGCGTCTCCCTGGCCCTCAGTCTCTGCCAGTAGGCACTCAGCTTTCTTGCTCCGTGGACCAGGAAGCACTCTTTGCTGTCTCCTGCTGGTCTCTCCTGCCGGTCTCTCCTTCCTTGATGTTGGTGGGCTCTTCCCTTTCCCACCTCTAGGGTGGCTCATTTCAAGCCCAGCAGGATGGCAAGACCGACCAATCCCCTTGGTGGGCCACAATTTCTCTATCACACAGTCCCACCAGTCACCTGGGTGGGAGTTACAAGACCATGGCTAGAAAGGCCACACAAAAAGCAACGCATTACACCACAGCATGTTTCACAAGTGTGCCCGATATCTAAATTCGCGAGGCCAAAACTCGGTGATGTTTAGTTCTAATCATAGTATTTGTTAAAGTTGGGAAAACTTTTTCTTTTTTTTTGGCAGGGAAGGACATGACTTTTTCATTAAGGTAGCTCTTTGGCATCTAATTGCTATCAGTCTGAATTTGTTTGACATTTTGTGAAAGATTCAGGGAGGAGCAATACTCTGGTGTTTGAATGGCTTATTGATTTGTTCTTCCTTTAAAAATTGCTCTGAGAGGAATTGAAGTAAGCTTAAAGACTTTGACAGTTACGTTTGACATTAAACATCTTGAGGCATTGGATTTGGGTTTCCAAGTCAGGAAGGACTAACTGTCTTGTCTGTTAGCTAGCCATGTGTCATGAAATTCCAAACTTGATTTGGCTAAGCCTGTGATCGTCTTTTTTGGAGGCATTTAGTGTGAGTTTAAACAACTGAGTTGAATTATCTTTTGTACTTTAGCAGAGAATAATAATTTCATCCTATAAGAAAATACTGAGGAAAAATGAGAATTTAAAAAGCATGTTAATGATTCAGTGTGTGTGAGCTTTGAGCTGTTTTTACTGTTGTGATGATGTTTTTCTTGAGTGAGTGGCTGTGTTTTTGTTTTATTTTAATTTTTTTTTATTGTACTTTAAAAATGAAGGTTTACAGAAACAAATAGTTTCTCATTAAACAGTTAGTACACATATTGTTTTATGACATTGGTTAACAACCCCACGACATGTCAACACTCTCTCTTCTCGACCTTGGGTTCCCTGTTACCAGCTTTGCTGTCCCCTCCTACCTTCTAGTCCTTGTCCCTGGGCTGTTGTGCCCCATTAGTCTCATTTGTTTTATGGGGCTGTCTAATCTTTGGCTAAAGGGTGAACCTCGGGAATGACTTCATTACTGAGCTAAAAGGATGTCCGGGGGCCATACTCTTGGGGTTTCTCCAGGGGCTGTCAGGCCAGTAAGTCTGGTCTTTTTTTTTGTGAGTTAGAATTTTGTTCTACATTTTCTCCAGCTCTGTCCAGGACCCTGTGTTTTGATCCCTGTCAGAGCAGGCAGTGGTGATAGCCCGGCACCATCTAGTTGTACTGGACTCACCCTGGTGGAAGTGGCTGTGTTTTGACCAACTAAGCTCATTTATTTTTTGATCACTTTAAATACAACAATTTAAAATAACAACTTGACTCCCTCCCCCCACCCAAAAAAAAGAAAAAATCCTTAAAAGAGAAAGAAGAAAAAGATTGGCGTTTGAAATATAAGTCAGAACAGTTTTCACAGATGGTGCTGGGCATTTCTTTCCCTCTGAAAGAGGCATTGATAACCAGTTGTTCGCCTCAGATCTACCTTTCGTGTTGTTAATTTGCAAAATCGTGATGTTTAGAGTTCTTGTCAGCTTGTTTTGATGACTTCAGGCACCTGTCTCTGTTGCAATTATAGTTTTGTCCAGGACTGCTAAAAGTTTTATATTTTATAAACTATTTTTTCTTATAAAATATGCAAATTAGTATGATATAGTCAGTATTGTTAAGGTTTGAAAATTATATAGGTAATTGTGTACTAAGCATTACAAAGTGAATTCGTAAGTGCTAATCTTAGAAAACTAGCAACCTATGTAGTATTGTATTTACGTTTACCAAAATAATAATTTAATGGTAGGAAATAAATAATTTTTTGAGAAAGAATATAGAAGTGGAGAAGGAGGAATAGTTTTTTTTTTGCTTAAAAGGTGTATAGAAAATTCACCAAAAATGTCTATATATTTAATGTAGACACTTCTAGTTTTCAAAGGGTAGACTGTATGGATTAATATATGCGGGTATTGAAATTTTTTAAAAGCAGATAACAGACAGGCTGCAGCTAAGCTCCTAACTCTGACCGAGCAGAAGGCCGGCAGGCGCGCTGCTGCGCTGTAGCTCTAACAGATAAGTAGGTGGTGGTTCTGCCACTTTGGGTTGTGGCTTCACAGCTTCCGCGGGAGTTTAATTAGATTCTTTGCTAATTAGCATAATTTAGGCTTTTTTTTTTTTTCCTTATGCCTATTTGACTTTCTGTACTGAATTATTTTACAGAGTGTGTTTAGTAATAACCAAAGATTTATTCCTTTTCTGGAAATACTTATTTTGAAAGCTACCAAAGAGGAGTTGTATTTTCTAAATAATTTATGATTTTCTATAACATACTTATTTCTTGTATCATCATTATTAGATATTCAGCATACTTCGTTGGTTTGCGGACCATGATGTGCTGGCCACTGTTTCCTGGGGGTGCCCCAGGGGGCAGTGTTACCCTGTAGTTGGGAGACTTCTCGAGGGACTGGTTTTTATCTGATCGCTGGTGTGAATGCATACAATGGTTTTGAGAGGTAGTAGTCTGTATGAATGGAGCCCTGGTGGCGCAGTGGTTAAGAGCTTGGTTGTTAACTGAAAGGTCGATGGTTGGAACCCACCAGTGGCTCCGAGGGAGAAAAGACTTGGCAGTCTGCTCCCAAAAAGATTACAGCCTAGGAAACCCTATGGGGCAGTTGTACTCTGTCCTGTAGGGCTGCTATAAGTCAGAATCGACTCCCTGTCACGCAACAAGAAGTCTGTCTGAAGGTCTTTGGCATTTACAACTGGTAGTCTCCTTCTTTTGGGGCCCTAAACTCTTAAAAAATTCTGATGAATTAATTTTACAGCACACGAGACTACAATCCAGAAATCTTTAAAATCCAAGTACAATCCAGGAATCTTTAAAAAATGCCTGTATGTTTAAAGTAACAAAACAAAGCAGCAAAACTCCCAAAGCATCCTTCCTTATGATCTGTCCAAATTGAAGCCTTTGAGAAGAGAGACTGGGAGTTAAAGTTTGAAGAGTGATTGGACAAAAGGCAGCCTCCCAGGGGTCTCGAGATGTCAGTCACTGCCTCTGGGCGTCTAGTGGGGGGTAGAGCCTCTTACTCCCTTGGGCAAGGGCTTTGTTCATGAGATTTCCAGCTGATTCTAAGGTTTCTGTTTATCACACTGGTAACATTTTTAGCCTTTTGACTGTTCTCTAAAATTAGTGTCATTCCATCAAAGATTTAATAAAGAATATACTTTAATTAAAAAAAATTGTGTACTGTATAACTTTGCTAGGAGGGGTTAGAAGGATTTTTCGTTGGAAAAAAAAAAAAAGAATGTCTCTACACCTTATGGGTTGGAAATCATCTTTGAAACTATAGCTCTGTTTATTCATTCGGAGGCCCTGGGTAGTTCTAATGGTTGACAGCACTAGGCTGCTAACAGAAAGGATGTAGGTTCTAGTCCACCCAGGGGCACCTTGGCAGAAAGGCCTGGTGACCTACTTCCGAAGAATCAGCCATTGAAAACCCTCTGGAGCACAGAACACACCTGCAGTCGCCATGAATCAGAATCGACTTAGTGGTAACTGGTTGGTTACTGGTTATTTGTTCTAGCAAGAGGCTTGTTAAAGTAATAAACCAAAAACAAAGCCTGTTGCTGGTGAGTCGATCCTGACTCATAGCTACCCTGTGGGGCACTTCTGCTGTGTCCTATAGGGTTTCCAAGCCTGTAAATCTTTATGGAAACAGACTGCCACATCTTTCTCCCGAGGAGCCGTTGGTGAGTTCAAACTACTGACCTTTTGGTTAGCAGCCAAGCACTTAACCACTGTGCCACAAGCACAGTGTTAAAGTAATAATAGCTAATATTGTTTGAAGGCTTACCATGCTATAAACATTTTACATGCATTGATTGATTAATCAGAGCAACTTTATGAGATAGGTACTGCTGTTAACATCTCCATTTTACAGATGAGGACAGTGAGGCACAAACTGCTTAAGTAACTTGCCCAGGGTCCCACAGCAAGCAGGCCAGGCAGCTGAGACTCATACCGGCAGCCTGGGCCTGGAGACTACATGCTTCTTCACCAGGACTTCCCAGTTAGTGTTGATACGGTGTGGATCATTCAAACATCTTGATTTTCTCCCCTTTAGAGGGCTACGTTAACCACTTATTTTTTTTTTTATTAAACTTCCTGTACATTTGAAAGTTGTAGTCTAGATTTAATAGCCTCCAACATTTATGACATCTAATTTCCTTATCTGGGAAGACATGGTTGCATGGGAATGAGGTTTAGATATATTTCTAATGATAATCTAATAACTAAAATTTATTAGGTACTCGCTATTAGTATGGAGCTGTATTTTATGTGAATTATCTTTTAATCATCATAGCAACCCTTCACAGTATGTATATTCCCTATTTAACAGATAAGTAAACTGAGCTAGTAAGTGTTCTTGTTGGTGGTGTTGTGTGCTATTGAGTTGGTTCTGACCCATGTTGTTGTTGTTAGGTTCTATTATGGATTGTACTGTGTCCCCCAAAAATGTGTGTCAACTTTGGTAGGCCGTGATTCCCAGTATTGTGTGGTTGTTCACCATTTTGTGATCTGATGTGACTATCCTATGTGTTGTAAACCCTAACCTCTATGATGTCAATGAGGCAAGATTAGGTTATGTTAAAAGAGGATTAGGGTGGGATGCAACACCCTTACTCAGGTCATAGCCCTGATCCAATGTAAGAGGAGTTTCCCTGGGGTGTGGCCTGTATCACCTTTTTATCTTACAAGAGATGAAAGGAGAGAGAAGTGAGCAGACAGAGAGGGACCTCATACCACCTAGAAAGAAGCACCAGGAGTAGAGTGAGTCCTTTGGACCTGGGGTCCCTGCGCTGAGATGCTTCTAGACCAGGGAAGATTAATGACAAGGACCTTCCCCTAGAGCCGACAGAGAGAGAAACCTTCCCCTGGAGCTGGTGCCCTGAATTTGGACTTCTAGCTTCTTAAACTGTGAGAAAGTAAATTTGTTTGTTAAAGCCACCCACTTGGGGTATTTCTGTTATAGCAGCACTAGATAACTAAGGTGCTGTTGAGTCAGTTCCAGCTCATAGCAACCTTATGTACAACACAAAGAAACACTCCCTGGTCATGCACCATCTTCACAACTGTTGCTATATTTGAGCCCATCGTTGTAGCCACGGTGTCAGTCCATCTTGTTGTAAGTCTTCCTCTTTTTCGCTGACCCTCTACTTTACTTTCTAGCAACCCTATATGACAGAGTAGAACTGCCCCATAGGGTTTCCTAGGCTGTAATCTTTACGGGAACAGATCGCCAGGTATTTTCTCCCACTGAGTGGCTGGTAGGTTTGAACAACAGAACTTCTGTTTAGTAACCATGTGCTTAAGCGTTGCACCACCAGTAAACTGGGTCTCTTTCTGTGGTTGCTCTGGTATATTAGTAGTTTCCATTCTCCAGCGTGTGAGTTTTGTTATTGTTCACTATCAGGAGAAATATTTTGCCCCACTGATAGAAACAAAAGTGCAAAGTCAAAGACTGGATTCTCTTCTAGGTACCTGTACTGGTTTTGCTTAGTGATCATTTTTAAGATATTAACTATGCTGAACTTTAGGGAGAGCAAATTTAGTTATACCCAATATTAAACTTCAGTTACCTTTTCACTGTCCTCAAGAGAATAGTTTTTTTTTTGTGTGTGAAAATATACATAACAAAACATGCACTCATTCAACAATGTTTATATGTAGGGCTCACTGACAATGGTTACCTACTTCATATCGTGTCACTGTTTCTCCTTATCTCTGCCTTTGTTGTTCCACCGCCGTTCACTTAGGCTCTCTGCCCCTTAAAGTTCTCATCTATGTTGTAGAGTTACTGTTGTCTATTTAATCTCATACAGGTAGTTGTTTAAAAGAGTGCAGTGCTTAAGATGAACTTCTTTATTAAATGAGCTAAATTGTGGTTTAAAGATGACTTCATGGGATAGTTTTGGTTCAAGGCTTAAAAGTTGTTTCTAGGCAATAGACTCGGGGGTTCCCCCAGTCTCAGTGTATCCAGTAAGTCTGATTTCCAATAAGAATTTCAAGTTCTGTTCCAATAGAAACAATCCATCTATTGGGTCCTTGATCAAAATGTTCTGTAAAGGTAGCCGGGCACTATCCATTTCTTCCGGTCTCATGGCAGAGGAGGCAGTAGTAGTTCATGGAGGCAGTTAGATCTGCAGACTATTTCCTTCTCTTATTCCTGGGTCTCCTTTCTCCTCTGCTGTTCCAGGCGAGTAGAGACCAGTTGTTGTATCTTGGGTGGCAGCTCGCAAGCTTTAAGACCCCAGGCACTACTCACTGAACTAGGAGGTAGAGCAGAAACTTTAAAAACAATATTAGGCCAATTGACTGGAGAGGCCTACGAAACCGTGACCCCCTAACTTTTGAACCAAGAAAACTAGAGAATAGTTTGTTTTTAATAAAATATGATTGGCTTTTATGTTGCTTCCAGTTGTTTCACAATGGTTCACGTCCGAGAGAACTTGCAGACAAAATATCACATCTAAGGCAACTAGAAGTTTAGTAGGGAAGAAAGTGGAATGCCAGAACAGAGGTTTATTTTGGTCTAGCGTGATGTTGCTGCTGTTGTTAGGTGCTGTCGAGTCGGTTCTGACTCATAGCGACCCTACGTACAACAGACCAAACACTGCCCGGTCCTTTGCCGTCCTTTTTTCTGGCATGTGTATGTACACTTAATATCTCCTTTAATTGGCCTCTCTTTCTGATTTCTCTCAGGGAGTTTTCAGGCCTTCTTTTCTCCCCCTCCCCTGGTTTTCCTTTTTAGGAGGCTGCCTGGGTGGTACAAACGGTTAACGTTCTTGGGTCCACTCAGCAGCGCCTTGGAATAAAGCCTAGTAATTTACTTCTGATAATTCAGCCACGAAAACCCTATGAGAAAAAAAGAAAAAGAAAACCCTAGGGAGCACAGTTCTACTCTGACATATGTGGGATCACTGAGTTGGAATCCATCGGCTCAGCGGCATCTGATGGTGGTGGAGCTGCCCGTACTGAATGAGCACAGCTACTTGGGAGAGAAAGACAATTAAGTCGCTCTGTAGGCCTGCTTAGAACTTCGGGATCCCTTTGGTCTGTGCTCAGTGCCTTAACCCTGAGCATTGGGAGGGCTTTATTTCAGGTTTCTGTTTTATTCTGTCTGTAGCTGAGCTTTTACAGTTAAAATAGGTAGTATTTCTGATTAGTCTTTCTTATGAGCCTTTTTAAGTATTAATTTGTCCCATTGCCAGACTCCCTTGTTGCTGAATTTAAATTTGATCGACGGTCTGAGGTTTTTGGGCCAGCCAACCAGATGTCAGAATTAGAGTCATATAACTCATTTTTCTTCATCATGGTAGTTGGAAGGAGAATAGGGGAAGAAGGATATCAAAATCATGAATAATTAGAAATGTTAACTTTTTTTTTTTTTTTTTGTGCCAGAAATCAAATTTTGAATTTTGAATTAAATCTCCATTGACTACTTCTGTGTATTTAATGTACTCTTTAAACGTATTCCTTAGAGGTATTATAGCAAAATTAATACTGAAGAAGCACTTTCCCTTTCAATTTGCACACGTATTTTTTGTGGAGAAATTAGAAATTCTTCAGTTTGCTTATAATAAGTATAGTTATCTGCCAACCCTTTTTACATTAAATATTCTCTGGTGTCAGAGATAAAAAAAATTTTTTTTTTTTTTAGCTGTAAAGCAAAAACTGGTTGGTCCAGGAGCTACAGCATATACAATTATATGGATATTAGTTTAAGCTAAATTTCCTCGTTTACAATTTAGAAATAGTTTATTCTACCAAAGTTTTAGTTCAGTAGTCATTTGAATTTATTCATTAACTCAGTAAGTTTTGATTAAACTTACTGTGCTATAGAAGCAGGAATTTTGGTCTGATTTGTTCATTACAGTACCCCAGGCCCAGCACAGAGCCTGGAACATAACAGGCATTCAGTAAATATTAGTTGAGTGAATGCATGCCCTTATAGAGCCTGCACTCTGGTGGATGCCCACATCTAGCACTGCAAAGGCCCTCAAAGAGGTAGAATACATATAGCCTGTAGCCTCCAAGCTTTTCAATTTTAATGAGATATATTTGCAGACCTTAGTTGTGGGAATTGCCACTGTAAGATGAACATTGAGTGATATTAAAAAGACTCAAGACATTTTGAAACTATCTTGCCTTTTATTGGGAATGAAAAATATATTTCCCAGAAGCTCTCCAGCGAACTTTCTCTTCCCCTGTTTGGCCAGAGCTGGGTCACAAGGAAGGTTTAGAGACACAATTATTTGACAAATAAGAATGAGATTGGCTGATGGGTCATGATCCATTATGAACAAGTGTGGGGTTTGGTGGCAAGGAAGAAGGGGTAGAGAGAATGGCTTACTAGGCTACTAGTAGAGGGCGTTGAACCTGGACTGGGCTTAACCTTGTACTGTGCTGTGAAGAAAGTAGTTTCTAAGTGTGTATGAGAATAAAATGGGATTTTTTTTTTTTTAAATAACGTTTTATTGTGTTCTTGGTGAAGGTTTACACAGCATTTTAGGTTCCCATTCAGTAATGTCTGCACAAGTTGTTCAGTGACATAGGTTACATTCTTCACAATGGGTGAACATTATTGTTTCTGTTTTAATTGTTTTGTTTCCATTAATCTAGTTTCCTTGCCCCCTTACATTCTCATCTTTGTTTTAAAGTAATTGTTGACTGTTTGGTCTCATATAGGTGATTTTTCAAAGGAGTACATGAAGTGAGGATTTTTAGCTATTCAAGGACAAACTTTAATAATTTTAATCCTTTAAGCAAAAGTCTTATTAATCACCTTCTTTGGAAATACTTTTTTGGAGATTAGTTTGATTATCATTTCTTATAAAGAATAAGAACACTGTATTTCTTTTTATAAGTCCTCAGTAATTCAGAGTTTTTTTTTTTTTTTATTAGGCTTTTATCCTTTCATATGAATTAATCTAGTTTAAGAACCTACTGATGAGCTCTGGTGGCACAGTGGGTTAAGAGCTATGGTGAGCTACAGCTGCTAACCAAAAAGGTCGGCAGTTTGAATCCACCAGTCGCTCCTTGGAAACCCTATGGGGCAGTTCTACTCTATCCTGTAGGGTTGCTATGAGCTGGAACCAACTTGACGGCCTCTAACAACAAGAAGAAGAAGAACCTACTAGAATTACATTTTAGAAGAAGTTTATAGATGGCAACACCTATTCTAGGTGCTATCCAGATTCCTAGTTACTCACCATTCTAGTAGGACAATATAAAACCTTGAAGTTGAATAAATGAATGAATAAAATTACAAGAGTGTAAATCATCTAGGGCCATTGCTTCATGGTATAGGAGATACTCCACAGTCTGGAAGATTAGAGGAATTCAGGCTCTAGAATCAGACTAGGGTTCAAACACTGTCCCTGCTGCTTCCTGACTGTATGAACTGACAGATTATTTAACCTCTCTGAACCTCAGTTGTCTGATCTGTAGAATGGGGTTGTCATGTACGAGTTAAATAGAATGGTTAGGATTAAATAAAATTTAGTGAAACATACCAGGCTTACCATGTATTTGGCACTGTTCTGTGTACCAAATTAACGTATAAGAACAGGCGCATACATAGTAGGTACTCTATTACTTCTTTACTTTTTTCTTGAAAAATGATTAACAAGCATTTGCCAAGTTGGAATGAAGTTTCTGATCTGTGACTTGATATAAAAAGGCATAGAAACAGCAACCATAAAATTACAGAATAGTTCTGAGGCTTTTTCATGGCCAAACATAGTTTCTTCCTGTAATCCTTCTACAGTGCCATTTATATTGTATATTTTGGTGGTGTCTGTGTTGATTAATCAAATGCCTCCTTGTTTAATCAGAACAAAGACATATTGACCATTTCAACATATGTTTGTTTTACAGGCGCCCATAAATAAAGTCTTTAATTAATCAAAAAATGTGGTCATATTTAAACTCTGGAGGGATATTTAATGTTATATCTTTACATTAAAAGATAATGTAAGGATAAAGAAATGATTTTTAAATGATTCTGTCATATTTTTGGTACAGTGAAAGATAATTTCAAAACCATGATTTAGTAATCTTGGTATCAATATCCTGGTACTAATTAGTAATTAATTAGAATAAGTCTGTTTTGGAAGAAGTACAGCCAGAATGCTTCTTAGAAGCAAGGATGGCAAGACTTAGTCTCATGTACTTTGGACATGTTATCAGGAGAGACCAGTTCCTGGAGAAGGACATCATGTTTGGTAAAGTAGAGGGTCAGTGAAAGAGAGGAAGACCCTCAATGAGATGGATTGGCACAGTGGCTGCAATGATGGACCCAAGCATAGCAACGATTGTGAGGATGGTGCAGGACCAGGCAGTGTTTCGTTCTGTTGTACGTAGGGTCGCTATGAGTCGAAACTGACTCGACATCACCTAACAGCAACAGCAGTTAGTAATTGCTGGGGAAACAGGGCTGTGGAGTGGCCATACTTAGCAACTGTGGACCAGTGATTGGTAAGTTGGTCGGCAGGAAGATTTCCAACCTTGTTATAGTATGGATAAGTTTTTTATTATTTATGCCTCAAATTTGTGAAAGCTATGTGTTAAAAGAAGGCTTAGGAAATTTGACATTAAAGTGCATTTTATGAACAGTTTGTAGGTGTTGAACTTGGGGTTTTAAATAAGAAAACAACGTAAGTTATTAAATTGGCGTGGGGAAATGCTGCGTGCCTGATTCGTAAACTTGGCAAAGGTAAAATGTGAGAGTGGGACTGAAGGTGACAAGAAGGTTCCCAAGGTATAAAATGGGAATTGAGCCCATTCTAGCCGTCTTAAAGATAAAACGATTTTCAGATGAAGGACAGCATATAAAAACAGTTTTAATTTGGTAACACTATACACATAAGGGATGTGATAACTATACCTTTGTTGATTGAAAAAAATGTTCCTGAAAACTCAAAGAGCAACCACCTTTAATAGTAAAGGAGGTAATCATATTGTCTTTTCTTGCGTTGGAACTCTTGATTTTTCTTCTTTAAACTACTCCTCCTTCAGACTTCCTCTTTTCAGTAAGTGGCATCTCCGTCCTTCCAGTTGCTTAGGCCAAAAACTTAAAGAGTCAGCCCAGCAACAGTTCTTCCTCTCACATCCCACAGCCAGTCTACCTTCTACCCTTCTCCACGTTTTCACTGCTTTGCCCTGGACTTAGCCACTAGCACCTCTCACCTGGGTTGTTCCAAGAGCTTTTCAGTTGGTTTTCCTGCTTCTGTTCTTGCCCACTTACACTCTATTTTTAACACAGCTGCAGAGCGATCCTTTGAAAAGATAGGTCAAGTTATGTCCTTCCTCTACTCAAAATCCTCCAGTGGCTTCTCAAAAGCCAAAATCTTGGTGAAGGTAAAATGTGACAGGACAGCAGCCTGCTCCTGGTTTATAATCTGGCTCTCTGGTGCCTCCCTGAGCTCATCTCCTAGCACCTCTGTCTCTTGTTCTGCTCAGCCACAGTGGCCTCAAACATGCCACCCAAGCTCCCGCTTCAGGATCTTTGTACTTTCTGTTCTTCGCCTGGAGTGTTCACTGGATACCCATATGGTTCACTTCCACACTTCCCTCAGGTGTTGGTTCATATCACCTCGTCATTAAGATCTTGATCACACTATTCCAAGTAGTACTCCCTGCCCTCCTTCCTTGCTCAGTTTTGTCTTCCCTAGTGTTTATTTTCATTCAACATACTATGTATTTTATTTTTTTGATTGCTTGTCCTGCCACACTGATTGTGAGCTTCATGAGGGCAGGTTTTTGTTTTTTTTTTTCCCTCGTCTGTTGTGTTCACCTAGAGTGGTGTGTGGCAGATAGTATGTGCTCAGTAAATAATTATTGACTAATTGAGAAAGCAATTCCATGGCAGTTCACACAATCACTGCTATTGATTCATAGATATTTCTTTAAATAACTGATATTCAGTGTAAGTTCTAGAAAATGGTAACACTAATTCTAAACACTCTGCTTACTAATGGTGGATAGTATCACATTATGTTTCCCGGTCTCCCTTGTGGTTTGATGGGGTCATGTGACTCAGTTTTAGCCAGTGGAATGTGAGTGGAAGGGATGTGCCACTTCTAGGCTTGACCTAGGAGAACCTCCCACGAGTGATCCCTCTATACTTGGTGATTTGGGAAGCCTGTATTGAAGATGGCAGAGCTATGAGATGGAAGGAACTTGGCTTCGTGAGTTACCACATGGAGGGGAGTTGCCCACTGATCAGAATCACCTGTCTGGACTTTTCTGAATGAGAAATAAACATCTATTGGGTTAAGCAACTGAAGTTTAGGGTTTGTATGCTAAAGCACAGCATTACCTTAACTAATAGTATTATTTAATAAGAACCAAATTATTTCCTTCCTAGTTCTGTTGCATATCCTAATGAAAACCTAGATTTCTTGTCTTTTTTAAACCATAGGTTTCTGTATTTGAAAATGGGATGATGGTATTTTTAAAAAGCACACCTGTGTCCTTGACTATACGTGTATATTTGTACAAGTTTATTGAGATATATTTCACATACCATAAAATTAATCTATTTAAAGTATCCAGATCAGTGGTTTTCAGAGTATTCACAAAGTTATGTAACTGTCGTCACAATTTGATTTTAGAATGTTTCAGTATCCCCCCCTGCCACGACACCCTATGCACATTTACAGTCATCCCCCTATTATCCTGTCCCCCCAGCCCTTGATAACCACTAATGTACCTTCTGTCTCTATAGACTTGCCTGTCCTGGACATTTCATATAAATGGAATCATACAATATGTGGCTTTTTGTGACTGGCTTCTTTCACTTAGGATAATGCTTTCAAGGTTCATCCGTATAATGCACATATGAGTATTTCATTACTTTCCATGACTGAGTAATGTTCTATTGTATGGATATATCACATTTTATTTATCCATCAGTTGATGGGTATTTGAGTTGTTCCCATTTATTGACTATTATGAATAATGCTGCTGTAACATTTCTGTACAGTTTTTGTGTGGACATATATTTTCATTTCTTTTGGGAATATACCTAGGAGTGGGATTGCTGGGTCATGTGTTGACTATGGTTATGAGGAAGGGCCAAATTTTCCCAAAGTGGCTGCATTGTTTTACAATCAATCCCTCTAGCATTGCCTTTATGTTTTATCATATCCCCAGAAGAGTGGGATAGAGTGGGTAGATATTATGGTCCCTTAAGGTCTGTAGGTAGGGAAAACCCACAAAAGGGGTTGGGGATATAACAAACTGTCTGAGGTTGACATCTCTCTAGCTTCATCTTTTATACTCTTTCTTGTTTATGTGGCCCCAGCTGCCCTGGCCTCCTTGAACACAGCTCATATGCTCTCACTTTAGGGCTCTTGTGTTGGTTTTTTTCCTCTGCCTGAATATTCTGACCTCAGACATCTCCTTCAAGTTTTTGTCCAAAAGTTCAAATCTTCTCCGTGAAGCCTATTTAACTTTCAGTGGATGCCATCACCCCTACCTGACATTATCACTTACCACATTTAGAAAAAATACTATACTTTTCCCTACCACTAAAATGTAAGCTCCATGAGGGCAGAGATTTGGGTCTGTTTTCTTCAATGATAAATTCCTAGAATTTTGATTAGACCTGGCACATAGTGGGTGTTCAGTAAATATTTGTCAATAGAATAAGTAACTTTTCACATCAATAAAGTATTTTGTTTTTCTTAAAAATTTTAAACCTTGTAAGTAAGCATATGAGTACGTTTTCATCATTAAAAAAATTTCAACAAATGCAGATAAAGCAAAAATTCTCTTTTACTCATTTCTGTCCTCACGTCTCACTCTCCCCAACGGTAACTGCTAGGGAGGACATGGGGACAATTTAATCTCTTTCTTTGAATTGTTACGATGCTTATTTCTTTTTTTTCTCTGGGCATTTTTCTTGAATAAATACTAGAAGTAGAATTGTTGGGGTGTAGAGAATGCATGTTAAAATTTTTGATAGAGTAGAATTTCTCTCTGAAAGGGCTGTATCCATTTACTCTTTACCTGGTAACGACAGTGCCCGTTTCTCTGTATCTTGACTCACACTGGATGTTATTAACCTTTCATCTTTGCCAGTCTGGATAAAATCTCATTTTAGTTGTTGAGGTTGAGCATATTTTTATATGATTTTTGGTTTGTATTTCAGTAAAATTCCTATTCATATCTGACTTTTTTTTTCTTATTAGGTTTTGTTTTTTTTTCTTTATTGATTTATAGGCACTTTCTGTTATTATGGCTATTAATTCTTTGTTATATCTGCTGGAAATATTTTCTTCTGGTCTGTTTAAAGTCGTTTATGATGTCCTTTTGCCAATCACAAATTTTACATGTTTGTGTTGTCAAATGTATATATGTGTGTGTGTGTGTATATATATATATATATATATATATATATTTTTGTCTTCCTTGATTAAGGAAGTCTACACTGTCTCAAAATTATAACCATATTCTCTTTTAGTTTGTCTGGGATCTTGTTTTTCATGTTTTCTTTTAATTCACCTCGAGCTTATTTATATGACAGCATGAAGTAAGGATCTAACTTTTCCCCCCAAAATGGATAGCCAGGTCTTTAACACTATTTATTTGTTCATCCTTTGTGATAAAAATAGAATGCCATCTTTATCACGTACTGCACTCTCGTATAAATGGGTCTGTTTCTCAACCTCATTCTACTTTATTGCTGTATTTGTTTTCTTATGCTAGTACTGTACTATTTTAATGTTTTGTTAGAAGGAACTTGCCTTATCATATATCATCTTGTACAAAAGTGTCTCAACTGGATAGTACGTTTTCTCTTTCAGATGAATTTTAAAATTAGCTCATCATGTTGAGATTTAGATTGGAAAGAAAAAACATTTCTCTAGGACAATTTGTAATGGCCATGTAGTATTTACATTGTATGTTTGTGCCATCTTTTATTTAACAATTTTTGGTTCAAAATAATCCTTTAAAAATATTGGCCCTATAATTTGACCTTTTTTTTTTTTTAACTCCAGGTATTCTTGAGTTCTAGGTTTTTTTGAAAACTTGTAGTGGTTTTATAAATTCATAAGTGCCAGTTTGTTCATCTGAGACAAATATACCCTATGTTGGGTTTACATAATCATGAAAATGTTAAGCTAGGGTCGGATCTAATTTAGATGGTGTGAGTGGCTAAGATTTGTCTGTTACAATACTCGAAAACTTTGACTTTATCAGATTTAATTTATTACTTTTTAGCTCCCTAGTCAGACATGTAGCAGGGGGTTAAAAACCATAAAAACAACTCCAACAAAAAATTCAATGAAACAATTGAAGATTTACTCCTAATAATCAAGTTATATTGACATCTGACAGATGGAAGCACAGCATTTAGTTTAGGTAGTCTGCCAGTTAGGAAGTGTACAAAGTCAGGGAGTGATGACTGACCGCTTCATTGTGGAGAGTGAAAGGCCAACAGAAATCTGCACTTGTTGGGGAACAGAAAATAGAGTGACTCTGCCACTGATCTTTACTGTCAAGAACAGAGTTAACTTTGCAGATTGGCTGAACACAGAGCATCTGATTTACTGAATTCTTTGCATTTACCATATTTAACAGCGTACCTGACGTTATTGCTGAACTTGGCATTTGTTGGATTGCTATCGAGTTGAGGAATAGGAATGCAAAGTCAAATATTCCATGGGAATTTTCCTGTTACCTGCCTGGTAAATATTTATTAAATTAAAGTATTTTCTTACAACCACCATTGATATTGTCTGTCTTTAGAGCTGAGTTGCCATCATTCTTCTTAAGTTATTTATGTCAGACATGTTAAATCATTTGTCTGAGAATCCCTCCTACAGAAATCTCTCTTGTGTTATTATTACTTTCCCATGTAAGACTCTTACTTGATATTTTATCTTAGCCTTGAAAATAAAGTGCACTAACATGAAGCCAGGTAGTAAAGGCTTAGAGTACGGACAGTGTGTGTACACTAAAAAAAAGATGGAAGGGGAAAGCATGGTATGACTATTGTTAAGATGATTTTCAGATCTTTTAAAAGATCCATTTAAAAGGTAATTATTCCATGGTGGTTTTATTTTATATTGATGGATCACTAAAAATGAAATAGTTAATTCAATTTGATTTTCTTTGGAAGAGAGTTGCCTGCTGATCAGAATCACCTGTCTGGACTTTTCTGAATGAGAAGTAAACATCTGTTGGGTTTTGTCTTAGTCATATAGTGTTGCTATAACAGAAATACCACAAGCGGATGGCTTTAACAAACAGGAATTTATTCTCTCTCAGTCTAGGAGGCTGGACGTCTGAATTCCGGGTGCCAGCTCCAGGGGAAGGCTCTCTCTCTGTCAGCTCTGGGGGAAGGTCCTTGTCATCAGTCTTCCCCTGGTCTAGGAGTTTCTCAGCACAGGGACCCTAGGTCCGAAGGATATGCTCTGCTCCCAGCTTTTCTTATTGGTAGTAGGAAGGGTCCCCATCTCTCTACTCACTTCTCTCTCCTTTTATCTCTTGTAAGGTAAAGGGTGATACAGGCCACACCCCAGGGTAGCTCCCCTTACATTGGATCAGGGCTGTGACCTGAGTAAGGGTGTTGTATCCTGACCTAATGCTCTTTAACATAATTTAATCTTGCCTCATTAACCACAGGCGGAGATTAAGATTTACAACACATAGGAAAATTACATCAAATCACAAAATGGTGGACAACCACACAATACTGGGAATCATGGCCTAGCCAAAATGATACAGATATTTTTGGGGGACACAGTTCAGTCCATGACAGCTTTCATTTTAGTTCAATTTTTTTTATGTTTAACATCAAAGCTTGTTATGTCCAATTAGCTTTGCTTTTTAATTTTTTATTTACTTCTTATAAGTGTTTAAAATCTCTCCTGGCTTCAGTATGTCTTACTAGAACTCCCTGCAAATAACTGGGCACCTGTTTAGTTCACTAATACATTGTAAATAAGATGAGCAAGGTCCAAATCAGTTCATGTGAACTTTATCTAAAAATAAATAACTCTTGATGTGTTCTGGCCACCACAAGGGAAATTATAGTATAAAAACCAACTGCAAAATAAACAAAGACAGTAAAACTGTTTAACATGAACGGGAAATAAATGAAAAGTGAATTAAATTTCCATATACTAGGCCCCTGGATATTTTGCTTGTTTTTTTTTCTCACTGCATGAAAAGACAGCAAGCTAGCAATAAAGAGAGAGATCTAACAGATGTTCCACAGCAAAAGCCTTCATCAGTTTATTTCTCATGATCCTATTAAGATGATGAACTGATTGCTCATCGGCTAAAATCTAAGGGATGTTGTAAGACTGAAAACACGTCACAGCTTCAGCTTTCAGCTACATAACACTTGCATTCTCTCTACCTCACATCTTTTGCATTGAACCTGTGTTTATTTATCATCTTCATTGTTATTATTTTTTTTTACACTTTGTGGCTTCTTTGCACAAAATATTCTAGCACACTCCGAGAGTTTATGTACGTAAACAGTGAGTGATGTCTTCAAAGCCTAGTGAACCAATAGATATTTATTTAGCACTAGCGTCGTTCCATTAATCCCGTGTTGAAATGTCAAGACTTTCTGTGTAGAGATGATTCACTAAATTAGTGCCGTAGGCACTTGAGCCTGTTGACATTGCATAATAGTTAACATTAACGCAGCATTTACAGCGTAGGTAGCTCTGTGCTATGTGCTTTTTGTGAATTATCTCAATCCTTACAGCAGTCCTTTAAAATAGGGACAGTACTGTTATCTCCCTTTTACAAATGAGGCAACTGGCACAAATAGGCCCAGTCATTTGTTCAACATCACATAGCCAAGTAAGCAATGGACTTGGGTGTTTAAAAAGTTAATATAAATAATATTGTTCTTCACTTGCTTTTTACACTCAGCAACATAGATAATGTTTCTGTATACTTTTATGGATCTGCTTACATCTTTCAATGGTTATGGGGTATTTCCTAATTAAAAAAAAATGAAAACCAAACCCATTGCCCTTGAATCCATTCAGAGTGAAACTGCTCCATAGGGTTTTCAGTAGCTGATTTTTCAGAAGTAGATCGCTAGGCTTTTCCTCTGCTGTGCCTCTGTGTGGACTTGAACCACAACCTTTGATTAGCAGCATGCATGTTAACTGTTTGCGCCACCTAGGGACTCGTATTTCCTAGTATACCAGTAACCAACCATTTGCTGTTGAGTCGATCCTGTCTCATGGCGACCCCATGTGTGTGGAGTAGAACAGCGCTCCATAGGGTTTTCAAGGCTGTGACCTTTTGGAAGTTGATTTCCAGGGCTGTCTTCTGAGGTGCTTCTGGTTGGGTTTGAACTATCAACCTTTCAGCTAATAGTTGAGTGCTTAACTGTTTGCGCCACCCACGCGGCCCCAGTTTAAGTTAAAAAACCAAAAAACCTTTTGTCATCGAGTCAATTCTGACTCATAGTGACCCTATCTATAGGACAGAGTAGAACTGTCTCATAGGATTTCCAAGGAGCGGCTGGTGGATTTGAACTGCCGACCCTTTGGTTAACAGCTGAGCTCTTAACCACTGTGCCACTAGAGCTCCAGTTTAGGTTAGGCCTGCCATTATATTCTGTCTTAGCACTCAGGACTTTTCCTTAAAAGCACTTTAATTATTTTTAATTCTTGGCTTAGTTTCTGTCTGTCACCCTCCTAATAGAAAATAAGCTTCATGGAAAAAGGAACCACGTCTCTCTTGAATTCTTTACCCCCAGCCTCTAGAATAGATGGCAGTGAGCTGGCATTTGAATTGTAGGTGGAGTGGCACATTTTAGACTTGGGGTAGAAAAGTAAATGGAGAGAAGGGAGCATATTTACTAGCTCATGGTATTATGTTGTGTTATTGTTAGGGCTGTTGAGTTGATTTTTGACTTAGCGGTGACCCCTGTGACAGAGCAGAACTGCCCCACAGGGTTTTCTAGGCTGTCATCTTGACAGGAGCCCTGGTGGCGCAGTGGTCAAAGTGACTTGACTGCTAACCAGAAGGTCGGTGATTCAAAACCACCAGCTGCTCTGCGGGAGAAAGATGTCTGCTTCTGTAAAGATTTACAGCCTTGGAAACCCTGTGAGGTTGCTATGAGCCAGAATCGACTCGATGGCAATCGGTTTGGTTTTTTGGTTTAAATCTTTATGGAAGCAGATAGCCAGATCTTTCTCCTGGGGAGCTGCTGGGTGGTTTCAAACCACCAACCTTTAGGTTAGCAGCAGAGTGCTTAACTATTGTGCCACAAGGGCTCCTGAGAAGGGAGCATATTTAGAGGCTTCAAGTGTCACTGCCAAGTTTCTATTCGATTGTTTCTGTCTGTGAAAGTGTGGGCTTCAATGCTTGTGCTGTATAATATGATTTGGGATAATTGAAGTTATCTCAAATGGGATACCCATAATTTTAAGTTATTAAAAATTTGTGCTCATTATGAAATTTTAAAATCTGAAAAAGACCTTACAGACTAGGTAGTCCTACCTACTCATTTTAAGATAAAGCAATTGACATGACATGGTCTGTATAAGATTGCATAGCTAGTTATCAGTAGAGCTGGAACAAGAACCTAGGTGTTCCTATTACCTGTTTGAAGCTCTTGCACTTTAGGTAGTGTGTACGTTTTCAATGGGTATATTAGTTTAAACTAACTTTTTGTAGTGATTAAAGTTTGTTTTTTTTTTAATGAGAATTGGTTACCGGGAGCTCTAATACCCATTCAAACCCTGACAGGTGTGGAGTCACTTGATCCTCCAGAACGTCACCTCTTACGGCTGTGGCTGCTAAGTACCTGATCTACTTTTATACTTTTCAGTCTTGTTGCCTTTGTAGTTAGTTCACGTCGTGCCTTCCTGTAGCAGCTCCTTTTCCCCCTTTGATGTACTCTTTCTAATACTGTATTAGGCACATACAAAGGCAATATCTTAGATTGTTTTAAAATATGTAAAGCAAGAAGAAATAGGCTCATACATACTGCAACCTGGTTGAACCTCAAAAGCATTATGCTAAGTGAAAGCAGCCAGACACAAAAGCCCACATATTGTATGGTACCATTTATGTGAAATGTCCAGGACGGGCAAAATCTCTACCAACAGAGGAGTCCCCTTGGATGGTGCAAACAGTAAAGGTTAATGTGCTTGGCAGCTAACCAAAAGGTCAGATGTTCGAGTCCACCCACTGGCACCTCAGAAGAAAGGCTTGGTGATCTACCTCCGAAAACTCATGGAGCACAGTTCTGCTCTGAGGCCCATGGGATCACCATGAGTTGGTGTCAACTCCATGCCAACTGGTTCTGGTTCTTGGTTCTACAAACAGAAGGTAGATAAGTGGTTGCCTGAGGCAAGGGGTGGAAATGGGGAAGGATTGCAAATGAACAAGAGGTTTCTTTTTGGGTCGATGGAAATGTTCTAAAATTGGATTTTGGTGATGGTTACACAACTCTGCAAGTTTACTAAAACTGATTGAATTTTATACGTAAAATGGGAAATTTTATGGTATGTGAATTATGTCTTAATACAGCTGTATAAAAAAGAATAAATGAGTTAGAGCTCATTTTGGAGGGGTTCTCTTTATAAGTGTAGTTGTAGACGCTAATATAGTTGCTACGTTTTGATTCTGCATGATAATCTAGATAAGTGAAATGGAAAATCAGTTAAAGTAATACTATATCCTGAATCTAATTCATTTGGTAAGACACAACATTGAAAGCTAACTTTTTCCCCCCAGGAAGTCATTAGGAATTGGTTATTGTGGATAGAAATTACGATGCTAAGTATTGTAATCTAAGTTTAAAGGGTAAAGATTCTTATATATCTTAATTTGCTGATTTTTAAATATCAAGATTTTGATAGCTATACAATATATAACCTTCAATTTAGAAAAATGTTAATTTTGATAGCTATACAATGTATAATCTTCAAAATTAGAAAAAAATGTCAGTTTTTTTCTCTAATCCTATTTATTCTGCCAGTGTGTTGTTACTTTTATCTGTTTATAAGTAAGACTCAGCTGTCACCTTTGGATTTGCTACAGGTGGTAAGGAAAGGGGAATTTAGACTAGTGAGGAGTGAAGAAAAGCAGTCATGTTAATCTACCTTCTCAGCCAAGTTGAGTACCATGTCTTCTGAATGAATGCTTGGGCTTCAGGCTGTTTACGTGTTCTTTTTGATTTTTCAGCACTTTCATTTGGACCCTTGAATGACCGTTGAACAGACGCTTGAGACCTGCAAGTAATCATCAGATCCTAGCAGAACCATAAGGCCTTTCCTTTGTTTGGGGAGGAGATAGCCCGTATGCTGTGGAAATGAACGGGGAGCAGCAGCTTGATGCAGGTATTGGTTTTGCTGAGAAGAATTCATTCCTTGGGGTGCAGAATTACGTATTTACCCACATTATATTGTCTGACTTGTCTTTCTAACACTGAACTGTAAGTTCTTTGAAGGCACGAGTTATCGCCATCTCTGCACCTGGTAAAGAACCTGGTCCTAGGGGGTGCTTACAGTGTTACAATGAGTAAATAAATAGCTTTTATGAACAGGCTTCTCTTTTTAAAATAACATTTTAATTTTGACAGTTATTTTCTAATTATTTAAAAGTAATTATAGATGCCCAGGAAGTTGCAAAGATACGGTACTGACAGTTCTCATGTACCCTTCACTCGGTTTCTCCCATTAGTTATGACTATCGTACAATATCAAGACCAGGAAATTGACTTTGGTATAAAGTATGTGTAGTTCTGTGTCATTTAACCACAGGTGTAGATTCCTATAACCACCCTCAATCAAGATGCAGAAGTATTCCATCACCACAGAAAACTCCCGTGTACTGTCCATTTAATAATCACACCTGTCCTGCTCCTCATCATCATCCTTGAACCCAGGCAACCATTAATCTGTTCCCCATCTCTGTAATTTTGTCATTTCGAGAATGTTACATAAATAGAATCGTACAGTATGTGACCTTTTCAGATTGGCTTTTTTCACTCAAAATAATGCCTTTCAGATCCATTTAAGTTCTTGCACATATCAATGGTTCGTTCCTTTGTGCAGCTGAGAAGCATTCCATGGATGTACCACAGTTAGTTTAGCCATTCCTCTATTGTGGTACATTTGGTTGTTTCCACTTCTTGGCTACTGCTAATCAGACTGCTGTGAACTATTGTGTACATAAGATTTCATTTTTCTAGCATGAATTCCTAGGAGTGTGATTGCTAAGTCATATGGTAAACATATGTTTAGTAAAGAAACTGCCAAAATGTTTTTCAGAGTGGCTGTTCTGTTTTACATGCTGACCAGCAATGTATGATAGATGCAGTTTCTTCGCAACCTTGCCGTTATTGGTATTGTCATTAGCCATTCTGATAAATGTGTAGTGAGCTCATTGCCCTTTTAGAGTGGATGTATTCTAAATTCACAAGTTGTACGGCCACCAACACTAATTCCAGAACATTTTCATGACCCCAAATAGAAATCATTAGCAGTCATTCCCCATTTCCTGCTCTGTCCAGCTCCTGGCAACCATTAATCTACTTTCTGTCTCATTGGATTTACCTTTTCTGGATATATATAAATGGAGTCATATAATTTGTGACCTTTTGTGTCTAGCTTTTTCCACTTAGCATAAATTTTTTGAGGTTCATTCCTGTGGTAGTTCATCCATGCCATACTTCACTCCTTTTTATGGCAGAGTAACATTCCATTATATAGATATACCACGTTTTGTTTATTTGTTCATCAGTTGATGAACATTTGCATTGTTTCTACCTTTTGGCTATTGTCAATAGAGCTGCTATGAACTTTGAGGTACAAGTTTTTGTTTGAAAACCTGTTTTCGGTTCTCTTTGGTATATACATAAGAGTGGAATTGCTTGGTCATATGATGACTCTGTTTAACTTTTTGAGGAACTGCCAGACACTTCCAAAGCAGCTGCATCATTTTACATTCCATTAACAATTTATGAATGTCCCAGTTTCTCCATATCCTTGCCAACACGTGCTGTTGTCTGTCTTTTTGATTATAGCCATCCTAGTAGTTGTGAAGTTGTGTCTTACTGTAGTTTTCATATGCATTTACCTAATGACTAATGATGTTGAGCATCTTTTTATGTGCTTTTGGCCATTTGTATACCTTCTTTAAAGAAAAGTCTATTCAGATCTTCTGCCCATTTTTTGATTGGGTTATTCGTCTTTTTATTGTTGAGTTCTAAGAGTTCTTTGTATATTCTGCATTTAAGTTTCCTATCAGATATATGGTTTGTAGACATTTTCTCTCATTCTGTGGATTATCTTTCCACTTTTTGATGATGCCCTTTGAAGCACAAATGTTAATTTTTTCTAACTTATCTACCTTTTTTTCTGTTGTTGCTGTGCTTTTGGTGGCACATCTAAGAAACTATTGCCTGATTCAGGGTCATGAAGATTTACCCCCGTGTTTTCTTCTAAGAATTTTATGGTTTTAGTTCTTACAATTTAGGTCTCTGGTCCATTTTAAGTTACTTTTTGTATATAGTATAAAGTAACAGTCCAAATTCATTCTTTTTCATGTGGATATCTAGCAGTACCACCACCATTTGTTGAAAAGACTGTTCTTTCCCCACTGAATTGTCATGGAACCCTTGTCAAAATCAATGACTCAGAAACATTAGGGTTTATTTCTGGGCTGTCAGTTCTATTCCATTCATCTACAGGCCTATCCTTATGCCAGTTCCACACTATTTTGATTACAAAAGCTTTGTAGTGGATTTTTAAATTGGAAAGTGTGAGTCTTTTAACTTTATTCTTGTTTTTCACGATTATTTTAGCTATTCTGGGTCTCTTGTATTTCCACATGAATTTTAGAATCAGCTTGTTAATTTCTCCAAAGAAGGCAGCTGGGATTTTGATAGGGATTGTGTTAAGTCTGTAGATACATTTTAGAGTGTTGTGGATTGAATTGTGACCCCTTAAAAAGATACATTGAAGTCCTAACCTCTGGTTCCTGTGAACATGACCTTGTTTGTAAATAGGGGTTTGCAGATGTTACTAGTTAACATGTCATACTAGAGTACGGTGGGTCCTAATCTACGCTTGTTGTTAGGTGCCTTTGAGTCAATTTAGACTCATAGCAACCCCATGCGACAGAGTAGCACTGCCCCATAGGGTTTTCTAGGCTGTGATCTTTATGGGAGCAGATCTCCAGGTCTTTCTCCTATGGAGCTGCTGGGTGGATTTGAACTGCCAGCCTTTCAATTAGCAGCTGAGCACTTAACCATTGAGCTACCCGGGCTCCTTAAATCTACTCTCAGTGGTGTCCTTACAAAATACGAAAAGATACAGAGACAGAGGGATATTGGCCATGTGACCACAGAGTTACGCTGCAGCTGCAAGCCAAGGAATACCTAGACTTACCAGAAGCTAGGAGAGACAAAAAAGGAGTTTCCCCAAATGCTTTCGGAGAGTACACAGCCCTGCCAACACCCTGAATTCGGACTGCTAGACTCCAGAGCTGAGAGGTAATACATTTCTGTTCTTACAAGCCACACAGTTTGTGCTGTTTTGTTTCGGCAGCACTAGGAAGCTAATACAGGGAGTATTGCCATCTTAACAATATTAAGTCTTCCAGTCCATTACCATGGAATGTTTTTTCCACTTATTTAGGTTGTCTTTAATGTCTTTCAACAATGTTTTGTGGTTTTTGGTATACTAGCCTTGCACTTCTTTTGTTAACTTTATTCCTAAGTATTTTGTTCTTTTTGATGCTATTGTAAATGTAACTATTTTCTTAATTTCATTTTCAGATTATTCATTGCTAGTATTACAGTTGATTTTCATGTTGATCTTGTATCTTGCAACCTTGCTGAATTCATTTATTAGCTCTAATAGTTTTATGTGTGTGTGTGTGTGTATGTGCACGTGTGTATGAATTTCTTAGATTTTTCTGTATACAAGATCATGCCCTCTACAAGAAGAGGTAGTTTTACTTCTTTCTTTCCACTGTGGATGTTAGTTGCCGTGGAGAGAACCTCCAGTACAATGTTGAATAGAAGTGGCAAGAACGGACATCCTGATCTTGTCCCTGATCTTAGGGGGAAAGCTTTCGGTTGTTTACCATGAAGAATGATGTTAGCTGTAACCTTTTTGTAGATGCTCTTAATGAGGCTGAGGCAGGACACTACTGCATTAGTTTCCTGTTGCTGTTTTAACAAATTTCCACACACTTAATGGCTTAAAACAATGCAGATTTATTATAGTTCTGGAGGTCAGAAGTCCAAAATGAGTTGGCAAGATCGCATTCCTTTTAGAGGCTCTAGGGAAGAATCCATTTCATTGCCTTTTCCTTTCTAAAGGATGCCACATTTCATGGCTTGTGGTCCTGTGTCACTTCGACCTACGCTTCCATCCTCATATTTTCTCTCACTCTGCTTCCATCATCACTTAGTTTTCTTTCCCTCTGCTTCTGTTGTCACATTGCCTTCTCTGACTCTGACCCTCCTGCCTCCCTCTTATGAGAACACTTGTGATTATGTTAGGCTCACTGGGATAATGCAGAATGATATCTCTATCTCAGGATCCTTGACTTAATCCCTTTTGCAAAGTCCTTTTTGCCACGTAAGGTGACATTTCCACAGGTTTTGGGGGGATTCGGACATAGATGTCTTCAGGAACCATTATTCAGCCTACTGCATCTTCTGTTCCCAGTTTGTTATGTGTTTTTATCATGAAAGATTTTGTCAAATGCTTTTTCTGTGTCTATTGAGGTGACCATGTGGTTTTTGACCCTTGTTCTATTAATATGGTATTTTACATTGACTGATTTTCATGTGTTGAACCAACCTTGCTGTCATGGGTTAAATTGTGTCCCCCCAAAAATGTGTGTAGCAGCTTGGCTGGGTCATGATTCCCAGTATTGTATGCTTGTGTAATCCAATGTGATTTCCTTATGTGTGGTAAACCCTATCACTATGTTGAGGTTATATGTGATCTCCTTATGTGTTGTAAATTCTATCACTGTGATGAGGTTATACTGATGAGGTTTACAAGATTAGGTAGTGTCTTAATCCAATCTCTTCTGAGATATAAAGGAGCGAAGCAAGCAGAGAGACAAGGGAACCTCATACCACCAAGAAGGCAGTGGCAGGAGCAGGGCGCATCCTTTGGACCTGGGGTTCCTGTGCTAAGATGCTCCCAGACCAAAGGAAGACTGATGCATCTCAAGGACCTTCCTCCAGAGCCGACACAGAGAGAAAGCCTTCTCCTGGAGCTGTTGCCCTGAATTTGGACTTGCAGCTTACTAGACTGTGAGAGAATAAATTTCTCTTTGTTGAAGCCATCCACTTGTGGTACTTCTGTTAGAGCAGCACTAGATGACTAAGACACTTGCATTCCTGGTGTAAATCCCACTTCACCACTCAGTATAATCCTTTTTATTTGTTGGTGGATTTGGTTTGTTAGTGTTTTGTTGAGCAACTCTATTGGACAGGGTAGAACTGCCCCATAGAGTTTCCAGGGAGTGACTGGTGGATTCGAACTGCTGACATTTCGATTAGCAGCCGAGCTCTTAACCACTATGCCACCAAGGCTCCGTAGTAGATATTAGTTTGTAGTATTCTTTTCTTGTGATATCTTTGTCTGGTTTTGGTATCTGGGTAATTCCCAGAGCAACTACTAAGAAAACAACTGAATTTTTATTTTATTTTTTTTCTTTCTTTCTTTTTTTTTTTTTTTTT
>NW_004443937.1:31548353-31564169 GCF_000243295.1 Trichechus manatus latirostris | reverse complement strand
GTCCTTTTGTGATTGACTTATTTCACTCAGCATAATGTCCTCCAGTTTCATCCATGTTATGAGATGCTTCACAGATTCATTGTTGTTCTTTCTCATTGCATATTTGTTAGTAGTTGCTCTGGGGATTACAATATACATCTTAAAACAATCTAATTCAGATTGATACTAACTTAGTTCCAATAGTGTAGAGAAACTTTGCTCCAGTATAGCTCCCTACCCTTCTCTCTTCTTTTGTGCTATTTTTGTTATACTTTGTGATAGCTTTATATATTATAATCTCATTAACACATGTTAGTAATTATTGTTTTATGCAGTTGTCTTTTAAATCAGTTAGAAGAAATGTATTTTAAAATATGTACTGTTTTATATATTTACCCGTGTAATTAATATCGCCAGTGTTTTTTATTTCTTCTTGTGAATTGAGTTACCGTCTTGTGTCCTTTCTTTTCAGACAGAAGGACTCCCTTTAGTATTTCTGGTAGGGCAGGTGTGCTGTTGGTGAAGTCTCTCAGTCTTTGTTTATCTGGAAATATTTTTATTTTTGGAGGATAGTTTTGTCAGATATCGAATTCTTGGTTGACAGTTCTTTTCTTTCAGGGCTTTGTATATGGCATCCCACTGCCTGTGGCTCCATATTTTCAGATAAGAAGTCAGCTGTTGATCTTATTTAGGATTCCTTGTATGTAATAAGCTGTTTTTCTCTTACTGCTTTCAAATTTTCTTTTTATCTTTGACTTTTTTCAGTTTGATTATGCTATGTGTACATATTGATTTCTTTGTGTTTATTCTACTTGGAGTTCATTGAACTTTTCGGATGTTTATTAGTTTTTAAAAATCAAATTTAGGTCAGTTTTAGCCATTATTTCTTCACATATATTTTTTTCTGCCTCTTTCTCTTTCTCTTCTTCTTCTGGGTCTCCCATTATGCATATGTTGGTAGGCGAGGTAGTGTCCCACAGGTTTATGAGGCTCTGTTCAATTTTTTTATAATTTTATTTATTGTTCATTTTTCTTCATTTTTTCCTCCTCTGTTTCTCATAGTGGATAATCTCTATTGATCTATATTTATTTTTTCTCCTGTGAGCTCTGATCTGTTGTTGAGCCCCTCTAACAAATTTTCAAATCAATTATGGGACTTTTCACCTCCAGAATTTTCATTTGGTTCATTTTTATTATTTCTCTTTACTGAAATTCTCTATTTAGTGAGAAATGATTGTCACATTTTTCTTTAATTCTTTAAACATAGTTTCCTTTGGTTGTTAGAACATATTTAAAATAGCTTATTTAAAGTCTTTCTTTTCAAGTCCAACATCTGGGTCCCTATCAGGGACATTTTCTGTTGGCTCCTTGTTTTCCTGTGTATGAGCTATACTCTTCTGTTTCTTTGCATATCTTATAATTTTTTGTTGTTGTTGTTGAGAACTGGACATTTAAGATAATAGAGTGTAATGATTCTAGTATCAGATACCACTCACTTCAAGTTTTGTTGTTGTTATTGATTTGTTAGTTTTTTTTTCTTATAACTGCTTATTTGTTTAGTGACTTTCCTTGATTAAGTTCATAGATTTTTGTGTTCCTTGAAGTGTGTGTCTATTGAGTTCTCTGCTAGCTTTTTTTTTTTTTTTTAAAAAGTCTTTTTTATTTTTAAGCCTGGCTTCCCATGGGTTATCCTTGGGTCAGTATGATTTAGTGGCCATCCAATGATCAGCTGGAAGATTTCCTTAAATGCCTTAAACCAGTAAGTCTTCCACCCTTTGCCAAATGGATCTGTGTGTGAAAGCATGCCTTCAATCCTCAGGTAGTTTATAACTCAGCTTTAGCTTTCACTTCTTGCTTGCTCAGGGCCTCAAGGTCAGCCAGAGGTTAATGACTGGTTCCTTTTCCTTTTCCAAGTCTTTCCTGGGTTTATGTACCTGAAGGAAACCAAACCCATTGCCACTGAGTCAATTCTAACTCATAGAGACCCTATAGGACAGAGTAGAACTGCCCCATAGAGTTTCCAAGGGGCGCCTGGTGGATTCGAACTGCTGACCTTTTGGTCAGCAGCCGTAGCACTTAACCACTGTGCCACCAGGGTTTCTGGTATGTGCACAGCTCTGCAGATGTGCAGAACCTTCTAAATCCTCAAGAGTATGTCGTTTCAAATGGCCTTTTAGTTCTCCAGTCTTCCTTTTAGATTTTTGGCTGGGCTCTTGTTTGCTCCAGCTGAAATCACAGCCTTAGGTAGCTGCAATGTTACTAGCAGATTGCTTTTGGTAATGTCCTGGGGATACTTTTTTTTTTTTAAACACAGTTGAGTTCTGAGACAAATTAAGTAGCAACAATGTTCTGAGTATGGAAATTTTCTAGAAGCTACTGATTTGGCCAGTATATAGACTGTGGTCTGGGGATGGCGCTTTTAACAGTGTTCCAAAAGAGGTCAATCCTCTCTGGTTGCTTGAGGCTGCTGGCTTTTCATGGCTATTGTGCCACTGAGCTGGGGAAGGATGAGAGATGGGAATAGCCTCAACTTAAAATGCCACAGACCCTGCTGTTCTTACAGAGGTTCAATAGGTTGTCTTGAATGAAGACTTTCAGTTTGTTCTGTGCCTTTGATTAATTTCCAGTGTTTTCAAATGGTTAATTTTCATTGTTTTGCCAGTATTTTTGTTGCTTTTGTGGGACATTGGGTTCGCTGACATACTCCACCATTTCAGGAGTCAATATGTTTTCTTTTGTTTTAAATATTATTATTAACTCATAGATTTAAATAAGTAATACACAGACACACACACAGACACACACACGCACACGCAGACACATTTGATGAGTTTGAATCCATTGCCTGTTAAACCCGTTGCTGTCAAGTCGATTCCAACTCATAGTGACCCTGTAGGACAGAGTAGAACTGCCCCCTAGAGTTTCTAAGGCTGTAAATCTTTATGGAAGCAGATTGCCACATCTCTCTCTTGTGGAATGCCTGGTAAGTGCCAATCTCTGATCTTTCGGTTAGCAGCCGATCGCTTGACCACTGCACCACCAGGGTTCCTTTGCAGTCATCATTTATTTCATTATCACCTTGCCCCATCCTATACCACTGGGAGACCTTTCAAATTGGTCCCTGTGTTCTTTTGATATGATGTCATCAATGTTCGATGGCTTCCATGCTTTCTGGCACAATAAGGTTCCCAGATAATCTCTTGTGCATTTCCTGTCCCAAGTTTGCAATCAGCCATTGCTCTGGGGAGTGCTTTTTCTTTTTTAGTAGATACGGTTTTTGAGATCACAGTGTGAGTTCCAGGGTACTCGATGATACTAGGTTGTCATTCCTTTTGGTCTTATCCATAGGCACAGCTAGAAAATGCACATATTTTGAAGTGAAAAGAAAATCATGATTTTTTATTAACATTTACAATTTTGACTTAAAATTACCAGGATTTTTACTTGTGTGATTTTATCCTTGTATTTCTTCTCCTTTTGGAAAAGTGGTGATTTTTAATGATATTGATATCATTACTTGTTTTTATCCTTTCATATACCTATAATTATTTTAAAATACCAACATTCCAAATATAAAAAGATAACAGAGTGCAGTTTAAGATTTCTGTATGGTTCTTTTTGCCTCTAAATATATCCCTCTAGAGTTTGCATGTTAACATGACTTAAAGGAATCCTTTTTTTCTTTGTGGCTTTACCACCAGCAGTTAGGCTCATTTATTTCCACTCATTTTTAATTTTTATAATTTTTTTCTTTTTGATTTGTGTTTCTAAATTATGCGAAGTAACTACATAGTTCCAAAGACAAAATTATGTAACAAGGCATATTTGTACTTTCAACCTGATATTATATGTCCTTTTTCTCCTTCTCCATATACACTATCAGTTTTATTACTTTTTAATTTATTTTTCCATTGCTCATTTAAAAAATATAAACAAATATGTATGCATATTTAAAGATACATGTTAATATTTGTATCTCTCTCACCTTATAGAAAAAGTAGGGATACAATGAAAACTGCTCTGTAGTTTAGTGTTATCACTTAATAGATTCTGGAGATTATTCCACGTCAGTCTATAGAGATCGACCTCATTTCTTTTTATAGTTGTACAGTACTGCGTTAGGTAGTTATGCCATAGTTTATTCAACCAGCTCCCTATTAATTGACACTCGGGTTGTTTCCAGTCTTGGTGCAATGAAGAGCCTTGTATATATGTCTTTTCGTATTTTTGGCAGCATATCTTTGGGATAGATTCCTAGAAGTGGGATTGCTGGATCAAAAGGTAAATGCATATGTAATTCTGCTAGATATTGCCAACTTCTCCTTCAGAGGGGTTGTATCATTATACATTACCTGCTATTTAAATACAGCCTCGCCACAGAATATGTTGTCAAACTTTGGATTTTTTTCCAAACTGATGTATGAGTGTAGTAGTTTTAATTTGCATTTCTCTTACTATGAGTCAATTTTCACGTGTTTAAGGACAGTTTGCACTTCTTTTTTGTGAACTTTCTTTTCATATATTTTGCTCATTTTTCATCAGATCACTAGTCTTGTTTCTTCTCGGTTTTTAGTAGTTTTCAATATATGAGAGATTTTAGTCCTTAATTCCTAATTTTTATTGTTGTTTATTTTTAAATTAGCAAGCTGTTTGAGAGACTAGGGTCCCTGTTAAGGGCCATGAATGCCTAACTCTGTTCTGTTTTAGTAATAGAAATTGACTTTCTACTCAACTGTGCTTCTAAGATGTTCCCATGCAGTCTTTGTTGGTTTGCTATATTTTTAATGAAGAATTTCAAAACACATAAAAATGTATGGAAAACAATATAACAAACACCCATGTGTCTACCCTGAGAAGACTTAATAAATGTTAATATTGCCCAATATTTGTTTCCATTTTTTTTTAAAGAAACATAATAGTTTAAACATTCTTTGTAGCTTCCACCTAATCCTGGCTTTTTTCTCCATCCCCAGAGACAACAATGTTGAAGTTGATGAATATTCTTCCCATTCTTGTTTTTATACTTTTATTAGTATACATGTATTCATAAACATTATACTGCAAAGTGTTGTTTTGAAACCTAAATTCTATCTTGCTGTGCTTTTCACTCTGTACTTACCTTTTTTACGTGACTTTTTTTTTTTAGATTTATCTATGTCAGTACTAGTTCATTCATTTCAACTGTTATACAGGCATACTTTGGTTTATTGCGCTTCACAGATAACAGCGTTTTTTACAAATTGAAGGTTTGTGGCAACCCTGTGTCGAGCAAGCCTATTGGCGCCATTTTTCCAACAGCACGTGCTCTCTTTGTGTCCCTGTGTCACATTTTGGTAATTCTTGCAATATTTCAAACTTTTTCATGATTGTTATATCTGTTATGGTGATCTGTGATCAGTGACCTTTGATGTTACTATTATTGTTTTGAGGTGCCACAAACCACACCCATATAAGACGGCGAACTTAATCCATAAGTGTTGTGTGTATTCTGATTGCCCCACTGACTGGCCGTTCTCCCATCTCTCTACCTTTCCTCAGATCTTCCTATTCCCTGAGACGTGACAATATTGAAATTAGACCAATTAATAATCCTACAGTGGCCTTTAAGTGTTCAAGTGAAAGGAAGAGTCACATGTCTCCCACTTTAAATCAAAAGCTAGAAATTATTAAGCTTAGTGAGTGTCACGGATTGAATTGTGTCCATCAAAAATATGTGTATCAATTAGGCTGGGTCCTGATTCCCAGTATTGTGTGATTGTCTACCATTTTGTCATCCGATGTGATTTTCCTATGTGTTGAGAATCCTATCACTATGAAGTTAATGAGATGGATTAGCGGCAGTTATATTGATGAGATCTACAAGATTAGATTGTGTCTTAAGCCAGTCTCTTTTGAGATATAAAAGGGAGAAGCGAACAGAGAGACACAAAGACCTCGTACCAGCAAGAAAGCAGCACATGAAGCAGAGCACGTCCTTTGGACCCAGGCTTCCTGCGTGGAGAAGCTCCTAGTTCAAGGGAAGATTGATGACGAGAATCTTCCTCCAGAGCCAACAAAGAGAGAAAGCCTTCCCTTGGAGCTGACACCCTGAATTTGGACTTCTAGCATACTAGACTGTGAAAAAATAAATTTCTCTTTGTTAAAGCCATCCATTTGTGGTTATTTCTGTTATAGCAGCACTAGATGACCAAGACAGTGAGGAAGGCATATTGAAAGCTGAGCTAGGCTGAAAGCTAGGCCTCTTGCACCAAACAGTTAGCCAAGTTGTGAATGCAAAGGAAAAATTCTTGAAGGAAATTAACAGTGCTACTCCAGTGAACACATGAATGATAAGAAAGGAAAGCAGCCTTATTGCTGGTACATGGAGAAAGTTTCAGTGGTCTGAATAGAAGATCAAGCCAGCCACAACATTCCCTTAAGCCAAAGCCTAATCTAATCTAGAGCAAGGACCTAACTCTCTTCAGTTATGTGAAGGCTGAGAGAGGTGAGGAAGCTGCAGAAGAAGTTTGAAGCCAGCAGAGGTTGGCTGATGAGGTTTAAGGAAAGAAGCCATCTCTATAACATAAAAGTGCAAGGTGAGCAACATGTTATCCAGAAGATCTAGCTAATTGATGAAGGTGGCTACAATAAACGACAGATTTTCAATGTGGATGAAACAGCCTTGTATTGGAAAAAGATAACTAGGACTGTCATAGCTAGAGAGGAGAAGTCAATGCCTGGCTTCAAAGCTTCAAAGGACAGGCTGACTCTCTTGTTAGGGGCTAATGCAGCTGGTGACTTTAAGTTGAAGCCAATGCTCGTTTACCGTTTGGAAAATCCTAGGGCCTGTAATAATTATGCTAAATCTCGTCTACCTGTGCTCTGTAAGTGGAACAACAAAGCCTGGATGACAGCATATCTGTTTACAACATGGTTTACTGAATATTTTAAGCCCGCTGTTGAAACGTACTCTCAGAGAAAAAGATTCCTTTCAAAATATTACTGCTCATTGACAATGCACCTGGTCACTCAAGAACTCTGATGGAGATGTACAAGAAGATTAATGTTGTTTTCATGCCTGCTAACGTAACATCCATTCTGCAGCCCATGGATCAAGGAGTAATTTTGATTTTCAAGTCTTATTTAAAAAATACATTTCATAACGCTGTAGCTGCCACAGATACTGATTTCTCTGATGGATCTAAGCAAAGTAAATTTAAAACTTTCTGGAAAGAATTCACCATTCTAGATGTCATTAAGAACATTCATGATTCATGGGAGGAGGTCAAAATATCAACATTGGCAAGAGTTTGGAAGAAGTTGATTCCAACCTTCATGGATGACTTTGAGGGGTTCAGGACTTCAGTGAAGGAAGTAACTGCAGATGTGGTGGAAATAGCAAGAGAACTAGAATTAGAAGTGGAGCCTGAAGATGTGACTGAATTGCTGCAATCTCATGATAAAAGTTTAATGGATGAGGAGTTGCTTCTTATGCATGAGCAAAGAAAGTGGTTTCTTGAGATGGAATCTACTCCTGGTGAAGATGCTGTAAGCATTGTTGAAATGACAACCAAGGATTTAGAATATCACATTAATTTAGTTGATAAAGTAGCTTTAGGGTTTGAGAGGACTAACTACAATTTTGAAAGAAGTTCTGCTGGGGGTAAAATGCTATCAAACAGTATCATATTGTACAGAGAAATCTTCCATGAAAGGAATAGTTAATTGGTTGTCTTATTTTAAGAAACTGCCACAGCCATTCCAGTCTTCAGCAACCATCATCCTGATCCATCAGCAGCCATCAACACTGAGGCAAGACCCTCCACCAGCAAAAAGATTACGACTCACTGAGGTCTCAGATGATGGTTAGCATTTTTTAGCAATAAAGTATTTTTTTTAAATTAAGGTGTATACATTGTTTTTTTTAGACATAATGCTGTTGCAGACTTAATAGACTGTGAAACCCATTGCTGTCGAATTGATTCCGACCCATAGTGACCCTACAGGACAGAGTAGATCTGCTCCATAGAGTTTCCAAGGAGCAGCTGGTGGAGTCAAACTGCTGACCTTTTTGGTTAGCAGCCAAGTTCTTAACCACTGTGCCACCAGGGGTCCTCATAGACTACAGAATAGTGTAAACATAACTTTTATATGCACTGGGAAACCAGAAAATTCATGTGACTTGCTTTATTGCGATACTTGCTTTATTGCAATGGTCTGGAACTGAACCCGCAATATCTACGAGGTATGCCTGTATAGTAATATTTTATAGTAGGATTACCATAATTTATCTGTTCTCCTAGTGATTCTTCCCAGTTGTTGCTACTGAAAACATTGCTATGGTGAACATTCTTGTATTTGTCTTCCTGTGTTTGTATGAAGCCTGGGTTTCCCTAGGGTGTACTCATTTACCAACTGTTTATTGAGAATTTACTGTGTGCCAAGCATTGTTCTGGACAGTGGGGATACATCAATTGGCAAAACAATGAATCTTGTCTTACAGTTTACATGAATTGGGATTATTAGATTATGGAGTATTTGAATCTTTGCTCATTCAACAAATATTTATTGTCTCTACAGTATACCAGGTACTTAACAGTCTAAGTGACAGACATATAGGAGTGACCAAAAGAAAGTTCCTGCCTTCGTGGAGCTTACGATCTAATGGAAGAGATAAATAGACATATGGTATACTGTTGGGCAGGAACGAATACTGTGAAGAAAATGAAAGCGGGGCCCTGGAATTTCTATTTTAGTTGGATGCTGATGAAAGAACTTTTTGAAGAGGTGACATTTGAGTAGAAACTTAAATGAAGGAATTAGATACTCTGGGGGAAGAGTCTTTGAGGGAGCAGCAAATGCGAAGGCTTTGAAGAACGAGCATGATTAGAGAACAGTGGCAAGGACCTGTCACCTGAGTGTAGTGAGCCATGGGAGACTGGCTGGGGACGAGGTGGAAGGGTAGGTAGCCAGGGGCCAAATCACATAGGACCTTGTAGTCTCCCAGGATTTTAGATTTTATTTTTTAAGTGTGATTGAAAGGTGAAAATATTATGGTTATGCCTTGGGGTAGAGAGGTAGAAGTAGATATGTTAAGAAGTGATTAGATTTGAGATGTTTTAAAGATGTAGTGTAGTACCTACTGAATTTTCTAGTAGATTGGGTGTAAGTTAATGTAAAGATCAAATCCTGCATCTCTGACACTAACGATTAGGAAATCATTGCAGTCTGTCCATTTCTTACACCAAATGAATGAATTCAATCAGTTCAGTTCTATTCTGTTCAATTCTAACACCAGCTGCATGATGCAGTGCTTATTCCTCTGACCCTAACCACCAGAGCTTGGTCAGATCTTGTTAAAGGGCAGAGCTATCTAGACTGCCAAGTCTGCCCAGGACTTCAGACACCAGCTGCAAACTTGATGATCCCCACAAGACCCTCACTGTTGACCTGCTGTCTACAAATTCGAGGGTTTTCTGTACCTACTCAGGATACCAGCTAGAAGCTCAGGAGTTACCAGCCCCTATCACTTCTGACCTGCTGTCTCCTGCTACTCCTTGAGGTTCAATAATTTGCTAGAATGACTCACAGAACTCGCCATACTTACGATTACAGTTGTCTTATAGCAAAAAGAATACAAATGAAGAGATGCAGAGGGCAAGTCTGAGAGGGTTTCTAATGTGAGGCTTCCATGTACCAAAAAGGAACTTGCTACTCTCCTGCATGCATTGATACCTGTCACCAACCAGGAAGCCCATGGAGCTGCCGTGTCTAGTGCCTTTATTGGGGCTCTATCATGTAGGCAGGACTGATTGAATCGTGCCCTCCTCTCCGTCTCTGAGGTCAGCTGATAACACGTGGTGAATCTTTCTGATATGGCCAGTCCCTACCTGAGTCACCTCATTAGCTTAACCTATTAGATAGATGTGGTTTGGAGCCCTCCTCTAAGAAACCTCAGTCACTGGGGAAATTCCAGGGTTTTGGAGGTTATCTCTCAGGACCAAGGACAAAGACCAAATTCTTTGGGTAAAATTAACCCTATACGCATGAAAGAAAGGAAGGAAATCAAGAACAACTCCACATTTTTTGGATTGAGGCAAAAGATTGACTAGTGGTATAATTTACTCAGTTGGATGATGCTAAGGCAGATCAGGTTGAAAATTTAAGTTCGATATGCCTGTTAAATATCTTAAATACATGGCATTAGATACTAAATTGCGCTTTAAAATGATTGCAGTAGTTTACACTCACACCAGCTTTACATGATCCATTTGGGTGACCTCCAGATCGGATCCCAGCAGGAAACGGCCTGTCATAGTACTGCACTGTTGAGATTCATTAAAATCAGTGCATGAAGGGAACCTATCATTTAAAAAGAACTCTTAATTCTTTTGTGTAAAATCAATCAACTTATCGTGAAGTAAATTCTGTAAGTTAGGTTTACTAGTTTATGGTTTTGTACCTTGAATTTTCTTTGATTGGGTTCACCTGTTTTTGTTTTTAATTCCAGATACTGGATCTGGTGTGGAAGAAGTGGAATTAAGCTGGGAAGATTACCTAGAAGACACAGGATCCACAGCAGTTCCCTATGGGTCTTTTAAACATGTAAGCAATAACTGTATTTGTTTTACTGGTTATATTCCTTTCCTTTGAATCATGTAGTGTCATTAGAGAGTTTCGAGTTACTTTAAGTTGGGACACTTGAAAGCATTAGAATGTTTTTCTCTTTTCCCTCCATCTACTACCCTCATTAAGAGAACTTGACTTATTCTACAGTCTTTCTTAGTTTTGTATATTTTCTGCCACTCAATGCGGGTCTTATCTTTTTTACCATTCTTGGATATTCCTTTATTTTGTCAAAAAACCTCATAAATTGAAGAAAATGGTTTACTTTCTTGTATTTCACTTTATAGGATTTTATGACTTGGTTTGCTCATTGAAAATAATTTCAATAATGTTATTTGCTTCCCTTCAGTTGGTAAAACAATGATCCTTGCTCTTAAAGTTTACATGAATTGAAATTATTGGATAATGGAGCAAAGTCATTGGGTAATATTAGTGGCATGTGCAGCTCAATTTTATTCCCTAATAGTCCAGGTTTTTTGTTTTTTGTTTTTTTTTTTAAATCAAGGCACAGCTATGTGGCAGCTTTAAAATGTAAAATATGTGTGTGTGTGTGTGTTAATATATCTAGACCTGCTTTTTTAACCTGTTCACCCTTAACTCTTGCTTAAAACTCCTAAATTTGTTGATTCTAAAACTACTTATTTCATGTTCACCATGAAATAAGTAACTACTTATTTCATGTTCACCATGAAATAAGTAACTACTTATTTCATGTTCACCATGAAATAAGTTCTAGGATTTGTGAAGACGCTCAGTATAGTCCATGATTTTGTGAAGTTGGATCATATTCTTTTACTTGGTGTCTTTATAAGTTGAAGAGTCCTGCTATTTTTAGTTTGTCTTCATGTAAAAACCCAGTCATATTAGTTGCCCTTTTTAATTATTATTTATTTCTCTCTTAAGTTGAAATGGCAATAATTGTACATTTCCGGTAAGGATGTCCTTTTATATTGCATTGGTTAAGCATATGTAATTGTTTTCAATTTGTTTTTTAGCATGGTAGAAATAGGAGAGCCTTTTAGCAGTTATGTAATACCTTTGAATTCTTCTTTAAATGTTATTCCTACTCTCGTATATATTCACATATGCTTATTTATTTACAGTAAAGTAAAAATGGAGAACAAATTCTCTTACCAAAATTCTGGTTTTAAAAACATCATTTTAAAGAAAAAGATTCTAATTTTCCTTTTTGAATGACAAAGTAACAAGGAGATTGAAAAACAAATGCATATTCTGACGTTGTAAAATACAGGAAATATTTGTAATTTTTAAACAAATTTTTACAGAATTACAAAAAATTGTAATTTTTTTCAAATTTGTAATTTTTTACAATTTTTTAAAAATTTGTAATATTTGATCACAGCATATGGTAAAGGATTGCCAAATATAGTGAAAATCAAGTATGGGTGCAGGAAGATGCTGAGAAAGGAAGCCTATGGCTAGCAGATCACAGACAAATTTGGTGTAGAACTCAGATCTCCAGTCTCTTGTTTGGAACAATGGAGATGGATGTGCTGGCTGCTGGCAAGGGTTTTATAGGCCCTAGTCTGAAACAAAGACTTGATAAGGAGGGAAGTCAGGGCTGAAAAAGGACTTACAGACAAACCAGATTTGCAGGGAGGAAGGGTCTAAGAGTGAAAAAGCCTTTCTCATGGTGCATGCCTTATGATGGAACAGCACTCTCTATGGGACAGGAACTAGGCCCCACCTGGATCCTCTAGAACAAAAGCTTTAAGCTGATGGGGGAAAGGGTGCAAACTCTATCAACCTCAGGATAGGATCTCTTGGAAGTTCCCACTCACAAGAGCCAGAGACTCAAAGCCTACCTAAGACTGAAACTGAACCTCAGAGAAAACCCATCCTCTCATGCTCTTAACTACCAGGTTAAAAAATGCTGAGTAAGAGCATTCTATTGCTGGGGAGAGGCAATAGCATGGAGACCTTCTTTGAGTACAAGCACAAAGAGAGGACCTAAAGCTGAGGGTGGCGTAGAAGATATTGAGAAAAACTCTCTGGCAAAGGAGCCTACATCCTAAAAACTAGATAAGGCTACAGGAATTTGAAATCTATAGTGTACTGTGAATAATCATAGCAATAATAACACCCAAATCCAGCTCCGCTTGTGATTAGATTGTTTCAACTCACCCCTCTCCCCATACGAAAACCTAAAAAATGAAGAAACATACTCATTTCCAGGCATAAATACTACACAGCGTGCTTAGCTTTCAACCAAACATTATGAGGCACGTAAAGAAGCAAGATAAAAACAGCACATTGTTAAGAAACAAAGCAATCAACATAACCAGACTTGGATATGACCCAGATGTTAGAAATATTAGAGAATTTGAAATAACTATAATATGTTGAAAACTCTAGTGGGATAGGCGGTCAACATGCATGGACAGAAAGGAAATTACAGCAGAGAGATGGAGGCTATTAGAAGGAATCAAATGGAAATAATAGAAATGAAAAACCTTGGTAACAGAGTTGATAAATGCCTTTGATAGGATCATCGGAAGATCAGTGAACTTGAAGATAGGTCAATAGAAATTACCCAGACTGAAATGTAGAGATAAAAAAGAGTGGAGAAGACACAGAGCAGAATACTCCACAGCTGTGGGACAATATCAAGAAGTCTAACATATATGTAATTGGAATCTCAGAAGGAGAAAGAGGAGAGAGTGAGGAAAGGATATTTGAAGAGATAATGGCAGAAAATTTTCTAAAAGAAAGAAAGACTTCATACCACAGATTTAAGAAGCTCAGAGACTAAACAGACAAGCAAACAAAAAGACAAAATCCACCTAGGCACATCATTTTACTGAAAACCAAAGAAGAGAAAATCTTGAAGCCAGTTAGAGAGAAAAAGACGCATACAAAGGAACAAAGATATTAATTATAGCAAATCGTGCAAGCCAGTAGACTGTGGAGTGACATCTTTAAAGTGTTGAAAGAAAAAATCTGTCAATCCAGAATTCCATGCTCAGTGAAAATTTCCAGAAATGAAGCAGAAATAAAGATTTTTTTCAGGAAAATGAAACCTGAAAGAATTAATTACCAGGAGACCTGCCCTGCAAAAAAAAAAATTAAAGGGAAAGGTGCTTGGAAGATGACAGCATGAGCAGGTCTAGGATCCCAACCCTCCCCACAAAACCACCAACAAAAGCAACTAGAAATCTGTACCTTGTAAGAATCCTGAAAATGGAAAGGACAGCAGAATGGAGCTGCAAACTGAAAAAAGATAAAGTTGAATTTCAAATGGTAGAAAGACCTCTTCTTCCACTGTTCCCACCTTTCTCCCTCCTGATGTGGCAGTTCTAGCTGACCTATAGCTCTCCTGTGTACTAAGCAGGGCCCACATCTCTGGCTCTGAAGGAAATGGGGCAGATCTTCCTGGTAGACTGTTAAGGATGTATATTACTGGTCGAGGTGTGGCCTGAAGTTCTGGGGCCTTGGTCTGGCCTGAATCATAAACCTCACAGAGCAGGGGAGGGAGCAATGAGCAAGGACTGGAGCCTGTGCCTGGCTAAGGGCACATTGATCAGTGTGTGTTTTCAGATTCGTTTGGGAATTGCTGAAGGACTGAAATGTCAGTCTCGCCTGAATCAGAGGTCTCACAGGGTAAGGGCAGGAGCAGTGAGCAAAACTGGAAGACTACGCCTGTTTTGTCAGAAATGAGTGCTTTTGAATTCACCATGTATATGGGGGAATTGATAAAGCTAACACATTATAATATTCTAATGTCCCAGATTCAGCAAAAAATCACAAGGCATACAAAGGAACTTGAAATGATGGCCCATTCAAAAGAACAAGGCAAAAGGGACGAAAGCATCCCTTTGGAAACCCAGATAATGAACAGACTGGAAAAATATAATACAACAATATTAAACTAAAAAAGACTAAAGGAAGACAAAGAACTAAAGGAAATTCAGAAAACAGTGCATGAACAAATGAGAACATAAATAAAGAAATAGACGATAGAAAAAGAAACCAAATAGAAATACTGGAACTAAAAGATATAATAACTGAAATAAACACTCATTGGTAGGACTTAGCAGCAGATTTGAACTGGCAGAAGAAAGAATCAGTGAACTAAAATATAAGGTCATTAAAATTATGGCATCTGAAGAGTAACAAGAGAGAAGGCTCAAGACTGCTGAGCATAGCTTAATGGAAATGTTGGACACCATCAAGTGAACTAACATATGCAACATAGGAATCCCAGAAAGAAATAGAGAAAAAGAATATTTAAAGAAATAATGGCAGAAAACTTTCCAAATCAATCTACAAATACAACAAGCTGAATGAATTCCAAGTAGGATAAACCCAAAGAAGTCCACACCAATATACATTATAATCAAGCTCTCAGAAAGTAAAGACAAAGAATCCTGAAAGCAGTAATAGAGAAGCAAGTTGTCACATACAAAGGATGCTTAAGATTAAGTGACAATGTCTCCTCAGAAAACTTGGAGGCCAGAAGGCAGTGGAAAGGCATATTTAAAGTGCCGAAAGAAAGAACTGTTATCAAGAATATCATATCCGGCAAAACTGTCCTTCAGGAATGAGAGAAAAATTAAGAAATTCCAAAATAAAAGCTGAGGGAGGTCATTACCTCCCATACAGACTTCCTTACAGAAAATACTAAAGAGAGGCCTTCAGATAGAAAGGAAAGGTTATTAGACAGTAACTCTAAGCCATACAAAGTAAAAAAAGATCTCCATTAAGAGTAATTTTATTGGCAAATATAAGGGCCAGTTTAAAGGTATTTTTGATTGGTAATTCTAGTTGTTATGTCATTCATGCTATATAATGGTAAATGTATAAAAATACTGTACTTTTATGCAGAGAATGTGCGCCCTCTGCATTTGCCAGCTGCACCCTCCGCCCATGAGACACCCTCACAAGCATCACCATGTCAGTCGTCTTCCATGTGTTGCTGTTTAAAAAAAAAAAAATTAGCATAGCATGTTTATGAAAATATCTCACGGGAGGAGGGCGCAGTCAGCAGAAGAACACAGAAGGCGTTTGCGTAAAAATATTGTAAGTATAAATTTATGTGTCTTAGTCATCTAGTGCTGCTATAACAGAAATACCACAAGTGGATGGCTTTAACAAAGAGAAATTTATTTCTTCACAATCAAGTAGGCTAAAAGTCCAAATTCAGGGCATCAGCTCCAGGGGGGGGGCTTTCTCTCTGTCAGCCTTCTTCTCTTCAGTGTTCCCCCAGACTAG
>NW_004443937.1:31479419-31548253 GCF_000243295.1 Trichechus manatus latirostris | reverse complement strand
CCAGACTAGGAGCTTCCCTGCGCAGGGACCCTGGTCCAAAGGACGCGCTCTGCTCCCGGCACTGCTTTCTTGATGGTATGAGGTCCCCCTGTCTCTCTGCTCACTTCTGTCTTTTATATCTCAAGAGATTGCCTCAGGACACAATCCAGTCTTGTAGATTGAGTCCTGCCTTACTAACACAACTGCCACCCCTCCTCCCTCTTTAACATCATAGAGGCAGGATTTACAACACATAGGAAAACCACACAGTACCAGGAATCATGGCCCAGCCAAACTGACACATTTTTGGGGGGACATAATTCAATCCATGACATTATGTTAGAGGGCACGTGTTGTATAAAGATGTAATAGGTCATAACAACAACATAAATGGGTGGGAGAAGAAGGAGCAGTATAGAGTATATGTTACTGAAGTTAAATTGGTATTAATTTTAAAGGGTTATTATAAATGTAAGATGTTAAATGTAATCCTCGTGTTAACCATGAAGAAAATATCTGAAAAAATATACAGAAAAGAAAAGGAGAAGGGGATCAAAATGTACCACTATAAAAAAACCAACAACACAAATGTTGGCAGTACTGGAAGAAATAAGGGCAAAGAAAGTATAAGACACAAAAAACAAATACAAAATGGCAGAAGCAAATGCATCCTTATTGGTAATTACCGTGAATGTAAATGGATTAAACGATCCAGTCAAAAGTCATAGTGGCAGAATGGATTAAAAAAAAAAATCATCCAAGTATATGATGTCAATAAGAGATGTGTCTTAGGCTCAGAGTCACAAATATGTTGAAAGGGAAAGGATGGGGAAAAAATACTCCATGCAAATACTAACCAAAAGAGAGCTGGGGTGGTAACTTTAATATCTAACAAAATAGACTATAAGTCAAAATTTGTTATAAGAGACAAAGAAGGATATTATATAATGATAAAAAGTCAATTCATGAAAACAGTATAACAATCATAAATATGTATGCACTTACCATCAGAGCCCCAAAATATATAACGCAAACACTGACAAAATTGAAGGAGTAAATAGACAGTTCTACAATAATAGATGGAGACTTTAGTATACCACTTTCAATAATGGACAGAACATCTGTAAAGTAGATCAGTAAACAAACAGAAGATTTCAACAATGCCTTTAACCAACTAGACCTAATGGACATATGTAGTATAGTCCATCCAACAACAGCACAGTATATACATTCTTCTCCAGTGCACATGAATCTTTCTCCAGGATAGACCACATGTTAGGTTACAAAGCAAATCTCAATAAATCTAAAAAGATTTAAATCATGCAAACCTTCTTCTCCGACCATGATGGAATGAAACTAGAAATTAATAACAGAAGGAAAACTGGAAAATACACAAATATGTGGAAATTAAACAGCATACTATTAAACAACCAATGGATCAAGGAAGAAATCAAGAGAGAAATCAGTAAATACTTAGGATTGAATGAAAATAAAAGCACAACATACCAAAACTTAGAGGATGCAGTGAAATCAATGCTTAGAGGAAAATCTATAGCAGTAAATACCTGCATTAAAAAGGAAGAAAGATCTCAAATCAACAACCTAACTTTACAACTTGAGGGACTAAAAAGAAGAGCAAACCAAAGCTATTAGAAGGAAGGAAATAACAAAGATCAGAGCAGACATAAATGAAATAGAGAATAGAAAAACAATAGAGAGAATAAAGAAACCAGAAGTTGGTTCTTTGAAAAAATAAATAGACAAAGCTTTAGCTAGAATAACAAAGAAAGAGAGAAGATGTAAATATCTAAAATTAGAAATTCACGTATATGGAATGAACAAAAATCAACAACGAGAAAGCTACTAGAGCTAATAAATGAATTCGTCAAAGTAGCAGGATATAAGATCAACACACAGAAATCCATTGGATTTCTATACATCAGCAATGAGCATTCTGAAAAGGAAATTAAAGAAACAATTCCATTTACAATAGCAGCTAAAAGAATAAATACTAGGAATAAATTTAACCAAAGAGAACAGAAGACTTGCACACTGAAAACTGTTACACATTCCTGAAAGAAATTAAACAAGCAGATTGCCAAGCCTGTCTTCTGCTGTACCACTCGGTGGGTTTAACCCTCCTTCCCGCCGACCTTTAGGTTAGGAGTTGAGCGCAAACCATTAGCACCACCTAGGGACCTCATTAGTCATTAGGGAAATGCAAACCAAAACCACAATGACATATCACTTCACCTCCTACTAAGATGGCTGTCATTAAAAAAAAGGAAAACAACAGGTTTTAGTGAGGATGTGGAAGCATTGGAATCCTCATTAACTGCTGGTGAGATTATAAATGGTACAGCTGCTGTGGAAAACTGGTGATGTCTAAAAAAGTTAAACATAGAATTACCATATGACCCAGAAATTCCATTTCTAGGTCTATACCCAGAAGAATTGATAGCAGACAGATAGTTGTACACCGATGTTTATTGCAGCAGTATTCCTAATAGTCAAAAGGTGGAAACAACCTAAATGTCCATCAACAGATGAATAAACAAAATGTGGTACATACATTCAATGGAGTATTGTTGTAGTTGCAGTTGAGTCGGCTCTGACTCATGGTGACCCCATATATAATAGAACAAAATGTTGGCTCATCCCCTTACATCTTCATGATTGCTGGCCTCCACTTTGCTAAACATGATGCCCTTATGCAGCAAATCGTTCCCTCCTGATGATGTATTCAAAGTAACTAGATCAAAGCCCTAGACAATACTCCGTGATCCGTAAGGTTTTCACTGGCTGATTTTCGCATGTAGATTGCCATACGTTTCTTCCTAGTCTGTCTTAGTCTGGAAGATCTCCTGCAGCCTGGCCACCGTGGGTGATCCTGCTGGTACTTGAAATACTGATGACACAGCTTCCATTGTCACCGTAACACACAGGCCATTCACAGTATAACGAACTGACAGACAGCTGGTGGAATGGAATATTGCTTGACCATAAAAAACAAAACAAAACCCATTGCCGTTGAGTTGATTCCAACTCATAGTGACTGTATAGGACAGAGTATAACTGCCCCCATAGGGTTTCCAAGGAGCGGCTGGTGGATTCGAACTGCCAACCTTTTGGTTAGCAGCCTGAGCTCTTAAGCACTGCGCCACCAGGACTCCAACCATAAAGAGAAATAAAGTCCTGGTACATGCTACAATATGGATGAACCTTGAAAACTTTGTGCTGAGTGAAATAAGTCAGTCACTAAAGGACAAATATAGTATGATCCCACTCATAGGGAATATCTAGAATAGGCAAATGTACAGAGACCAAAGTTCGTTAGTGGTTACGGGGGCGGAGGGAGGGGGTAAGGGGAAGTCAATGCTTAGGGGGCGCTGAGTTTGTGTTAAGGGTGATGGAAAAATTTGTAAATGAATAGTGGTGATGGTTACCCAACATAATGAACATAATGTCACTGAATTGTACACTTAAAAAAATGTTGAAATGGCAAAAGTTTTGTTATATGTATTATTACCATTAAAAATAGTAATAAAGGAAATTGTTAGGGAGAAGGAATTTGATACTAGATAGAAACTTGGATCTTAACAGAGAACGATGGAAATGGTGTAAATGAAAATAGATATAAATTTCATTTTTCCCTTATTTTTAATATTTTTAAAAGATAACTGAAGGAAAATTAGCTATGTATGGTGTGCTTATAGTGTATGCAAAAATAAAATGCATGACTATAATAGCATAAGGATGGGAGGGAAGATTTGGGAGTGTACGGTTGTAAAGCTTTTACACTACATGTGAAGCAGCATACTGTTATTTGTAAGTAGCCTGCAATTAGTTAAAGATGCATATTTTAAACCCTTGAACCACATTAAAATTTTTCAAAATAGAAGTAAAAATAATAAGCCAATAGTTGAGATAAAATGGAATAAAAAAATATTCATTAAATAATGTTGTTGTGTGCCATCGAGTCGATTTCGACACATTGTGACCCTATAGGACAAAATACAACTGCGCCATAGGGTTTGCTAGGCTGAAGTCTTTATGGGAGCAGATTGCCAGGTCTTTTCTCTCGTGGAGCCGCTGGTAGGTTTGAACCACAGTTAGCAGCTGAGCACTTAACCATTGCACCACCAGGGCTTCTTCATTAAATAATAGAAGACAGAAAAAGAAAAAATGGAGATGGTATAAATAGAAAACCAGTAGCAATATTTAGAGTTTAATCCAACCACATTAATAAATAAGTGTAAATAGCCTTAGCACACCAATTAAAAGACAGATACTGTCACATCTGATTAAAAAAACAAGATCCAACTCTATGCTGTTTACATAAACACACTTAAAATATAAACGCATAGGTAAGTTTAAAGTAGGAAGATGGAGAAAGATATGCCGTGCAAACACTGATCAAAAAAAATTATGAGAAGAAGTAGACTTCAGAACAACTGTTATCAGGGATAAGGAGAGACATTATATAATGATAAAAAGATCAGTTCATCATGAAGACATTACAGTCCTAAATGTATATGCATCTAACAACAGATTCAAAATACGCAAAGCAAAAACTATAGAGCTGAAAAGAAAACTAGACACATCTGCAGTTATAGTTAGAAATTTCAGTAGTCCTCTCTCAGCAGCAGATAAAACAAGTATGCATAAAATCAACAAGGATATAGAAGTTCTAAATAACACTATCAACCAACATTATCAAAGTGATGTTTATAGAACACCTAGCAGCAGAATACCAAAAAAAAAAAAAAAAGTTTAAATGCATGTGGAACATTTAACAAGATAGACCACATTCTGGATTATAAAGCAAACCTTCAAACATTTAAAAGAATTGAAATCATTGCAAATCATCAGACTATGTTAGAACCAAACTAGAAGTTAATAATAGAAACATGTCCAGAAAATCCCCAAATATTTTGAAATTAAACAACACTTAATGAGTCAAAGAGAAAGCACAAGGGAAATTAGAAAGTAGTTTTAACTGAATGAAAATGAAAACTCAAAGTATCAAAATTTGTGGGATGCAGCTAACGCAGTGCTGAGAGGCAAATAAATACATTAAATGCTTATATTAAAAAATATGTAAGGTCTCAAATTAATGATTTAAGCTTCCAGATTAAGAAACTAGAAAAAGAAGAACAAATTAAACCCAAGTCAAACAGAAAAAAGTGAATAAAAAAAGGTAAAAGTAAATGTCAGTTGTTATTGACAAGGGAAAAACAGTAGAGAATATCAGTGAAAAGAAAAGTTGGTTTTTGATAAGATCAATAAACTGACAACCTCTATGCAAACTACCAAGAAAAAAAGAGAGGAGACAAATAATACAATGATCAGGGAAAAAGAGGGGACATCACTACAGACTCTACAGACATTAAAAGGATAATAAGGGTATATTACAAACAACTCTTTGCTCATAAGCTTGACAACTTAGATAAAATGGACAAATTCTTTGAAAGATACAAAGTGCCAAAGTTCTCTCAGGAAGAAGTAGATAACCCTGAATAATCTTATGTTTATTAAAAATTGCATTTATGACAAATAGAATGCAAAAATAAAATGGCAGATATACCCCCAAAATAGTCTGTTAATTGAATTAAATATAAATGGACTGAATCCTCCAATTTAAAAGCAAGGATCATCAGACTATATAATACACCACAAAATCCAACTATCTGCTGCTTATAAGAAATACCTCTAAAATAAAAGGTACTAAAACTTTGAAGAAGGAGCCCTGGTGGCACAGTGGTTAAGCACTTGACTGCTAACCAAAAGGTCGTCAGTTTGAACCCACCAGCCGTTCTGTGGGAGGAAGATGTGGCAGTCAGCTTCTGTAAAGATTATGGCCTTGGAAACCCTATGGAGCAGTCCTCCTCCTCTGTCCTGTAGGGTCACTGTGAGTAGGAATTGACTCGATGGCACCAGATTAAAGCTTTGAAAGACAGGGTTGAAAAGATAGATTTTGTAAATACAATCCAAAATAAAGGTGATGTAGCTGCAATAATACCAACAAAGTAGACTTTAGGACAAAAAATATTACTATAGATAGAGGTTAGCAAACTATGACCTGTCACCAGATTTGGCCCACTGCCTGTTTTTGTGAATAAAGATGTTTTTGGATATAGCCACAATCATTCATTTAGGTATTGTGTTTGACTGCTTTTGTGCTGGAAAACAGAGTTCAGTAATTGCGACAGAGACCAAATTGCCCACATAGCCTCAATTATTTAGTATCAGGCCCTATTCAGAAAACGTTTCCCAACTGCTACTATAGATAAACAGAGAAGCTTCACAATGATTTAAAAAAAAAAAAAAGATTAAATTCACCAGGAAGATTTGTAAATTTGTATACACCTAATAACGTAGCCTCAAAATATATAAAACAAAAAATTGACAGAATTACAAAGAGAGGTAGATAAATATTCCATCTTGGTGGAATATCTGAGCACACTTTTTCCATAGTAGCTGATAGAATAATCAGTCAAAAAATGAGTAAGAATATAGAGAATTTGAAAAAGATAAACAAACTTGACCTGATTGGATGTATATGGAACGTATTACCCAACAACTGCAGAATCTGTATTCTTTTTAAGTACATATAACATTTATAAAAATTGCTGGGCCATATTAGACAAGTCTTGATAATTTTAAAGTATTGAAAGTATATAGTTTAGATAAGTAGAAAATCCCCATTTGTTTGGAAATTTAGAAATAGCTTTTAAATAACCTGTGGTTTAAGGAAAAGTTCACAATGGACATTTAAAAATATTTTGAACTGAATTAGTAATTCAAATACTACACATCAGACTTGTGATATTCATCTAAAGCTGTGATTAATGGGAAACCTGTATACCCTTACATACAAAAAGAAAAAGAGAAGCTGAAAAATCAATGAACCTTGGCTGATTTATCCTAAGAAGTTTTTTTTTAAGTACATTAATATTAAAGTAGAAAGAAATTATGAAGATGGGAAATAAATGAAATATAAAATAGAGAGGAACAACAAAGCTGGAAGTTGATTCTTTGAAAACACTAATTAATTGATAATATCGTGCCAACACTGATCAAAAAAAAGAAAGAAAAAGGCAGAAATAGCCAATATGAAAAAAGTCAAATCATTAGAGTCTGCATGTATTAAAAAAAATACAGAATTCTATGAAAAATTTTCTGAAAGTTTTATGCTAATAAATATGAAATTTTAGTTGAACACGTTCTTAGAAAAACTAACAAAATTGATACTAGAGGAAATAGAAAAATTTTATAAATATTAAAGAAATTGAATCTGTAGTTAGCAAGCTTCCCACAAAGAAAATACTGCATTTTATGCTATTAACTGTGAAACTTAGGATGAAATGAATACATTCTTAGAAAAACAGTGTAACAAAATAGATACCAGAAGAAACAGAAAAATTTTATAAATATTAAAGAAATTGAATCAATGGTTAACAAGCTTCCTACAAAGAAAATACTGTAGGCCTGGATGACTTCACCAGTAAAGTTTTCCAAATATTTAAAGAAAAAAAAGTTCCAGTCTTACACAAACTCTTTCAAAGGTTGCAAAAAGAGAAATAGCCTCCAACTTGTTTTGAAATCGGCATAACCATGGTAACAAGACCTGATAAGAATATTACGAGAAATGAATATTACAGACACTCCTGTAGAAGTAAAACAATCCATATACAAACTAATATCAAACTGAATGTAGCTGTATTTGAAAAGGATAATATATCTATAACAAGTTGGTTATTCAGGAATGCAAGATGCTTTAAAAATCAACCAATGTAATTCACCACAGTAAGCAGAATAAAGGAGCAAAATCACATGACATATAATGGGAAATTATTGATTCCCACATTGCATCCAATTGTCATGTCTCCATAGTCTCTTCCAGCGTGTAATAATTCCTCCTTCTTTTGTCTTTCATAACCTTGTCACTTTTGAAGTATGTCAGGTATGGACTCATGGATATTTATTTAACTTTATGGGTTATATAATCCATTACTATCATTATTTTATTGCTGAGATTGTCACAGATACAGCCATTGGGAGATCCTTCATGTTGTTTCCAGTGTCCTTTCGACACGCCTCTATCATATTTTGAGCATTTCATTTTTTGAGCATCGCAAGATATTCCAGTCTTGTATTGTCATTTCTCTATGGAGCTTTTTTTTTTTTTTAAGAAGACGGTATTTAGAAGCCAAGATACTACTTTAAACTTGGAACTGAACCCACTCCTGGAGGTCACTTTGCAGCCAAGTAATAGATTGGCTCATAAAATAAACAATACCACCCATGAGTACTGTGCTCCTTTAAATAATCATCTATATGAGACCAAAAGGTCAATATTTACCATAAAGCAAAAATGAGAAGGTAAGTGGGGAGGGAGGTTACAGAGAAGCTAGATTAATGGAAGCAGAACAACCAGAATGGAAATGATGAGAATGCTGGCACATTGTGAAAAATGTAACCAATGACACTGAACAGTATGTATAAGAATTGTTAAATGGGAACCTAATACGCTGTATAAACTTTCACCAAAAAATACAATTAAAAAAAAAAAGAAACCAAGACACTAAATTTGCTAAATGCTCGGCTGCTAACCAAAAGGTTGGCAGTTTGAACCTCCCAGCTGCTCCATGGGAGAAAGGTGGCAGTCTGCTTCTGTAAAGACTACAATCTTGGGAACTCTATGGGGCAGTTCTACTCTATCCTGTAGGGTCACTGTGAGTTGGAATTGACTCAAGGGCAATGGGTTGGGTTTGGTTTTTTGGTACTGAGGTATCATTACTTGTTGCTTCTGACTCATGGCGACCTCATGTGTAGAGTAGAACTCCATAGGGTTTTCAAGGCTGTGACCTTTCGGAAGCAGATTGCCAGCCCTGTCTTCTGAGCTACCTCTGGGTGGGTTTGAAGCGCCAAACTTTTGGCTAGTAGTTGAGTGCTTAAGTGTTTGCGCCACCCAGGGACCCCTTTATTACTTCTTCTTGTTGTGTGCCATCAAATTGATTTTGACTCATAGCAACTCTATATGACAGAATAGAACTGCCCCATAGGGTTTCCTAGGGTGTAATATTTATGGGAGCAGATCGCTAGGTCTTCTCTCCCATCGTTGGTGGGTTTGAACTGCTAACCTTTCAGTTAGCAGCCGAGCACTTAACCATTGTACCACCAGGGCTCCTCATTACTTCTAGGGCCTCTCAATTCATAGAGCTAGGAAATACGTATTATGTATAACCAAAAGGTTGGCAGTTCAAATCTACCAGCCACTCCGCGGGAGAAAGATTATAGCCTTGGAAACCCTACGAGGCAGTTCTGCTCTGTCCTGTAGGGTCGCTATGAGCCGAAATCAACTCAATGTCAGTGGGTTTTTATATGTATATTTAACATACACATACATGTTCATACTTTATGTGTATATGCCTGCCTGTCTGTCTATCCATCTGTCTTGTCTGTCTATCTATCTGTCATCATGAGCTCATTCTAATACCTCTGATTCCAAGCCAACACCACATGATTCATTCTGGTCTTTTTCTTTATTTGTAACTTATTTCTCCTACAGTGAGAAACCTAGCCCCTATTGTCCACAGTGTATTTACTTATTAATTTTAGCATACACATAAAGTAGTTCCAGAATTGGAACCCATACCTTTGTGACCATATAATTTATCATCTAAGTTGGGACATTTTTGAGAGAGAAAGGGAGCATTACTAATTATTAAGGATAACAGGTGTAAACACAGACTGCTTTTGGCAAACTGGGAAGTATGGATCCCTACATATGGTACATATTACACTAATTTATTGTCATCATAGCTTATTTTTGCCCCTTTCCTTTTCAGTTTCATAAATTTTCTTCTGAATGGTCTAGAAATCACTCTTAACATGTTGAAGGCTGTTAAAATGGGGAACATTTAATGATTTGTATGCTTTATAGAAAACATTTTATGTGATCGTAATAGACTGCTTTGGTGAAAGTATTGAGTTCTATTAAAATTCCTTTTCTTCAGTGCCAGATGGAACAGAGCATTGCTATTCCTCTGTTTTGTTTGGATCACTCCTGTGAGTTAGAATTGGAATTTCTCAGGTTTCCCTTAATAAGATTCTACTGCATTTAGTACTTTAGAAGTGTTACATCTTAAAAAAAGAATTTGACCAAAGAAATATATGTGAGATACTTGTCCGATGGTTAATAACATTTCCCTGTTCAGGTGGACACACGTCTGCAGAATGGATTTGCTCCTGGGATGAAACTGGAGGTGGCTGTGAAGGCAGATCCTGAAACCTACTGGGTTGCCACTGTCATTACCACCTGCGAGCAGTTGCTCCTCCTCCGCTATGATGGCTATGGGGAGGACCGGAAAGCAGACTTCTGGTGTGACATCAGGAAGACAGACCTCTACCCCATTGGGTGGTGTGAGCAGAATAAGAAGACCCTCGAAGCCCCGGAAGGTCAGAAAATACTTCCTATCAAAACATGATGGTGATATTGCTGCAGGAAAATTTTAGCTGTCCAGTCTTGAGATGTGGACATCTCCCAAGCATATAGGTTTATTCAACTGTTAGATGTTGACATTTTGAATGAAAATATTTTGTTAAAAAAATACACATTTCCCTATTTGTTAAAGTTGTTTTCTGGGCTCTGGAAAGCCTCAGGTTTATCCCAGGGACTGTCAGTTTCCTGTCATCCTGTAAGACGGCGAAGCTCTTTGAATTTGAGACCTGGAGGGCTGGTTGTCTTCAAGCACACTGGGCCAGATTACTGTGCTGTTGGTTCTGTTTCTATGTCCGTTGCCCTCCTCCTTCTCAGTCCCAAGCAGTCTGGGCCCTATGAACTCTTAGAGTGAACCAGCTGAAGCCCTCTTCTAGGAAGGAGCCTACTGGGAGTAGAATCCAAATTAAGCAGGACAGAGACAGTAAGGGCAAAAGAAAGAGAAGGGTCAGATGAAAGGGGAATAGAGACTTAAGATTTAAGAAAATACCAGACCTTATATGTTTTTCTTTTAACTTCTTATTTTGGCATAATTTCGGGTATACAGAAATTGCAAGAATAGTGTAGAAAATTCCTAGAGACTGTTTCCCCAAATGCTGACATTTTACCACATGTGCATTATCCTTCTCTGTTTCTCCACACACACACAGTTTTTCTAAACCATTTGAGAGTCAGTTGTAGACATGGTGTCCTTTTATTCATAAATACTTCAATGTATTCCTAAAAACAAGGACATTCATAAGCATAGTACAATATGAAAATCAGGAAAATTAACTTTGATATAATACTGATATTTAATCTTCAAGCTTTATTCTTTTTTAACCAGTTCTCCCAGTATATTTTTTACTAAAGGAAAATCTAGGATCTTGCATTGCATTCAGTTGTCCAAATTTCGTTTAATCTAGAACAGTCCCTCAGACTCTCTTTGACTTTCATGACTTTGATATTTTTGAAAGATATATTAGGTCCTATTTCTTTTCCTGATCCATGATCCAGTCCAGAATCACACATTGCATTTGGTTGTCCTGTCTCTTTAGTCTTCTTAACCTTTCTTTGCCTTTCTTGGTCTTGATATTTTTTAAGAGTACAGGCCAGTTATTTTGTAGCATGTCCTGCAATTTGTCTAATGTTTTCATGAGGAGTCTCTGGATGGCACAAACGATTAAGTACTCGACTGAAAGGCTGGTGGTTCAAACCCACCTAGAAGCTCCTTGAAAGAAGGCCTGGCGATCTGCTTCCAAAAGGTCACAGCCTTGAAAATCTTATGGAGCAGTTCTACGCTGCACAGATGGGGCTGCCATGAGTCGGAATCAACTCGGTGGCAACTGACAACAATAACGATGTTTACTTAGATTCAGGTTGTGCGCTTTTGGTAGAAAAACACAGCGGTGGTGCTGGGTCCTTTTAGTGCCTGGTATCAGGAGGCACATACTGCTGATTTGTCCTATTACTGGTGATAGTAATTTTCATCACCTAACTGAGGTAGTATATGCCAGGTTTTTCCACAGTAAAATTACTCTTTTCCCCTTTTTAATTAATTAGTATCTTGTGGGAAGATACTTTTGAGACTATGTAAACATCCCATTACTTCTCAAACTTGCACCCAGTATTTTTAGCATCAGTTGATAATTTCTATAAATTATAATTATTACTGTTACTGTAATGGTTAACAAATGGTGTTTTTTAAATTCCTTCTACTTTCTTAATTGTCTTTCTAGTACAGAAAGAGCTTTCCTTTCTCATTTATGTCTGTCTGTCTTGTCAGTGTGGATTTCATGGATTCTTACTTTATTCAGTACTATCATTATTTATTTTGATGCTCAGATGGTCCTGGATTTGGTCAGTGGGTACCCTTAAAGCCATCTATTGTGTCCTTTGACATGTCCTCATTCTTTGAACAGTTTCTTACTTTCTGGCTCAAGAAGCCTTTACCTGCCCCAGCCCTGAAATCAGCCATTTTCTCAAGAAGTCCTGGTTTCTTTTAGTGGAGAATCTATTTAGAAATGATGATCTGGGTGTTAGGATGCTATAGTGCCTGTGGGCTTCTAACAGACCATATACATATATTTTTAACACTTTGTGAAAAACAATATAAGTGGGAGCTGTACAAACAACAAAGCTGCCTGGCCCACCATCTCATCCTAAGAGTATAGGAAGATTCATCTCATTTAAACATGAGCAACAGAAAAGACTTAAGTCGAATCCCATACCAGGCTATCATAAGATAAAAAGAAAAAGGAGAGGATAATGTTCTTCCAGAGAAACAATCAAAAAAGAGATGAACACTGTATCAGATAAAAATATTTCAAAACAAGCTAAAATAAATTGGTAACAACGATAAACCCCAAAAAAACCTGTTGCTGTCAAGTTGATTGGGACTCATAGTGACCCTATAGGACAGAGTAGAACTGCCCCATAGGGTTTCCAAGGAGCGATTGGTGGATTCGAACTGCCAGTCTTTTGGTTAGCAGCCGAGCTCTTAACTACTATGCCACCAGGGCTCCAGTAACAATGATAGAAGCAGTTAAAAAAAAGCATAAATAAAAGAAAAATTAAAGAATGAGATTGGAGGAGAAAAGATTTGAAAAGAGAAAAGATAAAACTTAAGCAAGAACTAGGAATTTTCAAGAAGATAGAAATGAAAGGTAAATTAAAATGAGCAAAAGAATGAATCAACACCATGGATAATATCTGAAGAGAAATAGTAGATAAAGAGAAAAACTTTTAAAATCAAAAAGAAATAGAGATAAAAATGATTTGAGAAAAATGATATAAATAGGCAAAATTATTTAACATTTATAAAATAGAAGTCCCTAAGAATTCTAAAGTCTTATAAGTACTATATTTTGATAAAACTTTACTGAAATAAAAGAGGATTTGAAATGCACATTGAAAAGGCCAACCGTGTACCTGAGAAAATCAAATGAGAACTACTACATCAATATATTCTAATAAAATTGTTGAATTTTAAAGCAAAAAGTAATCTCTTAGTCATTTAGGCAAAAAGACCCAGTTTCTTGTAAGGAAAGGAAAACACGGTTGTCATCAGACTTATTGACAGCAGTGCTTTATGCCAGAAGACAATGGGGTAACATTTAAGAAATTCAGTGAAAGAAAAAATGAACTAAAGATTTTCTGTTTAGCCAAACTGAACTTCGGATATAAAGACCATATATACAAATTGTTATAAACACGTAAGGACTCAAGGAATATTGTTCTCATGAGCCCTTCCTAAGGAACCCACTAGAGAATAAACTTCAGAAAACCAAAATGAATGAAGAAACATCAGCGTAAGAACTGGTAGTGAAATAGTAAATACATATGTAGATGTACAGCTTAGACTAAATGATGGTTATAATGGAGACAGTAGAGTATATACGGGAGTCCCTGGGTAGTACAGTTAACATGCTCGGCTGCTAACCGAAAGGGTGTAGGTTTCAGTCCACCCAGAGGCACCTCTAAGAGAGGCCTGGCAATATACTTCGAAAAAATCAGCAGTTGAAACCCCTCTGTAGCACAGTTCTATTCTGACACACATGGGGGTCATTAACAGGAGTCAGAGTTGACTCAGTGGCAGCTGGTTTTGGTATAGTGCATATTGACTACATGCTCTGACAATGTAGACAAAGTATAACTATGAAAAATATGGAACAACAGCGGGGAGAGGATGTGAATAGTTTTATAAGCTCACTTAATGCCTTTCTTTTTTCTAAAGCAGCTTTATTTTGGTGTAATTTAACTAATTGCCTTTTAAGTGTTAACTGAGAATAAAAAGGATATTATCTAAAATGAGATGCTGAAGGAGAGGAGAAAAAAGAAAATGTTATAGCTAATTTCAGTATTGTTTATTGAAAATAGAGAGGGCTAAAAATTTTATATAAAGGTATTAGTATAAAGGTAACCAGTAGAATAAAATATAAACCTTTCTAAATGCCGAATGATAGATTTAAAAAGAGAAAGTGTGTGTGCAGATACAATAGAATAGTGAAAGACTATATAATAAATTTAACAATATGATAGAATTGAGGCCATATAGATAATACCGAGAAATGTTGATCTACTCTCCTATTAAAAGTAAAAAAAAATCAGATTGGCTCACAATACAAAATCCAGTTCTGTGCTGTGTAGAGGAGATATACTAAACAGAGAGATTCTGAAAGGGTAAAAATAAAAAGGTGAACAAAGATACACAGACAAATGCAAATTGAAGAAGAAAACAGGAATCTCAGTCCTGATATCTGACAAAGGAGGAATTCAGATCAGAAAGCATTACAAGAGACCAAAAAAAAAAAAAGGGTATTTTATAACAGTAAAAGCTACTGTCAGTGGTAAAAAGAAATGAGGACCATTTATATACAACCAAGGAATTGTATACCCAGGATATATTGTTTTTATATATATGTGTGTGTGTGTGTGTATAAAAGGAAAATGTGTACAGAACTGAGGAGGAGGAGAGCATATGAGTGTATGTGTGTGGACTTATTTTTTTGCAAAATAAAATCATTTTCAAAAGCTACCTGTGAGGAAAGAAGGGAATAGAGTGAAGCAGACAAGGATAGAAGGAAGATTTTTCTGAATGTACCATATTTTGTTGATTTGAGTTTTGAACCATGTAAGTATTTTATACAACTATAAAACTAAATTAAAGTTTAAAAAAGCAGTTCCTAAAAAACAATCAAACAAAGCAGTGCAACTGTGTATGGAGGTTATGGAATAACCATGCAGAGAGGAACTATTTCAGTAACTTTAAAATATGGTAATTTGAATGTAAACCCCTACTAGGGATATACCCTAAGGGCAAAAGAAGTTGCAAAAAAAACTTAAGCTGTTTTCAGTAATCCTATTGTTGGTGGTAGAGTTGATATTATTTTTAAACTGTTGTTTGTATATTGTATGGTAAAACAAATGAATAATTAAATTGGTGTAATTGAGAATTAGTATTTTCAGCACAGGAGAGAGGATATAGGGCTTAGATAGATGAGGTTACATAAAAAACACCATCTACCTGAATTTGTATTAGAAGTATCAGTATGAACTCTGGATGTGATTTATCTTTTGTAAAAAAAGAAGAAAATATTTACTAGTTCTGGACACTGAAAAGGCCTAGAAACATTGACTAACCCAGGAGCAGTGAGCACCTCCAACACCCTAATTATGATCTCTAAATACCATTTTTTTACTGAAAGGAATTAGGGCTCCTTAGGGAAGTAGCCAATTCGAGAAGGGGGCCAGAAATGTCTAAGATGAGCCGGGAACATCTTTTCATACCAAAAAAGTAAAAAAGGTATCAGTGACTACTTACTAGGATCATGTCAAAAGGACTCAGGAGCCACCCTGAAGAGACTCCCTCTGGTTAAAGGTGGGACAGTCTGCTCATCAACAAGGACAGCAGCTGCAATGGTTTGAAACACATTGTATGTGTTTTAATCTATGCCTTCATAAAGAAACTTCTAAACAACACCTTCTTTCGTCACCTTTGGAAGATGCTAGGGAACCAACTCATAATTTTGAAAGCTGGTAAATACAGGGAAAGAATAAACAGAACCAAGCATGTATCCTGCCTTCTTTTTATGAACTATGCCCAGAGTAATCAAATAGTTGATGAAGAAAAGTTTTTCTTTACAGAAGTATCCTGGTTAGTAAATGAAGAGGGAGTGCTAGAATTAGAATATCACCATTTTTAGCTCCTAGTGCATTATTGGATGTATGCAGTGACCATTAAAAGCTGCTGACATTATATAAGGAGAGACAACCAGACCTTACATACCTCTTGATGGAAAGATACAACTCTACTTATGAAGTATCTTGCCAAAAAAAAAAAAAGTCACACCAGAATTTGATCAAACCTCTGGCTCTAAATACTGATTTATAGAAAATACAGGGAACAGTGGGACAGCTGGTCACCATAGAGAGGCAACTAGGAAAACCAGACTCTGAAAAACTCTCTATTTAGGACATAAGACTTAGTTTTTGAACAAATATGCTGCAAGAAAAAGATAGAGTGAGGGTTGAGGGTGGAAGGGAGAAAGGACAGAGAACCTACAGATTAGAAGAGACGAGATAATGTCAACAGTTTGCAACGTGGGGCTCTTATTTGGATCTTGATTTGATCAAACAGATTTAAAAAATAATTTACGAGACAGAAATTTGAACACTGGACACATATGTGATATTAAGGAATTATTTTAAAAAATGTTAAAGGTGTAATGATGCTATTGTGGTAAAAAGAGTTGTTTTGCCATCGAGTTGATTCCTACTCATTGCGACCCTGTAGGACAGAGTAGAACCGCCCCATAGGGTTTCCAAGGAGCGGCTGTGGATTCGAACTGCCAGCCTTTTGGTTAGCAGCCTAACGCTTAACCATTGCACCCCCAGGGTTCCATACTGAAATATATATGGATAATATCGTGTGCTATCTGGAAGTTGCTTCAGAATAACCCAGGGCTGGGTTGGGGTGGGCAGTCCCTGGGTTGTGCCAACTGTTAACTCTCTCAGCTGCTAACCGAAAGTTTGGAGGTTCAAGTTGACCCAAAATCACCTCAGAAGAAAGGCCTGGTGATCTACTTCTGAAACATCAGCCATTGAAAACCCTATGTAGCACACTTCTACCCTGACACACATGAGTTTGCCATGAGTTGGAGTTGACTTGAGGGCAACTGGTTTTTTGGGATGAGGGTGTGTGTGAAGATATAAACCATTGGCAAACTAGCTGTAAAGGGCCAGATAGCAGATATTTTAGACTTTACAGGCCATACAGTCTCTGTCACAGCTACTCAGCTCTGCCTGTGTAGTGTGAAAACAGCCATAGACAATATGTAAACAAATGGGCATGGCTGTGGTCCAATAAGACTTTATTTACAAAAGCAGCTCTGGGCTGGATTTAGCCCACAGGCTGTGTTTTGCTAACTCCTGGTGTAATTGAAACGGATTGGCTGTGAGGTGACAGTTGTTGAAGCTAGGGTCCGTGGAGATTCATTATACTAGTTTCTCTACTTCTGTGTAAAATCTCCATAATAAAAAATAGAGTAGGTACTTTTTGGATAAAATTATAGTAACAGGGAATGGGCCTATTCTCTCTTTGTTTTGTGTACAACTGCTACTGAGCTGATCAGGAAATAGCTCGGTCTTTGATAGAGAATTTTGGTCATTTGGCCTTTTTTTTTTTAAGCTTTCAAAGGAGAAACAATACATTGGATTCTTAGCGTAAGAAACACACCTCCAAACCATTTGCACTGGATTAAGAAGCAGTTTGGTTTCTGGTGTTCTTTGGTTGACGGTATGAGTGATTGTCCCTTTATCCCCTCCTGCAGGCATCAGAGATAAAGTGTCTGACTGGGCTGCGTTTCTGCGGCAGACCCTCACGGGAGCATGCAGTCCCCCTGTCCCGCTGCTAGAGGGCGTGAGTATTACTACATGCACAAGCAGTGTGGGAAACCTGTCTAATCTTCAGGGATATCTCCAGTCCAAGGAATCTTAAAATTGGTTGCTCATTTACCACTCCTTTGCAAACAGGCATTATTACTAGAGATATAGGGATAGGTTTTGGGAGGGTTCTGCTTTACTGGCTAAATTAAACTTACCCTCAGAGGTTACAAACTGGTAGCTTGCCCAGTGCCTAAAGATTTTCTGAATTAGTTGCTAACACATGAGATTCCAATTTTCCAGGTTCTTTTATATAGTTCAAAAATGTGGCTTCTTTGGGCTCTTATTCTGGAGTTGATTCTAGGTGGGCAGGCTCTCACTGGGTTTGCTTCCTTGTGTCCATCCTGACCAGCCCTTCTGGGTGGGCATTTGTGACTCCTGCACCAGGTGACTTAAAACTGTCTTTTCTTTTGCTCAGAAGAGACTGAACCTATTGCAGGTAGTCCTACCTCCTACCTGCTTTCAGCAGTTCTTTCAAATTAGTGTAGCTATTGGGTTTGTTAGATTGTTTTTTTTTTTTTTTGTGAAATGACTTTATTGGTTATGACATTTCTAAGTTATTTCTTGTCACGTTCTGTCATGTCAGTAACACTCTGTGGCATATGTGAAATGCTGGGTTCAAATGCCTTTATTATTATTTTTTAATTGCAGAGACTGCCATGCAAATCCCCTTTAAAAACAGCTTTATTGAGATGTAATTCACAGTCATACAATTCACCTATTTAAAGTGTACAATGTAATGCTTTTTAGTATATTCACAGGGTTGTGCAGCCATCATCCCAATCTAATTTTAAGACACTGTCATCTCCTTGAAAAGAAACCCTGTACCCATTAGCAGTCAATCTCCTTTCCTCTCCTCATCCCCAGACATAAGCAATACTTATCTACATTCTGTGGCTATAAATTTGCCTGTTCTTGACATTTCATATAAATAGAATCATACAATATGTGGTCTTTGTGACTGACTTCTTTCACTTAGCATAATATTTTCAAGGTTTATCCATGTTATAGCATGTATCACTATTTGTTTTTTTTACTGCTAAATAATATTCCACTGTATGAGTATACCATATTATATTTACCCATTCATCAGTTGATGCACATTTGAGTTGTTTCCATTTTTCAGATATAATGAGTAATGCTATTGTGAACATTCATTTACTATTTTACATTCACATCAGGCAGTGTTTGAAGGTTCCGATTTCCCCTCATCCTTGCCAACACTTGTTATTATCTTTTTGGTTATAACCATCCTAATGTGTGAAGTAATATCTCATTGTGGTTTTGATTTTCATTTCCTTAACAACTGATGATGTTTCGCATCTTTTCATGTACTTATTGGCCATTTTGTATATCTTCTTTGGAGAAATGTGTCTGCCCATTTTTTAATTGGGTTATTTGTCTTTTTATTATTGAGCTGTAAGAGTTCTTTAAGGAGCCCTGGTAGTGCAGGGGTTAAGTTCTCGGATGCTAACTGAAAGGTCGGTCGTTTGAACTCACCAGTGGTTCTGTGGGATAAAAAACCTGGCAGTCTGTTCCCATGAAAATATCAGCCTAGGAAACCCTATGGGGCAGTTCTGCTCTGTCATATAGGGTCCCTATGAGTCAGAATCGACTCGATGGCACTCAACAACAAGATTTCTTTATATATTCTAAGTCAAGAATCAGATACATGAATTCCAAATATTTTCTCCCATTCTGTGGGTTTCCTTTTCACTTTATTGATACTATGGTTTATAGCACAAAATTTTTTATTTTGATGTAGTCCAATTTATCTATTTTTTATTTTGTTACTTACGTTTTTGGTGTCACATCTAAGAAGGCTTTCATTAACCAAGGTCACGAAGATTTACTACTCCGTTTTTTTCCTAAGAGTTTTAGTTCTTACATTTAAGTCTATGATCTATGCAAACATTCTTTTAAAACTTGACTGGTGAACACTCTAGTTCAAGCTGTTCTTTGTGTTTAGACTCCGACTCACTTCATTACGCTTAGACAGGGCTTGGCACATACTGAACACTCAGTAAAAATGGAATGAATAAATGAAGCCATGAACAAATGAACTGATAAAATAGCCTGCTCGGCATTAATCTTGGTTCTGTTCTTCCAACTTTTAGCTGTGAATGTGTTCCTTCATTGTTCATATGTTCTTTTGCATATATGTGGATATGTAAGTATCACAGAGCAGTTATTATTATTAAAAAATGTATGTAAGATTATGTATTAAGAAAAGGTTAAATGATGACTTAAAAATGAGTGTTCCTTTTCTTTATTGTACCTTTTAATATATATCTAAGTAATGAGACTTAAACTTTTCCTTCTCATCAGTGTAATCAAAAGCTTTTAATATGTTCTTGAGAACACTTTTGTGAAATAAATAAAAAATCAGAAAAACTGAAATGCTATCATTAGAAAAATGGATAAATTACTACCCATTCATACTATGGAATATCATAAAATAGTTGAAAAGAATGAGGAGATTATTATATGTGCTGTATTAGAAAGATACTTACCATATATTAGGTGAAGAACACAAAGTGAAAAAACAATATGCAGTGATCCCATTTTTCAAAAAAATAGGAGAGTGAGACAAACAGAAATGGATGTTGGCTTGTGTGTAGAAAACCCAATCTCCAAGAGTATGCCTAAGTGTTTTTCATGGTTCTTTCTCAGAGATGAGATTATAGTGGACTTTGACTTTTGGCATGTTTGGTTTTTTCTTTAAAGATGATCATATTTTCTTTTTAAAAAAAAAGTTATTTTGGTGAATGTCCAAACAGCCAAAGATACACCATTTCAGCAGTTTCTACAGGTACAATTCGGTGACATTGATTACATTCTTCAGGTTGTGCTGCCATTCTCACTATCCTTTTCCAAGTTATTCCACCACCTTATTTTAAACTCACTGCCCCCTAAGCTTTCCAGCCAGACTTTTGAGTAGTTATTGTCAATTTAATCTTATGTAATTCTTTAATTACACAATGCTCAAAGCAGGCATACTTTACTAATTAAGATAAGCTGTTTTTTTTGGTTCAAAGAAGACTTCAGGGGATGATGGTAGATATACAGACAAATGGAATAGAATTGAGAGCCCAGAGTTAAGCATACACATCTGTGGTCAGTTAATCTTCGACAAGGGTGCTAAGTCCATCAAATGGGGAAAAACAGCCTCTTTAATAAATGGTTCTGGGACAACTGGATTTCTATGTGCAAAAGAATGAAGATAGACCGGCACCTCACACCATATACAAAAACTAACTCAAAATGGATCAAGGATCTAAATATAAAAACTAACACCATATTTACTTTTATAATCAGAGAATAAGTATTGATGATATTTTAAAAATTCTTACTAAATGAAACTAACATAGCCCTAGAGTTAGAGATCCAGTAGAATAGTTTTATTGCATTATAGGTAAATTTTCTTTAAGATAAACATTTTCATATCACCTAGAAATGATATCGTAAGAGGCTTGTATGATATTTGGCAATTCAGAGTCTCTGGTTTTTGAACAGATCTGATATAAAGGCTACTTTTTGATCATTTAAAACTTGACTTTTTAAAAAAAATATTGTTGTTACATGCCGTTGAGTCGACTTTTGACTTATAAGCGACCCTGTGTGACAGAGTAGAACTGCCCTGTAGGGTTTTCGAGGCTGTAAACTTCACAGAAGCAGATCTCAAGGTCTTTGTCGCTCCTCGCTCCTCCTCGGAGGAGGTGGGTGGGTTCGAACTGCTGAGCATTTAACCATTGCACCACTGGGGCTCCTTTATATTACGTCAACTTCTCTTCTTTAACCATTTCCCTTTCTTACCTACAGCTTCGTAACGGGAGGAATCCTTTAGATCTCATTGCTCCAGGTTCCCGGCTAGAATGTCAAGCTTTCCAGGACTCTTTAAGCACTTGGATTGTTACTGTAGTAGAAAACATTGGGGGAAGACTGAAGCTGCGGTACGAAGGACTTCAAAGCTCTGACAATTTTGAACACTGGTTGTATTACTTGGATCCGTTTCTTCATCACATTGGTTGGGCCACTCAACAGGGATATGAGCTTCAGCCCCCATTAGGTGAAGAGTAATATACCATTTTTCTTTTAATTATTATATTTTTGTTATGTTATTAATAATATCTATGAGACTGGAAAATGCATTATCCTGTATATTCTGAAAGCCTTTGTTAGTTCACATAATAGAGATATTGCAAAAAAAAAATTACGTGGAGTTAAGTACCTATTTTTCTTTTGGTTTTATTGCTTTTATAATTTGCCACACATATTGATATACCTCACAGACTTCTGCCCCTACCTGTACTGACCCCTTGATAAAATTAAAGAAAAATTCTCTTGTTAGCATTCAGATAGGTATAGTAGTAGAACAGATTTGGGTTCACAGCAAATTATTGATTTAAAGAAATTCCAAAAATATGTAACTCGGGTTATTTTTTTAAATCAATTTGCATTATCATCATGGGTCCCAACTGGGATTTTGTGTTCTATTATTTTACGGACTACAGCAATCCTTACGATCTTGCTGTAAGGCGTTTTCACAAAACTCGGTCTCCGGGGCTCTGACCAGAGCAGACAGTACGAGGTTATGGCGCAGGTCCTTTGAGTGAAGATAGCTGTAAATGGACTCGAGCCCTTTCCTTTTCCCGGTGGAGAGTGACTATGTTTGCTTATGTGGGCGCTCTCAGAGAGCTTGAGAAGAGCGTAGGTTTTCTCATCATCTAAAGCATCCTGCCTTGTTTTGCTAAAGCCATCAGACATCTGAAAAAGGAAGCCGAGTGGCAAGAGATCGTGGCCAAAGTGAGAGAGGAAGAGGAAGAGCCATTACCGTCTTACTTATTTAAGGTCAGAACAAAACGTGATAGGCTGGTGTTTATCCCCTCACAGTAGAGTGAAGCAATGTGGGGAGAAGAGAGAAGTGAGAGTTCTGGGGCCTCTGGAGGAGGGAGGGGGCTTTCAGGCTGAAGTGATGGTCAGCTTTTTATTCCGCTAACAGTACCCGTAAAGCATTTTGAACCTTTTCCTTTCCACTCTTGACGACATAGCCGTAACTTGTTATAAAATAGATTTGTTTTTTCCTCCCCATCCCCCTTGTGTTCAAAATGTAGCGTGTAGGAGGACTTTCACAGACTTTTTCTGTGTGTTTTTTTTTTCCTGAAGAGTTTTTTCCAGAGAAGAAAATGACAGGATTAGATTATTTACCAGAAGCTGCACAGTTCAACCATTTTCATTAACTAGAGTCGTATTCAGCTATATCTGAGTATAAAATTATTGTGAAAATACTGTAGTTTTATCCCATCTTGGTGTTTGCATTTCAGGACAAACAAGTGATTGGCACTCATGCTTTCTCTGTAAACATGAAATTAGAAGCTGTGGACCCCTGGGCTCCTTTTGGGATCTCTCCTGCGACTGTTATTAAGGTAAAATGGGGACTAGGACCTGGGCACTAGCGGTGGGGTGCGTTCTTTAGGGCAGGCCTAGGAGCACATACCTGGAGGAGGTTTAACCAGCAGGTAGGCCACAGGATTTGAAAAATATGGAGGCCGGCAGTGTCATCAGTGTCCGACCCGGGGCAGGGCTCAGCTGAGCCTAGAGGAGCAGGCAGTAAGTGTCAGAAGATCTGGTGGTAGGACGGCTCCAGCCAGATAGTCTGGATTCAGACTTCCGTCTTTTAGAAGACTGACAAAAGGAAGGCAGTGTGTCCAGTCAGTAGTCACCATAAGAACTGGGCAGGTTGTCAAGGCCCAGATATTCAGTTACTAGAACTGAAGCATAAAGAAGTGGAGTTCAGTTTAGGGCTCGAGCAGAAGCCCATTTACTGACAGTAGAACCGAAGGTCAGAGTACACTTAGAGGAATCGTTGTCTGGAAGCTGTTGTCTGGCCTGTGGAGACTTAACTTTTCTTTACTTTGAGAGAAGATTGTTCTCAGAGCAAGGAGGGATGCTGAACTTGCAAGTGGGGTCAGAAGGCCATGTGTGGGGTCTTAGGGGATGTGGGGTGGTAAGGAGGCAGAAGAGGCTCATTATAACCCTCTCTTTGGCTTTTGAAGCTGGGCTCGGATGTGAAAAACGAACGGACTAGCATAGCCAACCAGTCACCAAGCTTAAACTAAATCTTTGGGTTTGAGTCCAGGTTCTGTTTCTTCCTGACCATGTAACCTTGGGCAAGCTATTTAACCTCTCTTTAAACTCAGTTTCTTTACCTGCAAAATGAGATTGATAATGGTACCTACATTATTAGATTGTTAAGAAGATTAAAATTAAATTAATAACATGAAAAGCATTTAATTAAAACAGTACCTGACACAGAGCTAACATTTATTGAGTGCTTAGTATTATTATTAGTACCCAGTGTAGTCATGAACTTTTGTAACCTGCCTGGCTATGCCAATGAAGAGACATATATTTACACACATGTACATAAAACGCTTTGTTTGTTTCATCTGTGAAATTCTCTGCACAGGTTTTTGATGAGAAGTACTTCCTGGTGGAAATGGATGATTTGCGACCAGAGACTCACGCCCGGCGGTCTTTTGTGTGCCACGGCGACAGTCCTGGTATTTTCCCCGTGCAGTGGAGTCTGAAGAATGGTTTACACATCAGCCCCCCTCCTGGTGCGTTTCTAGTTCTTGTCTGAATTGTCCATTGGGAACTCTTCCCTGAAACAAGATTTACCAGATGGAATTACCCGGCTCTTTTGTCCTCTCTTGCCTCATACCCCAGCCTACCACTAACATTTTTGGAGGCTGAGAAGTATAAGTGAAGACTCAGACTCCGTATACTTACATATTTAAAAGTTATATGTCAGGCTAAAACACTGTTACATAAAGTGGGTTCAATTCTCCTACCTTGACAAATACATCATCGTAAAACCTGAAATGCCAGCTTCAAGCCTGGAGTTCTGTGCTGGTTCTTTAGTTCATTCCATCTGGAGCCTCTTGGGAGGTCACAGGTGGGTGGGGTAGGATGCACAGTGCGTGTTGGGAGCTGGCTCATGAGAAGAGGCATTAGGGCCGGAGCTAGAGGCAGATTATTGATCCTTTTTAGGTTTCCTCACCTCATCATAGAAGGAGACCCTTCAGGCTTCAGAGGGAGGTTTATGGACAAGAGTAGGACTCAGAGAGGCTGTAAGTAGGGAGGTAATGGCTCCTTTTCCTGGTGTTTGCAATTTTGCAAAATATAATACTAGACCCTGTAGTCAAGGCTCTTAAATATAACTTAGTTGAGCTTCATTGAAATTTTTTATATTTTTTAACTTAAAAGTATCTGGAAAATTTAAAGTGTCAGATGTGTATCTGATTTTTGTATCAGCAAATCCGATCATTTGATTGACAATCCACGTACATTATATTATGAGGCTGTTGGTAAAGCACAGCTTCACTTTCTTAATGGTGCCTGCTGGACCACTGGGCTGGAAGGTGCTCTTTTGTGTTAACAGGGGGTCATAAACTGCAGGACCTTCTGCCTGCTAATTTAGCCTTCATGCATTGAGCAAACATTTACTGAGTGCTCACTGTGAGCCAGGCATTGGGCTTGTCACTGGGGAGACAAAAACGAGTATAACACAGTCTGTTCCTTCAAGGAGTGAGTAGGGGAAAACAGAACATCTCAGGCTCCTCCGTCAGTGAACAGAGCGGGGGCTGAGGGGGTGACACCTACAGGAGGAAGTTCTTGCTCTGCAGGAAGGCTCTGGACATCCATCCCAAGTTCTTTATCCTGCTTGCTGCCTTTATGTGAAAAGAAAAAACAGTCGTTAAAGATACTGAAGGTTTTAGCATTATGTAAGTGAAAAATCACAGATAATTTACTGTCAGGAATTGAGGTGGGGCCAGAGGGAGAACATGGTGCTAGTTTGAGCTGGGCAGGGAAGGTGATTGCAGGGGCTTTTTGGCTGCAGGGTGTCAGAGTCTTGAGTGGCCCACTCTGTGAGCACGTAAGCTCTGCAGGGCCAGAGCGCAGCTCAGACACAGTGGAGTGGGCCCAGCTCCTCACACACAGTAGTGCTGAGGAAGGGCGTCAGATCGGAGGTGTCTCTCTCAAGAACCTCACAGACTTAAGCCAAGAGTTAAACTCAAACCTTTTTCTGAAATGACTTCATGATTCAGGTTTTAAGAACACTGAGCTTCTATAGAACATGAATCTGAAAACAAAATGAACAGCCTTTCAGCTAAGAGAATTGTATCAACTCAAATGTTGAAGGAAATATCTTTATTAAAGAAAAATAGTTTTTGTTGATTAAAAAGTACTGTAGATTATTTACTACCTCTTTTCCTTCAAAGCCGAAGTCATAATAGAATTGATCATAAGACTGAATTTATACGTGTAAGTCAAATCCAGTTGTACTATCTAAAGTTGTTCTGGTAAATTGTCAGAAACTAACCATATAAAATATTGCTCAAAATAGGTACCTTGTTTGACACTTGAAAGTTTTAAAATTTATCCAGAGAATTTTGTTGTACTGTTATAGTTTGACCAGAGTTGCTCTATTTTATAAAACTATCAATGCTTTGGATTTATAGGGTGCCTTTCTCCCTCTAAGGAGCCCTGGTAATGCAGTGGTTAAGCACTGAGGTGCTAACCGAAAGGTCAGCAGTTCAAACCTACCTGGCTGCTTAGAAGGAGAAAAGACCTGGCAATCTGCTGCCGTAAAGATTACAGCCTTGGAAACCCTATGGGGCAGTTCTACTCTGTCCTATAGGCACGTGTGGTGTGAATCACTGTTCTTTCGTCCCATCTAGGCTACCCGAGCCAGGACTTTGACTGGGCCGACTACCTCAAACAGTGTGGTGCTGAAGCTGCTCCCCAGAGGTGCTTCCCTTCGGTGAGAGCCCCTGTCCCCTCACAGCCGCTGTCTTGGGCTGCTGGTGACCGTCGTGCTTCCCTTGCTTTTTATGAGCATTACGATTAAGTTCATCATTTCACTCAACCCAAAGTAGCACCTTATTGGTTATAATAAAATGGTTCAAAGAAGAGTGCATTTACTGTAAAAGTTAATCTGTTTTAAAAGTTTCTTATTAGCTGAAATCATATGAATTTGAAATTTTAGTTAAAATTATTGTTGATGGTTCAGTGATATGGAAAAATGTTGAAATATTAAGTGGAGAAAAAATGGTCCTATCCCTCTCCACTGTTCTCCCCTCCCACCCCCCACACTTTTCCCTTCCCATAAGTAACAACTTTCTCTTCTTCTCACTATAATTCTGGTATTTATACTTCTTCATTTTCTAAATAATATGCTGCTATGTTTTGAGTCATTAATTTTAGGTTGGTTCTGTATTGTGGTGAGAATTTAGCTATTTTACATTATCTTTCCCCTCTGCCTTAACTACCTCTCCTTCCTGTTAGAGTTCTATTACAATTTTTGGTTAGATCTAGATTGACTGTTTACATTATTATACGCATTCAAATATTATTCACAGCTGAGCACTATTTGATGGTTATGTTTCCTTTTTATGTGTCCTGAAGTTAATAATTGCTTTGCTTTTCATTTACGTAATTTTCTTTGAGTCGATTGTTAGTTCTTTCCACACGTCCCAGTAACCTCTCATTACTGTTTTCCACAGAGGCAAGCACATCAGGAATCTGTCGTTTCTCACATTTTTCTTAGAGACATCCCTTCTAGCCCCCTCCATTCCCTCTCTCTCTGGTCTGGTTGTTCTCTAGGCTTGTCATGTAGGTTTACTCCTGTGACTGTCCTTCACTGTCACCCGAGGAATTCCTTCTCCCCTTTCTTATGATTTGGGGTTCCTGTTTCATATATCTCATGGCCTCCTCTTTCTTGGTTTCTCCTTTGTTTTGGTGGATCCCATCTTTCAGTAGCTTTCTGTGACAGGACACAAGGGAGGTAAATGGCTTTATTCTACTAACTTGACTGATAGTTTGGCTCAGTATGGAAATTTTAGGTTGGAAGTTATTTTATTTCAAATTTTGAAAGCATTGATCTGCTTGCCAGTGTTGCTGTCGAGAAATTCAAAGCCATCTTTACTCTTTATCGTTTGTAGATCTACTTTCTTATTCTCCCTCCCTGGAAGGTTGTAGAACCTCTCTGTCACCATGTTCACAGTGACGAGTCTTGATGTGGGCCTGTTTTCATCCCGTGTGCTGGGTTCTCAGGGGGCACTGAGTGTCCCAGGCCTTCTATGCTGGGACATTTTCACGAATCACTTCTTTAATTTCCTTCCCTCCATTTCTTGCCTACCTTTCTGGAATGCCTGTTATTTGGATGTTGATCCTCTGGATCAAGCCTCTACTTCTTTTGTCTTTTTCCTCCTGTTTTGTTTCTTAGTCTTTTTGCTTTGCTTTCTGAAAGATTTCCTAAACTATCTTTCAACCCTTGTTTTGAGTTTTTGATAGCAGGTTTTTTATTTTCCAGAACTATTTTTTTCTGAATATTTCTGTATTTTTACTAGCATGCTGTTATTGTTTAAAGGATGCATTTGTTTTTCTTATCTCTCTGAGGATGTTAATGAAACACCTCCTCCCCTTTTAGGGGAGCCCCGGTGGCGCAGTGGTTAAGAGCTTGGCTGCTAACCAAAAGGTTGGCAGTTCAAATCCACCAGCTGCTCTTTGGAAACCCTATGGGGCAGTTCCACTCTGTCCTATAGGGTAGCTATGAGTCGACATCGACTTGACAGTAACGGGTTTGGGTTTTTTTTGCTTTCCCGTTTTAGGAAGTTTTCTTTTTGCATGATCTCTGCTTTCTCCAAGTTGCTTGTTTTGTCGGTTTTGGTTTTTAGCTTTCATAACCTTAGATGTCTGGTGATCCTTGGTTAAAGAACGGAGAACTTAACAACAACTAAAAGCTGACTGGAAACTCTGAGCATGTGGGCGGGGCTTGTCAACAGTGAACTTCCTTGTAGGGTGGGATTTGGTTGGCCGTTTGTTGGGGAAACCTAAATCCATATCTTTATGTGTTTCTCTTGGGCTGATCAGATTATCACAAGAAGCCTCTTCAGTCCCCTGCCTGGAGGGGAGAGGCCTGGCTGCTGGAGTTGTAGTGGCTAAGTAGGAGCTAAGGGCTGGGCAGCCCAGCATTCCGTATGTTAACCTCTGTTTTTGGTACTTCATGTATGCCCTCAACAGTTCCTCATGTCTCCTTGCCCAGGGATCTTGTGTTTTACCTCCTAGAGGATAAATTTCACCTACTGTAGTGGAGGGGAAGGGACAGTTGCCCTGGGGTGTGGGGTGGAGAAGTGATGGCATGATCTAAGTGCTTCCTAAATGTTTCAGTAAATCCTTACTCTGACTATTTCTCCTGCACCTCCAGTTTCCTAGGGCTTGGTACTGTCAGCTCTTACCTTTCCTCACTGCCAGCTTAGATTCACCTGTCTTTGATCGGCTAAGTTGGTTACTACCAGACTCTGCGATAAATTTTAGCTTATGAAATGTCATTATCTCCTGTTATATCTATCCGGTGGGTTTATGTCTTAAAAAAAACAAAAAAACAAGCAAAAAACTAGGTTGTCAGAAGAGAGAACAATCAGATACAGATCTTCATTTCTCCATCTTGATCCAGAAGCTGCAAACTTTTTAAACATACGTTTTAAAGGACCCTTTCTCCCTGTTCATAAGGATTATTTATCCTGAATGCCTTTCATGATACACATACAAGTAGACACTAGGCAGTTTATTGTAGAATAGGGCCCTTTAGGGAAGGGGAAGTGAACTAACAGTGGTTGAAAGCCACTTAATTCAGAGCACAGAGCCTTAGGAACCTTATTCCATTTAAACCTCATAACAGCCCAGTGAGATAGGTGTTTTCTACTTCATCTGACAGACGACTGAGGCAAAAAGAGGTTATACAGTTTGTCCAGGGTCCCATAGCTGACAATAATGCAGGCATATCTAAACTCAAAAACCATACTGCCTGTAACACCAAGGGAGACAGACATTTTTCCTTTGTTTCATTAAGAAACAAAACAAAATAAAACTATAACTTTAAAGTGTGAATTTCGTGTGTGAGACACTACTTGCAAAAGGTCTCCCAGCTGAGCGTGTGAGTTAATACTGAGTGTGTATCTCATCTGATTCGTTTACATTCTAGTCAGTTCCTGAGCATGAATTTAAGGAGAACATGAAGCTTGAGGCAGTGAACCCTCTTCTGCCCGAAGAAGTGTGCATTGCCACCATCACCGCAGTGAGAGGCGCCTACCTGTGGCTCCAGCTGGAAGGTAGGCGGCAGCCCCTCAAGAAGGCTTCCTGTGACCCCCTCCTTCGCTTTTCCTGTCTACTTCTGTAATGTGGCATGTTAAACTTACTGAGTTAGCTGAATAGGGGTCTTGTTAAGCGCCTTCTAATTTGCTATGCAAGATGCTAAGCTAAAAATTTATTTTCCTGCCCTTGATTTTCAAATTTTAGGAAATGAATGTGAATAAAAAGCCTTCACTAGAGATTCCCCTATTTTGTTGAAAGAGGAAGTACAAGTCGAACAGCATATATTTTGATGTGACCAGAATATATGCACATGAGCAATAGTACCTAGCTTATTCAAGAGATGATATTTTGGTTACCCCCAGACCAATAGAACCAAAAGTGTGTAAAGTAGAAATGATGTGTTATACTAAAAGTGATGGTCAGTGATTGGACAGGTTTGTGGACGGAAGCCGCTGTGTGAGTACTCCATGCTGCAGTGACTGCGTGTGGCCTGGCTTCCTTTCTGATCCTGCTGCCAAATGGCCAGACTCTGAGAGGGCATCTCCTGTTCCTGATTTGTAGAACTGGTATTTAATACAGATGTCAAGGACAATATTGGATGTACACTTTTATGCAGCCGCTGCTGAGCAACTTGCATGCATCACTGCCTGATTTGAATTCACTGGTCTACTTTCTGGCTTATTCCCGGAGGACCAGAACTAATGTTCTCATCAAGTAGAATGGTCACTTTTGCCTTTTGGTTTCCAGTTATTTCAAGGAATTGACTATGATGTTTGTTGACTGTCTGAATGATGCCAGTTCTGTAGTTTATTTGCTGTTCCCTGGCTAATGGTCACCCTGTATACTTACTACCCATTTAGGTCCTTGTATCAGTACTCTCGGGGGACACTTTACTGTTTTTCCTTCATACTTATCACACAAGAAAAAGTTAGACTTCTGTGTGAAAGGAAACTACTCGAGACTCTGTGTCTGTATTATTGCAGCGGTAGAATGTTGTCTCTGAAGTAGGTTATGAAGAAGTTGATTTGATTGTCTAAAAATATGTATATATTTATTTTTTAAAATTGCAACAGGTTCTAAGAAGCCCATACCTGAGTGTATTGTGAGTGTGGAGTCCATGGATATATTTCCTTTGGGCTGGTGTGAAACCAACGGCCACCCCCTCAGCGCTCCCCGCCGAGCACGAGGTATCCAGCTATTTCTCGGTCAGATGATTGATTGTTAAATAATTTGTTGTGTCGCTGCTACCACTTAGGATGAATCCAGACACTTCAGAGGAACAAAATGATGTTCTGGTTATCTTTTCCTACGTAGGAAATTATGTACTGCATCAAGCATTTATTATCTTACAGTTTCTGTGGGTCAGAAATCTGCGTGCAGCTTAGCTGGGTCCTTTGGATCCAGGACGCTCCCAAAGTGCAGTCAAGGCGTCAGGCAAGGCTGGGGTTATCTCCAGGCCCTACTAGGGGAGGCTTACTCAGGTGCTGCTGGCAAGAGTCAGTTCATCCTGAGTGTTGGACTGAGGGCCTCAGTTCCTCGCTAACTGTCGGCGGAGGCTTCCTACGGTTCCTTGCCATGTGGGCCTCTCCATAGGGCCCCTCACAGCATGGCAGCTGACTTCCCTTAGGGAGAGCAAGCGAGAGAGCAAGAGATGTTGAGCAAGATGCAAGCCTGAGTCTTTTGAAAATCTAATCTTGGAAGTGACGTCCCATCCCATAAAACAACTTTATTGAGATATAACTTACATACCATAAAATCTGCTCTTTTAAAGTATACAATTCAGTAGAGTTTCTAGTACATTCACAGAGTTGTGCAACCATTACCACTGTCTAATTTTAAAACATTTTCTACCACCCCAAGAAGAAACCCTGCATCCATTAGGAATCACCACCTTTCTCCTCCACTCCCCTCTCCTGTACTCCGAGGCAACCACTAATGTACTTCCTGCCTCTTTAGACTTGCCTGTTCTGGACGTTCGTATAGATGGAATCATACAGTGTGTAGTCTTTCGTGGCTGGCATCTTTCGCTTAGCATAATGTTTCAAGGCTCACCCATACTGTAGCATGTATCAGTACTTCGTTCCAACTGTGTTGGTTAGGAACGTGGGTAGGGCTCAGTTGGGCAGTTCGCACTCATGCGGTTGCATTCAGATGCCAGCAGGGACTCCTGTGAGCATACTGTACCTTTGGGCACCAAATTCAGCATGCATGCCATCCTCTGCTTCCCTTAAAGAAAACAAAAGGGGATCTTCCAGGCCCTATGAACATTGTATTAGTTTTTCTTTTGAATATTTATTCCTGCTTACAGAATATTCATAGCAGTGGACTGACCCAGGGAGCCTTGGAAATACTAGATTTGCTCTTTGTATAAAGACTCCTACCCAGAAAATGTGCTTAGTCTAGATATTCACACGCCACTAATTTATAGTACTCGCTAGTTAAATATGGAGTCCTGGGTGGCACAGACAGTTAAGCGCTAGATGATTAGCTAAAGGGTTAGCAGTGCGAACCCACCCAGAGGTGCCTTGGAAGACAGGCCTGGCCATCTGCTTCCAAAAGGTCCCAGCCTTGAAAACCCTATGGAGCAGTTCTACTCTGCACACAGGGAGTCACCGTGAGTTGGAATCAACTCGACAGCAACTAACAACAATAGTTAAATATATACAGAACTAGGTTTTAAATATGCTAATGTAAGCTTAATGCATATGTAACTTTTCCTTTGTATTGTTATTTTTCTTGGCATTTATACTTTTGTTTTCTTCCTACAGTATATAAACAGAGGAAAATTGCAGTGGTTCCACCAGAAAAACAGTAAGTAATGTAATAGTATGTTTGACATTTGAAAGTTAGAATATCTAGAAAGAGAAATAACTGTTTCAGAGAGTATATTTCTTCATCTGTTATTTTCTCAGATGGAAGCCTAATTCTTTAATTTTACTTTTGATAGTTTATACACTTCCCCTTACAGTGTATGCACTTTCTAAAATGTCATTATATACAAAAGGGTAAAATGCATTCGTCAGATGTTCCCCCAATTGAGTTTCCTTTTTCTTTTAGAGCCTGAAGGCATTTGAATAAAAGGGAAGAGAATAAAAGTCCCCATGCTGGTGTTTGTTAAGTGAAAGCAAAAGTTGTAAATCAGGATATGATTTGTCGCAGTGAAAAAAACTTGAGGTAGAAGACAGCAATCTAAAAGAGAAGACACGCGCAAAGGAGTGGCTTTGTGTCTCAGCATACCTCCACATGCCGCTCTGAGAAGCAGTTAATAAGTGGTGCCTTCAAACCTTAAAAATACGCAGGTTTCTGTATATACATGTGTGTGTTTAAACATTTGCGTTTTGATTTCTATATACTCTGTAGCTGCCTTTGTAGCTTTCTGAGTCATGAAACTGCCAACAGCAATGGACAGAAAGGCCAGAGTTCTCTCGGCCTAAATATGATAGAGAAGTTAGACCCTCTGCCGTCGAGTCAATTCCGACTCATGGCGACCCTATTGGACAGAGTAGAACTGCCCCGTAGGGTTTCCAAGGCTGTAATCTTTACAGAAGTAGACTGCTACATCTTTCTCCCACGGAGTGGCTAGTGGGTTCGAACTACCAACCTTTCGGCTAGCGCTTAACCACTAAGCCACCAGGGTTCCAAGAAGTTAGACAAAAAATTGACCAAAAAAACTGACCTTAGATTTTTCCTTGACTTATTTGTCCAGATTAATCCAAAGGATAGTCAGGAAGCATTCTTAAAAAAAAAAAAAAAAAAAAATTAGCCTTTTTTAGTCTCTGGTTTTCATAACATAATTTATTTTTAAAACTGATGGAAGAAGATGTTCCATTTTATGACTATTGAAAAAATGAATAGTTTACTTGTGGTTTAAGAATCCCACAAGAAAGACTATAAATATAAATTTATTGCTCACATGAATGAAAATAAAGTTCATTTGAACATGTAGTATCACAATACTGTCTACAGACTGTCTGTTGGCTCCTCAGACCCTGTATGTGGAGTAAGGAAGTACCTTCCATTATTATAGATTTTTCAATCTGTCATATTTCTTTTCTTCTTAGATTTGAAAAGAACTAGCCTTCGTGCTTTACTCACTTTGAGTATTATCTCACTATTCTGCTGTGTTTTCTTGACCCAGAATCCCATCCTCGAGGGCTGTCCATGAGGGCCTGAAGAATCAGGAGCTGAACTCCGCAGACTCAGGTATAAGCATATGTAATCTTACAGTAAAGAGCACCCGTGTTGTTAGGTGCCGCAGAGTCGATTCTCAACTCATAGTGACCCAGTGTGACAAAGTAGAATGCCCCATAGGGTTTTCTAGGCTGTAATCCTTACGGAGCAGATTGCCAGGTCTTTCTCCTGCAGAGCAGGTTGGGTGGGTTTGGACCACCAACCTTTCAGTTAGCAATCAAGTGCTTGACCGTTGTGCCACCGGGGCCCCTTAAAGAATTAAAACTGTCTGTACACAGTACAGGGGAAACTAGCACAACTTGTACAAGGAAAGGTCATGGAAGCCCCATAGACACATCCAAACTCCCTGAAGGACTGAATTGCTGGGCGGAGGGCTGTGGGGACCATGGTCTCGGGGAACATCTAGCTCAATTGGCATAACACAGTTTATAAAGACAGTGTTCTACATTCTACCTTGGTGAGTAGTGTCTGGGGTCTTAAAAGCCTGTGAGTGGCCATCTAAGATACTCCACTGGTCTCATCCCTTCGGGAGCAAGGGAGAATGAAGAGAACAGGATACGAGAAAAAGATTAGTCCGAAGGACTAATGGTCCACAGCTACCAAGGCCTGCACCGGACTGAGTCCAGTACAGCTAGATGGTGCCCGGCTACCATCACTGATTGCTCTGACCAGGATCACAACAGAGGGTTCTGGACAGAGCTGGAGAAGGATGTAGAACATAATTCTAACTCACAAAAAAAAAAGACCAGATTTACTGGCCTAAAGGAGACTGGAGAAACCCCGAGAGTATGGCCCCCAGACACCCTTTTAGCTCAGTGGTGAAGTTATCTCCGAGGTTCACCTTTCAGCCTGGGAGTGGACAGCCCTGTAAAACCAAATGGGACTAATGAGGTACAGTAGTCCAGTGACAAGGGCCAGAAGGCAGAAGGGGACAAGGAAGCTGGTGATAGGGAACCCAGGTTTGAGTAAGGATATTGTTGATGTGTTGTGAGATTGTTAACCATTGTCATAGGGCAACATGTGTAGTAACTGTTAAATGAGAAACTATTTTGTTCTGTAAGCCTTCATCTTTAGTGAGAATAGCAGCACAATTGGAAGAGCGTAGTCAATGTCACTGAACTGTGCATGTAGAAATTTTTGAAAAGGTGTATCTTTGGCTATGTATATTTTCACCAGAAAAAAAGGTTGAGAAGTTAGAGGGTTGACATGTTGTGGGGTTGTTAACCAATGTCATAAAACAGTATGTGTACTACTGTTTCATGAGAAACTATTTGTTCTGTAAGGCTTCACCTGAAGTACAATTAAAAAAAAAAAATTACAGTGTTAAGCAACATAATTTTCAGGCCATCTTTGCCAATAGAGTCAATTAAAGCCAATTGCTTTATTTTCATTTAGCTTCTGGCTACAGAACAGAATTAATGACAACTGATTTTAATAGCACATCCCAGTGTTTTCAGGAGGGTGCTCTGTTGATTAAATTCCACTTACTACTGAAAAAAAAAAAAAAAGAATTAAAACTGTCTAAGGTGCATTTAGTTTAACAGTCATCTCTAAGCTGATGTTTCTGTCCATTTGTAATAATCGTAGCTGTTCTTTACTGATCACCTATTGTGTGCCTGGGCTCTAGAAGTCCGTGTTGTCATCCCTGAGTTAGATAAAGAACTTGAGGCTTTCCAGGCAGTGCTCTTTCTGAAGCTGATGGTTGAGAGGAGGATGTTTATTTTCTTTAAACCCTTTTCATGACATACACAACTTTTTATGTATGTTTCACAATTAAGAAAAAGGCATTGGAAAAGCAGATTGTCCCAGGCATTGCCTGGTAAAGTGAGACAGGGAGCCTTGCTGGAGGCCCAAGGCATGGGCCCAGCGGTCTTGCCCTGGGACTTCTCTTGCCTTCCCCTTGCTGGTCGTGTAATGCTTAGCATCCTGGCTCAGGCAGTGAGATGAGCTCAGCGATAAGAATGAAGTAACTACAGCTATACACATCAACATGGGTGAATCTCATAAATATAATACTGAGCGAGAGATGCCAGACACCAGAGAGTACATACTGTGTGATCTCGTTTATCTGAAGTTCAAGAACAGGCAAAACTAATCTATGCTTTTACCTTTTGGGGGAAAGGGTGCTTCTGATAATACACTGTTTGTTGATCTGGGTGCTACTGACATCGTTGTATTCAGTTTGAAGATTTATCTGGCTGTGCACTGATGATTTGTAAACTTTCATAGATATATATATGTATATATGATATACTATACTTCAATAAAAATTCCCCCAAGTTGTAATGAATCTTTTTTAAAAAATTTCTGCAAAATGATGGTCCACATGTGCCAAATGTTTGAGATGGTTCAGCATAATCTAGAACTCTGTTTCAGATTTTGTTACTTTAAAATACCCTCTAGAGCATTGCCTACAATAGAACTCTCCATAATGATGGGAATGTTCTATATCCGCACTGTCCAATACAGCAGCCACTAGCCACACATAGCTATGGAGCACTTGATATCTGACTAGTGTAACTAAGAAGCTAAATTTTTTATTTAATTTTATTTACCTTTAAATTTAAACAGCCCTATGTGACTAGTAGGTCCCTGAGTGGTACAAGCAGTTTGCACTAGACTGCTAACCTAAAGACTGGTGATTCGAACCCACCCAGTGGTGCTGCAGAAGAAAGGCCTGGCAACCTACTTCTGTAAAGATTACAGCCAAGACCCTGTGGAGCAGTTCTACTCCGTAATACCTGACATCACCATGAGCTGGAATTGACTCAGTGGCAACAAGTTTTTTTATGTGACTAGTAGCTACCTTATTGGACAGTGTAGCTCTAGAGAAGGGAGAAGGAGGTAGTTCTTGAAGAAAGTACAGCATGGAGTTCTCTGATGAGCTCAGTGTTCAAAAGTACATTAGTATAAGGTCTACGTAGCCTGATGACAGAAGCCTGTAAGAAAGACAAAAGTTCAACGTAAGCAGAAGTTTATGAAAAATGCTATAGATAGTAAAGGCAAAGACATTTTAAAGCTGTGTTTGGAGGGGAAAAAAGGTATTGGGTAAAAATTGTAATGTTCTGAAGTGGTAGGGGAAAGCAGTCCTCAGTTATTATTTGCAAGGTTATCTACTTCTCTAACAAGGAGAGTGATCTAACTAGAAACAGGTTGAACAAGTAGAATTAAAGGTTACTTAAGCCCAAAGTCGTTGAGGAGAGGGGTCTCTAGGCTAGTTACACTCCAGAGCACTAGAAGAACTTAGAGACATGGTCACAGTACACTTGTAGCCCCCTGAGGAATCCCAGAGATAGGAGGGCGCCTGCAGCATCGAAGGCTGCCAACATATTACCTTGGTGGTTAGAAGGAGACAGACTGTAGTTCTGGATAATATTTGCCATCAGTCCCTAGAAATATTCCACAGTGGATTATTGAATAGTTGGTTTTTGAAGGCCGAGCAATCACTGATTGCCGGGAGCCATCATGGGTCCTTGAAGTAAATCCTCCACTTCCTTTATTGATAGACGTATAGGGCTCTGGAACAATGTAACATTAACCCAGGAGTTAATCGGGATGAAATTCAGGACATAATCTTGATTTCAGCAGAGTGATAAACCCTATAATAGAGTTATTGTAAGTATATTTCAAGGGCACTCTCAGACTTTATGTAATGGGTAGATATGGTTGGTTTTTTCCCAGTAATCCAACTTTGCAAACATGGAGTGGAAAATGACTCTGTTCTGAATATTTGTTTCTCTTCATTTCCCAGTTATGATTAACGGAAAATATTGCTGTCCAAAGATATACTTCAACCACCGTTGCTTCTCAGGGCCATATCTTAACAAAGGAAGAATCGCTGAGCTGCCTCAATGTGTGGGACCTGGGAACTGTGTTCTGGTCCTCAGAGAGGTAAGGTTCTGGCCTAGAACAAAAGAATGTGAGAAATTCACAACAGTCTCATAGACTCATTCATACAGGGATCCGCATGCTGTGTGACAACTCTAGGTTTTATCAGAAGTTACTAACTTTTCTCACGTATTAGACAGTGCACTGTGCATGTGATTGTCTTTACTGCCTAGGGGACATTGACCTAAGCGGTTCTTCACGTTACAGGGTCACCTCTGTCAGTATAGAAAGGTCTTCTGTCAGAAACCACATGAGAACACTACAGGAGGGAATGGGAGATAAGTCTAAGACCAAGAGGTGGTGGGGCATTAACCCAGGGCCATGATAAAGCTACACACCTGCTGGACTCGCAAAGCTTCCCAGCCAGTGGGCTGTACTGAGGGTAACGATGTGAGGAAGACCTCAGGGTGGCAAGGCAGGGTCTGGGGCAGCCAGAGCTTCTGGGCCAGACTGCAGCCACAGGGAGGCTCAGCCGTCTACGCAGTGTCCCAAGCAACTATAATTGACTGTGTGTACCGTGACTGGAAAAGGCCTTGGAATCATGTGCTGGAGTAACTGGAAATCCATGGTGCCTGTTTCTTTCTTACGATGCTGTTTTGAATGCTTATTTAAGAGGGGCTCAAGTTATCTTATTTGCATCTTTGGGCAGCTGTTATATCTTTGTTATTATTAGTTTGTTAATATTTGTTAACTAAAATGACTAGAATGAATGAATCTCCTAAGTAGCCCTAACATTCTAACAGTTGGCAAGAGTGCTGTGGTTCTAATGGTCTTTTTCTCTCCTTCCCAACCCGTATGTCTGCTTTAAAAACGGAGCTCAGGTCCTCACTTTACTTATCAATGCAGCCTACAAACCCAGTCGCGTCCTTCGGGAGCTGCAGCTGGACAAGGACTCTGTGTGGCATGGATGTGGGGAAGTCCTAAAAGCCAAGTGAGTGGGCTACTCTCCTCTGTATTCTTACTCGTCTTTAACAGGTTACAGAATCTGTTCTCCTGTGGGTAATACTAGAATACTTACATTCTCTAGGGCAGTGCTTCTTCATTTAGCTGTGATGAAGGACCAGGTTTCTTTTCTTTTGTAAATTTTCATCCTGTTGTGGACCAATACTTCGATAAAATATGCTAAAAATGAATTCTAGAAATATGAAATGCAAAATACAAGCATGATTTTTTATTAGATTCAAGAGACATAAAATTACTCTTCCATATTACAATGGAAGTTGGTAATCATTCACTCTTGCTTTCTAACCTGATAGTGTCAGACAGACAGATGCCGGTTGCTAGGCTGGGGGTCTGTGAACCCCACCCTGAGGCAGGCTGCCCTAGGGTAAAGAAAAACGCAATGAAGAGGCACCTTTCTTTCAGTAATAGCTAGTGGAGAAGTTACTGTTTGAAAACCTTAACTTTAGGAACAGAAAGCAGGAACCTTATTTTGCTAATTTCTATTCTTTATTTGTCACAGTTTAGCAGATTATAAATTTGACTTGCATAAATGATTGTTTTTCAGGTCCTCAAACTGAAAAACAAAGAGCTTTTCAGGTCTATTAATATGCATGGTTTTTCTCTGAGTAATCACTAGCCCAGTAAACTTGGCATTTGATTTCTTCCAATGACAGATACAAAGGAAAGAGTTATCGGGCTACCGTTGAGATAGTGAAAACAGCCGATCGGGTGACTGAATTCTGCCGGCAAACCTGTATCAAACTGGAATGCTGTCCTAACCTCTTCGGGCCGCGGATGGTTCTAGATAAATGTTCTGAGAACTGCTCTGTACTCACAAAGACCAAATACAGTGAGTCATGCTTTTTAAATTTGTTAACTGTAGCAGCTGACCATACCTTACATCCTGGAAATTTTTGTTATTTTGCACATATTCATATATAGCAGAGTTTGGCAAACTTTTCCCTAAAGGGCTAGATAATAAATGTTAGGCTTTGGGCCATATGGTCTCTGTTGCATAGTCTTTGTTTTATTATTTTTTTTTAACAAAACTTTAAAATTAAAAAATAAAAATAAAAAAAAAATTTTTAGCTTGAGGGCCATACAAAAACAGGCCACAGGCCCTAGTTTGTCCGCTTCTATATATAACCTGTATATATAATGTCTGTAACATCTAATAGGCTATGTATATTCATTCATACATTTGGCAGGTATTTATTACCTGCCCATTGTGAGCTACCGTTGTTCTAGCAGTGGGATACAGCAGTAAAGAAAACAAAATCCCTGTCCTCATGGAGCATACATTCTAATGTAGGAAACAGATAAGAAACCAGTGAACAAATGTAGAGAGATCAGTACTCTGGAGAAAAATGAAGCAAGGTGAGGCAGCAGAGTGGGAAAGCGAGGGAGGGCCAGGAGGCGGGGTGCTGCTCATACGTGTAGTCAGAGAAGTCTTCCTGACAGGTAACAACCTGAAGGAAGCAGTAGGGCCAGCCGTGCAGCCCTCTGGGTGCAAGTGTTGTGGGTAGGGGGCAGCAAGGGCACAGCCTGAGGCGGGAGTGTGCTTGGTGTCTGTAAGGAGCCGCAAAGGAGCTAGGGTGGCTAGGGAGGCGTAAATAGTAGGAGAGGGGAGGTAGTTGCTTAACCCCACTCCGAACTGTCCTAACAATACCTGTTCGTCTTATTGTTTATCTTCTCCTTTGTGAAACCTCAAAAGGAAAAAAAATTTAGGCATATAGAATGACGTTTCTAATATGGAGCCTTGTCAAAGCCTTGTCACCCAGAAACTGAATTCTGATCCTATCCTTTTCTTGAATCCTACAAGTCCTGATGTCACCTGGAAGAATGTATCCAGAAGGGGATTTAACCTTGTTAAATCTCAAAGATTTCATTTAGAGATCTCTAATTCTTTGCTTCTTAAAACTTTATCTTGCCTGTGATCACCTGAGGGTCTTGTTGAAATGGCGGTTCTGATTCATCAGGTTTGTGGGGGCCTGGGGCCTGAGGGTCTGCATTGCCACTAAGCTCCCAGATGCTGATGATGCTGCTGATCCAAGATCCACACTTTGAGTAGCAGGGTCCTCTTTCACATGATGAGATTTCTAATCAGTATTTGAATTAAAAAATCATGTAAGAGTTAACCCTCTAGTTTCTGTTTATATTTATTGGATTGTAAATTCCCAAGGACAGGGATCGTCTTCGCTCATTATTTTATCACATTCAGCATTTAGTTTAGCAAATTGCAGTTATTAAGAGCAAAAGTACAATATACTATTCATATAAGTACCTAAATAAGTACACCACTTTGAGCCTTTGAAAGATGTGTGGATTTTATTATGTTTTTTGTCTGAATTTATTTTTCACAATGGTATAGTCCAAATTAGCCTAGATTTTAGGAAAGAGAGCCTTTATAATTTTTCTCAATTATTTGAGTTATTTGAATGATGTCAAACAGATTTACATCCTTAGAATTTTCTTTTGCAGGAAATTATATTTTGATACTATTTTAATACATAACTCAGAGCTAGACTATATGTGTTTCATTTTTGTAATTCTCTCCATTCCTAAAATTTATATGAAAATGCAAATGATCTAGAATAGCCAAAACAATCTTGAAAAAGAAGAATAAAGTTGGAAGATTTATTCTGTTTGATTTCAAGGTTTACCATAAATCTACAATAATCAAAATAAGGTGGTATTTATGAAAGGATAGTCAGATAAAGCAATGGAACAGAATAGAGAGTCCAGAAATATAGCCACACTTATATGGTTAAGTGATTTTCAACAAGGGGGTCAAAGAAATTTGGTGGGAAAAGGGAATCTTTTCAGCAAATGGCACTGGTACAACTGGATATCCAAATTGAAACAACAAAACCAAAAAACCTTGGCTCTACCTTACCCTGTCTAAAAAAATTCATTCTAGATGGATCATGGCCTAATGTAAAAGTGAAAACTATAAGACTTCTAGAAGAAAACAAAGACAATATCCTCAAGTTCTTGGGGTAGCAAATATTCCTTAGATAAGACACAAAAATACACTAACCAAAAAGGAAAAAAACGAGTAAATTAAACATCATCAAAATTTAAAAAAACTTCTGCTTGTAAGATGATACTGTTTAAAAAAGAGAGAAAGACCAGACACACAGACTTGGAGAAAATATGCTCAACACATACATCTAACAAGCAACGCTCACAACTCAATAATAAAAAGAGTAACAGAACGTTCAGGAATTAGATAGTGGTGATAGTTGCCGAGCTTAGTGAGTGTACTCAAAACCACTGCATTGTACATCAGATGTAGACATAAAATCGTTAATCTATGTCTACATAAAATTTTATGTGAACTATATCTAAAAAAACAAAAATAACAAAAAGAAATGAAGCCATTTTGAAAAATTAGTCAGACTTGAATAAAGTATACAGATATACAAACGGCCAGTGAGCACATGAAAAGGTAGCATCATTAGTGATCAGGGAAATGCAACTTAAAATCATAATGAAAAATACTATACCCACTAGAATAACTAAAATGAGAAAGACCGGCAGTCCCATGTGTTGGCAAAGATATAGAGCAACTAGGTCTCTCATATATTGCTGGAGTGTAAAATCATATAACCATTTTGGAAAACTGGCAGTTTCTTTAAAAGTTAACCATACATCTACCCTATGATCTAGTAATTCCATTTCTAGGTATTCATCCAAGGGAAGTGAAAACAGGTCCACAAAAAAGCCTTGTACGAGAATGTTTATTACAGCTTCATTAACAGTCAACACCTGGAAACAGCCCAGGTGCTCATCAACAGGACAGTGGATAAACTGGCACATTCGTACCATGAAATACTACCCCTCAGTAAAAAGGAATGAACTCCTGATACACACAACAGCACAGGTGAAGCTCAGAAACATTATGCTGAGTGAAAGAAGCCGTACCTACGAGTACCTCCTGTGTGGTTCCACAGATGAGGCAAGACCAATCTGTGGTGACAAAAATGAGAATAGTGGTTGCTTCTGGTGAGGGGGAGTGACTGACTGGGAAGGGGCATGAGGGGACTTTCTAAGTTGATGGAAATGTTCTCTGTCTGGACAGGGGAGGATTCCTTGGATTTATGTGTTTGCCAGCACTAATCAAACTCTACACTTAAGATCTGTTCATTCCACTGTATAGAGTTTAGGCCTCAATAAAATTCAGTACGCCAGTTTTTCTGCTGTGCCAGTAGAGTCGCTTGTGGTTTTGAGATGCATGAAAATAATAAAGCGACTTCATTTTTCTTTGTCATCCACATTTAGCACACTATTACGGAAAGAAGAAAAATAAAAGAATCGGGAGGCCGCCTGGTGGGCATAGTAATTTAGCGTGTGTCCTGAAGAAAGCCAGTAAGAGGAGAAAGAGACGGAAGAATGTTTTTGTTCATAAGAAGAAACACTCGTCAACATCTGTTGATAATACCCCAGCGGGCTCTCCCCAGGTATGATCTGTGTAGACCTGTACTGTCTAGATGCCAGGTGCCCACTGCTTTACAATGTGGACAGAGACAGAATACCTGCAGGTCTTTCTAATTCAGATCTCTAGCCAGTGGGAGATGATTCGTGGCTCAGGAACTGCATTTCAATGAGACTTCTCTCCTTTTCCTCCAGGGAAGTGGGGGTGAAGATGAGGATGACCCAGATGAAGGGGATGATGATTCCCTCAGTGAGGGCAGTATATCTGAGCAGCAGGACGAGCTACAGGAAGAGTCCGAAATGTCAGAGAAGAAGTCATGCTCCTCCTCTCCCACTCAGAGTGAGATATCCACGTCGCTGCCTCCAGACAGCGACAGGAGGAAAAGGGAGCTGCGCACTTTTTCCTTCTCTGATGATGAGAATAAACCTCCTTCGCCAAAGGTACCCACTGTAAAGATAGGCTTTTCCGTTTTCCCCTTCTAGAATCTAATTGTTAGTGATGGTGGCATTCCACTGCTTTCAATACGGGCTTAAGTGGAATTTCCTGGGTCGCTCTTAAAGTTATTCCAAATGCAGTGACTTACTTGTGTGTGAAGGGTTATATGGAGATCATGGGGAGTGGCTGCTTGTTTGAAGTTAAAAAAAAAAAAAAAAAAGTCACTGCTAGCTTGTTTGTGGGCTGTCATTGCATTTAGGGAAAACTGCTTTTTAAAAAAAATATTTTTCATTATATATATGGTTTTTTAGAAATACATTACTTATTCTTTTCATTCTAGTTAGGCCATTTTTTAGTATATTTCCTATGTTCCTGTGTGTACATTATATAATATGTGTATATACACACACTAGAAGAATGGCAGTTAAGTTACAGTTTATATATGGTTTGCTTTTTAAAAAGGGCCTGTGAAGAGAAGCAACAAATGACTTCTCCCGACAATGTATAGTTAGGCCATCTCTCACGGAAGTACCAGCCTGTTCACTTCAGCACCCTACCAGAGAGTTGAAATAGACCAGGGAACAAATGAGAGATTTAAAAAGTACTTTTCTCTTTTAAATTGTCTAAATTATTTGTGCTAAAACCTTGAGATAAATTCTTTCCCATTGGTATTTTTCATTATAAAAGACCCAACACTTCCTGAGTACTTAATGTGTGTGAGCCTCTTCCCTCCTTGCCGGGAGAAATCATGGCCTAAAACCATTTTAAATACCAACTTGAAGGATTAACAAATTTATATAGAGAGATGTTTGTAGAATAAAATAGCTTTTATACCATTTGGTTTCGTTGTGGGGAATGAAGGAAATAAGAATTGAAGTTGCTGAAAGGCTTCAGCTGGACAGTAACCCCCTGAAGTGGAGCGTGGCGGATGTCGTGCGGTTCATCAGATCCACTGACTGTGCTCCACTAGCAAGAATATTCCTAGACCAGGTAAGGTTGGACACCTTTAATTCTCAGTAATATGTCTCTTCAGCAAAGGACTACAGGTGTAATAGTAGTCAATGACTTATTTACAAGTCTTAGGAAAAACATTTCAATACAAAAGAAAAAAATGAGTTCCCGTTTCAGGGAACTCTATAGTTGAAGCAGATTATCATTACAGTCCCATTTTTTAATAAGAATTTGACTCCATCCCCCAAATATTTAAATGTCTTAAAATCAGATACACTATGCTTATTGTCCTGATCTATTCCAAAATAATAATTTGCTTTTTTTAAAAAAATATTAACGTCTGCAGTGGGTTAGGCTCTCGTGCTCAATTTTAAGGCAAGTTTTCTGAAACAAATGGTCTTGCACGCTTAAATATTGAAATAAACTTTGTTTTGATAATTGGGGAGGTTCAAAACTGTACATCTTTGAAGAACTTAGTGTTAGGCTTTCATGGATGTTATAGAGTAGGAAAACGCTGAGGCTTATGGTTAGTATTTTCTCTTGGATTTACAAAGAGCCCTCTAAAAAGATCTTTCTTTTGGCACGATTAATTGCCAGTTACAGGGCTAATTAGCTTACTACATTTCTGCAGAGAAGAAACTGTGTAGAATGGATTCTTATCCTTGGTAAAACTTTATTGTTAATTCTGAAGACTCTCTAGAATGGAGCACTAGGAGAGGCCTCTGAAAGGGAATGTGTAGCACTTGTTTAAAGGGAAAAAGTAATAAAGCACAGGGACTCAGATTTTGACAAAGCCAAAGTGAACTGGGATTGTCATGACTGAGCTGCCATTCATGTGCACATCATAGATAATTTGTATTTTATGCCTTAACAGGAGATTGATGGGCAGGCCCTGTTGCTTCTTACCCTTCCCACTGTTCAGGAGTGCATGGAGTTAAAATTGGGCCCCGCCATTAAACTTTGCCATCACATAGAGAGGATCAAGTTTGCTTTTTATGAGCAGTTTGCCAACTGAGAAGGACAACCAAAGTGAACTGGATCTTTGAAGCACAAATGCAGCGAATCCTTCACCCCGCTCTAGAAGTGGAGCTGAAATGGTCCTGGGCTCTGGGCCCTGCAGGTGTCGCTTGCTCTCTTTGCACTTTCAGGGAAGGAGGACCCACACTGAGGAAGCAAAAACTGTGCACAGAAGTGGCTCTTCTGCCAGCGGAGATGTGGGCATCTATCGTTCAGCAGATTGCAGTTTTGAAAAAATAAAGCCTATGAGGAAAAGACTCATATAAGAAGAATAAGCATTTCCAGTGGTGTGGGCTGAAAACGAAGAAGACTCTAGGCTGGAAAGCACCCTTCTGGTTGTTTTCTTTTCATCCTGTTCCTTCCCATTGTAGATTGAACTTTGTTCTCTGCTTTCTCTTGCTTGGAAAGAGAGGACGTAGCTTTAAGACAGCACTGATCTGGGACTGTGCCTGAGGCACATCAGTGCTTCGTTGTCATTGTGTTTTTAAGCTTTTTAAATTAAAACAGTTCATTTTGGGGATGATTATGTGGCTCGAGGGTTTTGAATGTACAGTCACACTTTGATCGTCTTAAAATTAATTCCTGGGAGTTCCTTTGTTGACTACCTCTGTTGATAATTGAGCTTACAGCCTTTGTATGAGGCTTTTTGTGTGATGCCAATTTTAAGCTACATGAATGCTAAAATTATGACAGAAGTTGGAGGAAAAAAACAGTTTTCTTACTTTATGTGGGCACTTAACACCAATTCCTGAACTGACTTAATCTAAGAGCTCTACTGTTTTTCTTCCATCTTCACTCAGCTTGGCGTGCTTGTTCTGAGTAGCATCTCAAAGACTGTTGCTATTTCAGTTGAATTGCTGTCTCCCCATTAGGTCTCAGAGGGACTTCAGTGGCTTTTATTTTGTCTTCACTTTCCTCTATAGTTGTTTGTCTAACTCTGTGTCATTTCTAGAGTCCTTACTTTGGGTGACTATTGGTAGGTGTTTCCTGGACCCACAGTAAAGCCTGTTCCCCCTTCTTTCTTGGAGTCTCCAGGTAGATGGTATAGGAACGCAACAGAGAAAACATGCTTTGAGGGTGATACAAAGCATGGGGTTTCTGTAGCGGTGTCCTCAGTGGCTAGATAAAAGTTGAGAAGTGGTTAAGAATTCCAGAAACGTCTTTGCTGAGCCACGTTCATGCTTTCCTTCAGTTAACCCTTTACGTTGAATGTAACCTACAGTCTGAGGATCCCCACTCAACAACTCAGTATTCTTCCAGGTGTTTTTTTATGACCTAACTCAAGTTGACATGAAATGCCTGGCAAATTGTCACTAGTGATTGGCACTGCCAGCTGTTACAGAATAAAAGCACTTGCTGTACTGTTCCAGCCACGAGGAATGAGGAAAGACACACACATAGATTGCCTCCCTTAAACGGTTTGCTTTGCTGAGTGCTTTTTTGGATTATCCTCCCACTCCGTCGAGTCGATTCTGACTCATAGCAACCCTGTAGGGTTTCCAAGGCTGTAAATCTTTACAGATGCAGACTGCCACATCTTTCTCCCATGGAGCCACTGGTGGTTTTGAACCGCTGACCTTTCGGTTAGCAGTCGATCGCTTTATCTACTGCACTACCAGTCACCAGCAAATTATAATTTAATCATTCCTCTTCAAGACTTGAAAATATTTAAAGCTGCAAACTGGGTAAATTCTAAACTGCTATACAAATATAAAGTAATACAGTGAAACCTGCAAAAGCCGGAACCTGTGTAAGGTAGAAACCTGACAGAGAAGGAAAACTCAAGTATTTCCCACTAAAAGGAGAGATAGAAAAGTGGTAAGACTGCACCGTGTCAAAGGCAGAAAACTTGCGAGAGCCAGAAAAACAAGGCAGGCCCATGGAGTTCCGTCTCTCACAGGCTTCACTGTGTTATTACATATTTAAACTGACTGTGGTTTTTTCCCCTTTCCTTTCACCTCTCTTCCTCCCCTGCCTGTTTTTAGGCAAAAGTCTGTAATCTGGATTCTCTCCTTATCGGATAATTCATGAACCACCTTAACTCAAGCCCCTCAACCAAACCATTATTAAAGTATCAACTCTTTGCTTAGGTTACTACCAGATATATCTGGAAAGAATCTTCATTTAAGTAAAAGTTAAAATATTTGAACTTCAAAAACCAAACCCGTTGCCATCGAGTTGATTCCAACTTATAGCAACCCTATAGGACAGGGTAGAACTTCCCTGTAGGGTTTCCAAAGAGCGGCTGGTGTGAACTTACTCAGAGATCCAATTTTCAAAAATTTGATTAATTCCATGCCCATGGAAGGGAAGCATATATATAAGAAGCATGGGAACCGTTAGCACTAAGCAGGCAGACATTTTGGGGACGGGGGTCGGGAGTGGTGGCGATCTTAAAATTTCCCGAGAGCTCAGCAGTCAAGACATTAAGGCAAAGAGGGTCCCTGAAAGAAGATCAGTGGAACAAAAAATTCTGGAATTAATGTTTAGGGCTTCATATTACTGTCTTATTTAGGAAGATAAGAGAGAATTCCTATAGGAGGGAATTTACCCAACTCAACGGCAGTGAGTGTTATTTTGCTCCTCTTTTGACTTCTATAGAAACCCCAGAATTTAGAACTGCCTCCCCTCACAGGTGAGAGGACAAAGCTCCTGAAAGCAGAAACATATGGCCCTAAGTAGTCTCTGGTCAGGGTAGAGTCCAGGCCCAACAGGCTTCCAATACTCATTCATACTCCTGTCTGTACTGTGATTACTCAAGCTCGACTTTTTCCTAGAGGGAGAGGCTGGTTCTAGATTGAATATGTAAGTGGGATGGATTTCTCTTAATATTTATTGCATTTTCCTAATGATAGTTCATCAGGCCAGCTGCATTAAAGAAAACTTATATCCCCCCAGCCTCTACCCCCAAATATTACATAAAACCCAAAAAAAACCAAACCCGTTGCTGTTGAGTCGATTCTGACGCATAGCAACCCTATAGGACAAGGTAGAACTGCCTCATAGCGTTTCCAAGGAGCGGCTGATGGATTCGAACTGCCAGCCTTTTGGTTAGCAGCTGTAGCTTGCTGCAGCTCTTAACCACTGCGCCACCAGGGCTCCAAATATTACATAAGGGAGGATAATTGCTTGGGAATTTGGCACAGGGCATTTTTTAAGTGTAAAATTTAGATTCCATTTGCCTCAAAGCTGCTAGGGTTGGGCTGGACAGCAATGACAATCTGATTCTTACGATTCGTAAACAGATTTTCATAGCCCACCATGTTGGGGTAAAAACATCTGCATGTTGCACATAGAAGCATGCACTTTGTTTTTTCCAGAAGACAATCTCTTAAATTTATGAGAGGTCTGTTGTAAGGGGACTGCATTTATCTGGATTTCCCCTGCAGTTGCCCCCCTGCCCCTAGTTTGCATGAGGTCAGAAAGGAAAGTTTCCCATGATTCATTTTTGATCCTAAACTGACAAATTGGAAATGGGTTAATGGACTGTTATCATCCTCCTGGTCCTTGAAAAGCTGGCTGCTTTGTCAGTGTATTAGGCAAACGTTTTCACTGCACATGCAGATTTTCTGTGACTTTTTGACTGTGTTATGTGGGTTTCTGGGGATTATGGTATTTTTCATTGTAAACCTCTTCCATCCCTCTCAGTTGAGGCAGAGTTGAAGTGGCTAATGCAGGGATGCACTAGTGAGGGCCTGTAGCGTCTACCCTATCTGCCTTTCTTTTGCAATGTAGGTGGCTCCCAGCATCTACCTTGTAGATATATGAGGTCATGGAAGGGTACTTACCAATCTCTGGAAGAGGTGAGCTTCTTGGCAAATACTTATTGAGTTATGATAGAGGCAGACACAGAAAACCAGTTCAGAACTTGGCCTTTAGGTGCTTCTTCTTCTGGAAGTCAGATAAATCTCACTGTGAGAGAGAGAGCATTGCACCACAGTTTCCTGAGGACTTGGTTATATCTTCCTCTTCACTACCAATTCAGTAGCTAACGTGATACCTGAATAGAGTTTAAAAGCTATAGGAAGGCCTTAGGTGGGGGAGGACTCAGAACCATTCCTCTCTCTCAAGTTAGTATTTCCAGGAGACACACAGAACATCAGGAATTGTTAGCAGTAGGTAAGATTTATCTAGATGGGGACGCTCACTAGCAAAACTGTCACAAGCACTTACACTGAGCACCTGTCACCAAAGACTGTTATATTTAAGATGCCATTTACTGTTTTAATTAATTTCCATAGAAGCTCTGAGAGAGTTGTTAGGAACTAAGCCCCAACAGTAGAAACACACCTTGGGTTTGAACTGTGGTATTGGGATGTTGCTTGTGTGAGTGAGTGTATGTGTGTGTGTGTGTGTGAATAAGTTCAGAAGTGTTCTGTGTTACCATAGGAAGTTTGTTGGCCTTATGAAGCTGATGGAGAAGACACCACTAACAGAAATGAAGCCTGAATCTTGGTGGGGACCAGGTGCCCCCTTTTTAAATTTGAGTTTCTCTGGTCCTGGGTCCACTGTAAGTAACCATGTGTCATGGTCATGGTGCTGGCTCAGAAATTCTGTAGGACAGGGGCCTCCAGCAAAACCAAAAAGAAATCAGCCACTTTCATGCAATTACGCCTACTCCTCACTTATTGACTAGCTCGTTATCCGACATTTCACATTTACAACAATAGTAAAACATCTACTATCCAACTGTTCTGCGCAGTAACGGCGTATGTGTGGCAGTAAGGAATGCCGGGGTACAAGGCGAGAGTAATGCTGGCTGTGATGGTTAAGGTTATGTGTCACCTTAGCTGGGCCATGATTCTCAGTGGTTTGGCAGTTATGTAATGATGTAATCTGGAAGTTATGTAAATGATGTAGTTATCCTCCATTTTGTGATATGATGTCATCCTCCATTTTCATATAATGCCAATTTTTGCCTAATGACCTGGTTTTTGGAACCTAACCATGTTGATAAGTGAGGAGTGAGTATATAATTCTTCCTTTATTCACTTTCAAATGTTTTGCTAATGAATTTTGATGACTCCCACCCCTTATGTGAGAATGTACGTATTTTGGAAATTGGTATTTATCCAAATAAACCAAGTATGGTCCTGTAGTTTTGGCAGAAGAGTTCTAAACTCAAAGCCCAATCCAAACAGATCTGGTTCTAAGCCTGCTCCCTTGGGGTTTTTCCCTCAGTGCTTGTTCCAGATAACATGGGTAACCTGGTTTCTGAGGGCAGCCTTAGGGGTAAATGCACTGGAGATTGATTTTCTTGATGGCACTGTTTCTCGAAAGTCTTAGATTTTCACAAGAACTGGCAAAACATGGAGTGGGGGTTGAGGGGGTTGGAGAAGTAGGCCTAAAACTCCCTCCCTTTATGCCTTTGCTAACTTAACACACCGGTTGGGTCTGTACTGGTGCTATGGCCCATCACAATCGACTTTTAAAAGAGAAATAAGCCACAGCCTTGCTGGACAAGTCTTCAACACCAGGAGTAAAGTCCTGACCCTGAGAGGTACGGATCTCTGGCTAATTCTGGAGGCAAAGGATGATGCTGACTAGTGAAATGGTGCCACCATTGCTGACGGGGTGCCTGTTCTCAAGATGTGTGGAAACCTCAGGCTTCTGCACGGTTTAGTCAATTTAACTGCATGCCTAGCTTAGTGAATGGAGGTGGATGAATAGTGCTGAAAGGATGAGGGTGGGCTTTTGGGGGCAAATCAAGTCAAAAAGTAGATGACTAAGAGAGGTTATGAAGTTGAGGCAAAGTTACAGCTGGGCAGTTCCTTAGCTCCTTTGTAAGAAGTCTCTGGAGAAGGTAGTTTGAATGTTTCTCTTGAGCTTTTAAGTGCTCATTTTCCTTCTTCCCTTTTCTCTCTCTCTCTCTTTTGTTTTGGTTGAATATTCTCAAAAGACAATCAGAGGCCTGCCAGGGAGGGACTCCTCCTGGCTGGTTCCAGACTGTCCTCAGGCCTCTTTCTAATACTGACTCATTGGAACTGATGCACTTTGTTTAATGTATTTTGCCTTTTTTTTTTTTCTTTTTTAGTCGCTTGTTTGGAACACAGTGAAATGCATATTGCATTGTATCCTTCCTGCTTGCTGTTGTTTCCCTTAGTTTGAAAAGTTATGCATTGAAGATAAAACACACTTAAGGCGAAACTTACGCATAAGAATATCTAGTAAAATGACTCCCATCAAGTTTGATGGTATAACTTCAAAGGATTAAAAAAAAAAAAAACCATTTTTGGATGAATATTTTGTGTGGTTTTTTGTTTTGTTTTTGGTAAATAAGAGTGTATATAAACTTGTGGTATACTATGACAGTTTGTAAGTGGTGGTCAGAAAATCAAAACACATCTTCAGCTATGGTTAACTTCATCTGTGCAGATTTGACAGCAAGGAAGGCATCTTGGTCAGAATAAATCCTTCTCAAATCTTTCCACTGGGGCCTAGAGAATCGTCTTTGCGTGAAGGAGAAAGTTCCTTCTTACTTTAATAGAATGAAGCTTTCTAGAATTCTCCCCCCTCTCCTGCTGTCTGATCCTTTCCCCTCTGGGCTTAGGCACTTTTTTATTCTAATTTAGGAAAGATAGGAAGAAGCGAATTTCCCAGCAGTGACTTTGCTCCTGGCATTGGGGATTCTGCCCTTGATCTGAAGACTGCTTCTTGTTCCTCCCCATTTGCCAGGGTACAGCAGCAACGGCCTTAAGGATCCCTCCACATCTGGCTGTGCAGAGCAGTGCATTGCCAAAAATTTCATTTGTTCAGCTCTGTGTGCAATTTCTCTTGAGCTTTCTGTGTCTTTAAGCAATTACGGTCTCCTTATGCCCAAACACAGTCTCTTCTGCTTTAACTACACATCCTCTTGTTTGGTTCCCTCTGAACAGGGACTGTAACTGTTGAGCATCCCTATAAGATCCCTTCTTAGACTTAAAGACCGTAAATGCAATTTGTCCTTGCCCATTTATTTTCTTAATTTGATTTATTGTATTCGCCCATGGTCAATACTTGTGGAGAGTTTTAAGTTTTATAAATTAAAATTCAGTTTAACTTAAAAAGCATTTTGTTGCATGTTCTCTGTACCAGGCACTATGTTGGATTCAAAGGTGAATGAAAACCAGTTCCTGCCCTCAGGAGGCTCACGCCCAGCTGTGAGTGAGAGCCATGGGTACCGCCGCCTCATTTAGCCATCTGAGAAGTTCTAGTGGGGCAGCGCATACAAAGTAGTGGGAGCACAGAGGGGGAGAGGGAGGTCATGTGGGCCTGGGAGAATGCGTAGCACTTCATGGAGCAGTGAAAAGGGAACAGTATTCCGTGCAACTAGAACGCCACATCAAGGCACCGAGATGCGAAAGTGCATTGTAAGTCAGAGAATGGCCAGGAAATTGGCTGTAGGGAGCTGGCAGCATTTTTATGCTTTGTAATCAGGTTAATATTCCTGTTAACCAAGAAAGCTTGTGATTAGTGCTTAACTCTCTTTCATGTAATTGGAATTTCTTAGGGAAAATTTTCCCTAGAGGTGGTATTTATTGTCCAGCAAGTGTAGCCCAATAGGTGTACTGGAATAATACCATGTGTACACCGACACTAGGTGGATGCAACAGGAAGGTCAAGGGCTCTGGAGCGCCAACAAGGAGTGTCTGCAGAGAAGATGAGAGAATAGGAACTAGGGGCCCTGGTAGAGGCAGAGAGCAAGTTCCGCGAAGTCAGAGAGAGGGTTAGATGGGAATAAATGTGTGTGCGGAGGGGGATGCTGGAGACTCTGGCAAGCATCAACCATTTGGCTTTCTTTTACGAATCACGTTCAAAATGCGTGTACTTGTACTCCCTCAGTGAACACAGTGGGGATATGTGAATACCATGTTTTCAGTATAAAACTTGTATATTTGTAATGAATGCGATTGGAGTGACCGTTTAAGTTTAGGGGGGGAAAGTCGACGTGGGGCCTTAATTAATGAACCTTGACCCAGGACATTGGGACTAACAGGAAACAAAATAGAAGGACGCTGAAGGTCTGGGTTGGGAGGAAGACGCCTGTGTGCAGTCTTAGATTATTTTCCTCAACTACCTGCTTCAGAATAACCAGGCTGCTTATTAAAAATGCAGATTATCGGGCCCCACGTCACGACTACCGAGTAGGACTCTCTGAGGGTGGGATCCAAGAGAATTTTTAATAAACTCTCCAAAGGATGAGGCATTTACCTGGGAGGGAAGAATTTAACCACAGACTGTCCCTGCTCCTGCTTTCCTAACCGGGAGATCGGCATTCCCGGCCCGGCGGCGAAGTCCAGCTCACCTGGTCGGTCCTACCTGTGGGCCGGCACCCACAACCCCGCCCTCTCCTGCGGGCCGGAGCCCCGCCTCTTGAGAGAAAACAGAGGCCCGCCCACGCGCTGGGCTGAACCAATCAAGCGCCGCGATCTCAGACGTCGGGTTACGCGCGGCGCCGAGTCGGCGGCCGGGCGGAGGTACCGGCTCCGGCTCCCGGTTCCTAGCTCCGAGTTCCGTGGCGCGGCCCGGGCAGGCAGCGAGGGCGGGCGGGCCGCGGCGCCCCGTGCCCCTCCGGCCGGGCCCGCCATGCGGGGCCTCGCCGGGAACTCAAGCCGCGGGCTGCCAGGCGGGCCGCCCTCCACGGTCGCGTCCGGGGCGGGCCGCTGCGAGAGCGGCGCGCTCATGCACAGTTTCGGCATCTTCCTGCAGGGGCTGCTCGGCGTCGTGGCCTTCAGCACGTTGATGCGTGAGTCCGGGACCCCCGCCCCTCCTGAGGGCCTGCGCGACGAGCCACGGGCCCAGCCCCGCCTAGGGCACCCTCTAGCTTGGAGAGTTCAGGCCTGGGGACCCGGGTCCTTTGGCAGAGGTGCCTTCTTCTCCCGTAACCCCAGGCTGGGCATTCCCAGACTAGCCCCGGAGTCCTGAGCCCCTCGCCTTATTGCTGCAGCCTCTAGCCACGGGTCACCCCTGCCCCTCCCGTACACACACTCAGACATCTCTCTTCTGAGGTGCCCGCCGAAAACTCGCCCTCCTCCCATCTTGTCATCGTGAATTAAGGTTACTCCACTTCCCAGCCTGGGACCACGACCCCCGTAGGTAGCATCCCCCTCCCTGCGCCCTCTCAGGGGTCTTCTTAGCCTGCTTCTTGTTCGTTGAGCTCACATCCCTAAATCCCTAGTCCGATGCTGAGTCTTTTTCAGCTCTTTCACTCCTAAGAATTTACCGCCTCCCTTTACCGTTTAAATCCGGCCACCTTGAATCCCTCGCAATACCTGGATTGGTAGATCCGTGCATTTCGTTTCCCAGCACCCCCTTCTCAGGGTGGACCTTTTCCCTTAGTGTTATTTTCCCTTTTGGTCGGGACAGGAGCTACCCAAACTACTTTCTTCTCCATACCGTCGCCTCTCTCTCCTTTCTCCCCGCACAGGCCCACCTGTTCCATCTCTGTCCCAAGCTTTTCCGGTTAGGTTTCCTAAGAGCCTCCACTGGCTGTTCCCTTTCCCAACCCACTTTTATTATTTATATTTCAAGTTCTTTTCCACTAGACTTGGGCAAACTAGTGGCTTAATGGAAAAGGAGGCTCAGAAGGCCTGGGGAGGTCTCAGAATCCCCATGCTAAGTCACCAGGCCCTACCAGGGGAATTTCATGATGGAGAAGGAAGCCCCAGATGGCCCTTCTGAAAAACTGGAAGTTCCACCCTGGTGTCACATGTGCTGTCCGGTGGAGGGTTGTGTTGTTTTCTTAGTGCAGGTCCTTCCCCTTGTTAGTAACAAGAAGCTTTGATTGTCTTGTAGGCCTACGAGTGCCCTTGTGATTGTATTTTGGAGGAAGGAAGGGTTAGAACTATCTGTACAGAGGCATCAGTTCCAAAAATAATGGAACTTCCCCACTATGCTCACGTGGGCAGAGTGGGGAGACCCTGCAGAAAGTATGCTGCTTGGTACTGGGGAGGGATCCTGCAGCTGTGTGCATATGTCTTGTAGAGTCCAGTTGTTGGAGTTGGCAGCCTTTGCTTGATTATAACGTCGGGTTTCTGTGGATGAATTCTCTAAGGCGTTCGATAGCTCTGAAGAGCCTCTGATCTTGGACACTACTTCTTGTAGTTGCCTGGCCTTGATAAGTCTCACAGAAAGTGCCCCCACTATGGAGATTTGTCACTTTTTCTTTCCTTTTTAGTCCCTTCTTGCTTTGCTATTTTTTCCTGCTGAACAAATACCCATTTGTTCCCACGGTAGTAATTTGTGATGACTTAGCCAAAATCAGCTGCTGGCTCGGGTGCACGGACTGTATGTGTGTGTGTTCAAGACATCGTGAGTGGGTCTTCACTCCGGTCCCACCTCTCTTGCCTCCAGCTGGCCTTCCTTTCTCTCTAAAGGAATTGCAGGCTTCATTTTTATTTTGTTCCCTATCCTGACATTTCCTAGCCTGACTCTGGCTGTTTTCATGGATTTGATTGATGCCGATGGCATGACTTATTCCCTAGGGTTTGACCCTTGTGATACAGAGAGAGGGGCAGGTGCTTGCAGCTGAGAAGCATGCCGGCTTGAATGTGTTCAGCATGGCAGTGCTGACCCTGCAAGTCTTCAGAGATGTACTCACCTCTTTATTTATCGCAGTCACTCATGTGCTTATATACAAATCCCACTTGTGGTTGCTACTTTCTGTAGGCAAAGACTGGAATGGAAAGTGAACTCTTGCTCAGTGTAAGACTTGGCTTAACATGAAAGGAGCTTGTGGAAATGGGCAGTAGGTCCTGGAATGATGTAGGGTAGGAGTTATGGGAAGACTAAAGCCGGTCTGCCCTGGACACAGAAATGGGGATGAGAATAGAGCCTCACTCCCCCACGTAGAAACTGACAGAGCGGGCCAGGGGACAGGACTGTGGGAGCTGGGCAAGGAGACTTATTCTGACTGGAATCTGATTTCAATCAGGGAAGAACCTTTCTTATCTTTTAAACTCCAGCCGTCTGTTGAAATAGAACTATGGGTCTTTTGTCTTTTGAACTGCTGGGGAAAAGAGGAAATCCTTAGGGAGCTGCTTTACATTTTGGGATAGACTTTGCTGGGGAAAGGGCCCCTGGGTGGCGTGAACAGTTTGTACTCATCTAGTAACCTAAAGGCTGGCTGTTCAAAGTCACCTGGCAGTGCTGTAGAAGAAAGTCCTGGTGATCAGCTTCCATGAAGATTACAGCCAAGAAAACCCTATGGAACAGTTCTGCACTGTAACACATGGGGTTACCATGAGTTGGAATTGACTCAACAGCAACAGCTTTGGTTTTTTTGGTTTTTTTTTGCTGAGGATAAGGAAAGGAGGTGGAGTTGGTCTCAAGGAAGTACGTCTTTGAGCCATTTGGCTTTGTCTCGGGTGTTAGCCATCACAAGCTCAGACTCTGCATCCTTACTCTGAGGAGCTCCTTGGGGGGAAATCTTATGGTCGAGAGTGCCAGGGTCCCATGACAAGTGTGTCCACCTTGCAGCTCTGGAGGGAGGTCTTGGTTTGTTAAGAACGGGCCACTTTGATATTCAACAGTTCCATCATTTTCTTCTTCAAGTGTATTTTAAATGTCACCCATCTCTCCTGAGCAGTTGACACCAGCAGTCCCTGTCTTTTCTGAGGTGACCATCTTTCTCTCCCAGTGCTTTTGTCCCCCTAAGTGGTGGACTCAGTGCCCTTCTTCTCTGACACTTCCCCAGTCCTGACTGCAGGTACTGTTTGTTTTTCTTGTTGGACCAGCTCTGTTCTGTAGGATGGACCCATTTCTGGGCCAGACAGACTGAGGTAATTCTCATCACTTCATATCCCTAATATGGGTGAATCCTCCCAGACAATCACTTTTTCTCTACTTACCGTTATTGCTATGTTTTTTACCTGGGGGTTTGTGCCCAGGAGGAAGACTTCTCATATAGGATCCTATCTCGGGGAGGATTTTGATTCTCAAAAGCATTTCTCATCCTCTCTCTGATAGACTTCTTGCCTCAGTGTGTGGAGTTTGCAGGCTGGCTCAGTTCAGGCCACCCTCTGTGGGCATGTCCCAATGTCACCACCGCTTTGCTAAGTCCACAGGCCTTCCAGAGGCTCCAGCTAAGGACCCTCCGTGTACAGGGAAAGCTGAACAAACTCAGAGACACATTTCTAAAGGTACTTCCCATGCTAGGTGTTCTGGGATGTCACTAGAAGCCATTGGGTGTCTGAGTAGAAAGAAACGCTTTAAATAGGTGGGCTTTGTCATGATCTGTGTGCCAAGAGGTTGCCCTTGCTTTGGTGGCTTTATGCATAGTCTGTGACTCCATGAAGTCACTCAGACTGGAATCACAGCGGAACAGAGCCAAGCAGCCCTGGAGCTCAGCAGGCTGTTCCAGTGCAGGGCAGTCCCCCAGCTGCAAGCCGGTGCCCAGCTGTCAGCCAGAGGTCACTTACGGCCCGTGTGTATGTTGGCATTTGCGGGTGTTTACTCTCTGGACGTGTGCATGCAAAGGAAACTCAAGCCTCCTTCACCGTGCGCAGTCAGGGTTCTGGGCTGAAATGTTGAGAGAATTAGTCTTTAACAAACAAGCATTTTGAGAGCTTGGCTAAATCTGCCAGCCAATTTTCGTGTTACAGATATGGGGACCAGCCAGCTGGGAGAAAGGTGTCTGTGTTTTAGGAAAACGCTGCTGGCGTTGACAAGTGATAGCTTTTTTCCTGAGGCCCACAGTAAAACCACAGACCAGTCCACCCAGCTTTGAAATCTTGATGTCGAATAAGAGTTATTGGTGTTCTCTGTCCTGGTAAACTGGCTCCCCGTGTGTTCTGCACATACACTTGTGGTGGGTCACCCTTTCCTAGGATCCCCTCCCTATCCCATCCCAGATTTCATCTTGAAAAATGTCAAAATATAAAAAAAAGATTAAAAATAAATGTAATGAACCCTGTCTACTCTCCATCTAGATTCTGTAATTATTCAAATTTTGTGACATTTCCTTTATCCCGTTACACTTTTAAAATTTTTGCCAAGCCATTTGAAGGTAAGTTGCAGCCATCATCACGCTTTACCCCTCAGCACTTCCGGTCCGTCTCCTGAGAGTAAAGACAGTCTCCTACATAACTGTATTTCCATTGTCACACTTAAGAAAAGTAATAATAATTCCATATGATTTCATCCAGTTTCCAGTCCATATTCACATTTCCTCAGATGTCACAGGTCTTTTACAGCTGGATTTTTTAAAAACTGAGATCCTATCAATGTGCACACATTACATTTGGTTATGTTTTTAAGTCACTTTTACTCTACAAGAATCTCCCCCTACACATGCAGGCACAGTTTTGTTGTGTTTTTTAAGTGACATTGAGGTTTTTGTTCGTTTGTTTAATAATATACTGTTGTGTTTTCAGTGACGGTTTACACAGCAGTTTAGGTTCACATTCAACAATTCCTACACAAATCGTTCAGTGCATTGGTTGCGTTTTTCATAATTCATAAACATTCTCAGTATTGCCGTCCTGGCTGTTCTTTGCCATCAATCTAGTTTCCCTGCCCTCTTACATTCTTATCTTTTGTTTTTAAGTAATTGTTGACCGTTTGGTCTCATTTAGGTGATTTTTTTTTAAAGAAGCACAGTGCTCGCGGGTGATACTCTTTATTTCGTGAGTCAGTCTGTTATTTAGCTAAAAGGTGGCCTTGAGCTAGTTTTGGTTCAACGTTTAAAGAGTAGACATTGAGAGTTTTTTTTGTTTGTTTGTTTTGTTGTGAGGTGAAAACATTATGTAGCTTTTTATTTTTATCATGTCTAAGGTAACAAGGAGCCCTGATGGCACAATAGTTAAGAGTTCAGCTGCTAACCAAAAGGTCAGCAGTTTGAATCCACCAGCCGCTCCTTGGAAACCCTATGGGGCAGTTCTACTCTGTCCTATAGGGTCCCTACGAGTCGGAATCGACTCAATGGCAATGGGCAAGGTAACAGGGTTGAACACTTTTTATTGCTTTATTGTGGTAAATATATGTATTACCAATTCAATATTTTTTACTTGTACAGTTCAGTGATATTATTTCATCCTGTTGTGCAAATGTCATCATTATCCATTTTCCAAATTATTCTGCCACCTTTAACAGAAGCTCAGAGTCCCCTAAGCAAAGACTCCCCTTTACCCCCTCTCTCCTACCCCTGGTATCCACTAATAAACTTTGGTCTCTGTACATTTGCCTTCTTCATATATGTGAGGTCACACAGTATTTGCCTTTTAGTGACTGACTGATTTCACTCTGCGTAAATGACATTGAGTTTTGAAGAGTTCTGACCCGTTTTATAGAATGTCCCACATTCTGGAGTTGTCTGGGTGTTTCCTTGTTGCGGTGTTTGAGTTGTTTTTCTCAACCTGTGTTTCCTGTAAAATGGGAGTTTGGTCTGGATGAGGAATTAGGTTCAGATTAACCTTTTTTGTGGCAGGAGTGCTCCGTCGGTGCTTCTGTGTGCGTCATACTACATTGCACTGGGAGGCATGTGAGGACAGGCTGTCTCACTAGTAACGATAATAATGTCCATTACTTGTTTGGGGGCCTCTAGATCTCACCCTTCTAAAGGTCCCCTTTCCTCTTTACGATTAATAAATTGTCTCTGTGGCAGTGATACCCTGAGATGATGTGACTATCCTGTTCCCCAATTACCTTTCACCCAGCGATCACCTTCTCCTGTTGGCTTAACGAATCACATTGAGGGCTGATGGGAGCTGGAGCTCCTGAGTGACAGCCCCTATCTGGGCCTGGCACCCAGCACATACTCAATAAACATCAGCTTCCTTTCCTCCCTCTGGTGTGCCGGCCAAGGCAGAGGAAGAAGGTGCCTTTCTCTGTCCCAGACTGGTGTGCCCAAGGGGGAAGCAGTGTGATCAGTGTCAGCATCCTGGCTGTTCAGGGTCTTTAGTTTTAGAAAGTTTTCAGGTTTCCTAAATGCTGATTTGTCTAGTAGCGTTTATCTATAATGGTGATCTACTGCTTTATTTATTATAAAACTTCATTAATTTGGAATAAAATCGGGCAAGAGGGAGTTATCTGAACTACGGGACAATCTGAGTTGTAGAATAATTTAATGAAATGCATTTTTTAGACTTTTAAATGTCTCTGTTTGCCAGATGTTGCCCTCTAGGGCCTAGCAAGCCTCTACTGCTTTAATGAACTGTTTAAAATCCTTTGCAATTAGTGTACTATTTGCGCGAAGATGACGTCGTGTTGGAGGAGTTTTATGAGTGGTTAAAAATAGCAGGATCCCTGGCTCTGGAGCCAGTCCGACCAGGCTTCCATTTCTGCTTCTGCCACATAGTGGCCTTGAGCAACCTGCACATTTCTTGAAGCCTCTTCTGTTTCCTCCCCAGTAAAATGGGAATAATAATTTCTCTTTTTGGAGGCTGTGGAGCTTAGATAAAATGTCTGTAAGGAAACTGCTCAGTGCCAGGCACATATTTTTTTTTGTTAGCTGCAGTCAGGTCGCCCCCAACTCACGGCAGCCTCAAGCACAACGGAACGAAAGGCTGCCTGATCCTGCGCCATCTCCACGGCTGGTTGCGGATTGGACCATTGTGATCCACAGAGTTTCACGGGCTGATTTTTGAAAATAGGTTGCCAGGCATTTCTTCCTAGTCTGGAAGCTCTGCTGAAACCTGTTCGGCATCATAGCAACGTATAAGCCTCCTCTGACAGATGGTGGCTGCATATGAGGTGCATTGACCGTAAGTGGAACCTAGCTTTCCTGCATGGAAGGTGAGAATTCTACCATGAAGGCACCACTGTATTCATAGGCACATGTTAAAACCATTTGCCATCGAGTCGACCCTGACTCAGGCAACCTCATGTGTGTCAGAGTAGAACTCTGCTACGTAGAGTTCTCAGTGGCTGATCTTCTGGAAGTAGATTGCCAGGATTTTCTTCCGAGATGCCTGTGAGTGGACTCGAACCTCCAACCTTTCAGTTAGCTGCCAAGCACCTTAACTGTTTGCACCATCCAGGGACTCCAGGCCCACATTAGGCCCTCTTACATATGTGTGTGTGTGCAGTAGGGTGATGTCCTCATTGTTATTATAGTTTTTGCATTCATGAGTCTCCTTGCAGAATATTTCACAAGTGCCCGAGTCACTTGATTTCTGAATTGGGTTAAACATCTCCCTTTCTATCTTGTTTACTCAAGCTCTGTACCTTTCACCCTCTTTTCATAGACTACACAATAGTTAAACAAAACAAAAAACTAACCCAACCGGCATGTTGTTGTTAGGTGCCGTCGAGTTGGTTCCGACTTATAGCGACCCTATAGGAGCAGCTGATGGATTCGAACTGCCCGCCTTTTGGTTAGCAGCCGAGCTCTTAGATTGTGAATTCCAAATTACACATACCAAAACCCTGTGGCTGAACTACGGTATATGTAATCATCCCCTTCCTTTTCATAACCCTTCTGGCTGGAGTCTTCACCTACAGAGCCTCAGGTGGGCTTGCGAGGGCAGTGGGTGGACTGGTGCCACCCCACCTACAGGTGAAAACCCTGCATCGCAGTCCTTGAGGCTTACCTTGCCCCAGGCCCCACCATGGTGGTAGGTGGTGACACTGGCCACTCGAGCCTCCTTCCCTGCGGCTGGCTCCTCACTGAGTCCCTCGTGTGCCAGCTCTGTCAAGCACTGGTATGCTTCACAGGAACCCTGTAGGGAAGGGGTTGTTTCCATTTTATAAACAAGCACAGCGAGCAGGTGAAGTGTCTTAAATAGGTCTCCTGGTTAGTAGGTGGCAGAGCTGAAATGCAAGCCTGGTCCCTCAGACTCCAAACACCGCCAAGCTCTTAGCCCCTGCCTCTCTTCCTGCCTTCCCCCCCTCCACCCCCTGCCCTGCCTTCTTTCCACGCAAGTGCACTTTCTGATTACTTCTGTATCCGTGGCTATTCTACCTTATTTTTTTCTATCTGAATAATTGTCATTTTTTTCTTAATACTTTTTATGTCCAAAGTATTATCTGGGGCTTCAGATTGTTCTATGGATATTATTAGCATTAAAAATATAAATTTATAGTGACTTGCTAATAAAACGTAGCTCATACATGCATAGTGACTCATGCATGTCTGAGTTGTATCTCAGGTTTGCTCCTCCGGCCTGGACCTCTGGAAGGTTTTCCCCAGCTGTGCCAAGAATGACACTCCTACCTTAGGGCCTGAGGCCTGAGGCAAGGGGGAGGCCCCCCCTGAGGATCAGGGGAAGGGAGTTCATGAGTCCTTTGACTAATTGGTGAGGAAGGGGTTTCCAGGGCCCTGGGTGGTTTCAGGAGCCCTGGTGGTGCAGTAGTTAAGAGCTCGGCTGCTAACCGAAAGGTCAGCAGTTCCAATCCATCAACTGCTCCTTGGAAATCTTATGTGACAGTTCCACTCTGTCCTTTAGAGTCACTATGAGTTGGAATCGACTCGATGGCAACGGATTTGGTGGAGTTTTTTGTTTGTTTTGGTTTTTGGGTGGTTTCTGGTTGCTTGCCAGTGTTCATGGAATTTCTTTCCTTGGTGCTATATCATTGCTCAAACCTCATGAGTGTGTAGAAGTGGTTGGTGAGTCTCTTTTAAATTACTTCACTGCTAGATAATTTTCCATCTAATTTCTAAGGTTTCTCCACTTGACAGTATTTTGGACTAGATAATTCTTTGCTGTGGGAACTGGCCTGGGTGTTATAGGATGTTTAGCAGCATCTCTGGCCTCGATGCCAGTAGCATCCCCTCCCCAGTTGTGATAACCAGAAATGTCTCCAGTTGCCGAATGTCCCTTAGAGTGGGGGTGGGGCGAAATTGCCCCTGTTTGAGAACCACTTCATCTGTTCAGTTTGTGTATTACTCAGCACTCTCTCATATGAACACTAACAGAATGAATGAGAAGGTCAGTACGTTGCCTCCAAAGTATGACAACAGTGGACTGTGTAAATTTGCCATCTGTGGCCCTAGGCGCTGCCTCGACAAAGAGCTGAGGCCTTTCCTCCTGGAGGGAATTCCGTGTGAGTGCACACTGAAGGTGAAGGAGGTGTGAGGGGCTCTCAGAGGGAGTGCTGAGGGCACAGGTCCCCTGTAGTTAGTAACTGGCGGGGTGGTCAGTTTTGGGAGGCTGGGTCAGGGGACACATGGGAGACTTTGGGGCCGGGAGATCCCAGAAAAAGAGGCAGTATGCTTAGAGAGGTTCCAGAGAGCCTTGCTTGTCCACTTTGGGCCTCCTTTCTACAGCTTGCACATACAGAGAATGGTGAATTGTTGGGCGGCAAGTCAGGGTCTGTATTTACCTCATGCTCTGTTTGAATTATTTCTTTGGGACTCTTTCTTTTAAAGGAGCTTTATCATGCTGTCCCTTTTAGACCTCATGGGCCCACCCCTGAGGGGCAGATAGTGTCTGTATCTTTTGGCTGCAGGAGGAGAAAAGGGGACCTTGTGACCTCCCAGTGCCTTCTGAGAGAGGTGGTGGTGGTGATGACGTGGCAGACAGGCGGAGGCATGGGGCAGGGTGGCATGGAGGAAGGGGACAGTAGAGGAAGTAAGAAAAGACTGGGGCCAGTGTTTCCTTGGCTTAACATTTCTTCAGAAGACTTGGCTCTTCCCCGACCAGTGATACGTGTCAAGCGCTCTCATGCTTGTTCTCTATTTTTGTATTCACACGTGTATGCACAGTAGGTCAGAACACATTCGGGGCCAACCCTATAACTTTCATACATTCACCTTTCTCAAAATGCTAATAATTTCCAGCTTTTGTTGTAGCCTGTGGGCTTTTCTAGGCTTCTTAAGCTCATTTACTTTCTTCACAGGCTCTTCCATTTTGTTGGATGACATTTTCACTTAGTAATATGAAATGATGTAGAGAGATGAGGAAGTAATGCAACACATTTAAATAAGTGATACAAGCACAAGACCTGCTCCTACTAGGACAGTTGAAAAACAGCTGCAGCACACACTGCCTTCTCTTGCCAGGCTCCCATGCAACGTGGCCGGCCTGGTGGATCACCGGGACAAATGCATCAGAGCATTAGAGCAGGTTTTCTGTCTGGGTAGTGAGTTGTGGGTTAAAATAATTGCAGGGCGCTACAGCGAGCGTTAGCAGAGCGAGAGTGTAGAGAGGGAGGCTGCCTGTAGCACCCAGTGTGTCAAACCCACGCATGGAGAGCGGAGTGGAGTGTGGAGGAGACACTCACAGAATGTTCTGAAATGCATATATTACAGATGTGGCTGCTCCTCCCCTGCTGGAGTTTTGACATTGGGGTTTCGGAGGCAGCAGACTTCAGATTGGAAGTCTGAGTTTTGCACCACTGCCTCCACCCTCGGTCTGCACTCTTCAGTGAACTATGACCCAGCATCCCGGGAGAGGCTCACTATGAGAGTGTGTGTTGAGGTCCTGCAGACACAGAGTGGGCAGACTTAAATGAGGATGTCTTTTCTGTCAAAAGCCCTGGTTTTATACTTCTATCCCCAGATTCCTCTGTGAGAAATCTCATCAGTGAACGGGGAAAAAAATTTGCTTCTATTACATGAAGGTTGAGTAAAACAGGAATGTTAAATGGCCTGTCAGTCTGCTGGGCATGTTACGTATGGGTTTTCTTCAGTGTGTACTTAAGTAGATAATTTACTAGTATCCTAAATAGGTAAAAATCTTCAGGGAACTATGCAGCGAGCAAGCTGTAGTCTTGCTGTGGAGCTGGGTTCGAGTGTCACTGCTGGGGGTGGGACAGGATTCTGGGTGCAGCCGCTTTATGGTGACATCTTGTTCTCCCGGTAATGGAGTCCTTGGGCAGGCCTGTGTGGACATGCCACAGGCTGAATTTTGGTCTGAGATGATGTGAGACATAAGCGCATGGGGTGGGGGTGGGGGGCAGGGATGAGCGGAGGGGGATATAAAAGGCTCTTACACTGTCTGAGGATGTTTGCTAGCTCAAGCTCCATTACCTTTGAACCCCCGAACCATCTCGAGGCTCCTTGGTCCTCGCTCCCACTGGCTGTAGCTGCCTGTAGTGTTATGGGCGGGCCCTTCTTAGCCTAGGACTGAGACAGTGCCCTGGTGTCTTGCAGGACAACCAGTCCTGGGCTGCTGCACGCGTCTGTCACTATAGTTCTATGGATACTGCAGTCACCAAGGTCCACTTGCAGCCTGGGCCAAGGAGAGCAGCCAGGCTACCAGATGCTGGGATACAGCTAGATGCCCCAGGCTGTTGTCTCCTGGCCCCCTGCATGTGCCAAACCCACTCCTGTCTCCTCCTCCCCTCACCCCCAAATGCTTTCCTCTTTCCTCCCCACTTAGCCACTTCCTACCCATCTTCCAAGAAACTTCCCCTCATGACCTTAGCCCTATGGTTGTTCTACTTTGAAGTCATTGGAACATACAGCCTGTACTGTACAGGTTAGGTCTCTGCTTGTCCTGCCTTTTACTGTGCTTGGGTCTGGCTTGGCTGGCACATGGTGTACAAGTGGTGATAACTGGCCAAGTGCTCAAGTCCACAGGCAGCAAGCAGTTCACTCCCTAATGGGGGCTGGCCATGAAGAGAGCAGTCAGGTCTTGGGAGGTGGGAGGAGACTGGGGTCTTTTTCCTTTCCTTTTCTTTAACTACTAAATACTTCAGCATGTATTTCAAAGACATGGGTGTTCTCTTTTATATAACCACAGTACAGTTATCAAAACTCAAAATATAACATTAATATGATATTATTAATCCACAGTCCATATTCAAACTTTATCAGTTACCCAAATACATGGCTATTTTTTCCTGGTCCAAGGTTACCTGTTGCATCTAGTTACCATATCTCTTTATTCTCCTTTAGTCTGAAACAGTTGCTCAGCCTTCTTTTTTCGTGTTCCTTAGCCTTGACATTTTTCAAGTGTACAGGCCATTGATTTTGTAGAATGTCCAGATTGTGTTTGCCTGGCGTTTTCTCGTGATTGCGTTCAGGTTACGTGTTTTTGGCAGGGATGCTACTTAAGTAGTGTGCTGGTCCCCTTAATGTGTCACATCCTGAGGCGTCTGATGTTGGTTTGTCCCGGTGTTGGTGAAGTTCTCTTTAATGACTTGAGTCTCTCCCTGTAAAGTAACAATTTTCCCTTTTTAATTAATAAGTAGCCTGTGGGGAGATATTTTGAGACTATGTAAATATAGGACCTATTTTCAGTCTTCCTTGAAAAGCGTTCTCTGGTTGGAAGATGGGAGCCATAAATAGAGACAGACGGTGCTTTGGCCAGATTTTGATCTGGTAACAATCTGGTGACAGTATTGAGTCATATTTGTAGAGCACTCATTCTGTGCCAAGCCCTGTGAGTGCTTTGCATATGTTAACTGATTTACTCCTCACATTAGCCCCCTGAGGTTGGTACTAATATCCTGCTTTATACCTCTGAGACACAGAAAGGGAAATTGACTTGTCTGAGGTTGTGGCAGCCACTAAGTGCAAAACTGGAATTCAAACCTGGCGGGTCGCATTCCAATGCTGGGGCTGCCCTCCCCTCCGCCGCACTGCCTGTCTGCCATGTTCAGCGTTCGTGTGCAGCATGTGACACGGGGACACTGCTTTCTAACATCTGCGGGCCTCCTCTCTCCTCTGTGTATGGAGCTCTTCAACACCAGTGGGTTCCCGCCATCCCTCATCTGCTCGGTTTTTCTCTGAGAGCATCTCTGCAGTCTTCTTTCTCAGCGTGATACAGGGAACAGGAAAAAGCCAAAGGCTTTCCATTTTGAGATTGGAATCTAGCAGGGCTTGTCATTGAAGCCAGAGGGATTTTTTACATGGATAAATTTAACATTTGAGCCCGTGCAAAAGGAGATGAAGAGACTTTTGCACATGAAGGAGTAACTGGTGTGGAACTTTCTCTTCTGTTATAAACAACCAGAAAACAGGCCAAAATATATAAACAGCTGTTTTCAGACATTGGATAGCAGGCAGCTCAGAATAGTGATCCCTGAGAGGAGGGAAATCCACCCGCTCCTCACTCGTTGACGTGGTCAGGTTCTAAAGACCAGATCATTATGTGAAAATCAGGCGTTAGACCAAGCTTCAGCCACCAGATGCTCCTCAGGCTCCAGGAGTCATCTCCCAGGCGGCCCCAGGGGCTCCTTCCTCCCCTGCAGCCGCTGTCAGCAGCATCTTCAGTTTTTCGGTGGGCAAGTCGGCTTGTGCCATTTCAAATCACAGGCAGAGCAGATTGGGTCAGGATTTGCAGCCATGAGGAGACCTGCCTTACCTCAACTCACATGAAGTTCTTGCTCTCCACGGAAATGCCCACCCACCCAGAACTGTCACCTGCTGCCTACAGCGCCTCCAAGCGCACAAATGGCGGATCTCGGGGTCTGTGGCGAAATGACTGCCACACATCCTGTCTACACCTCTCTGCTGCCTTCTCGCAGACTCGCAGCCTGAAGCCACAGCTCCACCACCAGCCTGCAGCCTGCGTGAATTCGGTGAGGCCCAGGAGTACTCATGCAGGTTAATGGCTCGAGGCCCCAGCGTCCTGCCTTTTTCTCTTTTAACTTTATTTGAATCCAAGGCTAGAGAGAGGGGTGTGATGGGAGGTGTGATGGTTAAGATTGTGTGTCAGCTTGGCTGGGCCATGATTTTCAGTGGTTTGGCAGTTATGATGTAGTTTGGCTGTTGTATAATGATGCAATCACTTCCATGATGAGATCTGATATTATGTGATCACCTCCATGATGGAATCTGCTCTGAGTGGCCAGTCAGTTGAAACGGAGTTTCCTTGGGGGTGTGGCCTGCATCCAATATAGGTAGACTTTCTGACAAGGCTTGCTGGCTTTTGCTTGCTCTAGATCCTGCAGCTGGCTCCCGTTTGTCTGACCTCTGGTTCTTGGGACTTGATTGCAGCTTACGTGCTGATCTTGGGATTCGTCAGCCTCCCTGGTCTGGATCTTGGGTTTGCCAGCCCCTGCTGCTACATGAGTCAGGAGAAGCCTCCAGCCTGACCCACA
>NW_004443937.1:31461369-31479295 GCF_000243295.1 Trichechus manatus latirostris | reverse complement strand
GTGCGTATATATATATATGCTTCACTGGTTTTGCTTCTCTAGAGAACCCAGCCTAAGACGGGGGAGATCAAGGACTTGGGGCTCAGGAGGAAGGCACTCTCTCACTCAAAACACATGGGTCCTTACCTGGCTTTGTTCTTGTTGTTAGGTGCCGTCGAGTTGGTTCCGACTCATAGTGACCCTATGAAACACTGCCTGGTCCTGTGCCATCCTCACAATTGTTGTTATGCTGGAGCCCATTATTGCAGCCACTGTGTTAGTCCATCTCGTTGAGGGTCTTCCTTTGTCCAAGGCAACCACTAATCTGCTTTCTGTCACTATAGATTTGATATCCCTTTTCTAGAATTTCATTTAAATGAAGTCATACAGTACATGCTCTTTTATATATGGCTTCTTCTGTTCAGCATATTTTTTGAGATTCAACCATGTTGTTGCATGTATCAGTAGTTCATTTCTTTTTTTTCTGACATGTCTTCTATTGTATGAATATACCACAATTTGTTTACCTCCTTATGTGTTGATGGACATTTGGATTGTTTCCTGTTTGTAGCAATTATGAATACAGTTGCAATGAATATTCATAGAAGTGTTTTGTGGCCCTATATTTTCCTTTCTCTTGGGTAAATACCTATGGTACGTGTGTTATTTTATAAGAAACTTTCTAACAGTTTGCCAGAGTGGCTGTATCATTTTACATTCCCACCAGTAATAAATCAGAGTTCCAGGTGCTCCACATCCTTTTTAATTCTTGGTATTGTCAGCCTTTTTAACTTTGTCATTTTTACAGTTGTATGGTGGTATTTCATCATTCTTTAATTTGAATTTCACTCATTGAACATCTTTTCATGAGCTTATCAGCCATTTGTGTATCTTCTTTGGAGTAATGTCTATTCAGATCCTTTATCCATTTTTAAATTGAGTTGTTTGTCTTTTTACCTAGTTGTAGGAGTTCTTTACATATTCTGGATATAGCCACTTTGTCAGATATTTATATTGTAAATACTTTCTCCCAGTCTGTGCCTTCTGTTTTCATTTTCTTAACATTATGTTTTGAAAAGCAGAGTTCTTAATTTAAATGAAGTCCAGTTTAATCAAAAAAAAATTTTTTTATGACTCAAGCTTCTTGTATCCTAAGAAATCTTTGTCTACCCCAAGGTCACAAAGATATTTCTTCTATATTTTCTTCCATAAGTAGTTTTCACTTCTTTCCATGTTTAGATCTGTAATCCATTTCTAGTTAGTTTTTTGTGTATGCTATCAAGTCTCCTTTTTAAGCTATGTACCTTTCCTCTAGGGCTAGATAAGCCCTACTGTTAAGGCATGACTGTTTTGACAAGTCTACTGAATAACCCAGATGTTCAACAAGATCACTCCACTCAAAGAACTCAGACATATTCCAGTCCTGGAAATAGTTCCTCTTATAGCTTCCCAGCAGCTGTTCTCCACTTTGCCTCATGAGTTTCACCCTATGCATGCAGTTAGTGTCAAGCCAAAGACTGGAGGAGACCCCTAAGCGGAAGTCCAGACCTTTTCCTCTGTGTAGGTCTCTCTCTTTTCTCCATATTTTGCCCTGCAAATTTCAACTGCTTTGGCCTCCCTCTAGCTTTTCTCTTTGTCTTCAAAATTCAGCAAGACCACTGGGCTCTGCTTGGATTCTTCCTCATAACTCTGAGATCTGGACGTTACCTCCAGGCAGACAGTTGTAGGGAAGATCATAAGGCTCACCTCATTACATCTACTCCTCACTTATCGACTATTTCACATTTACAGACTATAGTAAAAAATCTACTTAATTCACCTTAAAGCCAGGATTGAAGTTGTCAAGGATTTCATTTTACTCGGACCAACAGTCGACGCTCATGGAAGCAGCAGTCAAGAAATCAAACGACACATTGCATTGGGCAAATCTTCTGCAAAAGACCTCTTTAAGGTGCTAAAAAGCAAAGATGTCACCTTGAAGATTAAGATGTGCCTGGCCCAAGCCATGGTGTTTTCAGTCACCTCATGTCTTAGTCATCTAGTGCTGCTATAACAGAAGTACCACAAGTGGATGGCTTTAACAAACAGAAATTTATTTTCTCACAGTCTAGGAGGCTGAAAGTCCGAATTCAGGGCTCCAGCTCCAAGGAAAGGCTTTCTCTGTCTGTCGGCTTTGGGGAGAAGTCCTTGTCATCAATCTTCCTCTCATCTAGGAGCTTCTCCGCACAGGGATCCTGGGTCCAAAAGAAGTGTTCTGCTCCTGACACTACTTTCTTGGTGTTAGGAGGTCCCCATGTCTCTGTGCTCACTTTTCTCTTTTATATCTCAAAAGAGGTTGACTTAAGACACAACCTAATCTTGGAGACTGAGTCCTGCCTCATTAACATAACTGCTGCTAATCCCACCTCAGTAACATCATAGAGGTAGGATTGACAACATATACGAAAATCACATCAGATGACAAAATGGTGGACAATCACACGATACTGGGAATCATGGACTAGCCAAGTTGACACACATTTCTTTGGGGACAAAATTCAGTCCATAACACCTCATATGCATGCAAAAGCTGGACAGTGAATAAGGAAGGTGAAAGAAGAATTGATGCCTTTGAATTATGGTGTAGGCAAAGAATATTGAATATACCACGGACTGCCAAAAGAATGAACAAATCTGTCTTAGAAGAAATACAGCCAGAATACTCCTTAGAAGCAAGGATGCCGAGATTATGTCTCACATACTTTGGACATGTTATCAGAAGGGATCAGCTCCGGGAGAAGGACGTCATGCTTGGTAAAGTAGAGGGTCAGCGAAAAAGAGGAAGACCCTCAACATGATGGATTGGCACAGTGGCTGCAACAATGGGCTCAAGCATAACAAGGATTCAGAGGATGGCGCAGGACCAGGCAGGGTTTTATTCTGTTGTACATAGGGTCGCTATGAGTCGGAATCAACTCGTTGGCAACGGTTGTTTTATTTTATATTTTGGTTTGGGCTGAGGTTGGGGTGATGTGGTGGGAACGACTACAAAGGGGCATGAGATAACTTTTTGGGGTAATGGAAATTTCTATATATTGATTGTAGTGAGGTTATATCAGTGTACACTCTTCCAAAAACTCACTTAACTGTATGTTTAATATGCAAGCATTTTTGGTATGTAAATTATACCTTAAAATTGGCTTAAAAGAAAAAGGGCAGCAGTGGTGGGAAGCCTTGAAATGATCAAGCTACTCTACAAACGTAACTGTTTGTCCAAACAGACTTCAGTACTCTTTAAAGGAAGACGACAAAATCTAAGTACTTAACAATGTAACAGTCATAATGTTTAGCACCCAAGAAAAAATCAGATATGTGAAGAAGCAGTAAATTGTGACACATAATCAGGAAAATGTTCAGTCAATATAAATAGACCCAGAAATTACAGAGATAATAGAATCAGCAGAAAATGACAGTACAACAGCTATGATAAATATCCTCAGGGTTTTAAAGAAAAGCAGGATCCCAATGAGCAGTAAAAGGAAAATATAAAAATGAACCAAATGGAACTTCTAGAGCTGAAATTGCAATTTTTAAAAAATTCAGTAGATGACAGACCAATATCCCTCGTGAACATTGACGCAAAAATCCTCCACAAACTTCTCGCCAATAGAATTCAGCAGCATATCAAAAAAATAATTCACCGTGATCAAGTGGGATTTATACCAGGTATGCAAGGATGGTTCAACATTAGAAAAACAATGTAATCCATCACATTAATAACATTAAAGACAAGAACCACATGATCTTATCAGTCAATGCAGAAAAGGCATTTGACAAAGTCCAACACCCATTCATGATAAAAACGCTCAACAAAAAAGGCATAGAAAGGAAATTCCTCAACATAATTAAGGGTATTTATACAAAGCCAACAGCCAGCATCATCCTGAATGGAGAGAGTTTGAAAGCATTCTGCTGGAGAACGGGAACCAGACAAGAATGCCATTATTCACCACTCTTACTCAACATTGTGCTGAGGTCCTAGCCAGCGCAATTAGGCTAGAAAAAGAAATAAAGGGCATCCAAATTGGTAAGGAAGAAGTAAAGGTATCTCTATTTGCAGATGATATGATCTTAGAAAACCCCAAAGAATCCACAAGAAAACTACTGGAACTAATAGAAAATTTCAGCAGAGTATCGGGATACAAGATAAACATACAAAAATCAGTTGGATTCCTCTACACCAACAAAGAGAACCTCGAAGAGGAAATCACCAAATCAATACCATTTACAGTAGCCCCCAAGAAGATAAAATACTCAGTAATAAATCTAACCAGAGACGTAAAAGACCTATACAATGAAAACTACAAGACGCTACTGCAAGAAATGAAAAGAGACCTGCATAAGTGGAAAAACATACCTTGCTCGTGGATAGGTAGACTCAACATTGTGAAAATGTCAATTCTACCCAAAGCGATCTACAGATACAATGCAATCCTGATTCAGATTCCAACAGCATTTTTTAATGAGATGGAGAAACAAATCATCAACTTCATATGGAAAGGGAAGAGGCCCCAAATAAGTAAACCATTACTCAAGAAGAAGAACAAAGTGGGAGGCCTCACACTACCTGATTTTAGAACCTATTATACCACTGCGGTGGTCAGAACAGCCTGGTACTGATACAACAACAGATACATAGACCAATGGAACAGAATTGAGAATCCAGACATAAATTCATCCACCTCTGAGCAGCTGATATTTGACAAAGGCCCAAAGTCCGTTAAATGGGGAAAAGACAGTCTCTTTAACAAATGGTGCTGGCATAACTGGACATCCATCTGCAAAAAACTGAAACAAGACGCATACCTCACACCATGCACAAAAACTAACTCAAAATGGATCAAAGACCTAAATATAAAATCGAAAACGATAAAGATCATGGAAGAAAAAATAGAGACAATGCTAGGAGCCCTAATACATGGCATAAACAGATTATGAACCAGAAGTAACAATGCACAAATACCAGAAGAGAAACTAGATAACTGGGAGCTCCTAAAAATCAAACACTTATGCTCTTCAAAAGAGTTCACCAAAAGAGTAAAAAGACAACCTACAGACTGGGAAAAAAATTTTGGCTACGACAAATCCAGTCAGTGTCTAATCTCTAAAATCTACAAGATACTGCAAAACCTCAACAAAAAAAAGACAATAACCCAATTAAAAAATGAGCAAAGGATATGAACAGGCACCTCGCCAAAGAAGACATTCAGGCGGCTAACAGACACGTGAAGAAATGCTTCTGATCATTAGCCATTAGAGAAATGCAAAGCAAAACTACAATGAGATACCATCTTACCTCAACAAGGCTAGCATTAATCCAAAAAACACAAAACAATAAATGTTGGAGAGGTTGTGGAGAGACTGGAACATTTATCTACTGTTGGTGGGAATGTAAAATGGTACAGCCACTTTGGAAATCTATTTGGTGCTTTCTTAAAAAGCTGGAAATAGAAGTACCATACGATCCAGCACTCCTGCTCCTTGAAATATATCCTAGAGAAATAAAAGCCATCACACGAATAGATATATGCACACCCACGTTCATTGCAGCACAGTTCACAACAGCAAAAAGATGGAAACAATCTAGGTGCCCATCAGTGGATGAATGGATAAACAAATTATGGTATATTCACACCATGGAATTACTACGCAACAATGAAGAACAACAGTGAATCTGTGAAACATAACATGGAGGAATCTGGAAGGCATTATGCTGAGTGAATTTAGTCAGTCACAGAAGGACAAATATTGTATAAGACCACCATTATAAGAACTCAAGAAAAGGTTTAAACACAGAAGAAAACAATTCTTTGATGGTTATGAGGGTGGGGAGGGAGGGAGAGGGTTATTCACTAACTAGAAACTAGATAGTAGACAAGAATTAGATGAAGGGAAGGACAGCACACACTATAGGGGAAGTCAGCACAACTGGACTAAACCAAAGCTAAGAAGTTTCCTGAATACAACCAAACACTTTGAGGGACAGAGTAGCAGGGGCGGGGTTCTGGGGACCATGGTTTTGGGGGACATCTAGGTCAATTGGCATAACAAAGTTTATTAAGAAAATATTCTGCATCCTACTTTGGTGAGTGGCATGTGGGGTCTTAAAAGCTGGCAAGCGGCCATCTAAGATGCATGAATTGGTCCCAGCCCACCTGGAGTAAAGGAGAATGAAGAACACCAAAGTCACAAGGAAAGTATTAGCCCAAGAGACAGAAAGGGCCACGTAAACCAGAGACTGCATCAGCCTGAGACCAGAAAGAACTAGATGGTGCCCAGCTACCACCAATGACTGCCCCTACAGGGAACACAATAGAGAGTCCCTGATGGAGCAGGAGAAAAGTGGGGTTCAGAACTCAAATTCTGCTAAAAAGACCAGAGACTTAATGGTCTGACTGAGACTGGAGGAATCCCAGAAAGCATGACCATCGGACTCTCTGTCAACCCAGAACTGAAACCATTCCCGAAGCCAACTCTTCAGACAAAGATTAGACTGGACTATGGGACATAAAATGATACTCGTGAAGAGTGTGCTTCTTAGCTCAAGTAGATACATGAGACTAAACGGGCAGCTTCTGTCCAGAGGTGAGATGAGAGGGCATAGAGGGACAGGAGGTAGTTCAATGGACACGGGAAATCAGGGGTGGAAAGGAGGAGTGTGCTGTCACAATGTAGGGAGCAATTAGGGTCACATAACTATAAATTTTTGTATGAGAGACTAACTTGAATTGTAATCACTTAAAGTACAACAATAAAATAAAGAAAAAAAATTCAGTAGATGGACTTAACAGATTTAACTCTACAGAAAAATAGATCAGAAAGCAACAAAAGCTATACAAATTGAAGCAGAGAGAAAAAAAAGACAAAATATAATTAACAGAGCCTTAGTGACTCGTGGAATAATATCAAGAGGCTAACATGTAATTGGATTTCCAAGAGGAAGGGAGGGAGATGAAAGGGCAGAAAATATTTGAAGAAATAATGGCTGAATATTTTCCAAATTTAATGAATAGTATAAACCTATAGATCTAAGAAGCTGAATGATCCCCAAGCAGGATAAACACAATGAAAATCACACTAAGCCATGTCATAATCAAATTGTTGAAAAACAATAATAGAAAGAAACTTGTAAATGCAATCAGAGATAAAAAGATGTTACATAGCATAAGAAATAAGCATAAGAACTAACACAGACTTTTCATCAGAAAGTATTCAAGCCAGAAGACGATGGAACAACGTTTTTAAAATGCTGAAAGGAAGAAAACCTGTCAACTTAGGATTCTATAACCAGTGAAAAGTAGCTTTCATAAATGAAGGCACAAAAAAGATGAATGGATGAAGGCACCTGTCTTAGGCATCTAGTGCTGCTCTAGCAGACATACCACAAGTAGATGGCTTTAACAAAGAGAGATTTATTTTCTCACAGTCTAGGAGGCTGGAAATCCAAATGCAGGGTACCAGCTCCAGGGGAAGACTTTTTCTCTGTCGGCTCTGGAGGAAGGTCCTTCTCGTCAGTCTTCCCCTGGAGTAGGAGCTTCTCCACACAGGAACCCCGGGTCCAAAGGACGTGCTCTGCTCCAGGTGCTTCTTTCTTGGTGGTATGAAGTCCCCAATTCTCTGCTTGCTTCCCTTTTATCTCTTGTAAGATAAAAGGTAGAGCAGGCCACACCCTAGGGGAACTCCCTTTATATTGGATCAGGGATGTGACGTTAGTAAGGGTATTACAGTCCCACCCTAATCCTCCTTAACATAAAATTACAATCGTAAAATGGAGGACAACCACACAACACTGGGAATCATGGCCCAGCCAAACTGATACACATATTTTTTGGGGGACATAATTCAATCCATGACACACCTCGTGAAGGCAAATTGTTCTAGTCTTTATACGCTGCCGTTCAGATTCAGCTCCTGGGCCCCTTTACAAGTTCTGACATCTTTAGTTACATTCTCAAGAGTTAAGTCTGACAGAAGTAAATTATATAAGTTGGGGAGAAATTGAGTTACATTTCTAACTTTAAAAACTACTGTCATCATGATAGCAAAAAGTGCAGCAACTGTGGTTTTGGTCTCCAAGAGGCCATGGAAGGAAATTATGATGTACAAACCAAACCCGTTGCCATCAAGCTGATTCCACCTAGATGGCACAAGCGGTTTGCACCCCACTACAAACCTGAAGATCGGTGGTTTGAACCCATCCAGAGACACCACGGAAGAAAGGCTTGACAATCTGCCTCCAAAAAGATTACAGCCAAGAAAACCCAGTTCTACTCTGTAACACCAAAGCCCAAACCAAACCCACTGCTGTCAAGTCGATTCCAACTCATAGTAACCCTGTAGGATAGAGTAGAACTACCCTATAGGGTTTCCAAGGCTGTAAATCTTTACAGAAGCAGACTGCTGCATCTTTCTCCCAAGGAGCGGCTGGTAGGTTTGATCTGCTGACCTCTTGGTTAGCAGCCAAGTGCTTAACCATTGTGCCACCAGGGCTCCTCTGTAACACATGGGCCTCCTGTTTATTAGCATCTTCTCTATTCTTCCCTGCTCTGCTGTATTATAAGTGCCTGGTCCTAAACCCTTCTCCTTGATACCCCTCTATGGCATCATCTGGGTCCAAGCCTCCCTTGTTAGCAGACTTGTCGTTGCATTGATAGTATGTCCCCTAGTCTGGATGAGTGAGAAACTGAATTTAGCTTAAAACGCCTTTTTGATTGTGGAAGTAGCATAGGGAAGCTCCTTTAGAGTTGGACAGAAACACTGTGGTGGCTACTTCTAGTGCCTCATCCTTTGTTTTCTGCCTCGGAGGGCTGTTACCCTAGCCAGGTCAACAGAAAGCATCAGAGTGTCCACTAAGACTGAATTGAAAGCAAAGCAACAGCTTCAATTTCCCCCTTGAAAGATTTATCCATTTCCTGTTTGGTAAAGATTTCCTGAGAACTTGGAATGGCAAATGTGGCAGCCAGCCTCCACAATGGACCCCAGCGCTCACCACTCCTGATATTCACAACCTCGTGGAGTCTTCTCCCGCATTGTTCCAGGGTTAGTCGATGTGATTAGTAGAATGTGGCAGAAGTGATAGTATGTCATTTCCGAGGTTAGGTTATAGAAAAAAAACCATGTCTTCCATCTTGGGAGCACTTTCTTCCTTGCGCCCTCTTGGATCACTGGCTCTGGGGGAAGCCAGCTATCCCCAGTGTCTTGAGGACATTGGAAGGCCCTCTGCAAAGGCTCCCTCGGGGAGGAACTGAGGACTGCAGCCAGCAGCCACGTGAGTGAGCCTTCTCAGAAGTGAGTTAACCCCAGTCAGTGCTTCAGATGATGCAGCCTGACCTCACTGCAACCTCACAAGAGCCCCCGAGCCAGAGCCGCTCAGCTGCACTGATCGTGTTTCTTGTTTTAAGCCACTAAGTTTTGGAGTTACACAGCAATAGATAACTAACATTAGCAAAGCTGAGTTCAAGAAAAGTAGAAGCCTTGGCCCCTGTTCTCCAAGAGTGTACAGTCTACTTAGGAAGACAAATCTCTTGAACCAGTAACGATTCCAGGCTTGTATGCTAAATGGCCAAAGAAGGTTGATTCAGGTATATCTGACTGTTAGGTAGAAAAGTGAGAGCTTGTCCATTGGATTTGGTCTTGGTGAGCGGGCTTTCCAGGATCCCACAAAGTGGGTTGGTGGTAGCGTCACCATTCTTCCTGGGCTCTTGTTGAAACTAGTTGAAACAGGTTCTGAGACACCAGAGAACATCTCATCCAAGACAGGAGTCAGCTACTTCTTCTGCCTTAAGGGCGCTGGAGGGACAGTTTATCATATTCTTATATTTGCCTTGCCCTTAGCAAGCCAGCCTGATTGCTCTAACCAGTAGGAAATCTGAGCTTCTACAGTCTGCATTGGATTATTGAGCAGAGATGAATTCTAGATTATTTTTGTTGCGTAATGAGCCTGTGAGTTACACATGAGAGTCAAACTGGGGCTTGTAATTGAAATGGAGCCTGCACATTCTGTGCGTGGTGAGTTTTTACACATTTTCAGGCTTCTCAATTGCGTGGCTTTGTTTCAGTACCTTCTTTGTAAGGAGGCAATTGATGGATCTTCCCTTTTACCTGTCTTTCAAAGAAAGGAACTCTAATCTCACGTGCCAGGAGAGAGGAAGTGTTCAAGTTCTGTCTGTGTACAGAGCTTCCCCGAGTCTTTCTTCTCTGCCCTGAGCACCCCAGTAGGTCTTTCCCAGCCACCTGCTCTTCCCCTCCCCTAGAATGATCTTAGGCACAGTCACCGCTCTCCTGGTTATTTTATCAGATTGTTTGTTGACAGAGTATTTTAGTTCTGCTTTCTTTGGGTTCTGTGCTTGCCCCCCCACACTGGCGGCGCAGCCAGACCGTAGGGTACCTGCGTGGTCACCGCAGCCTCTGGCTCTTGCGTAGCATCAGGTGTGATAAGAGGCTCAGCTAAGTCTCCTGCAGATGGCGTGGTTGAAGAGCAAGTCCAGAGATTGCATGTTGGTTGGACTTCTTGGGTGAACTATTGCCTGGCTGATACATACACCCTCACTGGGACTGTTGCCTGGTTGGAGGGTCTGAGGACAGGTAGGAGCTAGCTGAGTCCTGAGCCTCCTTTTCTTTCCTAGAATCTCATGGTCTGGGCCTGACCTTTCTGAGCAGGAGCTGGCAGAGACAGGCCTGTTTCAAATGAGAAGTAGCAGGGCTGGGGTATGGATTTATGTTCATACTAGACTTCTAGGGAGGTTGGAACCAAGTATGACACAGTCGTGAGACCACCCCAGAAACATCAAGTAGCACGTCCGTTTCCAGAAACTAGATGCCCTTGTGGCTTCCCCTCATGACATGTGGCTGTGATTCGTAGCCCTCAAGGAAAGGGGCGGGGGCAGACCTCCTTTCTGACTTGTTCTTCAACCAAGCTACCTGCCCAGCCTTAGTGCCTTGGGGCCACACACTATACATTCTGCTTAATAGGACAAAACCAAAACCAAACCAAACCTGTTGCCGTCAAGTCGATTCCGACTCATAGCGAGCCTATAGGTCAGAGTAGAACTTCCCCACAGGGTTTCCAGGGCTGTACTCTTTATGGAAGCAGACGGCCATATGTTTCTCCCATGGAGGCGCTGGTGGGTTCGAACTGCTGACTTTTCGGTTAGCAGCCAAGTGCTTGCTTAATAGGACAAGGGGTACAGAAAAACTTAGTTTAATAGTGCTTCACATGACCACATGCCACATCATGGGAGTTTTTCCAGTGCCTCAGTGATGGAAAGCTTGAGGGATCCACGCCAGTAGACAAAGTGAGCAGGGGTTCTGGGAGTGGAGGAATCCCGGTTTGTCTCAGACCCCTCCTTTTCTAGGGCAGTCTGGTGCTCCCAGTCCCAAGAGTCTTGGTTTATTTACGTTGTGTTTCCCCGTGTGGTGGTGTGCGTGCTCCTCTCACCTGGTCCTCCTGTTCTTCCTAAGCACAAAAGATGCTGATGTCCATACCCCTTTATCGTTGACCTCCTCTCACCCAGTCCTCCTGTTTTTCTAAGCACAGATGTGAAAGTCGCTGTGGGAGGAACCCCAGCGTGCCGGAAGCTGTCAGTCAGACTCTGGGTGGGATTCCCACTGCCAGCCAAGCAGGGCTACAGATACCTTAACCCATAGGTGGCTGATGATTTCTTCGCTTAAGGTCCCAAGCCTCCATTGGGATTATCATCGTAAAGTTAAGGCTTCCTTGGCTGTTTTCTGCTGCACTGCCTCTTGCCACCCTGATTCTTGCCAGGTCTTGGGCCTAGGGAAAGGAATTCTGTCACTTCTGCTCAGATGCTGGTTGGTTACACAGCTTGCATTGTTTGAAAAGAGAAGATCGGGTGCCTGCTTCACTGGGCTGAGGAGCTGGGGTAAAGGTCTTAAAAGTAGTTTTATAATTGTGGTGCCAAGAAAAGAACTGGTCTTCCATGAATTGTTCGGCTAAGGGTGCTTATTAATTGACTTTGCTCAGTAACGTGAAGGCGAAGCCTGCTGTGCCCCAGAGGAGGGTTCTTCACTTGGGTAAATATGTAGCACCCTCACAATGCCAGATGGTGCTACTGTGACATCCCCACTCTTACACAGCCGCGGAGCCCCTCTGAAGGCCAGCGTCACCTGTCCCACCACCTCCTCCCAAGGCACAGAGGTACGTTGGCTCTTGTTTGCTGAGACGGTTGGAACACGTGGCCTTCTGAAACACTAGAACAGGAACCAGTCCTCTGAACACGGACTTAGGCGTGCCCCCTTTGTGTAGCTTTGTAACAAGCCAGTTTCTCTTGGTTTTAGATGAACGCCCTTGGGAAAAGAGTGGAGATGTTTCTGTCCAGTGCCATCAGTTCACAAGTGCGTTTAAGAAGGCTGTCAGGATAACTAGGCAGACCCGGAAAGGCTGCCAGGCCAGGGAACAGAGGTGGTGCAGCTGCTTGTCACGTGCACGGGCACCAGCACCAAACGGCCTGAATCTGAGCCCCGGCTGTACCGCTGATAAGCTGTGTGACCTCACTCCAGAGGACTTTTTCCCTCTGAGATTATTTCTTGTCCTCAAAATGAGGGAGATGATGTTACCTGTCTTGTTAGGTTATTGTGAGACTTAAACGAGGTAATGTGCTTAGCGAGTCCCTGGGTGGTCAGTTAACTAACGTGGCTGTTAACTGATAGGTTAGAGGTTCGAGTCCACCCAGAGGCAACTCGGAGGAAAGGCCTGGCAATCTACTTCCGAAAAATCAGCCATTGAAAACCCTATGGAGCACAGCTGTACTCTGACACAAATGGGATCACCATGAGTTAGAATCGACTCGATAGCAACTGGTTTAATGTGCTTAGCATAGGGCCTGGTGCTTCATGCTAGGTGCTAACTAAATGTTAGCCTGCTGAGGCTCACCTTGGCTGACCGGCTTCCGCAGCAGACAATCCTGGGGAAGTAGAAGTGCTCACGTCGTATCACTGGTTATTAGAATCAGAAAAAATATGGATCACTTAATTCAAGACTCCATGTGGAGAAACTGGAGCAACTGAGTGGCTTGCCTGAGACTTCCCCGCAGGTCGAAGGCCACGAACCTATGACAAGAACCCCATGTCCTTCCTGCTTCCCAGCCTCTGCTCTCTCCCCTCTCCCACCTGGGCTTGGTGCTGCTTCAGTCACTTGCACTCCTGTGTTTGTCCAGGGAGCTTGTTCTCGACTATGGCATGAGAAAGGGCAGTCTTCCCACTTGTGAACCAACCTTCCTAACTTTGTGCCTACTTGGCCTTGATGACCCAAGAACGGCCTAGAACAGCAGCTGATGAGAGGGGGCTGGAGCACGTAGAGATGGTCGGGGGCATGTCATATGCTCTTAGCGAGAGTAAACCCAGGGCTTTCTTCCTTCCTGCGCCCATCTGTGGGGCCAGGTCTGGCAGAGGCAGGTGCAGGGTCGCCGAGGGTCCGAGCTGTGCTGAGGGAGGCCGAGTGGTGGCAGGAGCAGCCACGGCCAGTGTGGCCTCCTCCCTGCACCGTGGAACTCTGTGGCCAATTTTAGGGCATGTATGTGTTACAGATGTAGACACCAGCCACCTTCAGCATAGAATAATATTCTTGAATTGTTTTTCTATCTTATATTTAAATTTTCTAAGTAGATTTTCTTTTAGAGGCTTTTTTTGACTTTTGATAATGCTGTTTGGATTGCATATAGATGTTTGAGTTTCACAGTTTTACATTTTGTGCCAAGAGGCCAGGCTCAGTGAGCCCCAAGGCTTCACCTGGCCATTGAGAATCCACAGTCCTGGGTTCTGGTCCTGGCTCCACCTCTGGCCACCTGTGGGGCTTTGGCAAGTTCTTTCACTGCTCGGAGCATCAGTTTCTTCATCAGAGGATTGGGATGATACTGTCCACCTCCAAGGGTTGGTGTGAGGAGTGATTGAGTTAGTTTATCTTGAATGCATGGAGCTGTCAGTATTACTGATGGTGGTGATGACATTTTATCTGATTAGGCTTTCAAAATCTTCATAGGAACTCAGTGGACTGGGCAATGCATATTGAGTTTAGATGGCAGGGACACAGCGATTTGTCTTTGAAGGTGAAGCAGAGTGCTGTTGGAGGCCATGTCGCGTGTGAGCCTGGCCTGGCCAGTCACCGTCACACTGCCGACCAGAGGCGTCAGCTGCTCAGGAATGCGGCCGTGTTCTCGTGGGGGCTGGGGCACCTTCGCCACTGCAGGGGATGGCACATAACCTACAGATTTACCACCTGTGGAGTCATCTGTGTTTGTGAATGAAACACACTACATTTGGGTTTTAACCCCAGTGAAATTCTTGGAGTTGAATGACCCAGGTAAGTAAGTTGGAAACTTTGTGCCCAGTCCTTTGGCTTCTGTGTTTAAGTCTTGGTAGGTAGAAATACAGCCAGATCTCCACCCTTTCCTCCCAGATTCAAACATCACAAGGACAGGACCCCTCCCTGTATCCATTATACGTTCTGTTCTCCGAGTTTGAATGACGCTAAGCAGCCGGAATCCTGTTGGGAGCCTGGGGTACAGGGATGAAAATCCCACCTCCGATTTGCAGCTTCCACTGTGTGACAGGGGTAGGGGTGTCTCCTGACCACAGGAAGCAGGGAGCCAAGGTTCCACGCTGCCTGAGTAGAGTTGCGGCTTTTGTGGTGGGCTTGGGCCAGGGGCTGCTGATGTGACTTCTGAGAAATGCAGATACTCTGGCAGGTCCTTTTCTGTTCAGCTAGCCATGAGGTTGCAGTGAAGGTCAGTCCTTTCAATAAAGAAGCCTTTTTCAGTCAAACGCCTCTTATCTAACAATTGATTAATTTTTTAAAAATGTTAATTGTGGTAAAAGGTATATCACAGAAGATTTGCCACTCTACTCATTTTTCAGTGTGTAAGTCAGTGGCATTATTACATCCACCATGTTGTACAACCATCACCACTGTCTGTTTCCAAAAGCCTTTCATCGCCCCAGAGAGAAACTCAGTAATCTTCAGCAGTAACTCCCTGCCCCCCCATCCTGTTCCAGCCCCTGGTAACCACGAATACACATTTGTCTGTTCTGCGTATCTCGTGTAAGTGGAATCTTACAGCATTTGTCCTTCTGTGTCTGACTCACTTCACTTGGCGTAAGGTTTTCAGGGTTCCTCCGTATCAGCATGTATCAGAACTTCATTTCTCTTTATGGCTAAATAATACTCCATTGTATGGCTAGACCACATTTTGTTGATCTGTTGATGGACCCTGGGTTGTTTCTACCTTTTTGCTGCTGTAAATAATGCTGCCGTGAACATTGGCGTACAAGTAAAGTTGGTTCAATTTGTAAAAAGCATTGAAACTAGGGACACCTAAAAAATTCAGTATATATACAATAAACATTTCATTGTAACTTCTGTGTGCTAGCTTCAGGTGTGAGGGGAGCCCCTGGCCTGGCTGACAGGATCACAGTGGGACCTTTATCCACCAGGGATGGTGGTGCCAACTGACTCCAGTCCTCCTTGATTTGGACTAAGAACGCGCTGGAGTGACGGGTTTTCCAGCTCTAGGGAGTTCTCCCTGCTGGAACCTTTTTTCTCAGAAGGAAATTTTCTAAATGGGTTGAGTTTAATTACCTAGTATACAAAATTGTAATTTGTTGTTGTTGTTAGGTACCGTCGGGTCGATTCCGACTTACAACGACCCTGTGTACAACAGAACGAAAGACTGCCCAGTCCTGCGGCATCCTCACAGTCGTTGCTATGTTTGAGCCCATTGTTGCAGCCACTGTGTCAGTGCAGCTTGTTGAGGGTCTTCCTCTTTTTCACTGACCCTGTAATTTAGTTGTCTTTAATTGTTTTTAGTAGCAGAACCTTTTTTCCCAAATAAGCTCCTTTAGACTTTTTTTTTCTTACTACAAAAGTAATACATTAATACATGCTCATTGTAAACAACTGAAACATTATGGAAATGTGTAATATATAAAGTAAAAGTTCCCTGTAATTCTGTACTCTAGAGAGCTAGCCAAAAGGACCCCCGATGGTGTAGTGGTTAAGCGCTCAGCTGCTAACCAAAAGGTCGGCAGTTTGAACCCACCAGCTGCTCCGTGGAAGAAAAGACCTGGCGATCTGCTCCTGTAAAGATTACAGCCTAGGAAACCCTACGGGGCAGTTCTACTCTGTCCTATAGGGTTGCTATGAGTCGAAATGGACTTGACAGCAAGCAACAACAGAGAGCTAACCATAGCTGACACAAATGCCCAAAAGTCTGTGAAAAAGACAGGTTAACAGGCTATTGTGTGTCCCCCAGATTTCTGTACGTATATATCATTTTGAAAATAAAAATTGGTTCATACTACACATTACTGTTTTGGTGACTTGCTTTCTCCCCCTGATTTAACATGGGCATTTTTCCATTTCAGTAAAGATAGATCTTCCTCATTTTTTGTGAACAGCTTCATAGAGGGGTTAAATGCGAGCCGTAAAATCCACCCACTGCAAGTGTGCAATTCTCCACCTCACTTTTTAACCTCCGTTGAGGGACGTTTGGGTGGTTTCTGCATTCTCCACTATTATAGACACTGCTGCAGTGAATACTCTCTTTCTCAGACTTTTGAGCATTGGTGTGAATATAACAATAAAATAAAATGCTAGAAGTGGAGTTTCTGGGTCACAGTGTATAAACGTTTAAAATCATAATAGATATCGCCAGAATACCTGTTGCAACTTTTCAAGCGATGTGTGGATTGATAGAAAGAAAATCTCCGTCTACCCTGCGGTTAGAGGAAATCCCTAAATGTGCTTAGCCAGGGATATGGGTTAGAAGTGCAGCGGCAACAGAGCGGGAGCAGCGTATCTCTGAGTTCCAGGACCTAAAGGGTCCCCAGCTGCCCAGGGACACTGGCTCACAGGATGGGGTCCTTCCAGGACAGCCCGTTTGTACTCAGAGCCTCCATCAGTATTGAGGAAGAACTTAACACTAGTAACCAAGCCCATATAGGAAGTGTTTATAGACCTGCAGCTCCTCTTGGTTCTTAAGTCAGACTCTGCCTCCTGGGCACCCCCTCCCGCGGGGAAAGTGGAGTTGGTGTCCAGGGTCCTTGGAGCAGCGTCTCTAACATCTCTGCCTCCAGCGTCCCTGGGTCCCAAAAGGCTTGGTTTCCTGCAGCCACCCTGACGCCAGTTTAATGTCCCCTTTTACCTAGATGGTTCTAGAGATGAGGGTTACCCATCCACATCCCCACATTTACCAAGCACTTGTCCAATTTACATTTCCACCAGGAGTTTACCAGTGTTGTTGTGTCCCGTTGAGTCAATTCCAACTCATGGTGACCCTATAGGACAGAGTAGAACTGCTCCGTAGGGTTTCCTAGGCTAAAATCTTTAAGGGAGTAGATTGCCAGGTCTTTTCTCCTGCAGAGTGGCTGGTGGCTTCGAACTGCCAGGCTTTTAGTTAGCAGCCAAGCGCTTAACCATTGCGCCACCAAAGCTCCATAGTTTAAGAGTACCTGCTTCATTGCTAATCTGGACCCCCCCAAAATTATTAATTTGCGTTGTTGAAATCAGTATTACGGAGATTTAGCATTTTCTCATGTATTTATCAGCCATTCATATTTCTTAGCATTAACAGAATCCTCCATGGAACACACACAATGTAATGCCCCCTCACTCCTACGAGGTTAATGTTAGCAGATGGCACCACAGCCCTGCTCCCGGGAGGAGCTGGTTCTAAGGAGGCTCTGTGTTTAGAGTTAAGCATGTTTGTCAGCTAGACAGTTGAGCTTTTTTTGCCTTCACTTCTCTCTCAGCCTTTGGCTGCACCTCCATGTAGGAGGATTAAAGCTGGGTAACTTAGAACCCAGGCTTGCATCTGGTCCAGAAAAAGCCAGGTCCTTCCCAACAAATTTTCATGAGCATTTCGGCTGGTCACAAACCCAGATTATTTGTTTCTTG
>NW_004443937.1:31457271-31460708 GCF_000243295.1 Trichechus manatus latirostris | reverse complement strand
GGAAGACAGGGGTAAGCAAAACAGAAGAGCTTGCTTTCTACGGGGGAGAAGACAATAATCAAGAAAACACATATGACTTTCTGAGAAGGGTTAGTGAAGAAAATAAAACCGGGAACTGAGATGGCAGGACGGGGGCCAGGTGGGATGTGCACACCTGTAGAGAAGGGGCCGGGAGAGGCCTCCGAGGAAGAGACCTGGGTGCTGAGGCAGTTGAGAAAAGGAGGAGCCAGCCCCTTGATGAACTGGGAGAAGGGTTGTAGACAGAAGGTACAGCACAAGCAGAAAGTGATGAAGCAGGAGGGAGCTTGGTATTTGTGGTGCCAGAACAAAGGCCGCTGTGGCTGAAGTGGCCAGGGGGAGGTTAGAGAAGTAGGCTGGGCGCTCAGTCACGTGTACCTTGGCTGTGAGAAGGAACCTGTGTTTTACTACTGGGGGAGGACATGGGAGAGGGTTTTTTTAAAAAAAATTTTATGGAGGTATCATTTATATATAATAAAATGCACAGATCTTAAGTATAAAGTTTGTGTTTGGACAAATGTATGTGCCATGGGAGTTTAAAATGGAGAGGGGGTGAAGGGTGACATAATTTATGTATTTTTAAAAAAATTTTATTGTAGGTGTCTTAAGAAATAGAAGTAGGAGCTGCCAGTTTCTTAAAGCCTGGTCCAGAAACTACCAAAACCAAAGCAGACACAGAGCCCAGATTCAAGGGAAGGGAACATAAGTCCGCCCTCTCAATGGAAGAAGATCAGATAATTTTGGACTGTATGTTAGAAAATCTCCACGTCAATTTGTGACTATTTCAGGTTTTGGAAAGGGCTATAATAGAATTCCAAAATTTTGTCAAAAATCTTTTTTCACACATTCTGTATACTTCCATATGAGTTTTGAATTTATGGGTTCATGATTTGGGCTCAAGTTGATAATTTATAGGGAGAATGTGAGACCCAAGTGAGAAAATATACATTAAAATCTCTTGAGAACTATAAGGCAGGTATGAATGGCAATTGTTATCCTTAGCATTGTTTTTGTTAATGTTGATGCTCCCCCAACACCTGATGCTATCTTCCCAGTCTGGATGGGACTGAAGAGGAAGGAGTTCAGAGACTCCCATATCTGCTAGACGGTTCAGTCTTCATCATGTCCATTTTCTAATCATAGCACTCATCCATTACCATGGCACAAACAAATAAAACCAAACCCACTGCTGTCGGATCGATTCCAACTCATGGCACAAGCAGCTGTAAATGCTTCACTGACGTGCATGTGTTTGAGTGTAGTCTTCAAAAATATTCTTAAACTTTTTCTACCAACAAGAATTTTAGACTTGAAGAGAAGGAAGCTCTAGTTTTATCTCTACCTCTGTCTTTGTGACCTTAATGTGACCTCAGGCATTTAATCTGTGGGTTTCCGTCTCCTCACCTGTAAAACTGTGATAATACTTTCCCAACCCACTTCACTGACTAGAAGAAATTATTTTTGAAAATTTGAAACCTGAAATGTGCTACATATGATATAAAGGATTATTACAATCATTTGTTTCTTTTTTTGTATTCTAACACACCTAATGTTATTTGTTGGCAATAAAAAAATTTTTTTTTATTGTGTTAAAAATATATATAACAAAAATTTGTCAATTTAACCATTTTTAAGGGTACATTTCAGTGACAATGTACAACCATCATTGCTATCTATTTCCAAAAGTCCTTGGCTCTCTCCAGACAGTAACTCAGCGCCCCTGAAGCAGTAACTCCTTATCCCGTCCCCCTCAGCCTCTGGTAACCACTAGTAAACTTGGTCTCTATGTGTTTGCCTATTCTAGATATTTCATGTAAGTGGGGTTACACAATATTTGTCCTTTTGTGTCTGACTTACTTCACTCCGCATAAAGTTTTTAAGGTTCTTCCCTGTTGTAGCACGTATTGATTTATACTTTAAGAAGACCCACTGACAGCGGTACGGAGAACTGACGTTCGTGTGTACAAATAAGCAATAGTCTCATTACATGAACACAGTGTGATTGTGAGTTGGACATTGACAGTGGCCTTTGGAGCTGCTCCTCCACTGTCTTTGCCCCAGGAGAAGGCTAGGCAGTGGGCCGGAGGAGTGAGTTTGAAATCCAGTGTCCTTGGTGGTTTCCTTTGGCTCAAGCCTGAAGGTTCTGCAGTGCCCCATAGGTGTTTGTTGATAGCATTTGCCATTGTTCCCACTCAGAACCAGATGTTTCTGGATTGTAGTGAGCAAAGGCAGCCTAGAGTCTGTGTTCTCTCTGCAGGGGATAACTGAGTCATCTAATCAGAGGATCACGGCCTCACACCTGGACCAGCATGTGGACATTCAGCTACCTGGTATAGTTTAAGAAGGTCCCTCTTCAAAGATAGCTTCTCCATTAACCATTTTTGGTGCCTGAAACCTCACCATTGAAATGCCTTGTTTTTGAGCATGTGAAGCTGTCACGAGTCACTATCCTATTGGGCAAGAGGCTGCGGTAGTTGACTGAGTTGCTTCCCAATGAAACCACGGAGGGAGCAGGATTAGGGTGGGCAGGTTTGGCAGGTTGTCTGGGATTGGGAAAGGTCTAGGGCCTGGGCGCTTAGGCTAGCACAAAGGCCTGGGATGGGAGGGAGGAGAGGGACACCCCTGGGATTGTTGAAAGGTGCTGAAGCCTCCGTATCTACCTCCCCAGTCTTCTACCAGTTGTCCTGGGCAAGAGGAGACACAGTTGATCAGCGTTCCTTGGTACCCCATGGAGGAGCACCCCTGAGTCCTGACTGCAGCACTCTTTACTGTGGGCGTCCAGTCAGCCAGCTCATGGGGCAGCAGCACCAACCTGCTTTTCCTATTGGAGTGGGATGACCAAACCAGTTGCTATCAAATTGACTCTGACTCATGGCAACCCCTTGTGTGTCAGAGTAAAACTGTGCTTCACAGAGTTTTTAATAGCTGAGTTTTCAGAAGTAGATCACCAGGCCTTTCTTCCAAAGTACCTCTGGGTGGACTCTATCCTCCAACCTTTCAGTTAGCAGCCAAGCAGGTTAACTGTTTGTACCACCCAGGGATTCTGAGTATGACAAAAGGGTATCTTGTTGCACAGTGTTTTTTGAATCAGATGATATGTCCTTTCTTAAATTAGCTGATATAATAACAAAACTATGAATAGCAAAAGATAAATAAATGGGACCTCATAAAAATAAAAAACTTTTGTTCATCAAAAGACTTTACCATAAAGTGAAAAGACAACCTACTGACTGGGAGAATATCTTCTGTAACCAAACTGTGTATAAAACTTTGACACCTTAACAACAAAAAGACAAATAACCCAGTCATAAAATTGGCAAAGGACTTGAATGAACATTTCATCAAAGAGGACATTCAAATGGCCACCAAACACATGAAAAGATGCTCTATGTCATTAGTCATGAGAGAGATGCAATTCG
>NW_004443937.1:31454749-31456018 GCF_000243295.1 Trichechus manatus latirostris | reverse complement strand
CTCCTAGGTATATAGTCGGCCTGCTGCAGGTTCAGATCAAAAATATTCTTTAAAAAAAAAAGTGACATTGTTGCTGGTGTGTACTATGTAGTTAGATCTGCGATAGTTGATGGTTGCAAACATGTACAGACTTTTCTTATCACTAGCCCCTAAACAATACAGTATAACTATTTCCATAGCATTTACATTGTACTAGGCATTATAAATAGTCTAGAGATGATTTAAAATATAAAGGAGGATGTGCATAGGTTATATGCAAATACGCCATTTTATGTAAGGTACTTGTGTATCCGTGAATTTTGTCATCCGTGGGGGGTCCTGGAACCAGTGTTCCGTCGATACCAAAGAACGGCTGTATACCCAAAAGACTTGAAAGTAGAGACTCAAACAGATACTTGTACACCAGTGTTCATTGCAGCACTATTCATAATAGACAAAAGGTGGAAGCAACCCAAACGCCCATCAGCAGATGAATGGATAAACAAAATGTGGTACGTACATACAGTGGAATACCACTCAACCAGTAGGGGAAATGAAGTCTTGGTACATGCTACAGTATGGACGGAGCTGGAAGATATTATGCTGAGTGAAATAAGTCAATCATGAAACAACAAATATTGTATGACCTCATTTATTTAAAAAGACAAGAACAGGCAAATATATAGAGACCAAAGTTTATTAGTGGTTACCAGGGGCAGGAGAGAGGGTAAGAGGGAGGATTATTGCTTATGGAGTACTGAGTTTCAGTTTGTAGTGATGGAAAAATTGCCTTGATTAAGAGTAGAGTTGCACATCCGATTAATTGGTGTCCGTAAGTTGTACACCTGTAAAAAGATGAACAGGCAGAAGTTGTGTGATAAATATATTTACAACAACAACAAAAAGAATAGCTGCTAAGGCTGCTTCTGGACAACCAAACACCTCATAGGATTTGGTTTCTTGGTTTGGAGGGTTAGGGTCATGGTTTCATGGGACATCCGAGTTTATTGGCCTAATAACACATTTAGTGCTTCTGTTTTACCTCCTGGTTCATTGTGTAGTGCCTGGCATCTTAAAAGCTTGCAAATGACCATTCTGGGTGCAAGAGTTGGTCTCTATTAACCTGGAGCAACAGAGGAAGGAGAGTCAGGAATAGGAGGAGGAAATGGAATATGTGGGTAGTTGACTCCATGAACAGCTGCCTCCTCTGCCATGAGACCAGGAGAACTGGATAGTGCAGATCTATAAGAATCCTGATCAAAAAAGGGGGAAATTCAGAACAGAATGAAC
>NW_004443937.1:31450697-31452891 GCF_000243295.1 Trichechus manatus latirostris | reverse complement strand
GCACTGCACACTGAAAACTGCTCACTTCATACTGCTGACTGCACACTGCTCACTGCTCTGCACACTGCTCCATGTGCACTGCAAACTGCTTACTGCACACTGCTTACTGCATATACTGCACAGTGCTCACTGCTCTGTAAACTGCTCACTGAGCACTGCTCACTGCACTGTGCACACTGCTCACTGTGCACTGCATGCTGCTTACTGTGCACTGCTCACTGCACCCTGCACACTGCATATGGCTCACTGCACACTGCATTGCACACAGCAAACTGCTCACTGCATACTGTGCAGTGCACACTGAATTGCTCACTGGGCGCTGCATTTTTTCAGTGTGCACTGCACAGGGCGCAGTGTGCAGTGTGCAGTGAGCAGCTTACAGTGTGCAGCGTGCAGTGAGATGTTTGCAGTGAGCATTGCACAGTGAGCAGTGAGTAGCACACAATGAGCAGTGAGCACCGTGAAGTGCACAGTGATATGTTTGCAGTGCACTGTGAGCAGCTTGCAGTGCACAGAGCAGCTAGAAGTGTGTAGTGCAGTTAGTGTGCAGGGTGCAGTGAGAAGTTTGCAGTGAGAAGTTTGCAGTGCACAGTGCACTGTGAGTTTGCAGTGAGCAGTGTGCAGCGAGCAGTTTGCACTGTGCAGCGAGCAGTGCGCGGTGTGCAGCGAGATGTTTGCAGCAAGCAGTGTGCAGTGAAGTTTGCACAGTGAGCAGTGTGCAGTGCGTGGTGATGTTTGCAGTGTGCAGTTCACAGTGTTCAGTTTCAGTGTGCAGTGCACAGTGAGATGTGCACAGTGCCGAGTGAGATATTTGCAGTGCGCTGTGAGCAGTTTGCAGTGCACAGCGAGATGTTTGCAGTGAGCAGTGTTCAGTGCACAGTGATGTTTGCAGTGTGCAGTGCGCCGTGAGATGTGTGCAGTGCTGAGTGAGATATGCGCAGTGCTGAGAGATATTTGCAGTGTGCTGTGAACAGTTTGCAGTGTGCAATGGGCAGTGAGATGTCTGCACAGTGAACAGTTTGCAGCATGCAGTGTTGAGATGTTTGCGCAGTGCGCAGCGAGATGTTTACAGTGAGCAGTGTGCACTGCGCAGTGAGCACTTTGCAGTGTGCAGTGAGATGATTGCAGGGTGCAGTGAGCAGCTTGCAGCATGCAGTGCAGAGAGATGTTTACAGTGTGCTGTGATCGGTTTGCAGTAAGCTGCTAGCAGTTTGCAGTGCGCCGAGTGCAGTGAGACATTCGCAGCACACAGTATGCAGTGAGATGTTTGCAGTGAGCAGTGCGCAGTGAGATGTTTGCAGTGAGCAGTGCGCAGTGCGTAGTGCTGAGTGAGATGTTTGCAGTGAGCAATCCGCAGAGTGCGGTGCTGAGATGTTTGCAGTGCACAGTGAACAGTTTGCAGCGTGCAGTGCAGGGTGGGATGTTTGCAGTGCACAGGTGATGTTTGCAGTGCACAGTGAGTAGTTTGTAGTGTGCAGAGAGCAGCTTGCAGTGTGCAGTGCAATGTGAGCAATTTGCAGTGTGTAGTGCACAGTGAGATGTGCACAGTGCACAGTGTGAGGTTTGCAGTGCACAGGTGATGTCCACAGTGCACAGTGTGCAGTGAGATGTTTGCAGTGTGCAGTTCGCAGTTCAAAGTCAGAAGTTTGCAGTGCACAGTGAGACGTTTGCAGTGTACAGTGCACCGTGAGCAGTGTGCACTGTACAGTGAGCTGTGGGCAGTGAGCAATTTGCAGTTTGCAGTGAGATGTTTGCAGCATGCAGTGGGCAGTGGGCAGTGAGATGTTTGCAGAGCGCGGTGCATAGTGTGCAGTGGGATGTTCACAGTACGCAGTGTGCAGTGCACAGTGAGATGTGTGCAGTGTGCAGCGTGCAGTGAGAAGTCCACAGCATGCAGTGAGAAGTTTGCAGTGTGCAGTGCGCAGTGTGCATTGAGATGTTTGTAGCGCACAGTGGGCAGTGTGTGTTGTGCATCGAGCAGTGCACAGTGAGAAGTATGCAGTGTGCAGTGAGAAGTCCACAGTGCAATGTTTGCACAGTAGAGTGTACAGTGCGCAGTGTGCAGCAGGCAGTGAGCAGTGCGCAGCGTGCAGTGATCAGCTTGCAGTGTGCTGTGAGTAGTGTGCGGTGAGCCACTTGCAGTGTGCATTGTGCTGTGCACCGTGATTAGCTCACAGTGCACAGCGAGCAGTGT
>NW_004443937.1:31414022-31449178 GCF_000243295.1 Trichechus manatus latirostris | reverse complement strand
ATAAGCTGCACAGAACCTTTGACATAGCAAGTCCATCTCTAGTAATCTGTCCTACAGATACAGGCTCACACAGGCAGGGACAGCACATGGTAAGGACAGTCACTGAGCAGTGCTGGTGCAGTGAATCAGAGATGGCACAGCCACGCCGTGGGATGCCACATGCCTCTAATAGGGGAGAGCCACCTGTACAGTAGGTGAGACGTGCTCCAGGAGAGTTTTCAGTGAGAGCCGCAAGGGTCAAGCGACCATTCCTCCCTCTCTCTCTCTTCACTTAAAGAGACACTTATACATCGTTGTACTTCCCTGAAACATCTGTCTTGGAGAGATATGTAAGATTCAGCTAACAGTGGGTGGCACTGAGAAGGGAAGTGGAGGTACTGGAAGTTTCAGATGGGAGGGAGTTTTCTCACTGAGTATGTTTTGTACTCTTTGAATTTTATACGCTCTTTGTGTATTCACCTCTTCCAAAAGATGTGTTTTAATTCAAATATGAGAAAGATGGGGTAGGGTGGGAGCTATGTTTTAGGCAAGTTAGATGTCTGCAGTGTAATTAGACTGAAAGCTATCGAGGGTAAAGACTGTGTCTGTATCGTCCGTTGTTGAATCCCCAGGACAGAGTGAGTGCTCATTGTAGGTGGGTGGATGGGTGGATAAGGCAAGCACGGAGACCAGGGGCAGGGAGGCCTGTTCGGAGGCAGTTTCATTAGCACAGGAAAGCAGTCCTGAGGGCCTGGACTAGTTTGGTGGTAGAAATAGGGAAAGGGCCCCATCCAGAGGCTCTTCTATTGCAGAATTGGCAAGGAAATTGACAGCTGAGTGAGAGGGAGGAGAAGTCACCCCAGAGGCAAGGACACTGCCATTCTATAAACAGAAATGGTGAAGCTGGGTAGGACTGGCAGACTGGGCAGGGAGACAGTGTGACTGAGGGGCCAGCAGACAGGGCCACAGTGCAGTGGAGCACCACTGGGAGGCCAGGGCTGAGGGAAGATGCTGGTGAGCCCTTGGCATAGAAGACTTGGGAGGAGGACTTCTCCCCAGGGGTCAGAGGAAGGAGGGAGGTAGAGAGAGCCCACGAGGAGCTCTCCAGAGCCCTGGGAGGATGCCCAGCGGAGGAGAGCAGGGTTGAGGCGTCCTAGGAGTGAGTGATTAGAAGCTACACGAGGCCCCTGAACCACCTGGAGGAGTGGGGAGGGAAGGCGGCTACTGTGGGGGGTCATAAACCAGGACAGGGGCTGGCTCAGCCCCAGGCCTGGGCAGAGTGGATGCAGAAAGGAGGTGAGGGCAGACAGGGTCCAGGGCAGGGATGGCAGAACGGGGTTCGCTTTCCTCAGCCCCTGTTCTGTGTTGGCCCCTCTCATCTGTCTTCTCTAATGTAATCCAGACAATAACCTCGTAGGTCATAGCGGCCCTACCCTCCTCTTCTTTTTTTTTTTACACTTAAGAAAATGAACTTAGAGAGGTTAAGTAAGTTATTTAAAGTCGCAGCGAGAAAGCAGAGACAGATTAAAAACCACATCTGTCTGGCTCTGAAGCCCAGGCTCCTGACCACTACTCCCCTGCAGGGTGATGGGACCCCACGCCTGTCCTTGGGACATATGGACATAAAGGCGGCTCGGGAGGTGGTTGGCTTCCATCATCATTAAAAGAATGCAGTGGGACCTGTGTCCAGGAGTCAGGCACCAAGAGTGCGGCAGCCTCCAGCGGGCCTCCGTTTTCTGTTGGTCTCCATCTGCTAGTTTTCTGCCCCTTCCTTTGCCCACTAGGGGCTCTTTCAGGCACTGCTTGACTCAGCCTTTGACTCAGCTCTGGTGTGGCTTGTCGGGAGGATCATGACCTACACGTGAGGTGTGTGCCTGCTTCCTCCTTGGCCAGCCCTCTGCCTCAGGGGATGGTCAGTGGATGTGTTTAGAAAGAATGCATTGCTTCACTTTGACATCTTGCTCCATCAGAGTTCTTTCCATCCCACAGAAACACCATCAGTGCAAAAAGATAAGCTCTGCCTGGGCCACTGGGTATGGCTTCCGAGGGAGCTGCTGCCAGGCCCCCACAGGGAGCTGGCTTGTCGCCTTGGTACTGGGTACCTGGCTCTCTGTCCATGAGGGACTCGAAGGCAACTTCTTGTTTGTTACCCTCAGAAAAGTCTTGTGTGCCCCCAGTTTACCACGAGACTACCACTAAAAAAACAGGGTGGCACAGTGTAATTTCCCACCTCTGGAGTCATCTTCGACTATTCGCTTTCTCTCACACCCTACATCCGCTCTGTCAGCAAATCCTCTCCGCTCAACTTCTAAAATACAGCCAGAACCTAACCCCTGCTGTCACTCCCCAGTCAAGCTACCAACTTTTCTCCCCTGAGTTATGGTGCTGACTGGTCTCCTGCTCCCACTGCCACCCCCTTCAGGCTAGTCTCAGTACAGCAGCCTCTGCTAGAAGCCCTGCAGCCACCCCTAGTTTCTGCGGGAAAAGCTGAGCACTCACCGTGGTTAGAAGGCCTGGGAGATCTGACCTCACCTCCCACACTCTCCACCACTCACTGTCCTCAGCCTTCTCCTCTGCCCAGATGGCTCTTCCCCAGAGATCTTTTGACTCACCCCCAGCGTTCTTCACATCCCCTTTTGGTGAAGGCGTCCCCAGCCTCCTCATTTACAGCTGCAAACCCCACTTCCCGCCCTCCTCTCTGCTTTGCTGCTTTTGTGTCACCGTAGACAGGATTTGTCACTGATACGCTGCATCATTCTCTCCCCTCCCAAGAATATGAGGAAGGCAAAGGTTTTGTCTACACCATCTGCTGCCAAATCTCCAGCACCTACAACAGTGCTGGGCGCACAGTAGGTCCCCAATAAAACACGACTAGGTGGATCGGCAGGTTTTCCCCCTACCAGATTAAATCTGGAGTAGCTCTCAATATTTCTTTTTCCTTTAAAAAAAAAATTTTTTTTTTTTTGACTCTGAAATATTCTAGGGAAGGGGGATGGGAGATGGAGAGGAAGAAGACAGAATCCACACTTCTGTTCCCCAGAGGAACCTGACTCCTGAGTTCTGGCAGCAGTGCTCCTGTGTGATTGCTCCCACAGCACAGACCGGCATGCACACCCCACGCCTCCACTTCCTGTCCCAGAGCCCAGTGCAACTCACACAGTGCTCCCGTGTCCCATGCTACTGCATTAGCTCAAGTCTGTGAGATGTTTGCTTTTTTTTTTTTAATTTTTGAAATAAAAGTGATATGAATATGGAAGAATGTTTAAACCATTCAGAATGATGGTAAAAGCCTACCGTCGAATCCCTGATCCATAATTCCTTTCATCAGAGGTAACTTATGTTAATAGTTGTTTATGTGTTCTTCTGGGAAAAAAAAAGTGTGTGTACAGGCGTAAATACATATCCTTTGAAATAGATGTGAACAGAATCATCCGAGGCATTTTATTCTGCAACTTATTAACAATGTTATTTGGAGATCTTTCTGTATCAGCCAATATAGAGCTACCTTATTCTTATTAGCAACTACGTAGCATTACATCGTGTGCACGTACTGTCCTGTAGTTACCCAAGCCCACATTGACGGGCATTGATTTCCTTCTGGGTTTTTGTTATGACAATGTTGCAGTTACATCTTGGCACGTGCCTACACTAATACCTGTAGAATACGTACCTCGCAGTAGCATTGCAGGTTAAAGGGACACAGGCATTTAACGTTTTTATAGATACTGCCAGATTGGCCTCTGAATGGTTACACTAGTTCATTCTTTTTGAGTATATTTTCCCCCAACTTTTTATTTTGAATTTTTGAACCTACAGAAAAGTGTAAATAATAGTTTAATGAATGCCCAAATATCCTTCACCTCGGTTCACCAATTTTGTGTTGCCACATTTGCTTCTCTTCCTCTTAATTTATATATACAATATATAAAATACATTAATATATTCTAATTATTACATTTATTTTAGAATTATTGTGTAATATGATTATGTAATTTATAGTATATTTATTATATTATTATGATTACTATATATTATATAATATTTAATGTTTTTTTCCCCCTAAACCATTTGAAAGTAAATTGCGGCTGTTCTGAGACTTCAGCATGTATGTTCTCAGGACAAGGACATTCTCCTTGGGATATGTTCTGATGTCTTTATTTTATGCTGATGGGGACAGAAGAACAAATGAGCAGGAAGGTAGCTCTGGTCCTGAGTGGAGGCGTTCCCAGAATCCAGATGATTTTGTCCTGGTCCAGGGTCCTCCCCATCTCCTTCCTGAGCCCCTAGTCCCTCAGTGAGAATTGGCTTGCTCGTGGGAAGGAAGCCTCCTGCTTTTGAGGGTCATTCGGACGAGCCGAACCTCTTGGCCTCAACTCCACATTCTTTGGCATTATCAGTGTTTTGGTTCTGTGATGTGCCAACAAAATGAGAGCCCTCCTTACAATTCCACTTGTTTTTTGGTCTATCAAAATGTTTCTCTGAACATCAGACTTGTTCTTCCGTTTTTACATACAGGCAGCCCTTGCTTTGGAGAAGCAGGTTGATTTGGTGCCGTTTTCTCCCTCCTCCTCCCTCTCCTGCACCCTCATTTGCAGCTCGGGACTCTGCCAGAGGTCGGGTCTTATAACAAGGCATCTTCCGTGGGTTTGCGTCCGTGGGTTTTTTCCTCAGCACTCTTGTTTGGGGGAACCTCACACATGCGGCATTTTCAGTAGATAGAACCTTTGTGGAAATACTCTGCCTGGGGTTTCAAGGAAGCTTCGAAACGTTTTGTTTCCTTTTGTCCAAATGGCTGTCTGCAGACCTGAGCCGAAGGTGTGAACCTGATGCATCTTTTGCCATCTGGAGCTGATCAGGCTGCTGAATGAGCGCCCTACTCCTGCCTACTATCCTGTGACTGGAAGTACCGCTCTCTAGTGCTCTGACCACAGCCATTGTCTTTTCTCAGTCCTCTCTACCCCTAGGAATCCATCATTTACACAAGTAACAGAGCCACTTTGCTCAAACACAAGTCCAGCCATGTCTTTGCCTCTGCTTAGAACTCTTCCCTGGCTTTTCCTTTCCTTTTCCCTTGGCCTCTTAACCCAAGACCCTTCCTCATTTGACCTCTGCTCAATTTGTCTTCCTTGTCACCTACTGTTCCCTCATCTCAAATCCTGCTTTAAAGCCCTTCAAACTGTGCCAGACGCACTCTGCTGTGTGATGTCCCTGCCCTGTGCTCGTCATGTTTGCTCTGCCCAGAATGTATCTTCTCTCCCCTCTGTGGTCCACTTGCCAAACTCGTACTCAGATTTCAGGACCTGGCTTGGCCGTCTCCCCTCAGTGCAGCCTCTCCTGACCACTGCTTTTCTGCCAGGCAGGTAGGATTGGTCATCCTGCCCTGGAGCCTTCATCCCACCTCAGGCTCAGTGCTTCTCTAGTACTCCTCACACCATCTCGTTATGTGTCTGCCCCTGCTAGACAGCTGACTTTACCTTGTATCTTCGGTGCCAGGCTTGGACTAGGCACTCAGTAGATGCTTTAGTGGGTGGGTGGACGGATGGATAGCTTTATGCTTGGATAGAGCATACCTTGAAATTAGACGTCGGTACATTCCCCTTTGTTGTTTCCAGTACTTATGTGAGAGAACCTTGTTATGAGGAAGAAGAAAATACAATTTTCCACAGAGTGCAAGGAGTCATCCTTCATAAGTATCCACTTCTGAAGCATCTGTAATGGTCATCAGTAATACAGGGTCTCTGTGGCCTTCACTGGGCTTGTTGTATAATGTCTCATGTTAAAGGAGAAAAGACCTTCACTTTTTAGTGTAAACACTGAGTGAACTGATACAGCAGCTTGTGATGTGCATTTGGCCTCCTGTTGTTGCTTTGGAAAGCTACTGAATGTCTTCCTTTTCTTTCAGTCAAACGCTTCAGAGAACCAAAGCATGAAAGGCGTCCATGGAGGATATGGTATGTATTTAAGTGTTAACTCATTCCTAGCATGCTTTTGACTATTTGGGGGTTTGGGAGGAGTGGGTATAATGTGGTCAGTTACACAAAACATGAGGAGTCTGGAATCCCTTAGTTGAGTTGATTGTCAGGAACCGTGTGTCATAGGAAACTACGTCTGCTTCTCCAGATAACCCTTGAGCCCTGCCTTTATTTTATCATCACCCTGCTGTCTGGTTTTGGAAGATGGAAGATAATACAAACACATTAGGCTCCTTTGACTGTGTCTTCCTGTTGGTAGATTATGTTTAAACTCCTAGATTCTCTAGTCTATATCCTTAAGCAAAAAATAATCCAAATTTGAGATTAGTCAAATGTACCGTGTAAATGCTCCTCTCCCTAAACTAGCCTTTCTTAGTCCTGGGATAAGCCTGTGGCACAGCTCTTCCTTTCATAAAAAAATGCTTCAGGATAGGTTCCAAAGACAAAATTTAGAAAAAAATTTTTTTGCTTGTAAGGAGACAGCTAGCTCTTGAGGACAGCAGTGTGCCCACAGGAAATCTCCCCTTGGGGGGCTGCCTTACACTTGCACCTGTGCTGGTAAAATAGCCATTCTCCCCTCCAAAGAAAACGTTCTGAAAATCACTGTGATACAGGGCCCTTTGTAAAATGTCAGGCATATACTTGATTGATTCTTGGTGCACTACTGCTAGATGTTCAGAATTCTTCTGTTTATTCCCCCCTCCCCAGTTGGTTTCTTTCTCAAATCTGGGTATTTAGCTTTAGAACGTGTGACTCCTACCTCAGTGCCACGGAGGGACCCGGTGAAAACTTAGATTTGGGGCACTCTGTTTTATACACATTGTCCTTCAGTGAGTCCCTGGGTGCTGTGAATGGTTAACACTCTAGGCTGCTAACCAAAAGCTTGGAGGTATGAGTCCACACATAGGTGCCTCGGAAGAAAGGCCTGACAGTCTGTTTCTAAAAAATCAGCCACTGAAAATCCTGTGGAGCACAGTTCTTCTCTAACACACATGGGGTTGCCATGCATTGGAGCGACTCTACAGCAACCAGTCACTGGTCCTTTAGTGACTTCTACTTCCCAGTGATTTTAGGAAATGATTTTCAAGCGTTGGTCTCAGGGTTGATCTGGATAATCTTTCCAATCCTGAGACTTCATGCTTGTCATCCATATGCTCCCCTTAAGTGGCCTGGCCCCACTCTGACACCCAGCCTGGGAGGCAGAGAAACAGCCACGATCAAAAGGTCTTGCAGCCACAAGCTTGCGCATTGTCTCCAGGGTTTCATGGCAGAGGAGAAACTGAAGGCACGCATCGTTATCCCCACCACGCTGTCTCCACATGAACACATGGTGACAAGGTGTCTTAAAGATTGACAACCTTGTTGGTTTCTTTGAAATTCCTGTCATCCAGTCCAGGGGTTGTCAAACTACAGCCCGCAGTCCAAATCTGGCCTACCATCTGTTTTTTAATAAATAAAGTGTTGTTGGAATGGTACTGTCTACAGCTGCTATTGCGCTGTAGCAGCAGAGCCTAGTAGTAGCGACAGAGACCACATGGCCCAACGTAAAAATGGCGCAGGGGCGGTGTCTGACCTCTTCTAACTTCACAAGAAGGAGGGAGATTCAAGATCAACAGCCCAAGGCAGACTCCCATGAGGCGGAGATCAGACATGCCTCCTCTCTCCGCCATCTTTACCAATTCTGACACCAGCCGTCACTTCCTTGGCACTCTCTACTTCTCTGCTGCGTTAGATAATTCCTTGCAGTTGCCACACAGAACTCACAGACTGTGCTCACAGTCACGGGGTTTATTAGGGAAGTAACAGGTTACAATTCAGGTTCAGGAACACTCAGGATGCAGTTCTTCAATCTAGACAGGCTCTTCCCAGCCGTGCTCACAGGCATGCCTCTCCTTGGCCCTCAGCCTCTGCCCAAAGGCACTCAGCTTCCTCTCTCTGTGGGCCGGGAAGCCCACCACACGGTCTTCTGCTGCCGGCTCTCTGCCTCCACTTTTCGCTGCCTACAGTGTTACAGCTGTCTCCCTTTGTCTCTCTGTCTCCTGGTTCCAGAAGCTTCTCATTGCAGGGATTCCAGGTCCAAAGGATATGCTGGCTCCTGGCTGTTCTTCGTTGGTGGTGGTGGGATCTTACCATTGCTCTGGAATTGGCTCTCGTTTAAAAGCAAAACTGACTAATCCCCTTGGTGGGCCACAATTATCCTATTTGCACAGTCCTACCCACGTAATTGGTTACAAGACCATGCTGAGAAAGGCCACACAAAAGTGATGTATCGCACCACACCCACAAAACCTAAAATATTTACCCCCTGGCTCTTTACGGAAAAAGTTTGCCTACCCCTGATCCAGCCCAGTGTTTAAATGGCAGCGGCTGAAATTAGTTTCGGTTTCAAATGCAGTACCGGGTTTGTGCAAGTCTTGTTACCTTTGTACGTAATTTGCTGATTGTGAGTGAAGCTGAGTGGGAGCTTATTAAAACAGAGGCAGCTTGGACTTCTTCACAAAGCAGTGATGGAGTCCTTTGAAGTAAAGAAGAAGAAAAACACATATTTTTAAATATCATTAATCAGTGGCCTTTTAGGGATTTCAGAGGTAGTGTTATTGACAGGTTTTGAGATGTGGCTGAAATGCCAAGCCTCAGTTAGTCCTGACTACCCCAGGGAGAAGGGACTAGTAATTGGAAGGTTGGGGCCTACCCAGTGGTTTTTTTTTCTGCTTCAGACATGTCATTTCCCCCCAGATTGGATACTGCCCGCTTGTCAGAGCGATAACAAGTGATGGTTCTATTTTTTCCAGGTTTTTAGACACTTCCAAACAAGCCATAGGAATGCTGTTCATCCACTTTGCGAATGTATACTTAGCAGATCTCACCGAAGAGGACCCTTGTTCTCTGTGAGTACCCCATTTTGAGTGCAAACATCGCCGGCCACCAGGCACCCCCAACTCACCTGCTCCCCTGTGCTCCTCTGAGGGGTCACCCTGTGCGTGTCACCTATGAGCACCACTACACAGCTGTTGGTTGGCTCTTGGGCTTTGCACAGTGACAGTTGCCCTGAGCATTGGCTTCCTGCTAGCCATGCTATGTACTCCTGTTTGGCTTTCCAGTACCAGTGTCCATGCAGCCCCTGGCGCGAGGGGATAACGCTGTGAAGGAGTATCTCTGTGCTGGAACAGGACACACGGTGGCTCGTCTGTGGTGATGACCATTGTTGACCTCTGTGATCTGAAGTCCATGGGTGGTTCTGCCTTGTCCGTGCAGTCTGCCTTCCACATGGCTCCCAGAACAATCTGTCTGAAACCAGAACTGGGCCATGATATGCTGTCCTGCTTGCTGATGGCACTCGGATGGTCCCTCCTTGGCAGATGGAGTGGCAGAGGGGCCTCACCTACCTTGTTCTGGCTCTGTCTCCTAGCCTTCCTGCCTCACACTTGGCACTCCAGCCACACTGGACAGCTCCTGGCTGCCCCCAGCCCCCAGCTGTCTCCTTTCTCTGTGCTTTGCTCACACTGCCCTCTGCCTGGAGTGTCCCCCAGCCCTGCTCTGCCCCACCCTGCCCCTGAAGGAGAGCAAGGTGAGGGCTGTGAACCCCTTGTCAGGAGCCTTAGTGTGTATTCAGGATCATTTGGACTGGAAGATACCTTCAAGCTTCTCTCGAGTGACAGTTTGCCGTTTTGAGGTTTAGTCCAGACCCAGATTTCAGAGGACAGTTGTGAAGTCTCCCTCTCCAGGGTCTTCCCTTCGGGTCTGGATGGTCATGATGTGTTGAGCTGGTTTGGGGATAGCCCCAAACCAGGGGACTGGAAAGGCACTGTCCCACAGGGAAGGTAGCTAGGAAAGGGTCTTGTCCCTCGGACCCCTGAGCCCTGCAGTGAGCTTGTGTCACCCTCTGGTGAATCATCCCGATGCTGATGGCTGAGGCAGGCTGGCCGCCAGCTCTCACCCAGGATGCTCTGGGGTGAGGAGACCTAACTCCTGGTGCGGCTGGGGCCGCATCGCTTCCCCTTCAGTACCTGCATCACACAGCTGCAGAAAGAGCAGGACAAGGCTTTAAGAAGGCATTGGCAAGGATGGAGAACAGGCTGGAAAATGCATCACTAGGGGCTGTTGACAGCTGTGGGGAGAAAAGGCCCGAGATGGAGCGTGGCATAGTAAGAGAGCACTCAACTGAGAGGCCGAACTGTGGGAGCGTGGCTGACTCCTCTGGGCCTCAGGTTCCCCATCTGTCCTGTGTACTCTGCCAGCATCACAGGATTACTGTAAAAGTTCCGTGAAGTGATGAGTATAAATGCTTGTTGGAAACCCTAGGGACAGTGGTCACTGAAGACATTAACAGTTAGCTGGAGGATTGTTGTTGTTAGAACTTGGTGCAGGCATGAGAGCCCCAGCATCGCTGGAGGAGCTGCCTGGTGGGAGCCCAGGAGAGCAGAGTAGGTACTGCTGCGGAGTGTGGCGCTGTCCCGGGTCACGTGGAGGAGCCCGTGCTGGGCTGGGCTTGCCCTGGGACTCTTCCTGGATAGGGAGAAGGGGTTGGGCAGGACCTCGGGCATCTTGGGAGACAGCAGACCTAGAAGGGAAAGCAGGTTTCAGCTCAGGGAGAAGAGAAACGTACAAACGGGAGTGAGCTGCTTCCTGTGGTTGGAGGGACCCCAGGCTAGGGATGCTGCTCAGGATTGGAATCAAGCTTTTGTGACATCCAGTGTTCTGTGACTTTGAGGGGTGACTCTAACAACACACTGGTATAGTGCTTAGTAAGTGCCAGGCATGGTTCTAAAAAGTTTACGTATATTGACTCATTTATCCTCGCAAAGCCCTTATGGTATAGATACTTTCATTATCCTCATTTTACATTTGGGGTAACTAAGGCACAGAGAGGTTCTGTAACAAGCTAGAGTTCACACAGCCAGGCAGTGATGGAGCGGGGATTTGAACCCAGACAGTCTGACTCCAGGGCCCACATGGTGCTCTACTGCTTGCCGGGCTCACTGTGCTGTACTGAGACTTGGGGCAGAGGATAGTATTTCCTGTCTTTATTCCCAGGGCATGCCTCAGAGCAGGCTGAGTGAATACCTAGTGAGTGCATCAGTGGACCAGCACGTTTGTCCATCAGGTGTCCTTGTTATTTTCAGGCTGGGTCTCAGATGTGAGAACCACTCCAAACCAATTAAATTTAAGTATCTGAGAGCCGCATAGCCTGGAGCAGAGCTCTGCCGTAAGCTTGTGGAGAAATTGCCTTGGAGGCCGATGGTCTTCCTTCCGTCTCTGGTCTGAGAGTGACCCCTTGTGATTTCAAAGAGGAAAGGTAGGTAGGAGAAATCTGCCTCTCTCTCTCTCCCTCCCTCCCTCCCTGACTGCCGGCCACCAGGGCCCTGAGCAGAGCCAAGTTCTTTCCCTCAGGCACCAGAGCGCACTGTGCACATCACCAAGGCTCAGGGGCTGGGGGAGGCTGTGAGTCCACATAGAATGCCTCACACCTCAACACCTTGAAAGCTCACGACTGGTCCTGTGGTGACCTGGAGCTTATCTGGAGGGATTTCAGAGCCATGTGGTTTAACAGAGAGCCTGTGGTCAGTGGTGCTTAGTAGACCTGGTATCCTCACACACATGGGCCCAGAGTTGTCCGTCAGGAGCAGGGCCAGGAAGGGTGTCAGGATGCTGTTCTGGGGTCCACAAGAACGCTCCCCCTCCTCATACTTCCCAGATGGGCTTGCAACAACTTCTGCTGTCTGGCAGGTTTCTGGGTGCAGGGCCCTTGAGGAAAAAGAAGGTTTAGTCAGACAAATGGAAACAGACCTTATAAGAACACAGAGGCCTTGTGGCATTCTATCCTGACCCTTTTCCTTTTTTTCTACCAGTTTTCTTGCCTTTTCCAGTGGAGAGCAGAGCTCTCTCTTTAAACTGTGTAAGTGTTTATGTGCACTTGACCCTGTGACACGCTCTGAGCTCTGGGTGCACGAGGTCCCTGTGGCCCTGCTCTCTCTGGTCTGAGAAGCCCTGGCAGCAGCACTGTTGGGGACATATGCAGTATACCGCAACGGAGCGAGCAGAATGACCATCAGCTTGTTTTTTAAATCGATGCTGTTGTTTCTGTTGATCTCCTTGGCTGTTGCAGCTACTGTGTCTTCACTTGGCAGAAACGGTTGAGGTTCTCTGAGTTCTGTCCTTCCTCCACCCCTCCTTGATAAGCACTAGCACCTTGTCGTGGGAAGGCTTTAGAGAGAGCTACAGCCTCCCACAGCGGCACGCTGAAGGCTGCCCGCCCCCCAGAACAAGGCCACACAAACTGCTGGCTTTGCCAGTCAGCTTCTCAGGCCGGACCTACAGCAGCCTTTACCTCTGGCCTGGCAAGCCTCACACTGAGGGCTTAGCTCCCTGGTGGCCCTTCCTGACCATGCCAACCTGTCCTCTCCTCCCAGGTACCTCATCAACTTTCTTCTGGACGCCACCGTGGGCATGCTGCTCATCTATGTGGGCGTGCGGGCCGTCAGTGTCCTGGTGGAGTGGCAGCAGTGGGAGTCCTTGCGCTTTGGTGAATATGGTAATGACTGCGCCGTGGACCCGGGGAGGGGGGCCGCCTGGAGGGGGCTCTGCTTCTGTCCCAGCAGCAGCACTCCAGGGAAGGGTTGGAGCTGTCTCCTCCGTGTGGCAGAGGGAGCTGGTTTCTGGGCCTGATGGCCATCTTCTCAGCTGTGTCAGGGGGCCACGTCATGTGGGTGCCCACCTCACTTCCAGAGCCATTGCCTTAGGGGCAGGGGAGGTGGCGGGAGCCAGGAGTCACCCCAGATGCAGGGAGAAGCCAGATGTCAGCCTCACCCCAGAGGGCAGTGGTGGGCCCACCCTCAGGGGTGCCAGGCTATCCCGCTGTGCCACACTTCTCACAGAGCTCTAACCACCTGCCCAGCACGTTTGAGAGATCAGGCGGCTGTCGCCTGGGGAGGTGCTCAGTAGGGAGGTGGCAAACTCTGCCCTCTTTCTGCTGGTGTCTGTGCCTGTCCTGTCACTGGGCCATTCCACTGGCAGTGAAGGGCTCACAAGGCCAGCACTGGAAGCCTCAGCCCCTCCCGGGTCAGGTCGCCTTGCTCTGTCTCCTGACTGCAGGCCGGCCCCCATCCAGCGTGCGTGTGCCTGGCACCAGGGACGCCAGCTCCACATGCGCTCACAGAGACGCAGCCTAAAGCAGGGGACCCCTGCCATGGGCTGCAGGCCTGGGCGGGAAGCTCCTTGATGGCTGGCTCCGAGCGTGGATGCAGTGTCTTTCGCTTTGTATTCCCAGAGAGACGGCTGGATGTGGCCTTGACGGGCCAGCTGGTGAGAGGTGCCTTCTTGGGGCCCTTGCTGCCCTCTGGGGCCCGTCTGACTCAGGACACGAGGGGTAATGTCAGCTCTTCCCCACCTTCAAACCTTCAGAGCAGGCCCCTGCTGTCTGCTGATGTGAGGCAGGAGCTCCTCCTCCCGGTTGGTGCTGCATTAGTGGAGTGTGTGCCACGAAAGGGGCACTCGGGACAAGGAGGGGGTGCGGGTGGAAGCCTGGCTGCCCCTCTCCTTTCCTGGTCATGCCTCCCAGAGCGCTCCTGGCTCTGGGCCCAAGGGCCACTCACAGGAAGGGTGAGTGAAGACTCAAAGAAGGCTGAAGAATTACAAGGGGCTAACACTTTACAAGAGGAGCCAGTTTGTAGAGCCAGCTATGAGTGGTCTGAGTATTTCTAGAAATCTTAAGTAATTGTTTATCTCCAATGGGGGAGATGAGCTCAGGGGAGGGCTTTTCTTAGCCCAGTTACCTGATGCCTGATGAGTCACTGACTTAAGATAGTGCCTCCTGTGGCTACAGAGAAGGCTTCTGAGAAGCTCCAACTCATTGATTCCTAAATTTGGAGGACTGGAACAGATGCAGCGCAAGTGGACCAACACATACTCTATAAATGTCCCACTTTTATAGAATAGGCACCCAGAGGAGTTGAGTGGCACAAGAAGCTCACCCAGCCAGTGCATGGTGGGGCCTTCATGCTTCCTACATGGGGATACCTAAACCCCTCCTACCACCCCCAAGAACAGTGCTCAGAGCTACTTCTTTGTTGTTATGAACCTTCTGAAACTAGATGGTGCTTGGCTACCACTACCGAATGTTCTGATCTGGGCACAATAGATGGATCCTGATAGAAAGGGAGAAAAATGTGGAACAGAACTTCAGATTCTTCAAGAATCCAGACTTACTGGACCTGTTGAGGCTGGAGGAGCCCCTGAGACTCTGACTCTGAGTTATCTTTAAACCTTGAATGGAAACTATCCCCTGAAGTCACCTTTAAGTAACAATCTAGTTCAAAAAGTAAAGATTGTCACCCTTGAGTATTATGTCCTTTATTGAAAAAATGATCTATATAAGCAGCTATTTTAAAGCACAGATGAGAAGGTTGGAGGGCAGGGAGTTTAAGTTAATGGGAGTGAAAACAGCTAGAACAGAAATAGCAAGAATGTTGACACGTGAAGATTATGACCAATGTCACTGAACATTATGTACAGAGACTGGAACAGGAGCAGGTTTTGCTGTGTATATTTTCACCAAAAATAAAATATTTTTAAAAAAGAACATTCTGGAAGGTAGGACTCTTGACTACGGCTGAACAGTGCTAAGGTGGATCCATGCACAGCCCGTTACTGTGCCGCTCAGTGGCTGGGAATGGAGAGCAGGTGTGGTCCTGACACAGCAGGCGTTATGACACCACCTGTTACCACCATGTTTGTCCGCAACCCCAAGATTAGATTGGAAGGAAGAAGGCAGTGGTCCTTTGAGCCTCCTGCTTGCATGCCACCCTCCTGACCCCACATAGCCTGCCCCGGCCCCGCCCTTGAGTTGTCCCACCACTGTCTTTGGGAGTCCGTGTCTTCAAGCCAGGGTGTCTTCAGGTAAAGCTGCCCTTCCCGGGACCACCCGAGTCCTCACCAGGCAAAGGAAGGATAGCCTGTGTCCCCGGTCACCTGTTGTATTAGTTTTCTTTTGCTGCTATAACAAATTACCCCAAACTGAGTGGCTGAAAGCAACACAAACATATTATCTTGCAGTTCTGTAGCTCTTAGTTCTGACATGGGTCTCACTGAGCTAAAATCAAAGTGTTGGCAGGGCTGGTTCATTTCTGGAGGCTCTAGGGAAGAATAGTTTCCTTGCCCTTTTCAGTTGCTAGAGGCCGTGGCTGCATTCCATGGCTCGTGGCTCTCTTCCTTCATCTTCAAAGCCAGAAACAGCGGCGGAGCTCATATCACTCTCACCTGCCACCTCCCTCTTCCACTTTTAGGTGCTCCTGTGATTATATTGGGTCCACTTGGATATTCTTGGCCCATCTCCTTTTTTTAAGGCCAGGTACTTAGCAACCTTAATTCCATCTGCCACCGTATGGTAATTCTCTTTGCCATGTAGCCTAGCATATTCACAGGTTCCGGGGATTAGAATGTGGCCATCTCTGGGGACCATTGTTCCCTTGTTCTGCCTGCCACACCTGTTATCCAGCCCATCCAGTTGGGGAAGTGATTCCATGTAGGCCCCTGTCTTAGTTACCTAGTGCTGCTATAACAGAAATACCACAAGTCGATGGCTTTAACAAACAAGTTTATTTTCTCACAGTTGAGGAGGCTGGAAGTCCGAATTCAGGGCACCGGCTCTAGGGGAAGGCTTTCTCTCTCTGTTGGCTCTGGAGGAAGGTCCTTGTCTCTTTAGCTTCTGTTTCCTGGTTTCTTGGAGATCCCCATGTAGCTTGGCATCAGTCTTCCCCCATCTCTGCTTCTCTTGCTTGCTTGTTTAATCTCTTTTATATAAAAAGAGATTGACTCAAGACACACCGTTCACTGATCTTACCTCATTCACGTAACAAAGACAGCCCAAATGGGATTATAACCATAAGCATAGACTAGGCTAGGATTTATGACATATTTAGGGGAACACAGTTCAATCCATAGCAGCCCCATAGCTCTCTCCTCAGGTGAATGAAGAAGAAGACTTTGTATTCTAACCCTACCTTTGTTCCTAGAGGACATCGTGAGCTTGCTAATAAGAGCCGGAGAGTTGGGGAAATGAGCCACACAGCCCTGGTGGGAGACAGGATCCAGGTGATGTGTGGGTCTGCAGTCTCATGACCAGGCCGCTTTTTCCCACACAGAAGCCCTAAAAACAAGGTCTGTGTCCCACATAAGGAGCCCTGGTGAAGCAATGGTTAAGTGCTTGGCTGCTAACCAAAAGGTTGGCAATTTGAACCCACCCAGTGGCTCCATGGGAGAAAGACCTGGAGATCTGCTTCTGTAAAGATTACAGCCTTGGAAACCCTATGGAGCAGCTCTACTCTGTCCTATAGAGTTGCTATTAGTCGGAAATCGACTTGACAGCACCCAACAACAACATGCCCCACACAGTGGTTGGTGGGCTTAGCTGCTCATGCCCGTCCAAATGCTCCTTCCAGAAGCCTCTCTAGGTACAAACATGTTCCCTCCTTTTGGTTGCTATTCCTGCGATTTATCCAGAGAAATTCAGCAACAACCAAACACCCCCATACCTGAGCCTGTCCAGCTAAGAGGAGTTGTACTTGTGAAATATGTGTGCGTGTGTGTGTGTGTGTTTTCTGCTCAAATGTCCCTTATCCCCAAAGTACAATTAGACAAGAAGACCTCAGAAGAGGCGACTGATGTGTTTCCACATGCTTTCTGCCATCCTTCTCCCGTGGTTTTCCAGAAAAGGGAATGGCCCGGGGTTTTGTTCATTATAGCTGCCTGCAGTAAAAAGCAGGACACGAGGATGCCCATCATGTCTGTCCTTAAGAGCTGAGACCATGGGAATGTCTTAAAGACTCAGACGAAACAGCACTCAGGAAACAAGCCACAATGTGTGTGCTCACCCCAGCTGTGGCTGTGCATGTCGGAATGCAGAAAAGGAAGTGGCGTGCCAGAGTGGGACCATGGATGAGTCTTTCTTTTTTCACCGTGCTTTTTGACTTACTTATTATAGCATCTAAATAAAAAAGAGGCAGCTGTAGCTAAGTTGCAGAGCAGGAACTCAGAACAGTTTGAGGGGCCACATGAAGCAGACAGGAGGAAAACATTTTCCTCATTATCAGTCACTTAACACTTAAGAGGCAATGGAGTGAGTACACTCTGAGCAAGTAGGTTTTATTTTGATATTAAATAAACATTGGCACTCATTCTGTTGACTTTGATACATGCCAGTCCTACTTCCGAGATATTTCCTGGTAGCGGTTTCTGACTGTCCCCAGTCTCACTCAACAGTTTTTAGCAAATATGTTGATTGTTGTTGGGAACTCTCCTCAAAAAGGTCAGGTGGTTTACTGAAAGGATTGGAAAACTCCAGTAAAATCCAGCTAAGAGGAGTTGTACTTGTGAAATATGTGTGCGTGCGTGTGTGTGTGTTTTCTGCTCAAATGTCCCTTATCCCCAAAGTACAATTAGACAAGAAGACCTCAGAAGAGGCGACTGATGTGTTTCCACACATGCTGTCTGCCATCCTTCTCCCGGGGTTTTCCAGAAAAGGGAATGGCCCGGGGTTTTGTTCATTACAGCTGCCTAAAGGCATTTACTTACACTTCCACTGTGTACAGTTGGCAGGCTGGGGCAGGGCTGGGGGCCTCCGGCACAGATGCCTGGAGAAGGGTTGTTACATAAATGGTAGAATCAAGTGAGAAACAAGAGATTTCTGTTTGGGCCACATTCTCTTCTCACAGCCTGGACTGGGGCTGTCGCCTCCCCTGAAGTGTTAGCCTGCACCCCCTCTTCTGGCCATAGTCAGGCACCTCCAGGACAAGTTCTCGGCATTCTCCCCCTTCTCCACTCTCCGCTCGACTTTGCAGGGTCTCCCACTTTAGGGAGGCATGTGTGGCTCTCTGGGGGCCCGTGGTTCTTCGTCACTGAGGATGAAGATTACCTGGAAGGGCTTGTCCTCCCCCTTCATCCAGTCCTTTCGGTATGGACATTTTGGAAGTGCTCTGGGGCCTGAGTGTCCCCTAGCTCGGGCTGTTGGATTCCTCCTTTTCTCAAGCATGATGCCTGGTGGAATCAGACTGGCCTTTGTTCACCCCCCACCCCGGGGCGTGGCCCATCACTCCCGCCTTCTGCCTTGAAGTCTCATCTCCAGCCTGGGCATTTTGGGTGACCCCCTACTAGACACTTGGAATCTGAATTCCTCCAGAGTCAAGTTTCTGCTAGGGCGTAGGGACAGGGAGTGTGTCTTAGTCATCTAGTGCTGCTGTAACAGAAATACCACAAGTGGATGGCTTTAACAAAGAGACAGGGTAGAACTGGCCCACAGGGTTTCCAGTGCTGTGTGATCTTTACCGAAGCCAACTGCCACATCTTTCTCCCGTGGAGTGGCTGGTGGGTTCAGAGTGCCAATCTTTTGGTTAGCAGCTGAGTGCTTTAACCACGGCACCACCAGGGCTCCTTGATAGTACCACAGTCCTGAAAAAATCAACAGCAGATAATAATAGCAGTCTTGCCTAACACAGCTTCTGCTGCCAGCGGAGCAGAAAGAGCCAGCTTTTCTGAGTGCCAGCAGTGGACGCTTCAGTCCTTTAAAATTAGATCTTCGAGTCTCTTCAGTGAAAAAGAAGAAAGAAAGGCCACTTTGGTGATCTCCAAATTAGGAATTCTCTGACTAGTGTTATTTAAAATACCTTTGTTTGTTAAGGATTAAGTGAATCTTAGCACTTTGGGGGCTCATTAAGTACTTTCAGAGCCAGGGTTCTGGGGTATGGATAGGGGTGTGTGGGAGTGGGGAGGGGCCTTCCCAGGCCCGGAGCCCCCGTGTGACCAAGGGCCTGCCTGTCTCTGCAGGAGACCCCCTGCAGTGCGGAGCCTGGGTTGGGCAGTGTGCCCTCTACATCGTCATCATGATTTTTGAAAAATCCGTCGTCTTCATCGTCCTCCTAATACTTCAGTGGAAAAAGGTTTGCCTCTCTTCCCCGGCCCTAGCAGCTCCTTGAGAAGCTAAGCAAGACAGCACTTCCTGTCTGTCACCCACCCCTGCTTTCACCCTATTGGAAAACTAAATGTGGTGTTCTCTTGTTTGCTTGTCTTTAACTCGGGAACACACTCTGGGTTTGGTCTGCTATGGCAGCTACTGGCTGGCTCTCAAGAGCGTTAGCTTGTCATTCTTTTACTTAGCGTCCATCCGCTGTGTTTATACAAACGTCTGCTCTAGAGGGTTGTTGTTAGCTACCTTTGAAAGCCTTGGGATATAGAAAGCTAATAAAAATGCAGGCCCTGCCCTGGGGTTGCGTCCTGCTTCAGGAGGGTGTTCTCTACATTCACAAACACTCCTCCCCTGCCCTCTCTTGGCCAGTGGTTTAACGGAACTGTGGTGCCCAGGCACCATCCTTGGTCTGACCACTACCGTGTTGATGCCCTGAGAGCCCACAGGTTCCCTGGCCTCTGCCCTCTGCCCTCTGCCCCCAGTGCTATGCAGATACTTCACTGCTCCTTTCCAGGGGGCGCCATGTCAAACCAGCCTAAGAGCTTTCAGGAACAAGCAGCTCAGATCTTGGCCTCCCTTTGCTTTTATATGTGGTTGAGTTTTGTTTTATTTTTTTTTTAAGAAAATTAATGAAGACTTTTCAGAGCTGTTGCCCTTCAGGAGGTGGTCGGGGCACAAATTTCTGTTAGGAGTGGTCTGGCCTCACTGCTAGTGTGTGTAGCGGGTGCTGGCTGACCTCACTCCCCCCCCCACCCCGGGGGCTTCAGGCTACATCCCACCCTCCAGCAGCCAGGTGTAAGTCCACACTGAGGGAAAAGCTGCTAAGACCACTCAGAGTGGTCTGGCGGGGCTCCTTGTTAACTGTCAAGTCTGTACAGCGTGTCCCATCAGGGTTCTGGGGGGTTGTCTAAGCTGAACCCCCTCTCAGGGCCTCATGGGCCATTCCACCGCAGTGCCTCAGGCACTCTCTGTGGTCTGCCTCCACCTCACTGAGTCTGCTTCTCTTTACAGGTGGCCCTACTGAATCCCATTGAAAACCCAGACCTGAAACTGGCCATCGTCATGCTGATCGTCCCCTTCTTCGTCAATGTCAGTGCCATGTTGCGTTTTGTACCCCAGTTTACTCCCTGCTTTCCAGGGCTCCTGTTCAAAGTTCTGAGTCTGACAGAAGACTCACCTTGTAGCCCTCAGGTCCTTCTTACAGCTGTCTGTGTGAGCGTTTGCCACCCCTTACCCCTCCTTACCTCCCCCCAGCCGGGAATTACAGGATTGCCTCCTTGGAAGGCAGACCCTGCTGCAGGGCCCTTGTGCAAGGTGAAGGGTCCTGGGCACGTCATCTTGTCCTCCTAGCCAGGAGTCATCTGCTGAGGAATCCTGTCCCAGCATAAGGCTGACTTGTAGAAGCAGGGTCCTGTGAATTCCCCCCAGTTGTTTATTCCTGACCTCGGATCACAAAGAGAAATCACAGGCCAAGGGCTAGAATTAGGAAATGGTGACAGAACCTGGGGCAACAGATGATGACAGAGTGTGGCAGCCACCTTCAGGAGTCCATGGGGCGCCCTGACCAGGTGTCCCAAGAGCTTGGCCCCAGGCCTGCTCTGTCGCCTGCTGGGGCAAGGGCAGGATAGCCTGCCCCGTGATTTACCCCCAACAAAAACCCCTCGGGGGAATAGTTGTGTGCCATCATGTCGATTCCAACTCATAGTGACCGTAGAGGACAGAGTAGAACTGCTCCATAGGGTTTCCTAGGCTGTAGTCTTTACGGCAGCGGATCACCAGGTGTTTACTCCCGCAAACCGTTCGCTGGGTCGAGCCACCAGCCTTTCAGTCAGCAGCCAAGTGCTTAACCATTGAACCACCAGGGCTCTTCACTTGGGTGAATAGGACAGGGATTGTCTTGCCGGTTCTATGGTAAGAAAGTTGAAGCAGAGGAAATAGAGATAAGGAGTAGCTTTCTGAGCTTTAGAGAGTCTGTAGAGAGATGGATGAGGTTTTTCTTTCCACAGCAAGGGTGGGGCTGGGGCTGCTCTGCTTTGCCCGGTGGCTTTTCCCAGAGTAACTTGTGCTGCTTCCTCTCACAGGCTTTGATGTTTTGGGTAGTGGACAATTTCCTCATGAGAAAGGGGAAGACGAAAGCTAAACTAGAAGAAAGGGGAGCCAACCAGGACTCGAGGAACGGGAGCAAGGTCCGCTACCGAAGGGCCGCGTCCCATGAGGAGTCCGAGTCTGAGGTAGGGGCCTCTGACTCTGTCTAAGGGCTGAGCCGTCAGGCTGGCTGGCCGGGGGTGGGGATGGGGGTGGGGGTGGGCGTCTCTTGTCTTATGTTTGCGTATAGTCTTTTCTCTTGAGTGCTGAGGCACTGTCCCAGCCAGGGAAGGGAGAAGAGGCTGAGCCCGAGAGTGGCCCAGGTCACAGACAGCTGCTAGTCGGGCCAGGCCTCTCAGGGACCCGTTCCCACTGTCCACAGGCCTTTCAAGGGCTGGAAGGCAGAGAACCCGGTAGGGGTTGCTTCCCTGCGATAGTCTTTTGGACAGTGGAGAAAGACAGGAAGGGGAGGAGCTGCCTTGTTCCAGGGAAGCTGGCAGGGATCCTAATAGTTGACCTTTAAGCAGTAAGGTGTTTGAATCCTTGCCTACCATGAAAGAGCAAGGAAAGTGATGGCTAAGCCAGCTGGAAACTTCTAAAATGTAAGCGTAGCAGGACCTCATAGGAGGAACCTCATCTCTCCTTGTTTTCTAGTCTCCTAAGTTGAAAGGTTTGTACTTCAGGGAGACTGGGGTCCTAAGTAGGAGCACAGAGGCAACGGGCTGGGTTCTGGCAGCCCGCAGCACGCTCCTCCCACCTCTGTGTGCTGGGGTGAAGCCAGCTGCCTCCTGCAGAAGCCTGTAGCACTGAGCACTGTGCTGGTGCAGGAGCCCAGACTGACTTCTTCCCCTGACAGGTCCGTCAGACTAGTGAGTGGGGTGAATGTGTAAACAGCTCATTGTAACAGCTGGCAGTAAGTGCTGAGGTTGAGACATAAAACACTAGAAGGACCCTGGGACAGGCTGTTTAACTCCTGAGCCTTCCTGGAGCGAGCTTTGACAGATGAGTAGATGATTGGAGAGGGTGAGCGCCTGTCTCCTCCGTGTGTGTGTTCCTGGAATCTGCCTCAGGGCCTGTCATTAGGTGAACATTAGGCGAATGACAGACAGTGTCCCAGGCAGAGGCCACGGCTGTGAGCGATCATGATCATATGGCTTGGCGTCTGGGTGATAGTGTGACACCCACTATGGCCAGAGCAGTGTGTGTTCCAGAGTATAGGACAGAATGACAAGAAATGAGCTAGATGGGCAAGGCGCTGTGTGACCCAGGCTGAGGACTGGGACGTGTCCTGCAAGCGGTAGGGAGCTAATGAGAAGGTTTAGTCAGGGAGACAGGAGCAGACTGGTGGCAGGGGCCCGCCAAGGGGGCGATCCAGGGGAGAGGCGCCTTGTCCTGCCCCGGAATAGAGGAGTTGGTACCCCCCTGCACAGGTGGGCCTTGGCCTCTCAAACCTGCCCTAGGCTGTCCCCATTATTCCCTGGTGCCCAGAACCTCTGGAACCTGACCTAGGCTGTCCCTATCATTCCCTGGTGCCAGGAGCCTCTGGAACCTGACCTAGGCTGTCCCCGTCATTCCCTGGTTCAGGGAGCTTCAAGAACAGGCAGGAGGCGTGTCAGTCGGCAGTAAGGGAGAGTTTGCTCTGGGTGTTCTGACTGGCTGCACAGCTCAGTCGTTCCAGGGGCCCAGAAAGGTGAGAGGCTCCTGTTTGTCTTCAGAAGTTTCCAGGCTAGTTCAAAGCAGCTGCTCTGGATCCGCCTGCCTGTCTGTCCCCCACAGATGTTGTCTTTTCCCTTTGGAAGCACCTTTCCAGTTTCTTTTGCTGTATTTGAGGCGGCTGCAAGGACCCAGGACTTCAAGCGTCCAGACTGGGCCTTTTTGCCAGCACAGCCTCAGGCTGCAGGTCCCCACTGAGTTTGCTCTGATTGGGGTTTGGTTCCCGCTGGAGGTCGGGCAGAGTATTGGGCAGCACTGGCAGAGGAGGGGGCATCTGTCGACTCAGCGCTGGTTTCCAGTCGACAGCAAATGCACTGGGAGTCAGTGAGTCTGGGGTGGGGCCGGCATGCCTTGTTATAGAAAGGGAGCCTCCTCAAGGGGCTGGCACCATGGTGCCCAGGACCCAGGGAAATGAGGAAGGCTCTGCTGGCAGTGACTCAGGGCCGTGTCTCTCCGCTGCCTCAGATCCTGATCTCGGCTGATGATGAGATGGAGGAGTCCGATGTGGACGAGGACCTCCACAGACTGACACCCCTAAAGCCTGTGAAGAAAAAGAAGCACCGCTTCGGGCTGCCTGTATGACACATTCCCATGCCGGGACTGACAGGGTTGGGGCCCAGCCGGCCGCCGGGCCAGCAGATGGTCATTCCACAGCGCCCTCCCCGCTCCTCTCCATGCCCCCTCCTCTTCTACCTCCACCCTTCTTGCTGTCCCTGCCCACTCTCCCTGTTCCCAGACTACTGTGACTTAACCAGAGGGACGACGAACCAGCGCCCGAGGGGCCGTGGGCAGGCGGAAGTCCCCGACTCAGTTGCACTACAAACACTGACCAAATATGCAAGCGAGGAGTTTTGTTTGTTTGTTGTTGTCCCGAAGTGTGTTGTGAGGGACCCAGAGCCCTGTCTGCGTCTGACCGGGTGGAGTTGTAGAAGAGCACGCACGTGCGCACGCAGACGGGGGGCGTGTCCGTCACCAAGGCCGCGGGGGTATGAGAACGGACACGTTTTGGGATAGGAGTCACTCACTGACCAAGTTGGAGCCGGTATGCTTTCTTACTCGAAATGGCTTTTGTAACTCTTGATTTCTAAAGCAGTTTTATGGGCTGTCACAGTGTTAATGTTTTTTGAGTATGTGTTTATTTCCTACAAAGTACCTATGGGACTAATGGGCAAAACAGATTTTTAAGTCTTCCGTATGCTCTTCAACTTTTATATTTTTAAGTTATATTTTCATACTATTGTATTTAAAAAGCTCTTTTTAATCCCCAAAGAAATGGGTTTGTCTCCCTTCGGTTGGATGTGAACTGGTGGGAGGAAGAAGTCAGGAGTGTTTTCATTTGGAATATTGTTGGGTGAGGTGAGGCGAATGGTCCCGGTAGGAAGGGAGGACTCACCTGAAATCAGCAAGTCCTGAGTTCTGTGAGGGTCAGACGTGAGCAGAGTCAGCTGGTCTGAAGGGAGGTCTGGGTGCCTGGTGCATGGGTCACCCAAGGGTTCAGCCCGGGCTCACCCGCTCGTTGGCATTTCTGCCGTCAAGTTAGAGGTGTCGGTCCTTGTAAGTTAAGTCTGACCAGGAGAGGAGTCGCTGAGGTCTTTGTGTCCAGACAAACAGAGACTGCCAGGCCACTGCCGTGTGTCCCCTGCCTCTCCTCAGAGCCTCCCAGCCGGATGTTTAAAATGGTGACTCAGCCTCCCACCTCCCACTGCTGCAGCCTCTGGACCCGTCTCTGGGACCCTCCTCTCATGCTGCCCTGGGGCCCATCTCCTCAATGTCGTTGACTCACTGTGCTCAACAGTCTGGAGAACTCCTGCCTGACCAAGCGACCCTGCTTCTCACATCCTCCACAGCTGTGGGGGCTGGGGCAGGCGGAGGTGAGAAAACTCTCTAAGTCCACGGGCAGGACAAGATGCTTCTAGGCCTGTGTCCCCTTCTGGGGGTTGGCCCCCCTCCTCAGTGTGGGCACAGGCCCCTGTGGCACGGAAGATTCGCTGCATGGCAGTGGGATGTGTGGAGGCTGACCGAAGCACCTTCTGCCACTGTGGAGCCTTGTACAAGGTGAAGCAGCCCAGGTTTGTCACAGCCAAGCAGCAGCCGTGGAAGTGTAGGGAGAAAACTGCATGGCCACTGTGTCAGCTGGGAGTGAAGCAAGTGCAGGGCAAGACACTGGAGCCTTCTTAGAGATACACAGAAACGTGCTTCACATGCCTGAGGGTCCGGATTGTAGTGTGTGGCAAGCTGTTAAACCGGGCACCCTAGGACCGCCCTCTGATGGTCCCGCCTGTCCACCTGGACGTGGGGCAAGCCTTGGCAAGGCCTTCTCAGCACATCTGCCCCCAGAGTCCAGGCTGAGAGGAGCTGTGACTTCTAACTGTGCAGTAAGAGGTGGCTCTGCTCGTGTGGGCACCTGTGTGGCTGGAGAGGGGAGACAGGTGCTGCTGGCACGTGGGATTGGACTGCATCTCGGACCTTGCATTGGTTCCACTCTCATTTCACTCTCTGCATCACCCCCTCCCCCTCTGCCCCCCCATCCTACAGCTGCATAGTGGGTCTTTCCCTGCCGATTCTCTAGTGAGGAGAGTGGTGGGGGCTGGGCCTTGCTGAGTTGCATTGGGCAGACTTGGTCCTGGTAAGACAGTCGGTTGCTGTGGCATCACTGCCCCCCCATCTTCTCCCTGCTGTTTGATTTTATTTGAACAGCCTGTACCCACAGCTCTTTCTTCTTCCGCCTTCCTGGAGCTGAGAATCAGGGCTTCATGTTCAGTCTTGAGCCCCTAATGTTTCCAAACAAGAGGGGTAGGGTGGGGGGAAGAGCCATAATCTGTGGAAGATGGACACTCAAGGGTCGTCCCAGCCCCACCGAGCAGGAGCCTTTGGGTGCAGAGACGTAGCAAGTGAGTAGTGGGTTGCCTGCACCCTGATGTTCAGTACGGGCTGCAGGTGTGTAGCTGGCTAACTAGGGGATGGTTGTCTCCCAGGGTGATTGCAGAGGGCCGCTGTGTGTGGGCTTCCACGGCGTGGCCTCGCGCCTTTGGCCTTACCCTCCTCCCAGGTGAACACATACGTGCACACCGCATGTGCACACCGCACAAGCACACCGCACGCCCGGAGTGACTCGGGACTTTCTGTGGTGCACTGGCGCCAGAGAGAACGGTGCCAGGCCCATGGCCAGGACTCCCTTCCAGCTGCCCTCCCTCACTGGAGTGAGTTCTCTCACCACCTGCTCCGAGGTGCCTTACCAGGTGCAGCTCTTCACCCAGCCACGTGGCCTAGCCAGGTAGCCAGAGGCCGGAATCCCGTGTTTGAGGAACGGCGGGATACTGACTGGATATGGTGCACTGACAAGCTAACTCGTCCAAGTTTGGGCCTTGGCCAAACCTCCATGATGAAAACTGCAAGCCAAGGTGATGAACAGGTTGCTTGGATCTAATGGAAATCACCCAGTGCATAGAACTGTTAACGTTAAATGGAGGAGATCATCATTGTTGCCGTCAATGGGACATTGACGATAGCAAGGAGAGACATCAGTGAAAGCCCAGGTGACAGTGGCTTCTTGGCCCTCAGCCTGAAGGTGTGCAAGTTGAAGGCTGTGGCCGGACAGTTAGTCCTCTGGGCACACCAGTGGCCACCTGCCTCAAGCTTTAACTTGTGCCCCTGACGTTCTGCCACCGGTGGTCACGGTTACGTCCGCCTGTCATGCCTCTTTCTTCGGGGAGAATGTATAAAGGCTCAGAGCGAACCGGTAACTGCCCTTAGGCAGTGGAAGCCCGCCAGCTGCAGCCCCGAGTCCCCCTCCACCCCGGCCTTGGCCCCCTGGCTGCAGTGCACTAACCTTTGTGCAGCCAGGCTGACATGGGTGGCCAGAGCAGCCCACCTGGAGGGTGCCGGCAGGCTTCCAGCCAGGAACGGGGAGTGCTCTGTTTGACCCTGTAAAACAATCGCCGCTCTGAGGGGTTTGCTTTCGGTGAGGGACTTCTGGGCTGTTTTGGAATCAGCACCTGGAGCCCCCGGGTTGGATGGTTTTGATTTGATTTTTCTTTTCCTGAAGTTCATTACAGGTCAAATCCATGTGAGCGAAACCGTGGCCCGCTTCGGCCTGCCCACTTAGTGCTGGTGTTTAATCAGAGGTGTGGAGATTCTCAAAAACCAAGTTTTGAAATGAAAGGGAAGATGGGGTACTTACATTGTAAAATGGTTTACAATAAAGTTTGACATCTTATTACAGATTTTTTTTTTTTTTTTTTAAAGAAACCCATCATTTTTGTGGTTGTGTGTTCTTTGGAGCTGAAACAGCTAAATGGGGTCAGAAAAGTCCCCCAGTGAACTAGAACATTCTCCCCAGGAAACAGGAGACTGAGCCTTAATTAACGTCATCACCGAAGTGGGCGCCAGACTCTGCTGAGGGGAGAAAGCGAACATTCCGTTGCTGTTTCCACTTGCTTGCTAATGAGAGTAGAGGCTCCTCTGCCACCTGAGGCAGGCTTGTGTTGGGAGTTAGGGTGTCAGGCATGAGCACCCCACATCCCTGTCCCTGAAGCTACAGGGCCGGAAGGCAGGTGTCTCCCGGTGCAGACCAGCTGTGCGGTCAGCGCTGAAGCCTCAGGTTTCCCCTGTGATGGCACTCGTGGCCCAGCAGTGGCCTGGGCACTGCTCCTCCCTGTCCTTGGCCTGGAGGGGCGTGAGGGCTTCTCAATGCCTGGCTGCCCTCAGCCGCCCTCTTGGCCCCTGGTTGGAGCCCCGGGGCTTGTGCCCGGCTGTCCATGGGCATTCCTCATGTCAGCACTTGTCTCGGGTTGAGCCTGGTGCTCCCCCCATTGGCCTCCTGGAGGCCAGACCTAGAGGGGGCCTAGGGTGGGGTTTGAAGTATGACAGCACTGGAGTGGCATTTAGAATAACCAAATGTCAGCGCCCGCTTGGGTTCCATCTGCCTGGAGCCTTCAAGGATAAAAATAATCTCCATCACAAACAGAAAAGGAACCCAGGCATGTCTGAGCTATCAGGAAGGGGGCTGACCTACCCACATCCACCCCCCACACCCTCTCTGGTCTTGGGGTCCTGCTGTGTGTGCCAATGGCAGGGGGTGGGGGGTGGTGTTTCTTTGTGATTATGGGGACACTGGGAGCTCTATCTGAGGAGAGCTAAGTGACCTTTCAGAGCAGCCCTGGGCCTGCTCTTCCTCCACAGCTTAGTACCTGGGGTGCACTGTTAGCTCCACTCTCCGCACCCTCTTTTGGCAACTGAAACTGTCTGCAGTCCAGCCTTCTGCTGTGACCTCAGCTTAGACAGGCCCAGTGCCACTTCCGCCTTCATCACTCTAGTGCCTTCCACAATGAAGCAGTTTTCTCCCCCAGCTTCCTGGACCCTCTCCCCCTGCCCTTCCCGGGCCCTCTCCCCTTCCCTTCCCGGGCCCTCTCTCCCCTGCCCTTCCCGGCCCCTCTCTCCCCTGCCCTTCCCGGGCCCTCTCTCCCCTGCCCTTCCCGGGCCCTCTCCCCCCTGCCCTTCCCGGGCCCTCTCCCCCCTGCCCTTCCCGGGCCCTCTCCCCCCTGCCCTTCCCGGGCCCTCTCTCCCCTGCCCTTCCCGGGCCCTCTCTCCCCTGCCCTTCCCGGGCCCTCTCCCCCCTGCCCTTCCCGGGCCCTCTCTCCCCTGCCCTTCCCGGGCCCTCTCTCCCCCTGCCCTTCCTGGGCCCTCTCCCCCCTGCCCTTCCCGGGCCCTCTCCCCCCTGCCTTTCCCGGGCCCTCTCCCCATGCCTTGCTTCCTCCCTTTGCTAAGCTTGCTCAGGGATCTGGACAGAAGCCAAGGGCATGAGCAGATACCCAGGTGGAGCAGCTTCTAGGCCTCAGTTTCTCCACCTGTGGACCCGTGGTAGCCCTGCCATCTGAGTCTGCCCAGTGAGCTGTCCGTGAACAAATGCTTCAGTGTCAGGCAGGAAGCCTCTGCCTGCTGCTGTACAGGGGTGGAAAGTCTCTTTCCCCTAGGATTGAGGGGAAGGGGTGGAGGAGAAAGAAAAGCAGCTGTGTCCACCCTGGCGCAGGGCCCTCTCTTTCCCCTAAGACCTACAGGCACAGGGTGGGCCGCTGCCGACGGGCAACAGCTCGGCCCAGCATACACGTTCCAGGGCTCACTTCATAAACACAACGCGTGCTGCCAACCCCAGCCTCCCCCACCTACAAATAGGGCAGCTGCTTCCCAGGGCACGGGGTCTCCCCAGCTGTCTGCTGTTGTCAGCCGCAGCACCCCCCCCGCGCCCCGAGCGGCAGTACTCGGCAAGCCCCCACCATCTCCAAGAATAAACTCTGAAGCCAGTGGCTGTCGTGGACCTGAATCATCGGGGGCGCGGCAGCAGAGGCCTGTCGGAGGCGGGGGGTGACTTCCTGGGACCTGCAAGCTGCCTATATAAGCCCGGAGGGCTGGGCTCTGCTCAGATCGCTCCCCCACCGGCCGCCGCCTGCCAGAGACACCTTCGGACAACAGCTCTTGCACAGCCCGCACCATGTCCCAGGTAGGAGGGCCCAACACAGGCCATGGCAGGGGCCAAGGTGGGGGAGGGCAGACAGCTGGCCGCTGTCACCAGACAAACGTAGGAGCCTCTCCAGCCCCGCTTACCTGATGAAGCTTTGTGATTCGTGGTTGGCTGGGGAGGGGTAGGGGGGAGCGTGTCTAGTCCTTACAGATCTCTGTGCTCGTCTCTGTGTGAGGGAGCTGCGTGTATGAGGGTGTGTGGTGCTGTACATGTGTGTAGCCATGGCCTCTGTAGCTGTGCACTGTGTGTGTGTACACATGGGGCTGTGTTTGTAAGTGTGCACGCCATGCCTGGGATTCTCCCCAGAAGGGTGTGTCTCTGCATGGGGTATCTGGTGTGGCCCCAACTGAGGGACCAGGGAATCCCTGCACCTGCCCCAGGGCTTAGGAAGGAGTAAGGCCTCAGAAAAACAACACAAGGTAAATGCTGGTGCTTTTTTGGGGGGTTGGGGGACAGAGGACACAAATCCCTGAGGGACCCCCTGCCACATTATGAGCACTTCTTGGAACACACGAAATTTTTGGCCCCAGAAAGCCCCAGGGCTGCTCAGCCTCAAAGCCAGTCCTTCCCCTTCCCCCGCTGTGCCCAGCCCTGAGCTTGCCAGGTAGACGGAGCAGTGTGAGGGTAGCGGCCACTGCCCACAGGGGCTCTGTCTGTGGGGTCAGGGCAGGTGTACAAGTCAGACAAGAGGGCTGGGAGACTTGGTGAGAGGGAGAGGGGCGGTAGGCAGAGAAGGCTCCCCGGAAGAGGAGTGGGGCCTTGAATTGCCTCGAGTTCAGTGAGCAGGGGAGAGGTGTCCCAGGGCTGAGGCCCTGAGGTGGGAAAGGCATCTCAGCCTGGAGGCCTCAGGTTGTAAGACGAGGCTCTGGACTTTCCAAGCCTGGTGCTCCAGAAGCCCCCATCAAGAAGAAGCGCCCCGCTGTGAAGGAGGAGGACCTGAAGGGGGCCCGAGAGAACCTGACCAAGAACCAGGAGATCAAGTCCAAGACCTACCAGGTCATGCGGGATTGTGGTGAGTGTCTTCCATGTGGGGGCGGGGGCACAGATGTGTGTCGATGGTGGGGCCAGGGCTCCTGTCTGGGAGTCCAGAGCTCCTGGGCTCAGGAGGGGGGCCTTCCCTTCCTGGGAAGTCAGGCCAGTCCCCTGACTATCGCTCTTCTCCCACAGAGCAAGCCGGCTTTGCTGCCCCGTCGGTGTTCAGCGGTGCCCGGACAGGCACTGAGACCGTCTTTGAGAAGCCCAAAGCCGGACCCACCAAGAGCGTCCTTGGCTGAGAAGTGCATACCATTCCCCTTTGCCACCCTGAACCCCTAGACACAGAAGCCCGATCCAAGAACTCTTCTAATGCCAGAACACACCCTTCTCGCCTGCTGTCTTTGAGACTGCTGCCCGCCCCCACTGCCCAGTCCTTCAACCGTGGGGCTCTGCACAGCACCGTAGAAATACCAGTAAAGAGGATGTGCAAACTGTCTATATGAGATCAGACTGACAACAGCAACTCTAAAGGTTAGATAGGAAGCTTATGGGGGCAGTGAGTTTCTGCTAATGTGGGAGGAACAACTCAGAAAAGGAGGGTGAGAATGGTTGCCCAACTCGAAGAATGTAATCAATGTCACTGAATTGTACGTGTAGAAGTTGGTGTATGTTCTGTGTATATTCTCAACAACAGCAACAACAAATTTAAAAAAAAAAGATGATGCCCAAGTGGAAGGTGTTGGTTGATCAGCTGTTGCCACTGCGCTGGGGAGTGGGGGAGGCTGGGGTAGGTGCGTGGGAATGTATCTGCACCCTCCCAGGCTTGGGGAGGGTCCCGAGGATAACGCCAGTGCTGTTCTGGCCACATGCTGAAAAAATCCCTGGATGTGAGACCTGGCACCGACCTGTGTGACTTCAGACCAGTTTCTTCTCCCTTCTGAGCCTCATTTCGCCTTCTCACAGAGGAGTTGAGCTGGAGCCTCTTCCATAAAACAGGCACAGTGGCACTGCTCAGAGTGAAGCAGGTGGGGCCCGAGTCTCACGCTGTCCCCTGCCATCCACAGAAGCCATCGAGATGCTTCCAGGGACCCCAGGGATCTGTGAGAGGTCCCCCGCGTCCCGGCCCTTGTTCACTCTTGTGACCTCCTAAAATACAGAGCAGGTCAAGGCCCCTGTCTGGCCAGTAGCAGGCAGTTCCCTTTCTCCCCTCCCAAAAGGCTCCCCCTTTCCACTCCCACAAAGCCGCCTGGTGCATGACCACACCAGGGTCTTGCCTCATGTGTGACTCTTCCCCCCTTTAGGCCTCAGTGTCCCCCTGTGTACACAGAACTATACAGTGACATTGCTCAGAGTGAAGCAGGTGGGGCCTGGGTGTCACCTCACCCCTCCTGCCGTCCACAGAAGCTATGACAGACAGCAAGACCATGGGCAGGCTGACAGAGCTGCTTTCAGGGCTGGGCTTGCAGGACCTGGCTCAGGGCTGATCCTGCAGGGACGCCCCTCCTGCCCGCTGGGAGACAGGGTTGGATTGGGGAGGCTGACTGCTCAGAGCGTTTCCCACAGTCCCGGCCAGCCTGGTCTCCTTATACAGCTCTGGCTCCAGGCTGGGCCCATGCTGCTTGCCCCAAGGGAGCAGAGCTCCTGTGGAGGCAGGCCTGGCCTGCTCACTGGGCCCCTTGGGGCGGCCCTTCCCCCAGGTCACTAAAGGAGGTGTCTCTTCTCCCCACCCCATGTCACCCCAATCATGTCCAGAGCCAAACAGGTGAGCAGTGTCAGATGTGCACAGAAGTGAAGCTTCTGGCCAGACTCATGCTAAGAAAGGGGAACATTTTACTTTCAGCCATAGAAATCCCCCCAAAGTCCACAATGCCCTTCCCCAGGGCTAGATGCTGCTTGCTGAGACAAAGGCAGGACTGATGGAGAAGATGCTTTCACTGCCCCGGGGCCCTGCTTCAGTGTTCGCTGGCCCCCTCGGGGGGCTAATGCCACCGAGCTGTCCTCCTTCCCTGACCAGGACTTGGCACCTTGCCGCGTCTTTGTGAAGCACCTCTACCCCACCAGTGGCCACGGACGCAGGCTTTCCCAGGGCCACTGAGGAACACTAGCACCAGCTGCAGCCAAACCTCCTGCTATTGACTCATTTTATTGCTGTTTCTTATAAAAGTGACATTTAACTTTATTAAAGGAACATAGAAAAAGTCACCCGTAATCCTACCCGTGGCGCCTGGGCAGCACTCCCTTTGGTCTGGCTGTCGCACCCTCACACCTACTTGGGACAGCAGCACTGCCTTGGGCCCTGACGTACTCAGAGCCGTGGTTCCGGGGTTCCCTGGGCACTACTGGCCCCCACGTGGGCATCTGAGTGTACACACTGCCACCCTGATCCCTCTGCAGGAGCTTCCTTTGTTCAGTTTCCTTGTTGGAGGCCTTCCTCTCAGTAAATCCTCAGAAGCAAGACCCTGGGGCTGCAGCTGAGGACATTTTTAGGACTCTTGGTTTGCACTGCCTAATTGCAGGTCTTTGTTTTGGGGTCCTTGCTGGAGCTGAACTGAGAGCACTGGCTAGCCTAATGGGGCCCAAACAGCAGCCTGGGACCCCAGGAAAGAGAAAGGGGGCTCCTGGGCCCAGCACCTCTTGCCCTAGAAAGAAGGCAGATCCATCCTGCACCAGCAGATCTTTCTCCACCCAGACACCTCCAAGGGCTTCTCGGTGCCTTCAGGACCCACCACTGCCCAGCCACACTGAGCTAGCTTCCAAGGCGCCTTCCTCCAGGAAGCCTGCCCTCTAGCCTGAGTCTTCCTAGCCACCCCTTCTGTTTTGTCCTATACTAGACTCATAGCAGACTGTGGCTTTTGTTCACTGGTGTGAGGGGTCGTGGGCACCTGGGAAGGTTCTGGGCCTTTCAGAATGGTGCCAATACTCAACTCCAACGTGAGCCTGCCTTTCCTTGGGACGTGTCCCTCCCCCCCGCCAAGGTCCATGGGGCATTCATAGTTTGCCTGCTTATCTGTGGCCACTGTGTTTTTGGCTTGCGGATCCCAATTTCCCAGAACCTGCCCCCGCAGGGGCGGGGCAGTGAGCAAGTTACTAATTCATTCCCCACTTCCTCTCAAGCTCAGAAACAGCCTGGCTGGCACTGGGGCCAAAATGAAGACCCCAGCCCCTGCCCGCACCTGCAGCACCATGCTCGTCCTGCTTGCGCTGCTGGCTGCCCTCCAGGCCACCACTACCCAAAAGGTAGCAGACATCGTGGTGGACACCCATCTGTGTGTGCCTAAGCGTGAGTGGTGTGAGCTGGTGAGCAAGCGAGCGGGTCTGAGAAGTGGGGAAGAGCCTCTGTGTATGCAAGCCTGTAAGTACAAGTGAGTGCTGATCTGTGTGCCTGCAAAGTGCTGCTGACCACATGCCAGGCGCTACCCCGTGGCTTTGTGTGTGTCCTCCCTTTTCCTAAAAGCGGTGATCCTGTGATTTCCATTTACAGACAAGGAGCTGAGGCTTAGGAAGCTGGCCCTGGAGGCTGGCAGTGGGGCAGGTGGTGGGAATGTGGCTCATGAGCCCACTGCCTGGGCCCCTTTCCCAGCCCTGCCTCCCCACAGTTGAGTGACCTTGGGAGAGTCAGTTACGTTTTTATGTCCCAGTTCTCCCCATCTGGGCAAGAATAGAACTTATTCAGAGGGTTGTTGTGAAGATCATACCTACAATACCTATAAAGTGCTTAGAACAGTGCCCAGCACACTCAGATGTCGGCACATATGTGAACAAGTCACATGGCTAGTCCTACACCCTGGGTCATGCGTGTAAGCAGCCATGTGTATTTGAACTGAGCTGGTATGTACACGTGGGGAGGCATATGTGTGTACAGGTCTGCGTGTGTGTGTGTGTGTGTGTGTGTGTGTGTGTGTGTGTGTCCTTCCTGGGGATCCAGACCACAGGGAAGTTGTGCACCTGCATGCAGACAGCATATGCCTACCGGAGTGCCCTGCGGACCTGGGGAGGGGGAGCTGGGGAGGGATCACAGGGTTCCAAGTCCCCGAACCCCTGGCTGCAGGGAAGAGAGGGGCAAAGAGAAAGAGCCCTGTTATCATCTTAGGGACTGGACCCTCGTCTACCCCCAAATTCTCCCAGCTCCCGTGGCCCCCTGGTAGGAGACTGGCTGGTGCTGGCCTCCCCAGTCTATGGAGGCCAACGTTCCCAGGGATCAAAGATTTGTCCACTGTCCTGTCACTGTGTAGGAGGCTTCCTGACCCCACTGGGGCCCTCTGTGGCTCGCCTGTGCCCAAACAATGGGAGGCCCAAGCTCCACCACACCCAGTGTGCTTCTTGTTCTCCAGGGCACTTTGACACCCACAGAATAAGACAGATGCGGCCCCTGTCCCATGGTGCCCTAGGGCAAGGAATGAAGTGTGGAGCTGCCTCTTATTTGAGATGAATGATCACTTAGGAAGTACCCAACTGGGTTTATCCTGAGGACTGGTCAGAGGCTTAGTCAGGGTTGGGGGCCAGGGCTTGTCTGGTTGCCCCAAGCTGGTGGTGTTCAAACAACTTAATGCCTCCTCCTTTGCTGGTCCAGAATGACATCGACATCTACAGCCTCACCGTGGACTCCAAGGTCTCATCCCGATTTGCCCACACGGTTGTCACCAGCCGGGTGGTCAACCGGGCCAATACTGTGAAGGAGGCCACCTTCCAGGTGGAGCTGCCCAAGAAAGCCTTCATCACCAACTTCTCCATGTAGGTGCCTTCCTGCCCTCTTCCTTGCCCCCCACCAACCCAGCGCCATGACACCATCTCCTACCCAGGCCCCACCAGACCCTCTTCCTGATGGGAGGTGTGTCAGGATGCCTTTGGGAGTCTCTCCTCTACCTGTGGGTAACACAGGGGACTGGAGGCTCTACCAAGGGAGTTAATATAGTCCCAAGGTGTTTCCATCTTTCCTTCCCTCCTACCCATCCACCCACCC
>NW_004443937.1:31381370-31413462 GCF_000243295.1 Trichechus manatus latirostris | reverse complement strand
GGAGGCCCCTGAGGACTCTGAACTGCTGCTGATCTTCCTTTTCCTCTGCCTTCCTCCCCCCTGCTTCCCGACTCAGTTTTGCAATGTTTGCTAAACACAAGAGAGCTCCCTGTCCGTCCCTACCCCCATGGAGAGATAGTGATTCAGGATAGGCCAGAGACAGGCTGATGCCAGAAACTCAGGGAGGGCAGTGGGCAAGACAGAGAGCGAGCGGCTCTCAAGTGGGGTCCCTAGATGAACCCTGGCACCTCTGGAAAACTCTACAGCGAGGGCAAGGGTGTTTGTAGTTTGCTTCCCCTCTCTCCCGCCTACCCCCACAACACACACACACACACACACACACACACACACACACACGCAGCAGCCCTGACCTTGCCTATCCCTGGAGCCTGGGTCTGTGCTGCCCACACTTGTAGCATGAGCCTCCCAGGCTGCACCCAGCCTCCGACGTGGATGCCAAGGCCAGCGGGTTGCCCAGTTCCATCACTTCTGGCCCAAGATCTCTGGACCCAGATCATGTTGCTGCATGAGATGGGGAAGTAGAGGGCAAGGTGCCCTGCTCCTGCACAGGAGGGGAGCCCCAGCTCAGTATCTGGGGAGACAGCACTGTCCAGCGGGGGGAGGAGCCCTGCTGCGCCTCAGCAGCCCCACCTCTGGCCCAGAATTAAATTATAACCCGGAAGGTCAGGAAGGTGGGCAGAGGAAGCTTGGTCCTGACGCCCTGACCTGCTCCGCCCTCCCTGCCCTGCTCTCGCACATTGCCATCCTTTCACGCCATTCCCAGGTAGACGAGGCACACACTTACCTGACATGTCCATTCTCACCCTATGAAGAGGTTCTGGAGAACAATCCTTTTTCTTCCCTGAAAATAGCCTGTTGAATTCTATTTCTCAGCCCCAAAGAATGGCAGCTAGGAGCATGTCCACACCTCTGACAGTCCCATCAACCAGTTGCCCAGAACCTATTTCCTGAGATGCCAGCTGCCCTGTAGAGTGTCTGTCCTGCGTGGGGGGTGAGGGATGGGGAGGGGATCACAGCCTTCTCTGCCTCAGACTCTGACCTCCACTGCTGGACACAGGACTGGACACGCGCAGGGCTCAGAAAGCTCTTGCTGGGGTTTAACCAGTTCCTTTGGGGACAGTCTGTGAGGCGGAAGGGGGCAAGTTGGAATGTGATGCCAGATTGGAAGGGCAAAGAGAGGCCAGGATTCACTGTCTCCTCTGCAACCTCCCCTCCTGAACACATGCTTGCCACTACCATGCACAGCCTGTGTAGATGGAGACCCATCGTACTTTGCAGAGACTCTCCACGCTCACCCAGTACCCTGCCAACAGTAGGTGCATAATAAATGGGGTGGGCTCAGGTAAAGACAGGAGTCACTCTGTCAAGAGGCACACCAAGTCCCAGAGCGGCTCTTGGCGGGGTGGGATTGGGGTAGACTCCTTCCACCAGGCTCTCAACAACTCCTGCCCCGCCCCCACCATAGGATCATCGATGGTGTGACCTACCCAGGGAACATCAAGGAGAAGGCTGCAGCCCAGGAGCAGTACAGCACGGCCGTGGCCAAGGGCCGGACTGCTGGCCTGGTCAAGTGAGCCCAAGGGGGCTGTGGTGGGAGCCCTGGTCGGGGGGGCCAGGGTGAGGGCAGAAGATGCCCTTGCCTTCCAGCCCTTCAGTCCTACCCCCACCTCCCGTGGCCTTACCCCACCTGGCCTGGAGGAGCGTGTCTGATGCCCTACTTCCCCAGGGCCACTGGGAGAAAGATGGAGCAGTTCCAGGTGTCAGTCAGCTTGGCCGCAGCTGCCAAAATCACCTTCGAGCTGGTGTATGAGGAGCTGCTCAAAAGGCAACTGGGGGTGTACGAGCTGCTGCTCAAAGTCCGGCCCCAGCAGCTGGTCATGCGCCTGCAGGTACCTGGCATTGCTTCTTCCCAGGAGCCCACGCTGATGGTCCCCTCCCCATCCCTCCTTCCCACTGTGCCTCACCCAGGCTCCTGGCTGATCCAGTGGCCCATGCCTTCCTCCAGATGGACATTCACATCTTCGAGCCGCAGGGCATCAGCTTCCTAGAGACGGAGAGCACCTTCATGACCAAACAGCTGGCAGAAGCCCTCACCACTTCGCAGAACAAGACCAAGGTGGGCCTGCCATGGTCTGCGGGGTGGGACTTCCAGGAGCCAGTCTTCAGTCCAGGCAGTGAGCCTAGATTTCTAGGGAGCAGGACAACTGGGCCTGTTCTTTGAGCTGGAGGGACCTCTGAAGTCTCTGACCATGCTGTCATTTGGCAGATGGGCAGGGCAAGGCCTAGAGGAGGCTGATGGGTGCTGGTGTGAACCCTGAGCTCTGTGGGGGAAGAACTTGGACAGTAGAGTTGTGAGAGAGTCCTGGGCCAGGTGGAGAGGAGGAGATGGCTGGATTATACAAGTCCTGAGTCCAGCCTCTGCTTGCACAGTCCCAGCAACAGGGGTTCACTCTCAAAACAGCCCATTCCCACACAGAGGCCATCCATCTGACCGCTCAGCCTGAGAATATTGACCAAGGCCTTCATCCTGGAATTCTCACTTCCCGATATACCAATGGGGCAGGTATTGCTGGGATGGCCTCAGTGCCCCTCCCAACCTCAGCCCTGCTTGTTCCTCCAGGCTCACATCCAGTTCAAGCCGTCGCTCACCCAGCAGCAAAAGTCTCCAGGGCAGCAGGACACGGTCTTGGACGGCAACTTTATTGTCCGCTATGATGTGGACCGGGCCCTCTCAGGGGGCTCCATTCAGGTGGGTGGGCTCCAGGTGAGAGCAGGCCAACCCGGAAATCCATCCACCCTCAAGAGCCTGAGCTTGGGTGTTTCAGAAGAGGCAAACTAACAACCCCTGCTTGCCAGTGTGCACGAGGGGCCAGCACAGACCGAAAACAAGCAGCTTGGTTGAGTTGCCCATGAAAGGTTTGTCTCTGTTGAAGAATTTCTCTGCAGGTTTTCACTCTGCCTTTGCTGCCAAGAGGCTCACAGCTCAGCTTTATGTTCAACTGCAGTAGCTTCTCTTACCCAAGCTTCTGGCATGGTTATGCCTCCCCTGTACTCCTTGTCTTTGCAGTCTTTCCTCCCATTTGGTGGCTTTCAGTTTTATTATGTCTGGACCTTTTAGTATAAGCCCCCTCAGATACTACAACATGTAGGCGATAAAATGGGGGAGAATTCCAGTGGGCCATGCACGACCAGGGAGGGCTTCCTATGAGAGCGGCTAGACTGAGCACAGAAAGAGGGCTTGGGATTTGAGGAGTTAACCATGGGATGGGGGATGAATGGCTCTGAGCACAGAAGGAGCCTAAGGACTTGGTGTCCTCAAGGTGGAGAAGGTGAGGAGACTGGATGTGCAGGGCAGGTGAGGCTGTGGCTCTGACCACCTGGTGCCACCTCAATCTGGCCACAGATCGAGAATGGCTACTTTGTGCACTACTTTGCCCCTGAGCGCCTGCCCACCATGCCCAAGAATGTGGTCTTCGTCATTGACAAGAGCGGCTCCATGAGTGGCAGGAAAATCCAGCAGGTGGGTCCCGGGGGCCAGGCCAGGACCCTGAGAACTACCGGGCCCCTCACGCCATCAGCCCCAGTCCAACAGGCGGCCCCTTCCTCCTCCATCTCCCTGGGTAGGAGCTTCAGGGACAGAGGTAGGCCAAAGTATGGGGCATCCTTGTCCCAGGGCATACACCCTTGTCCCCACCCCAGATAGGAGCCCAGGGATGCCAGCCCAAGGGCACATGAGCCCTCAGGGAAGCCCCGCTGAGCCACCTACCCTAGCCTGTCTCCCCTCTCCATGACCAGACCCGGGAAGCCCTGATCAAGATCCTGGACGACCTCCGCCCCAAAGACCAGTTCAACCTCGTCGTCTTCAGCAGGGCGTCAACCCAGTGGAAGCCATCACTGGTGCCAGCCTCGGCCAAGAACGTGAAGGAGGCCAAGAGCTACGCTGCCAGCATCCAGGCCCTGGGAGGTGAGTGCCTCTGCAGCCCTGCCAGTGGGGGCTTCCAGGGCTGGGGGCCACCTTGAGAGTGTATGCCCTTCAGGGACCAACATCAACAATGCAATGATGACGGCCGTGGAGCTGCTGGACAACAGCAACAGGCAGGAGCTGCTGCCCGCCGGAGGAGTCTCCCTTATCATCCTGCTAACCGATGGCAACCCTACTGAGGGTGAGTGTCCCGCCCAGGGGAGCCAGCGGGGCCCACCCTAGTGTGTTGTGGGACCTAGGGTGGGGGTGGACAGTCTGAGCGAATCACTGTTTTCACATCCCCTTCCCGAACCCGTGGGTCCAGGGGAGACCAACCCTGCAAAGATCCAGAAGAACGTGCGGGAAGCCATAGATGGCCAGTACAGCCTCTTCTGCCTGGGCTTCGGCTTTGACGTCAGCTACACCTTCCTGGAGAAGCTGGCGCTGGACAATCGCGGCCTGGCTCGGCGCATCTACGAGGACTCGGACTCCGCCTTGCAGCTCCAGGTGCCAGCGTGCCCCCTGAGTGGAGGAGGGCACAGGGAGGCTGGGCAGACCCCAGCCTGGCTTTCGTGACACCCCACCCCCTACCCTGCAGGACTTCTACCAGGGGGTGGCCAACCCATTGCTGACTGGGGTGAACTTTGAGTACCTGAGCAATGCCGTGGAGAAGGTCACGCGGGAAAACTTCCCTGTCTTCTTCAAGGGCTCAGAGATGGTGGTGGCCGGGAAGCTCTGCGACCAGAGCCCTGATGTACTTTCAGCCAAAGTCAGCGGGCGGGTGGTGAGTACGACCAGCCAGTCTCGAGTGGAAGGGCAGCTAGGGCAAGGGGAAGGCTCCACCTTTGCAGCCAAAGGAACTGGGTTCAGATCCCAGCCCCACCGAGCTCCAGCTGATTGACCTTGGGCAAGTTGCAGAATGCCCTGGGCCTCGGATTTCCCCTTCAGCACTTGGGGATGACAGCCATCCCCACCTCATGGGTTCGTAGTAGAGGTTCAGTGAAATAATACAGTGAGGCTCATGAGAACACCTGTGCTGTGCCCAGCACGTGGGAGGCACTCAGCAGTCCATACATGATGTTGCTGCCTGTGGTGACTGTGAGCACAGGTGACAGCAAGGACTCCTGTTATCCCTCCCATCCTCACACCAGCCCTCTGAGGTTTTAGTCAGGCAGGATGGCTGCTCTCATTTCACAGATAACCAGACCGAGCTCCAGACAGGGCAGGCAACTGGCCCCAGGCCCCACTGCATTTGGGTTGAGAGCCTGGCTCCCCCACGTGGTGCCCTCTCTGTGCCCATTCTGCCCATCCTCTGTGACACAGGATCTCTGCCTGCGTCGCCTCCTTCCAGGGAGTCCCTCTCATTCCTCAAAGAGAAGCTGAGCACCTACTAGGTGCAGATCCTTCTCTAGGCCCTGGGGATACAGCAGTGAACAAGGCAGACCCAAGGCAGACATATCATTACACAAACAAGGAGCTGCAGGCCAGGATGCACCTGCCAGAGGATTAACCCAGGGATGCAGGAGGGCAGCACCAGGGGCTCCAGCCGGGTCTGGAGTTCAGGAAGGGCTTTCTGGAGGAGGCCGAGCTGGGGCAGAGGGATGAGCAGGAGGTGTATAGAGCCGGTGGTGGCGTGAGGTAGGAATGTTCTGGGCCAGGGTGGCAGGAGGGCAGCATGTGTGGGGAGAATGGCAGTAGGCCTGGGACACGGTCCTGGGAGAGGTAGCCACATTTCACAACAGTCAGTGCAGGCCCAGCCCACCCTCTTCAAACCCAGTTCTGCCACTTCCCAGAGGTGAGACCTTGGGTGAGTCACTTAATCTCCCCCTGCCTCAATTTTCTCCTTCGTAAAAATGGGACTGAGTCACCATACTCACCTAGTAAGGCTACTGTGGGGATTACAGCTGGCCCAGTGTAAGCACTCCGTAATTGTTAGCTGCTGATGCTGTCCTGGAGGCCAGGAGTCCCCAGAGTGTGGAACCCAAGGTGATTCAGGGTAGCTCACAAACAAACATGTCTTTGTTTTAGTAGTTCTCCGTTCGTTTTAATGTGCCCTCTAAAAAATATTACTCAAACCCGAGACCTAAGATTTCATAGCTATTATTGCTTGGGACAAGACCAAGTAAAAACATTAGTCTATTTAAAGTTCATTTAAGAAAAAAACATCAAGTAAATAGCTGTGTGTGCGGGTAGGACAGAATTCATGCAGGCGGCCTGAGGGACAGAGCTTTGGGAACCACGGCTCTGGGTGAGGATCAGAGCAGGCCGCTCAAGCAGGGTCTTTGGTCAATGTTGTAGAAGGTCTCTTGGCTGTTGTGGGAAACTGTGGTGGGAGAGGGCTGGGTTCTTCCACCCAGGGCCGGATGTCGTCTCCCAGGCTGTGAGCTGTGTAAGCCTGAGACCACAGCCCCTCCCCAGGGAAGGCAGCAATCAGTCCACACAGAGCATGGGCACCTTCCTCCCCGTCACCGTAGGACAGTACAGAGCCCAGCAGAGGGGCTGGCTTGTTGGGGTGGGCAGGGCCCTGAACCTGGAGCCAGGACGCCTGAGTTCTCTTCTCAGTTCTGCCACTGACCCTTCCCTTCTCTGTCCCCAGTTTCCCCATCTTTGGGGTGAGGGTGGGCTGTATCTGGAGACCCTTTCTGCTCCACACTGCACTTGCCAGTCCTTCCTGCTGTTTCTGCACTGGCCTGGGGCTTCAGATTCTATCCTCACTTCCCTTTCTCCCTAAGGGGCTGCCAGGCCTCACTCCTGTTTCCGCACCAGCCTTGCTGCACCCAGGATAGGGTACTACCTGTTATCTGCTCCTCCTCTCATCCTTGGAGGTTCTGTGACTGAGCCCCTTGGATCCCCAAACTCCTTCCTGACCCCCTCACTCTACTCAAAGGAAATGCGGTCCTTGCAGCCAGCGTCTGGGACCTGCCCCAGCTCCAACCAGGTTTCTCATGGAGGTGGTTGGAAGTGCCAGGCCAGGTGCAGAGAGATGCCAGGCCCTCACTGCTCCTGCCCTGCCTGGGTCCTTCTCTCCAGCACAAGCAGAATTTCATCTTCCAAACGGAATCCAACGTGACTGAGCAGGAGGAGGGGTTCCGGAGCCCCAAGTACATCTTCCACAACTTCATGGAGAGACTCTGGGCATACCTGACCATCCAGCAACTGCTGGAGCAAATGTGAGTGGCCTGGACGCCCAGGGGCAGCTGGGCTGGCCACACTCGGCATCAGCATCTGCCAAGCTTTTTGCTGGTAGGGTGGGCACTGGCTGGCATGGGACATTACCTAGGCTTGGAGAGGAAGGTCTTGGTGTCATGTCTGAGCCCCGTATTCTCCCAGGGAGACCCTCCCAGAAGGGGCCAGAAGGGAGGGGACGTGTTCAGGCCTCTGGGGACCTGCTGAGCTCTAGTATTCTCAACCTGCAGTGTTTCTGCATCAGCCACTGAGAGGCCGGCCCTCAAGAACCAAGCTCTGAGCTTGTCACTCAACTACAGCTTTGTCACACCTCTCACGTCTATGGTGGTCACAAAACCTGAAGGCCAAGAACAGTCTCAAGTTGCTGAGAAGCCCAAGGAAGATGGTAGGTGTGGGACTGGTGCCCCCAGCTTCCTAGGCAGCAGAGCTCCTCAGTAGCACCCTCCCGAACCATTCCCCTGCATCCCGACAGAGACCCCAATCCTGCCACCCACAGACTCCCAGGAGGGGACAGAGCCCTGGGAGACTTGACCTATTTCATTGATGAGGAAACTGAGGCCAGGGCTTCTGGCTCCCCTAATTCACTGCACCTATGTTGTTCTGGGGTTGGGAATTAAGATTAAACATAAGCACCTCAAATTGATCAAAACCACCCCCAAGCGTTTCTCTCTCTCTCTCTCCCTCTCTGTCTCTCTGTCTCTCATTTTACCCAGAAAACAAACATACGAATGTCTAATCAGGATATGGTAAGGGCCTGACATCCTCAATGGCTGGCCTGGGTGATGGTCCGCTTACACACGGCCTAGTGCACCAGCCCCACAAGGTTGCTGGTGAGGACCTGGATCCTCAAAGAGCCTGACTCTGTGGTTCCCTCTGCCATGAGGGACATCGTCTGTCCAAGTGCACCGGTGTCTCCAGTCACCTCTTTGTTCAAATTTTGGCTGGCACTCCTCTGTCTCAGGCACTGTCCCGGACAGTAGAGACACAATCCGTGGCCAGCTGGGGGCCCCAGAAAGGTAGATCCAAGACGCAAACCCAGGTCTCTTTGATTTCCAGCTCACACTACCTCCAGAGTTCAGACCAGAGGAAATGGATGGCTTAGATTAGCAGGTAGCTACGAAGGAGAGGGGAGGGGAGGGAAACTTGACCCCAGCCACAGGCTGGGCTGGCCCCTGGCTGTGGAAGGGGAGTGACTTGCCTGGCTTACTTGGCTAGCTGGTGGCAGGGCTGAGACTCAAGTCCTGGTATGTCTGATTAGGAGGCAGTCTTGCAAATGCTCGCTTTACTGGAAGAAGAGGAATGGCAAGACCAGGTAGTGTGAGGGGCACCGCTAGGGGGGAGGCATGGCATCCCAGGGAGGAGAAATTCTAGAGGGGTCCAGTGTTGCAGCCTTAATGTTCTCCCAGCTGCTACGGGGGTCTCCCAGGGTGGCAGGGTGTGGGGAGGGGAGCCAGAGCCCTGTCTGTGGGGACCCATGGCATTGCATGAGAGAAGACTCTGCTGGTGTCAATTTTTCCTAAAGCTGGAGATTCCAAGAGATACATGAAAATCCAGACGGCCCAGTTCCATGATCGTCCTCCTATTTCTCCTCCTACGTTCCACCTTCAGAACTTCGGCAATCAGAACCGGGAGTCACTACCAGACTTGTCATTGCGTAAGCCACTTTGTGACCCTCTAGGGATCTCAGTTTCTTCATGATAATAGAACCTGCCCCAAAGAGTTGGATTTGATAAAGCACCAAGTAAGTCGGATTTGATAAAGCACCAGGTTAAGTCCCTCAAGCTTGGTGCTTTATCAAGGGCTTGGCACAGACCAGCGAGAGCTTCTAGGGGTGGGTGGGTGTGACATTAAGTAATAGAGGTTAAGTTTAATGCAAAATCTTCTCCTGAAGGAGAGTCCGGTGGAGAGAGGAGAGCAGGGGCAGGGCTTGGTGGGGAGAGTAGCATTTCCTGAGGAGGCTACTCTCACCTTCATCACTTTCCACTAATCACTCGTTTGCCTTAACCTCAGTACTTTATTTCCTTAGATATGAGCTCTCCTAGCTACTTTAGTTGTCCCTGGAGTCGTAGGTTGTCAGACCACAAGCCCTGACAGAGTAGCCTCTCCCATCTCCTTTGTTCAGAGCAGGAGGAGGCCAGCCAAGATTGCTCACCATGGGGCTCGTTGGACCATTGTCAGCTCCCTCCTTCCCTTCTGTCTTGTGGCACCTCTGTGCCACCGAGATTAAGGACACTGGCTCAGAGAAGTCTTTCTTCCTCAGCCCCATCAGGCTTCTGGTCCCCAAGGCTGGACTTCATGAATCCTTTAATTTTCACTCAGTTGGGTTCATTACATCCTGGGTTCATTACATTCATGATGAAAAGGAAGACTTCCTCCATTCACAAAGCCAAAACTGGTCTCCCGAGCTGTTTCTGATCCCCCAATCTGGACTCAACCAGCCTGGACCCTGTCTCCTCAGTGTTTTCCCTAGTAGCAGGCTCTCCTTTTGGAAATCTCCACCTGCAAAGGCTCTTCTAGGTTGCGTGTTGTGGGGCAGGGGTTGTGGGGGAAGGGCTTGGTGGATGGCAGTGTTTGCTGGAGGTGTGCTGATCGCTCTGATCAGCCTTCTCTCTTTCTGTTTCTGGTTATTCCTGCACTAATGTCTGTTTTGTTGCTATTAACCTCTTCAGTTTCTGATCGACAAGTGTTTCGTGATGTGGATGTAACAATTAAACCAGACGAGAGCCCCTGGAGTAACTTCTTGCCCTATAACAGGGAGACCCTGGGAAGGGAGAGCCCTGCAGATCTCTACGAACCTGTCACATAGGTTTCTCCATGTTGAAGTGGAGAGGGAGCCTCCACCACACCCACCCACTACTCCATTCTCCTCCCCTACACCCCGGGAAAGGGCTGCCTAAACCCAGACTTTTTTTTTTTTTTTTTCCAGAAACAGTCACAACAGCCCCAATCCCAGGTGAGTTGCCAGCCCCCCTCAGCACCCTGCCCCATCCTTGACCCCTAGCCTACTCAACCTGCCCCAGGACCCTTGCACCTGCTCTCCCAGCCTCTATCCAGGCTCCTCATGTCATCCTGCCGCTGCCTGGGCAGAGCGTGGACCGGCTCTGTGTGGACATTAGGCACTCTCAGGGGACAATGAATCTGCTCTTGGACCCTCACCAAGGTGAGAGATGTATACACAACCGTCCACCCATGCCATGCCCACCAACTTACCTGCCCGCAGAGACACACGTGTGCAGGCCTCGTCCACAGGCCTGTCACAGAGCACAGACCATGTTCTCCCATTCATGCCCTTGTGCACCAACACATCCACCCTACAGACCTTTCCCTGAGTGCCACACCTGCAGGTCTGGGCGGCCTGGGCACTCTGGGATCACTGTTTACCCAGGCATGGGCTTGGCCCCAGGCACTCCGTACTCTGGAACGGGCAGACCCAGGTGCGCATAAGCTCAGTGGCCAGTGGTCAGTGCCCAGAGTGAGCACAGAGGGGGAGGCAGGAACTGCCTGAGGGTCAGGGGAGCCAGACAAAGTCACACAGGAGTGGCTGGGCCTCGGCAGGCAAGCAGGAGTCCGCTAGGCAGAGGAAGGGTCAGGATATTACAGATGGAGGAATTAGCACCTGGAGAAGCACAGAGACCCAAAAGATGCTAGTGGGACTGTAGAGGGTGAAGGAGGGGTATGGTGGTAGGAGGTAGACATGCTGCCAGGTCCCTGAGAAGGGCCTCCCTGTTTTAGCTGAGGTGGCTGGACAGTAGTAGGTGCACACACACACTCAGGGATGCTCTCATACACACCTGCAAAGGCACTCAGAGCCATCGAAACTTACAGCTCCTTTGTACCTCTTAGACACCACATGGTTTCCCACCTAATCACGCCAGGCCCCAAAGTCTGTTTGCTCCCTGAGGGCAGAGACCACTGATTTTCCCTCTCATTCTTGGCCATTGAGAGAAGACCTCCCTTCTCAGAGGTCTTGTTCTGAGGGGGAGGCCTGAGAGTAGTCCCCACAGAGGATGTGGGGGCCCTTCCAAAGCCATATGGAAGCAAGAAATGAGTGAGACGATTATGGGAACCAGACCTCTGTGTGAGGGAATACTGAGGGGACGGTGCTCCAGATGGTGAGGATCCCTCCTGAGGAAGCGAGTTGGTGAAGAATGGTTCCTAGGGAACATAATCAGGGAGAATTTCCTGTTCTGGCCAGCGCCCATCCCTCGTGGGGACTATAGCTTTGCCTCTCTGGTCCTGGTCCTCTCAGGGGTTGAAGTGACTGGCCAGTTGGAGAAGACTCAGTTTTCATGGATTGAAGTGACCTTCAGGAACCCCCGGGTGCGGGTCCGTGTGTCCCCTGAACACGTGGTGGTGACTCGGAACCAAAGAAGCTCTGCTTACAAGTGGAAGGAAACGCTGTTCTCAGTGATGCCTGGGTAAGCCCCAGGCTGGGGTACTGGGCGGTGATCTCAGCCTGTGTTGCCTGCCCACACTGCTGACTCACGCATGGCTGGGCGGAGTTCTCTGCAATGGGCTGCACCACAGGAGGGGTAGAGAAGCAGGGAGCCCTGCTTGTACCCCTCCAGGTCTAGAGAGTACCAAGGGAAGATCTGGCTCCCCTCACACCTAACCCAGGTCACAGTCCCATCCAGGTGACAGTATGGCTTGGACCTAGCTCTGCTGCTAATCCTGGGTGACCCTGGACAGGCCACTTAGCCTCTCTGAGACTCATTTTCCTCACTAAAGACTAGGGATGATCATCCAGCCCTGACTCAGGGGCAGAGAGGAGGGCTCAGTGGGAGAATGGGTCGGGGAGTCCTTTGTCCATTAGATGGTGCAGTGCCTGCCAGGCACACTGTCAGAGACACTCTATACACAGTGAGGTAATAGAAACAATAATGAGAAGCTGGAAAGCACTGCTCATGGGAAAGGTTATTGTTGTTTTCCTTAGCCTATTTTGAAGCTCAGATGACAAGTCCATCTGGGTCAAATACTGGACAGCTGGAGGGTAATGGAGGTGGATGGCAGCCTCTTATGAGTGTGTGGCTGCCCGACTGTAGAGCCTTATAGAGGCAGCTCTCTGGCTGTAGAAGTCGCGAGGGTTCCTGGGAGAGGGACTGAAGATCTGGAACCTCTGTGGACAGTGCCCTCCTAGCCCCCAGCCTATGTCATAGCACATCTTTTCCTGAGCATGGAGGGCCTAGTCCAAGGCTGTCTCACCAAGCCCCTTGACAGAGACTCACTTCCATTTGACAAAGGAGTACCCATGCAGCAAATCCAAGTGGACTGTCTGAAACACTTCCCGATTTCATAAAAAAATCTTCCTAAAGTCTACTGTTATCTGAGGAATATATAAAGATCAATAGCATTTCTACATACTGGACATACAAACTGAAAAATGGAATAAAGAATTCCTATTAATTGTCCACATACTTTCTTGGTCTATGATGAGCTATAGACGATATATATGAAGAAAAATAAGCCACATCTTTCAGATTGAATCAAGGCAACAGGACAGTGTACATTTAGGGCAATTCCATTTAAAATAATCTCACAGTAACAGCAGGGTATTTTATTTGACGTGCTTAAAGAAGTCTAAAATTCATAAGAAAATGAAAAAAGGCAAGAATTTCCAAGATTATTTTAAGAAAAAAGGAGAGCATAGGATGAGGAAGGATTTGCCCTTCTAGACATTAAAGCACATTATAAAATGCTAGTCATCAAGAACATGGCACCAGCCTTAAAACAAAAGGGACAGAGTAGATGTATCAGAGAAACTTCCAAAATCATACAAAACTAGTAATATAATATGTTATTATATTATATTTCATATATTATATATAATAATATATATGATGGTTAAGGTTGTGTGTCAACTTGGCTGGGCCATGACTCCCAGTGGTTTGGCAGTTATGTAATGATGTAGTCATCCTCCATGATGTTAACTGATTTGATCAGCCAATCAATTGTAAGGAGAGTTTCCTCGGAGGTGTGGCCTGCATCCAATATATATATGATGTTCTGGCTTGCTCTGAATCCTGCATCAGACTCATCATCATCTGACCTCTGGTTCCTGGGACTTGAGCCAGGGACCTGCCATATTGCCTGCTGATCTTGGTATTTGTCAGCCTCCACAGCCTGTGAGCCAGCAGCCTGCTATCTTACCTACCAATCTTGGATTCATCAGCCTCCACAGCCCCTGAGCCAGCAGCCTGCCATCTGACCTGTCAATCTTGGGTTGGTTAGCCCCTGCAGCTACATGAGTCAGGAGAGCCTCCAGCCTGACGTCTGATCACGGACTTGAGACTTGCCAGCTTCTGCAACTGCGTGAGCCATTTCCTTGAGATAAATCTCTCTGTATCTATATATACACTTCACTGGTTTCGCTTCTGTACACAACCCAGCCTAAGACATTTGATCCCAAGAGTGGTTCTAGAGAAACAAAATCGTAAGGATGAGATTTCTGAATTGGTTCTCAAGTCTGACTAGTCTTAAAGACATTGATAGCTCTGCCTCCAGTAGTAAAGAGGGCTCTACTAATCCATGGCATGGGGTGGCAATATTAATATGCCAAACATCACCACTAGTAGATCAAGTATTGGTGAGAAGCAAGACTCTGGGTGAGTGCATGTTTGATACTTTTCTACAATTTGTCAGAATGAGAAGTATAAGGAAGCTGGCTGGTTGGTCCTTCTTTCACTAGACATAGTGTTGAAAGAAAGAGATGAGCTCAGGGCTTCAGAGTTACAGCTCAAGCGCTGCATGAAAGACCTCAAATTTGCCATTTGTGCCCTGAAAGAAAGCCTTATTTCGTGTATGGACAGAGCTGATATTGCCGAAAACCAAACCCAGAGTCTTATCGTGAGAGTGGCTGAATTACACCACCAACTGAATTCCAGCCTCAAAGGGTGTCTGAAGTTAAAGTGAGGGCGCTGATTGGGAAGAAATGGGTTCCTGAAACTAGGGATGGGGACATATGGGTAGATAGTGAGGAAGCTGGGGAAACTGAGCTCCTAAATTCTGTGGAATCACTCCTGCCAACGGAGCCAGCCCTCTTATGCTCATCTGAAGAGATCACTCCATTTTGTCTTCCAAGCCACCCTCCCCAGTAAAACCATTATCCCTTTCACCTGAGAAGGTGCTTGGGGTGTTGCCTAGGGCACCGCCTGAGGTAGATGCCTTACAAGACATTGCTGAATGTTCCCAGGACCCACTCCCACCACCTATTCTTGCTTCTAGACCTGTAACTAGAATTAAGTCCCAAAAGGTGAAGTTCAAAGTGTGACCCAGGATGAGGTATGCTACACTTCAAAAGAACTGCTTGACTTTTCTAATATGTACAAACAGAAACCTGGGGAATATGTGTGAGAATGGCTGTTAAGGGTGTGGGATAATTGTGCAAGGAACATAAAGTTGGATCAGTCTGAGTCTATTGATACAGGCCCACTAAGCACAGATTCTTCACTCAGTGTTTCAGCTCGAGAGGTTAGGAAGGGATCTAATAGTTTATTTGGTTGGTTTACTGATGCATGGATTATGCAGTGGCATACACTAAATCAAATTGAAGTACCACACCTGCCTTGGTATACTGTAGAAGAAAGTATCCAAAGGTTTAGTGAAATTGGCATGTTAGAGTGGATTTATCAGGTTAGGCCCACAGACCCACACATGGAGTGCCCAGAGGACACACCTTTTACCACAACGGTGAGGAACAAATTTGTGAAGGGAGTCCCAGCATCCTTGAAGACTGCTGTGGTCGCTATTTTATATAAGTCAGATTTGACAGTGGAACTGTACTAACTGAATTAAGACACCTAACTACAGTGGGGTTGACTGGACCCTGTGGTGGTAGGGACCAGGTGGTGGCACTCAATCGACAAAGACAAGGTGGGCATGGTTACCGTAATGGACAGTGGAGTGAAAGCAGTAATCAGAATAGTCTGTATCATATGGATTTATGGCATTAGCTTCTTAGTCATGGTATCCCTAGGAGTGAAGGAGATCGGAAATCTACTAAATATTTATTTGATCTATACAAGCGGAAGAATTCTAGATCAAGTGAGCAACAATCTAACTCAAATTGCAAGAATAGAGAGTCAGGGCCCCTCAATCAATTCCCAGACTTGAGGCAGTTTACAGACCCACAACTGCTTGAATGAAGGGAAGGCTGGATCCCCTTGAGGAAGGGCCCCACTACACTGTCAAAAAATTTATACTGCTAATCTTTCTTTCAGTCTTCCCCAAAGGGATCTAGGGCCTTTTACGAGATTGACAGTTCATTGGGGAAAAGAAAATAATCAGACTTTTGGGGGATTACTGGATACTGGCTTTGAACTGACAGTAATTCCAGGAGACCCAAGACGTCACTGTGGCCCACCAGTCAGAGTGAGGGCATATGGAGGTCAGATTATTAATGGAGTCTTAGATCAGGTTCATCTCACAGTGGGTCCAGTTTGTCTCTGAACCCATCCTGTAGTGATTTCCCCAGTTCCAGAATGCATCATTGGAATAGATATACTTAGCAACTGACAGAATCCCCACATTGGATCCCTGACAAGTGCAGTAAGGGCTATTGTGGTAAGAAAAGCCAAGCGGAAGCCATTAGAACTGCCCCTACCTAGGAAAATAGGAAACCAAAAGCAATACCATCTTCCTGGAGGGATTGCAGAGATTACTGCCACCATCAAGGACTTGAAGAATGCAGAGGTGGTGATTTGCACCACATCCCCAATCAACTCTCTTATTTGGCCTAGGCAGAAAACAGATGGATTTTGGAGAATGACAGTGGATTATCATAAACTTAACCAGGTGGTGACTCCTATTGCAGCTGCTGTTTCAGAACTGGTTTCATTGCTTGAGCAAATTAATACCTCGCCTGGTACCTGGTATCTAGCTAGTGATCTAGCTAATGCCTTTTTCTCCATACCTGTTTAGAAAGATCACCAGAAGCAGTTTGCTTTCAGCTGGCAAGGCCAGCAATATACTTTCACTGTCCAAACTCAGGGGTATATCCACCCTCCAGTCCTGTGTCATAATTTAGTCTGCAGGGATCTTGATCACCTTTCCCTTCCACAAGACGTCACACTGGTCCATTACATTGATGACATTATGCTGACTGGATGTAGAAAGGGAGAAATGTCAATGACTTTGGACTTATTGTTAAAACATTTACGTGCTAGAGGGTGGGAAATTAATCCGACAAAAATTCAGTCACCTTCCAACTTTCTAAGAGTCCAGTGGTTTGTGGCATGTCGAGATATTACTTCTAAAGTGAAGGAAAAGTTATTTTATCTGGCCCCTCCCACATCTAAACTGAGGCACAATGCCTGGTGGGCCTCTTTGGATTTTGGAGGCAACATATCCCTTATTTGGGTGTGCTACTCCAGTTTACTTATCAAGTGACTCAAAAAGATGCTAGTTTAGAGTGGGGCCCAGACCAAGAGGAGGTTCTGCAACAAGTTCAGGCTATCTTGCAAGCCACTCTGCCACTTGGACCATATAATCCAGCTGATCCAATGATGCTTGAAGTATCAATGTAGATAGGAATGTTGTTCTGAGTTTTTGGCAGGCTCCTATTGATAAATTAAAGTGCAGACCCTTAGGCTTTTGGAGCAAAGCCCTGCCATCCTCTGCAGATAACTACTCTTCTTTTGAGAAACAGGTTTTGGCTCATTACTGGGCCTTAGTAGAGACCGAATGGTTAACCCTCGGCCATCAAGTCACCATGCAGCCTGAGCTGCCCATCATGAAGTGGGTGTTGTCTGACCTATAGCGTCATAAAGTCAGATGTGCACAGTAGCACTCCATCATTAATTGGAAGTAGTATATACGAGATTGGGCCCAAGCAGGATGTGAAGGCATAAGTAAGTTGCGTGAGGAAGTGATCCAAATGCCCATGATCTCCACCCCTGTCACGTTATCTGCCCTCTCTCAGTCTGCACCTATGGACTCATGAGGTGCTTCTTATGATCAGTTAACTGAGGAAGAGAAAACTTGTGCCTAGTTTACGGATGATTATGCACGATATGCAGGCACCACTCAAAAGTGGACAGTGGCAGCACTACAGCCCCTTGCTGGGACCTCCCTGAAAGACAGTGGTGAAGGTAAATCCTCCCAATGGACATACCTTTGAGCAGTGTACCTGGTTGTTCATTTTGTTTGGAAGGAGAAATGTCCAGATGTGTGATTGTATACTGATTCATGGGCTGTGGCCGATAGTTTGGCTGGATGGTCAGGGACTTGGAAGGAACATAACTGGAAAACTGGTGACAAGAAAGTACGGGAAAAAGAAAATTGGTGATGAGGAGATTTATGGATAGACCTCTCCGAATGAGCCAAAGAAGTGAAGATATTTTTGTCTCATGTGAATGCTCACCAAAGGGTGACCTTGGCAGAAGAAGATTTTAACAATCAAGTGGATAGGATGACGTGTTCTGTGAAAACCAGTTATCCTCTTTCCCCAGCCACTTCTGTCATTGCCCAATAGGCTCGTGAACAAAGTGGCCGTGGTGGCAGGGATGGAGGTTATTCATGGGCTCAGCAACAGCAACATGGAGTTCCACTCACAAAAGCCAACTTGACTACAGCCACTGCTGAATACCCAATCTGCCAGCAGCAGAGACCAACACTGAGTCCCCAGTATGGCATCATTCCTGGATGTGATCAGCCAGCAACATGGCAGCAGGTTGCTTACATTGGACCACTGCCATCATAGAAAGGACAGAGTTTCATTCTTACTGGGATGGACACTTACTCTGGATATGGATTTACCTTCCCTGCACACAATGCTTCTGCCAAAACCACCATCTGTGGACTCACGGAATGCTTTATCCACCGTCATAGTATCCCACACAGCATCATCTTTGATCAAGGGACTCACTTCACAGCAGATGAAGTGTGGCAATGGGCCGATGCTCATGGAATTCACTGGTCTTACCATATTTCCCATTATCCTAAAGCAGCTGGCTTGATATAAATATGTAATGGGCTTCTAAAGACACAATTATGGCACCAGATAGGTGGCAACACTTTGCAGGGTTGGTGCAATGTTCTCCAGGGGGCTGTATATGCTTTAAACCCACTTCTAATATACCATACTCTTTCTCCCATAGCCAGGATTCATGATTCCAGGAATCAAGGGATGGAGATGGAAATGGCACCACTCACTATTACCCCTAGTAACCCACTCACAAACTATTTGCTTCCTACCCCACAACCCTATGCTTTGCAGGTCAAGAGGTCTTAGTTCCAAAGGGAGGAATGCTCCCACCCGGAGACACAACGTGACTTCCACTGAACTGGAAGTTAAGAATATCACCCGGCCACTTTGGGCTCCTCATGTCTCTGGATCAACAGGCAAAGAAGGAAATTACCATTTTGGCTGGTGTGATTGACTCTGACTACAAAGGGGAAATCAGATTGATGTTGCATAATGGAGGTAAAAAAGGAGTACGTCTGGAATACAGGAGACCCCTTAGGGCATCTCTTAGTACTACCAGGCCCTGTGATTAAAGTCAATGAAAAATACAGCAAGCCAATTCCAACATGATACTAATGGCCCATACCCTTCAGGAGTGAAGGTTTGGGCCACCCCACCAGACAGAACCACAACCAGATGATATACTTGCTGAGAGCAAAGGGAATACAGAATGGGTGATGGAAGAAGGTAGTTCTAAATATCAGTTAAGATCATATGACCATTTGTAGAAACAAGGACCATAACTGTTATGAGCATTTCTTCCTTGTACATGTACATCAAATATTTTTGTTTTCTTCACTCATATAAGATGTAACTGGTGCTAGTGTGCTTTCGGTTGTATGCATGTTAGTTGTATCATTCAGCTGCAAGTATGACTTTGTAATTGTCTTTATTTACAGATTGTGTATGGTTTAAGGAGATGTATACAGGTGTCACATTGACAAGGTGTAGACTGTGATGGTTAAGGTTGTGTATTAACTTGGCTGGGCCATGAGTCTCAGTGGTTTTATAGTTATGTAATGATGTAGTGTGGCAGTTATGTAATGATGTAGTCATCCTCTATGATGTGATCTGATGTGATCAGCCAATCAATTGTAAGAGGATTTTCCTCAGAGGTGTGGCCTGCATCCAATATATATATGGATGTTCTGGCAAAGCTAGCTGACTTGCTCTGGATCCTGCATCTGGCTCGTCATCATCTGACCTCCAGTTCTTGAGACTTGAGCCAGGGGCTTGCCGTATTGCCTGCTGATCTTGGAATTTGTCAGCCTCTGCAGCTTTTGAGCCAGTGGCCTGCTGTATGACCTGCCAATCTTGAATTCATCAGCCCCTGCAGCTGCGTGAGTCAGGAGAAGCCTCCAGTCTGTTGCCTGACACATGGTCTTGGGACTTGCAAGCCTCTACAACTGCCTGAACTTCCTTGAGATAAATCTCTCTGTATCTATATACACACTTCACTGGTTTTGCTTCTCTAGAGAAACCAACCTAAGACAATATATAATGTTATTGTATGATATAAAACTAACCACCACTATACTATATAACCATGCAACATAATATAACCATATAAAACTAATTAATGAGAAAAAAAATTTAAGAAAACAATAGGGATAGGAACTATTATTTTATAAATAATACTGGGATAAACAGATATCATTAAGTTAACTTTGGTCCTAGTTTACCAATGAGAAAAACTGAAGCCCAAAGATTTAACAAACTTCTCATGCAAGATCGCACTATGAATTCCTGAGAACAAGAGGGTCCCCTGGCCTCAGCCCACTCCAATGCTGAGGTTCTTGCCCAGATTCCATGCAGGCCTCCCATACCCGACTTTCCTGCTCAGGATGCTGGTTTCTTCCACAGCCTAAAGATGACCATGGACAAGACTGGTCTCCTGCTGCTCAGTGGTCCAGACAAAGTGACCATCGGCCTGTTGTCCTGGGAAGGCTCTGGAGCAGGCCTCAGGCTCCTTCTGCGGGATACTGACTGCTTTTCCAGCCACGTCAGTGGGACCCTTGGTATGCTACCCATGGCCTGGTCTCAGGACCTCCTCAGGGACCACCTCTGCCTGGGAAAAGGCAGTGCCACTTGGTCTCTGTGTGCTTCCCAGTCTCTCTGGTTTTTGCCCTCGCTGACCACCCTTTGTTTCTCAGGCCAGTTCTACCAGGACGTGGTCTGGAAGCCCCCAGAAGTGGAAGACAACAAGCGAATGCTGAGCGTTCAGGGGAATGACCACCTTGCCACCAGGTGATCCAGCAAAAGCCAGCCCACTGAGCCTGGCCAAGGAGGAGGGCTGGGAGGGTGGGAGCTGGGCTCAGCGGGCCCTCACCCCTCACCATCTGTACCGAGGAACTAGAAACAGTTGGGTGAAAGGGTGACTCCTCAGATGTGTCTGTCCTAACTCTCAGTGACCCCACAAAGGATGGTCAACTCAGACCCAAAGAAAACACACCTACCCAGAGATCATGGAGTGGATTAGGGCAATAGGAAACCCCCTGAACTCTGAGAGCCCTGAACCCTGCTGACCATACACAAAGAGGTCCCCTTCAGTAGCCCCCTGGGTGACGGGGCCTTGTCAGCATGTCTCAAGGGAATTCTAGAGGGGCCCCAGTGCTCCCTGCCCACCATGTCCCCATCCCTAGCTGTCCCTCTCTCTTCCCACCACACCTGAGATCTGCTAACTGCCTGCCTATCTGCCTCCCTGTGTATCTATCCCAGAGAGCTCAAGCTGGATTATCAAGAGAGGCCTCCAGGAGCACAGATTTCCTGCTGGTCTGTGGAGCTGTAGTTCAGAGGGGAGGAGCTGTGGGGCCCCCCCACACCACATTCTGCTCCACTGTGTACAGACGGTCACCACCCTGCCACCTGGCAGGAAGCAACATATGTATGCTGCTGTGACCACAGGGCCAGACGTGGAGCCTGAACTGCGATGGGGAAGAGGATTCCACCCGTTAGAAATAAAAAAAGGTGGGGCAAGCCAGAGAGTGGAGTGTCTCAGGTTCCATCCTTCTGAATCCCACGGCCTCAGAATCCCATCCTGACACTTCACACAGTGGAATCTTTGACAGTCAGCCCCTCAAGGGCCTGGGCCTAGTGGAGCTATGGTGAGCTTTCAGTCTGGCCTCTTCACTTTTCCCACACAGGGAAATTAAGGTTTAGAGAGATTAAGCCACCAATTTTAAATACCACATCAGTCCCCAGCTAGGGACCTAGGGCTAGAGAACATTCTACAAAAGCAAAGCGTCAGTCTGCTTTATGATCACTCAGTCTGTAAAAACCAGTTTGACTCAAAAAAAAGAGTGAACTGGGGATGAGAGTCTTTATAGGTCAATTCCCAGACTCTCTCAACAAGCTTTTGGACCCCTTTGAAATTGAATTTGCATTGCATGGTCTAATTTGCACACCTATGCTCAGGTGCAGGCCTGTCTGCTCACAAAGAGAAGTTAGCCTACTCCCTGGGCCCCCTTATAAAGAAGGCAAAGGGGAGACAGAGTGAAGTCCCCTCAGTTTCTGGAGGGAAGCAAGGGTCTTTCCCAGGAGGCTCCAGTTTGATAGGGGTGATCCAGGTCATCAGCCTCTAAATCTTGTGCTGTTGGATCTCCTATCCATGCCCTAGAGATAGGCACCCTGCAGATTCTAGTCAATTCCTGCACAGACAAAGTATATTTAAAATATATATATATATTAATCAACCTACTTCTAAAAACAGGATATGAGTCTATGGCTTACAAATGAAACGCACAGAGACAATAAAACCCAAAACCAGGAATACGAGAATAAAAGAAAACAGCCAACCAGGAGGACAGTTAAATCAGAGATATCAGGGTAGGGGAAGCTGCAGCAGTGATTGAGCACAAAGCTTCTCTCTGAGACTCCTGGCAGCTAGGGCAAAGCAGAAAATGAGTGCATTTGTTGCTGAGCAAACCCGATCATTGGGGATGTCTTAAGCTGGGTTCTCTAGAGAAGCAAAACCAGTAAAGCATGTAAATATATATATATATAGAGAGATTTATATCAAGGAAATAGCTCATGAGGTTATAGAAGCTGGAAAACCCCAAGTCCATGCATCAGACTGGCAACTTCTCCTGGCTCACAGGCTGAGGACCAGCGAATCCCAAGATTGGCAGGCAAGATAGAAGGTAAGCTGCTAGCTCAAGTTCCAAGAACAGGAGGTCAGACAAACAAGAGCCAGCTAGAGGATCCAGAGCCAGCAAAAGCCCATGAGCCTTGCCAGAAAGTCCACCTATATTGGATGCAGGCCACACCCCCAAGGAAACTCCCTTTCAACTGATAGGCTACTCACAGAAGATCCCATCACGGAGGTGATCACATTATATCAGATCTCATCATGGAGGTGATGACATCATTATACCACTGCCAAACTACACTGTAACTGCCAGACCACTGAGAATCATGGCCCAGCCAAGTTGGCACACAACCTTAACAATCAAAGGGGAAATGTTGTTTTCCCAGCTTTTGAGCTATGGAGGATGTTTACTGAGTGAGTCTTTCTAGAAGGGTCAGAGGACAGGCTGGTGGGAGGGATCTCCAGCAGCAGATTGGCCAAACACACGGAAACATTATTCCCTGCACTGCTGCCTCTCCATCAAGGCTTGTTGGGAGGAGGGGGCCTCAGGCTGAGTCACTTTGTGAAAGATGCTCAGAGGGGCTCAGGCTGGAGCTCTGTAAGACAAGGCAGCAGCCGGGGGGCTCTGTTAGGCTCACTGTGGGGCTAGCTCTGACACACTGGAAGGAGAGGAGGGTCTATCCTAAGCTCACCCCTCTGGGACACAGGCTACCTGAACAGTACTGTGGAATGGCAGAGGAGTCACAGGTGACTTTTGGTCTAGCCAGCACCTGCAGGGCAGGTGTCCTCTGTGAACCATTGCAAGGAGAGCCATGCCTTTCACTGTTTCATTCACCAAGTGCTTTCCAGCACCTACCTGGGCCAGGCCTAAGCCAGGTGCTGTGAATACACTGGGCACCATGACAGACACTGCCACCCAGAAAAGCACCAGGTGCTGCAGGAGCCCAGGGGGAAACATCTCGCCCAGCCTTGGGGATATCAGGGAAGGCTTTCTGGAAGTGGTGTTGCTGGGGTTAAGGTTTTTCTTTTTTTTTTTAATTGTTAAATAATGAACATTTTAATAGCAAGTTTTTTTTAAAAAAAAAAAACGTTTTATCGTGTTTTAGGTGAAAGTGTACACAGCAAATTAATTTCCCATTCACCATGGTCTCAGGGGACATCTAGGTTAATTGGCATAACATAGTTCATAAAGAAAATGTTCTACATCCTACTTTGATGAGTAACGTCTGGGGTCTCAAAAGCTTGCAAGTGGCCATCTAAGATACATCTATTTCTCCCATCCCATCCAGAGCAAAGAAGAATGAAGAAAACCAAAGCCAAAAGGAAAATATCAGTCCAAAGGACTAATGGACTACATGAACCCCAGCTTCCACCAGCCTGAGTCCAGAAGAACTAGATGGTGCCCGGCTACCACTACTGATGGCTCTGACAGGGATCACAATAGAGGGTTCCAGACAGAGCAGGAGAAAAATCACCAAAATTCAAATTCACACACAAAAAAAGACCAGACTTTGGTCTGACAGAGACTGGAGGAACCCCTGAGACTATGGCCCCCAGATACCCTGCTAACTCAGAACTGAAGCCACTCCCGAAGTCCACCTTTTAGCCAAAGATTGAACAGGCCTGTAAAACAAACAAATATACACATGAGGAACATGCTTCTTAGTTCAGTCAAGCATATGAGACCAAATGGGCAACACCTGCCCAAGAGCAAAGACAAGAAGGCAGAAAGGGACAGGAAAACTGGAGGAATGGATACGGGGAACTCAGAGTTTAAAGGGAAAGGGGGAGAGCGCTGACACGTTGTGGAGATTGCAACCAGTGGCACAAAACAATTTGTGTATAAACTTTTGAATAAGAAACTAGTTTGCCCTGTAAACTTTCAACTAAAGAGCAATACAATTTAAAAAAAGAAAAAGAAAACCACATGGAGCACAGTTCTACTCTGACACACATGGCGTTGCCCTGAATTGCAGCCTACTCAAGGGCAACTGGTTCTTACGTAAGGTGTTTTCAGAATTGCTAATTATACTACTGTGAAAAATCAAACCTACTTAACTAGGTTTCAAACTCTGCTTAACTAGAGTTCTTTTTACCTTTAACCTGAATTTATATAGTTAAAGTACTGTGTTCAAAAGTTATTTAGTTAGCACAATAAAAAAAAATTAGTTTCCCATTCAACAATTCATACACAAATTGTTAAATTGTTCCATGACATTGGTTGCTATCCCCGCGATATATCAGCACTGTCCCCATTTCCACCCTGCCTTCCTCGTTTCCATCCCTCCAGTTTCCCTGAGCCTCCTTGCCTTCTCATTTTTCTTTTGGGCAAATATTGCCCATTTGGTCTCCTGTAGTTGACTGTTCTAACGAACACATTCCTCACAGGTGTTACTGTTTATTTTATAGGCCAATCTATTATTTGGGTGAAAGGTGACCTCCTGGAGTGGCTTTAGTTCCACTGGGGTTGAGTTTTGAAGAACAAAGAGAAGTTAGCCCAATGGAAAAGGAGAGCAAGGACACCAGGCGGAGGGAACAGCATGTGCCCAGGCCTAGAGTGAAAACACGCTGCACTGAGTTCAGGGACATGAAGGAAAGAGGTTCTGTGGGACAAGGTGAAGGGGATGATGGAGAGCGAGGTGAGGAGGGTGAGCCAGGCCAGCATGGGCCGTGTCCAACTTGCCATGAAGCATGGCCTCTACCCTGAAAGACTGGGGAGCCATCAGAGGCTGTAGGTAGGGACAGGTGCAGCCAGGATGACTTGGGATTACGGAAAGGATAGTCTGCCTAGTTTTTGCCTGTGTGGAGGGCCTCCCCATCTGCGTGTTGGGGAGAGGAGGCAGAATTTTGACTGGAGCCCCTCTTCCTGTTTTTCTCCCTGACCTGCCAGGCTTGGTTTCTCTCTGGAGCACCAGGGCAGAGATGGGCAGAAACTAACGACGCTGCCTTTGCATACCCTCCAGTTGGCAGGATCTTCCTTCCCGTTTTGCAGATGTGAAGACTGACACTCAAGATGACTGGCTTAGAGCCATATGGCTCCTCAGCTGATCCAGCACTCCTGAATGGGATGGCAGGCCCACGCCCTCCAGGGGTTCCCTTTCCTGCCCCATTCACAGGCTAGTCCAGCCAGGGCTTCTGTCACATTCACCCTGGGGCCATGGGGAAGTCATCAGGACGGGAGCAGTGTCTCACGTGCCCCATCCCTAGGGCAATTAACGGGAGCAGTGTCTCACGTGCCCCATCCCTAGGGCAATTAACGGCTGCCAATTCCACCAGTAGCCCTACTAGCCACCTGAGATCCCTCTGATGGTAAACATTTCCTCCTGGACTGCCCTCTCAACCTCCAGCAGCCTCTCCAGCCGCCAGGCCAGTGTGAGCCCTGGAAAACCCTATTTAGGCTCCAATGGGGGGGAGAGGGCATTGGGCCCCCAGAGTGGGAGGAAGGACAACTTCCTAGTGAATCATGGCCTGACCCCACCCCTACTGGTATTCATGGCCCTTTCCAATCTGATTCCAAACTCCTTCGGCCTTATTGTGCTCCCCTGCTCTACCACCAACCACCAACTGCTTCCTTCAATGGAGCACTCTCTGCCCAGTGTGCCCGTAGACCCTCCGGCAGAGAGAACAGCAGAGGCAAAGGAGCTGGGGCAAGGGAGGGTGTGTTTGCAGAACTGGAAATAGCCTGTGTGTCTGGAACCCGGAATGTAAGGAGAGGCACCTGGTTTAATGGGCTAACGAAGCTGGAAAGACCATAGGAAAGACTTTTGTCTTGTTCGCAAGAGCAATGGATGACAGAAGGCATTTATAGGATTTTAGGCAAGGAGCAATGATCAATCCTGCTTAGTGAAAAGCTCTCTGTGGGATGCAGGAGAGGAGGAACAAGGAGACCCAGAAAGGGGCAATTGCAATGGTCCAGACAGAGAGGGTTGTCCAAGCTGGACAGCTCTCAGAGCCCCTCCTCCAAGAACCTCTCTCTGTCTCCACCCTGGACTCCTTGAGGGGTGGAGCAGGTGGTCACCATGAGGTGTGAATAGAGGATCCTGGCTTTGCCTGACCCAGATGAATGCAAACTTGAGACACCCATGGGTTACTAAGCTGTGTGCCCCAGATCCTGGCTTAGAGTGGATGTTGTGTTTATCTGCTGGATGGATGGTTTGGTGGATGGGTGAATGCATGGGTAGGTAGATGGATGGATGGATGGATGGATGGATGGATGGGTGGGTGGGTGGGTGGACGGATGGATGGATAAATAATTGGAAGGATTAAGGGGTGGATGACATCCCCATCTAGCTGTGAGCTGTGTCTTGCCTGGAGCACTCTTTGCTTCTGAGTCATAGAAGGACTTTCAGGCCTGAAGGTCCTGATAGAAGCTCCTTAACAATGACCCCTGACTTGTATTATAACCCTCCTGGACTCTGATATGCATTCAGTCCTTCCCAACTTCTGGGAGCTCCTTTTTCTCTAGAGTCAATTCTTGATTTTTCCTTCCAAAACTATTATACATTTGACTCCCTAAAATGCCACCTCAACCAACCCCATCTTTCAGTTGCATAGGTGGAGAGGCCCAGGAAGTTGCCTTCCTACTAGCCGCTGCCTCATTTGAGCTGCCTCAGGGCCCAGCTGTTCATTCCCTGGAGCAGGGGCCCATATAGGCATGCAGAGGCTGGCGGCTGTCTGGTTTCCAACTTGAGCTTTATTGTTCCAGCTTCTCCTGCAGGCCCTGCTCTGTGCCCCTGTTCTTGATGCTAGTCAGGCTGGCCAGCCATTCTCAGCAGGAGTTGGCGTTTCTACTCAGAAGAGGCTGGGGACAATGTAGTCGGTGTGGGTGCCATCAATCAGCCCTTGCCCGTTGTTGTGGACAAACCAGCAGACGACCTTTGTGCCGATACCGGCATCCTCCCTGTAGTCTTTCTGGGAGCCCCTGGGAGAATAGAGACAGATGCTGTCATACAGGGTGGAAAAGATGGCCGCTAAGATCATGGAGCTAAGGTTAAAAAGGATATGAAGTTGGTAATTCTGAGAACCCAGAAGTCTTCGGTCAATAATGAGAGTCACATGATGACTCCTTCTAGGAGGCCAAGTTTGGCCCTTTTCCCTGATTAGGAGGGGCTTAGAGGGGGCCGAGACTCCAGAGGGAAACAAAGGTACCCCACAGAAGATAAGAGCCCACCAGGCAAATGTGCCTGCTTGGAGAGGGCTGTTTCCTTCTTTCCTGTTACTAGGCAGGATCAGAGGTGCCCCCTCACCTGGTGACTGTCAGCTGATGGTTCTTCACCACCATTGTGGCAACTGGCTTTGTGGGGTCAGAGCCTGGGTGGATGTCAGACACTTTAAAGTCAAAGGGGTGGAAGAATTGTCCTGGGAATAAAAACATTTACACTGTCAGCCCCTAGCCATTAGCACGGGTAACACGGCCACTGGCCTTTCAGGGTTGATGCAAAGACTGGGTTGTATACTGGGTACAAGATTGCACATAGCCTGAACAGTCTGCAGCCTGAATAGTCCATACCAAGCAGCCCGTGTGTCTGTGCTGACATCCGGTGACTGTCCACCACGTAGAAGCCCAGAAAGTCATGGTGGACAGGATGTTTCTTCCACATCTGGTGCAGGACGACCACAAAGGTAATCCCATCTCCAAAGGAGACTGCCATATTCTTCTTCCTGTTGATTGTCACAGACAGCCTGGGAGAGAAGAGGAGGTCAGCAGATGGCCACGGGGTCCAGCGCCCATGACACTGGACATATGATTGAAGCATGTCTCAGCAGAACCTTCCCTGCACATGGCACCTGGGAGTACACAGACTCCAGAAACCACCTTGGAGGTGTGGGAGAGAAGATGCCTCACACATATTGTCCATGCCTTCCACTGAGTGGATTCTTACTCCTTTCTGTAAGTAGGGATGAGGGTTGTCCTGGGAGTCCAGAGGACTAGGGTTCAACCCTAGCTCAGCCACTGACTTCCTATGTGACCTTCGGCAGGTTCCACTCCCTCTCTGACCCTCATTGAGGGTAACATTCCTGTTTTGCCCACCAGGTTCTGGAAATCTGAAGACAGGGGAGGCCGAGGAGTTTGAGAACTAACTACTTAAGCCAGAGAAGATGTGAATGGGAATTATCTTTATTATCTGATTTCCAGGTTAGTATCTTTCATCCAAGCACCCTTCCCTAAAGGTCAGTCCTACAACCTGTCCAGCTACCAGTTCTGGCTCTGACAGGCCCTGCAGTAGAGGCCACCGTGGTCACCCTTCCCAGGGCAGGGAACTGAACTCCAAGGCCACCAGTCTCTCCTGTGACTTCTGTGGGTCTTCTGTCCTGGAATTTCTCCAAGTCTCTCAAGAGCCTCCTTAGCCCTTGGGCTGTAGCACCCCTCGGAGACCTAGTGGAGGGATCTTACCCATCCTGTGTGACTGTGACTGTGTCCAGCCAGCTGAAAGTGCTCTGCACAGCCCCATTCCACAGGATGATCTTCTCCGTTGTCACTTCAATCCGGAGATCCATCTGAGCATTGGCAATCCCCAGTTTTCCAAAGTAAGTCTTTCTGGTCTGAGAGTCAGGGCTGGCTATCTTGTCCCCAATGATCTTCCCATTAACCGTGAGGCCTGCCAGGGTGACGGGGCAGGGGGAAACCAGGGAGATGGTATGAATCCAGGCTGGCATTTAGGAATAGGGCTTTCCCTTCAGAGAGGCCTGCTGAGGGGTAGGAGAGTGGGGCCCAAGGAGAGAGCAGGACTTTACAATGCAGTACTGTCTGTCCTGGACATGCTTGGGCCATGCTGGCTGCTGAGGGCTGTTGTGGACCTGCACCTTGGCTGGGCCAGGGAGCAAAACTTTTAGAGAAAAACTATTCGCCAGATACAGGCTGGGTCCTGGCCCCAGGCTGCCCTTAACTCTTACCATCTCTCCAACACCACTGGCACCTGGGGGACTTCAGGAGACTATGGCTCTGGGCAGCCCTCCCCGCCCCCAGGGAAGGGGTGTGCTGTGTATATGAAGATGGGTGTGTCACCGAGCAGAGTGAGGACCAGTCCGTGTGGCCCACCTGTGACTGGGTCCTGGATGAGGCACAGCACCGTGCCTGGGTCTTCATCGATGTTGAAGCAAATGGCATCATCTTTCTCTGCAACTTGGATGATGAAGTGGGGGTCCCCGTCCACTGAGGGCATATCAGAGAAGGGGCTGGCTCTAGGTGCCTCTCACTGTACCTGGGGCCTCCCCTCGCCTCCGGGGCCCTGTGGGGTGGACTCCCAGACAGGTAGGAGGTGCTGCGCCCAGGACCCTGTACGTTGCCCTGGAGTCAGCCAGGGGACTCACCATAGTAGTAGGGTGTTTGCGGAGGCTGGTAGTTGGCTGTGGACACAAAGGGGGAGAGGGCTGAGTTGAACGAGCCCCCCTGAGAGGTGCCAGGACACCCACCCAGTTCCCCCTTCCTGCTCCCAAATGCTCCTGCCCTCCCACCTCTCCTCAGGATAGCCAGTCATCTGTCTGTCCCAGAGAACTGATTCAGGTAAGACCCTAGAGGGAACGGGGGGCAGGGCCAAGCTCCAGGCAGTGGGCTGAGGGGGCTGCGGCAGGCAGCACATACTCACTCAGGTAGGCCATGGAGGGGATCGCAGACCTGGCTAAAAAGAAGCCAAAGGGTATCCTGAATGGGGTCCAGGAGTTCCTTCTCCCCAACCCCATGCCTTCTGCCTGTCTGGGGCCCCCAGTCCCCAGGGAGCCCAATGCTGGCAGACTGAGGGTGGGGATGTGACCCCTAAATTTAGGCTTTAGAAAACGGGGGGCATGCCCAGGGAACCCCTTTACAGGGGTGGTGGCAATAAGGATGTACTTCTAATGTTAGGGACTTGGCATTTTGACGCAGCTAAAATGCAAGCCATCCAGCCTCAGCTTCTGTCTCATCAGTAATGCTCAAAGCAGACATCTTCCTCACCCTGAACTCCCTCCCCGCTGCCCCGTTGGGGTGGGGTGAGGATAGTAGCTATCTATTGCTCCCTGGGAGTAAAACACTCACCCACTGCATGCACGTGTACACATGCACACACATATGCACACACATACACACATGCATGCACACTCACACACCAATGGCTGTACATTTGACAGGACTGCTGTGAGGGGAAAGTGATGACCCAGTCGAAATGTGCTGCTTGGACTGGACATCCCCTTATCGGCAGAGGTTGAGCAGGCAAGTAGGGGCTGGCGAGGCTCTGACAGGTGGCGGTGGACTTTTGGGGGGTTAGGTTCCAATTTTGTGATGAGAAGGTGCAGAGCACTGTGATTACCAGTGAGGGCACTGGAACCAGGCTGCCTGGGCTCAAGTCTCAGCTCCGCCATCTACTGACTGCATCCTTGAGCAAACAGACTTAACTCCGTGCCTCAGTTTCCTCACTGTAAAATGGGACTCATAAGAGACCCCTTGGAGAGTTGCTGTGGGATTAATAGAGTGTAAGAGTCTAGCTGTTAGTAAGTTGCTGATTTTTGCAGGTCACAGAGCATTCTTATACTGACTGTCCTCGGGCAGAGGGAGCCACCCCTATTCAACTGATGGGGCCCCTGAGGAGCAGAGAGGGGCAGCACCTGGGCCAAGGTCACTGGTAAGTTGACAGTAGACCTGGAACCTGAGCCTATGTGTCCTGGATGCCCCTTCCTAGACGGAGCACCCCTGGCTTGTTTAGAAAGGCCTCCCCTTTCTCTCTTGTCTCCTGCCCATGATGCCCACCCAGCTGCAGGCTGAAGCTTACCTTCTGCATCCACAGGCACAGTTGGGGAGGAAGAAAAGAAATGTGTTAGAAGTCAAAAGCCACTAGTGTCAGGGTCAGTGCAACCAATGGGAGCAGCCTGAACAGGGGCCAGAGCTCACTGCCTGGCCAACCCAGCCCCAGGCCGTGGGCCTCCCCAGCAGCCAGCTGGGCCCCCCAGCAGGTCTCCCTTAGAATCAGGAGCTCCTGGAGGCCAGAGTCCTGGCCTGGCCCAGCTCTGTGCCTCCCATGCCTCCCAATGCCACTCCCATAGCCCACGCAAGCCTAGTCACAGCAGGCACTCAGGACTCACCTGATAAGTAGGGAGGTCTGGCTGAGCAGGCCTGGTCCCAGCCTCCAGCTCCCAGGCCTGCTTTCTCTCACAATCCCCAGGTACCTGGTAGCCTGCTCCAGGACTGACTTTCAGGCTAGAAGTGCTTCTAACTGAGCCCTTCCATGCTGTAGTCTAAGTCCCTTTCCTTGAAATGGCCCCTGGGCAGAGTGTCCCTTTACTCACAGCCCTTTAGAGACCCAGAGGTTCTTATTCAGTCTCTCTGCCCCACCCTCCCCAGCCCGTGGCCAGTTTTCCTTCAGATGCCCCCTGGACCTGGCCCTCTTCAGCAGGTCTGGATCTCGCCAGCCTGGCCCACTTCTCTTCCACCACCCAGGGCCCAGGGTCCTGGAAGGAGGCCTCCCAGCTCTGGCCTCCACTCTCTGTGCCCACCTTCCCCGGGCTTGTCGGCAATGGCCGTCTGGTCCTCATTGTCCTCAGGCTTGGTCACCACCATGGAGGTCAGTGGAGTCACGAAGTGGTACTTGAGCGACAGGTCCAGGGCCCGGGCCCTGAGGTTCTCCTTCTCCTCGCCATAGGCATTCTTGCTGTAAGGAGGGGCCGGTTGGGAGGGTCAGCTCCCCGCCTGCCTCCCCTGTCTTGGCTTCCAGATCAGGCTAGGGGCCCCATCTCCATCTCCCCTACAGTGGAGCCCACCAGGGCAGAGCCCACTGGGCCTCAGAAAAGACTGGTTCACCAGCTCATTGGCGCACACAGCCACGCCCCATTCCCTCTCTGGGCCTCATTTTCCCCACCTATCAAACATAAGGGCCTTTTAATGACCACTAAGAGCAATCCCTCATGATGG
>NW_004443937.1:31377215-31379326 GCF_000243295.1 Trichechus manatus latirostris | reverse complement strand
AAGGTCTTGCGGTGAGCAGACCACAGAGCCAGGAGTGGCAGTCGGGCACACACACCTCTCTCACCTGCCACACCCACCACTCTCACCTACGTTGGCGTCCCCATCCGTCAGCATGATGATGATGGAGGTGCTCCTCTCTGGGACCGTATGCTCTTCCCGGGCCTTGTTCAGCATACTGATGCCCCTCAGCAGCCCGTCATTTATGTTTGTCACTAGGACACAGAAAGACAGACAGCACCATGGCAGAGTCCTCAGGGTGCCAGGGTGCCAGGGTGCAAGGATGCTGGAGTGGGGGCAGTCGGGACAACAGGCGTTTGGGGCCTTATCTTTTTGGGACTAGTAGGGCACCAGGATGATGGGTTAGAAACAGATGAATGTTTCCCTAGACCCACAGAAGACATCTGAAAGTCCTGCTTCAGGTCTGAGGACCCTCACCTCCGCCTCTACCTCCGGGCAAGGTCTGCAGGGCCTGGGACCAAGAGTCTCTGCCCCCAAGCAGGAGGCAGACAGGCAGCTCAGGGCAGAGGAAGGAGCCAGCAGGATAAGTGTCTGCTCTCCTTTCTGCTCTTACTTCCACTACTCTGAATGTTCCTCACAAACGTCCTGGCCTCCTGGAGGTTCTCCGGAGTGGCTTGGACTAAGCTGTCTTTCCAATTGGTCACATAGCCACTGAACAGGATGAAATTCAGGTAGTCCTCCTTCTTCATATCCTCCAGGATTTTGAGGAGGGCGTCCCTTGTCTGGGAAAGAGAGAGACAGCAGGCAAGAAGCTGGGAGATGGCAACTGAGGGACATCTCCTCTCAGCCTGAGGTAGAATGCCGCCGTCTGCACCACTGAGTCATGCCTGAGGCTCTCCACAAGAGGGGGCAGATGCTTTGTGAGTTAAAGATCTTGTCCCCATTCCTCCTCTTTCACCAGAAATATCAGCTTTTTTCCACTTAAAAAAAAAAAACTCTTACCCTGCTCCCTTCCCCACGTGCACCCAGAGGAGTACCTGCTGTATTTTCTGACCATGCATGGAGCCGCTGGTATCAATCACAAAGACCACATTCTTAGGCACCGATGGAAGGCCTTGAGGTGCAAAGAAGTGCACAAAATAGCCATTGACTATCTGGAAAGATGAGAGAGACAGATCCTAAGGCTGTTGGCAACATCACCTTGGCCACCCTTGCAAATAGAAGCCAGACATTTACCAGCCCAAGAAAAAGATGTTCCTTGCCCACCCTCCAGAGGCTCTGGACTGTCTGCTGTGCCGCATCTTGCAGGAAAGCTCAGCTAAAGCTGAGGGTCAAGGGCGATGGGACTAGGTGAAGCTGCACCCACCCCCACACCAGCCCTCACCCCACCATGATGGTAAATTTACTAGCCTGGCCCCAGGTACCTGTACGTTGGCTGGAGACTCTCGGTTCACGTCATAGGTGATGGTGAAATCCCCGTTGAGGAGTGAGTCTGTACAGGTTGGGCATGAGCGCTGTTGTTCTAAGCTGGGCTTGAAGGACACACGGCCCTGAGGGAGGGAGGGAGGCAGATGGTCTTGCTCAGTTTGGCCAGAGTCCCCTGCCCACTGGCAGACCCATCCCAGGGGGCGGGTGAGGACTATGCCTCATAGAGAGGAGCTCTCAGGTGGGCAGTGACTGGCAAGAGCTGGAGGCCGGGGTAGTCCTGCCCGACATCTGGCTTGTTCTCTGGCTCCCTGGACCCAGTGGACTCTGCTCTTTACCATTCTCTGGCCTCTCTGAGCACCTCTCTCTCCCCTGGAGGTCAAGAGCTCCTTGAAGGGCAGGAGCCTTGTCTGGTTCACCCTTTTACCTCCTCCTTTTTGCTGGCCCCACAAGTCCCTTAGCTCATCCTACCTCAGAGCTCAGCACTGAGAAGCCACCTAGGGAAGGGAGCTTTGCATCGTAAGAAAGGGAGTTCATGTTGGGTGGTATTGCATCTTAGACATTGGAGTGCTGGTGCCAAGAGGAGGGGGAGGGAGTGGGGGGAGAATGGCAGAGGCAGAGAGGAGTGCCCGGGGCACGGGCACAGCCCTGCAGAAACCAAGTGGTCCTCTGAGTGTGTAATCCTTGGGCCTTGCCCTGAAAGTCCAGAATGACCAAAGTTTATTGTT
>NW_004443937.1:31364945-31375070 GCF_000243295.1 Trichechus manatus latirostris | reverse complement strand
CACACACACACACACTTGCATCAGTCGGGCCCTGGGGTGCAGGCTTGTCCTACTGGGTTAATGTCTTTGTCGCCTGTCCCCCTAGACCCAAGAGGCATCTAGACCACCTTTTTCCCTGAGAAGGACTTGGTGAGGGCACTGCCCAGAAGGTCATTGGTGATGAAGGAGGCTTCAGCGTCCAGCATGCTGATGCCCTGGGGCTCGAAGATATCTGCCTCAATCTGAAATAGCCAAAGGAGATGGGGTCAGTGACAGTGCAGGGGCCAGCCACTAGGACAAAGCTGTGAGGACCAAGCCTGGTGTCTCCCACCAGAGAAATGACCACTGGGCCTTGTGGAAGGTACTCTGACCCCAAAGTGTGTTTACCACCTGCCATATGGTGCCCAAAATTCCACTACTAGTGTTTCCTTTGGCTTTCAGCTTTTGTGTAAGTAAACTGCCCATGTACAGTTACAAATATTACAGAGATACTTTGTGATGTTGTAATATTGCCCCAAGGGCCCACCACCAAACCTGGATCTGCCAGATCCAGCCCAGCCTCTCTCCTTGGCTCCCAGCTGCTGTGGCTAGAACTATTGTGATTCCCCCAAGCCACCTCAGCCAAGTGGTGAGGCCCTGACTTTTGCATTCTTGACCCTGCTCTGAGTTCTGCCCCAATAGGCCCTTCTCCACACCTGCCTGCAGTTTCAGCCACCCTGAGTCTTGCAGGGGCTGCAAAAGCAATCGATTACCTCAAAGTGCTTGACCAGTTGCTTGGGCTGGACCTTGAGGTACATCTTGTACTTGCCCTTGTGTCTCTTCAACAGCTCCTCGTAGGTTAGCTCAAAGGTAACTTTACTGCCCGCAGCCACATTGACTGAAACTGTGAATTTCTCCAGCTTCCTGCCCGAGGCCCTGAATCGGGGTGTGAGACAGTGACTGCTCTACAGACTGCACGAGCCCACCCCTCCTGGGCCCTAGGTTCAGGTCCCAGCCCCTTAGTGGAGGTCCCTAACTACTCCGAGCCTCGGTTGCCTCAACTTCAAAATGGAATAATGTAAGAAATACTGGCACATTTGGCTATAATAATAGTAATAATAGCTGTTGTTGCTTACGTCTTTGAGGACCCATGCAGCCCAGATGTTCTCTCCAAGGCCTAGCTAGACTTACTTGACCAAACCGGCTGTCTTGCCCTGGGACACGGCCTTTTCATACTGCTTCTTGGCGACTTCTTTCTCTTTGACAGTCCCAGGGTAGGTAACACCATCAATGGTCCTGTAAGGAAAGAGAATTGTGGGATCACGCAGGGCCAGGCCTCCCTCCCCAAGCCCACAGCCAGCAGCCATGGTGACTCTCACAAGGTGAAGTTGGTGATGAAGGCTGTCTTGGGCAGCTCCACGTCAAAGGAAACCTCCTTGGCCTTTTCTGCACGGTTGACGGCCCTTGTGGTGACGACATTGTGAGCAAAGCGAGAGGTCACCTTGCAGCTGATCTTGGTGCTGTAGACCTCAGTGCTGTCGACCACCTTCGGGAGAGGTGGGTGGTGAGCAGCAGGTGGTCACCATGGAACCAGACCTTCAACCTGGCCGCTCCCCTCCCAAACTGCCCTGTACAGATTCCGAAGTCCCTCCATTGTCCCAGTTGCCCAAATCAGAAGCCTGGGTGGTGTCCTCAGCCCCACAGTCAACAGGCCGCCCTTGTCCTGATGATTCTTCTGCTCCTTCACTCTGTAACCTGCTTTCACGCAGCTGCAGCCAGCGAGAGCTTCTAAAAACCCCAGTTGGACCCTGTTCCTCTCCTGCTTACAGCTCTCCTGGGGCTCCCCATCAACCTCAGGACAGAGTTCCCACTCTTTGCCACGCTCCAAGGTTCTCGGGTGAGTCCTGCCTCCCTAGCTCATACCACGCTCCAGCCACGCCCAACCCCTTGTAACTGCTTCCAGGTTTTTGCAGCTGGAGCACCTGCCTGGCTCCGCGGCTCATCTTTCATCTTTCATGCCTCGGCTTCGGCTTCGGCTTCGGCTTCGGCTTCGGCTTCGAAATCGTATTCCCGGACTCCACCCTCCCTCCACTCCCATATCCTGTGTCATTTGGTAATTGCCCGATCCTGTCACCCAAACAGGCCCTTATCTCCTGTAGTGAATGAGTGCCTTAAGGACAGCCTTTGTGCCCCCAGAGACCCTCCTTCCAACAGGGCAGTGGATCAAGGGAGGCTCTGGGGAGACGTCTGGGTTAAACATGGGTATAAGGATGCTCTGTGAGGGTGTGACGGGACCACTTCACTGTATGTCCCCAGGCCCAACTATAGGCCCAGGTGCCAGCAAGTGCTGCGTAAATGGAAGGAAGAGATAACTGGTGGAAGGGCTGCCCCATGCTGCCTCCCATGAGGTCCCAGGGGGCATAGTTCTGTGGCATCTTTTCCTGGGCGTCTCACATCTCCTGAAGTCTGCCAGGGTAGGGTGCTGTGAGCTGTCTGCCAGCTTCGAGGGACTCGCTGATGTGTCCCTCACCTTCAGCTGTTGGGCAACCAGCTCCGTTTTGCCCCGCCCCACCCTGTCCTTTCCCTGGTGAAAGTTCTCACCCCTTCTGGGAGGCTCCGTTTCTGCAAAAACAGACAAACAAACACAGGGCTCAGGATGAGGCCAAGGCCACCGTAGCCTGGAAGCCATTCTGGGCCCGGACCAGGACTCATCACTGCCCCTCCCTCCACACACGTCCACGCTGGTGGGCCTTCAGACACAGCACTCTCCCAGATCCACATGTCTGAGCAGGGAGGGCTCTGGGTAGATGGGGAAACTGAGGCCCAGAGAGGGACAGGGCCTCAGGTTACCCAGAGGAGCAGGGCAAAAAGAGCTGGATCCTAGAGTTTCCCCGGTCCCACAGACCCCAACTCATTCTGCCTTTCATTCTTGCCTTCGCCTGGACTCCAGGAACCTAAGGCCTCCTTCCAGGACCACCCCTACCCCACTGCACCCCACGGGGCTCAACTCAGCCTTTCGTAGAGGCTTTTGCACTTGTCTACGACTTGAACCTTCACAGCCCCTCCGTGAGGTGAGAGTTCGTGGTGCATTGCCCCATTGGGAAGTTGGGGAAACTGAAGCCCAGGGGGTTAGGTTTTTTTTCCCCCTAGGTTCATGCTATTTTTATTCTTCACGTTCAGTCTTTTTTTTTTTTTTTTTCAATTTGTGGTAAATGTATTGGCAGCAAAGCATTTGCCATTTCAACAATCTTTATGTGAACAATTCAGTGACATTGATTACGTTCATCATGGTGTTCAACCATCACCCCTAACTATTCCCAGATTAAAAGCTATGGATCGTTTGATGAATTTGGGCGTCATCCTTCCGCAGGGCCCTGCTAACCTTCTCCGTATTGTTCCAGTTTTAGCACATGTGCTCCCAAAGCGAGCACTCGAGAGTTTTAAGAGCCATGCCCAGGCTTAAATGACAGGTCAGCATAACCTGTCCTCCCAACGCCCAGCACTGTCCCCTGCTGCTGAACACCCAGCCCTCTGCCCCCTCCTCACCCCACTTAGTGGACTTCCCTGCATGTTGCTTTCTGCCCATTTGACACCCCAGGCCCAGATTCTGGAGAGTGGGCAGACTCACCCTGAGCGGCCGGAAGGGGCTTCTTGGGAAGCCGGAGGCTGCCAGGCCAGAGAGCAGGACCAGGACGAGGCAGGACCACAGAGCGGGCGTCATCGCTGACCACGCAGCCCGGCCCTGAGCTGCTTATATATGAGAGAGACTGGTGTTTCCTAAGCAGGGTCAGTGACCTGCAGCCCGGGCGGGAGGCTCCTATGGGAAGCTGGGGCGTGGGAAGAATAATGGCCGATGCCCTGTGACCTGGATCTGCCTGTACCACGGGGACCCTGAGGGTATCGTCAACAGTGTTGGGACTTCACTCCTGATGGGCTGGAGGACACGGAGTCCCCTGGGAAAGCAGAAGCTGTGCGTGGGCAAATGGGCCTGGGTTCTCTCTGGGTGGGGGTGAAGGTGACAGGACGGAGTTGCATTTAGAGCAAACAGCTCTGGGCATCACTGCCTCTTACCACACCACTGACTCGGCCTTGGTCTGGCCTCTTGGGTCAGCCCTTCTCGTCTCAAGTCAGCCTGGCACAAAACTAGACTCATCACCTAAGGCACGGCTTTTCCCACCGAGACCCTGGCTCACTACCCTTCTACGGCTCCCTGACTGCAGGAAAAGGACAAACCACAAGTCTGATGGTCCAGCTCGCTCTGCGATCTGGCTCCAACTTGCTTTTCTGAACCTACTCTCCTCCCACTGGCATGCCTTCCCCTTCTCTGCACAACCAGCCTCAACGCGCCTCCTCTGGAAGCCGTCCTCCCTCATCCCCTAGCCAACCACAGGGCAGCCCCACTCTGCTCCAATGCCCCTGAGGACCTGCTCTGTCCTTACTTATGTTGAGGTTTGTGTGTTCGGGTCTGATTGTCCCCTCCAGGCCCCAAGCTACTGGAAGGCCAGGCCATGTCACACTCACCCTGTGCTTCTGGGGCCTAGCTAGGGACTTGACTGTCATTATTACTCAGGGATCATTCCCCTAAAAGTCTCCAGTGAGGCTGGGGCTCCAGACACCAGTATAATGGTGCTTCAGGGGCAGGGCCTGATCCCCTCCCAATGGTTTGGGACGTCCTGGGTCACACCAGGGCCCTGCCAGCCCCCTGCCCCTTCAGGGGGTCTACCGCGTGCCTGCCATACCCAAGGCTCCTCTGTGCAAAGCTGACCCCGTGAGTATCCCTCTCTGCCACTACTGAGTGGAGTAGATGAGGACACCTGGGCACAGGACAGTTCATTTGCGGAGTGTGCCACGGCCTTGGCTGAAAGTTCTGGGCCTCTGACTGTGAGGTGCACAGGGAGAGCTGGCTTCTGGCAGAGGAGAAACAGAGCCAGAGAGAAGGCAGAAAGCAGACATCGTGAGGCAGTAGAAGCAGCACAGTAGAGCAAGGAGGGTGTAGGCTAGTTACCGAAAGTGGCAGAAGCCACAAAAGCAATGACAGGAAGTTGCCAAGTCAACAAAATGATGGCGGATTGACAAGATGCAGCTGGTGAGCGGCGCAGGGCTTTGTGCTTGAGGCCCAGCTGAGTGGTGCCTGTTTTCCTAAGCCCTCCTGAATCCTTACCCAACCTCCACTGCCAGTGGGTACCAAGCTCAGGGCTGACCAAGACCAAACCCAGCAGGTTGTGGCCCCAGCTCTGCAGCCTGGCCTTCGTGCTTCCTGGCTCCTGAGAAGTCTGGTTCATCATGTGTCATTGCCTGACCCAGGTCGTTCCACTGGCTCCTCCTCATGGCCCTGCAGCTGCCTGCAGAACTTCTCCAGCCCCTTCCCCCTAGGCACCCCTTCGTCCCCGGTGTTTGAGGCTCTAGGGGAAGCACAACTTGAAATCAGGATCCCAAGGCTGCTGACAAGGCCCCTGAGAGATGGCTGGGACGTGGAGGGAACCAGAGGCATCATGCGGAACGTAGAATTGGATGGAATCTAAAGAGATCTTCAGGTTCATCCCTACTTCCATCCTGCAGGAAGGGAAATGAGGCCCCAGTTGTGCAGGGCATTTTGCCCAGGGTGACTCAGCCCGCCTGCAGCACAACCTCGAGAAGCCCAGGATATCCCGGGAGTGGGTTTGCCTCTGAAACTCTACTGTCTGCCCCACAGACTGCCCCTGAGGGGCTCTGTGTTCCCCAGCCTGGGGCGGCCTTTAAGTTCAGCACTTGTGTTACTGATCTGGGTGCTCAGGGCGAGTCCTTGTTGTATCTGGGCCCTCGCAGACCTGGTTTGCAGTGGGAGCTGGACAGAAGCCAGCAGAGAAAAGGCAGAAGCCCTTTGGAAAGGAATGGTGGAGGCTCCGTCCACCCTCACCTGAAGGGCCAGTGGCTCTCCAAAGTGTGCATTTGTCCCCTGCACTTGTGATGCTGTATTTTAACCGTGACAGCAGGGAAGGAGCCCTGATGGTGTAATGTCAGGCATTCGTGTGAGGAGACAGGAGTGCTGCTCCCGGCCCCCTGAAATCACTGCTCCTGGGCTGCGGCTATCCCTGCCTTTGGGAAATACCAGCCCTGCCCTCAGTGGAGCCCTGGTGGTGTAGTGGTTAAGAACTCGGCTGTTAACCAAGTTTAGTCAGCAGTTCAAATCCACCAGCTGCTCCTTGGAAACCCTCTGGGGCAGTTCTACTCTGTCCTGTAGGGTCACTATCTGAACTGACTCAACAGCCCCTGACAACAACGGCCCTGCCATCAGAGTCTGCAAAGCCCTAGCAAGGAAATCAGGCTGAGGGTGGAGGCTGGGAACCGCTTCCTGAGGACTTGAGCCAAGTGCGTGCAGCCCCTGGTCCTGGTAGGACTTCAGAACTCCAAGTCCATGTATAAACATTTCTTTCTTATATTCATTTTAGGAGATGTTTTGGAATATCCAGAACCAAGTCCAGGCTTTGCACATCAGCTTCCCATCTTGACTGGAGTGTTCATATGAGGGTGGGTAAGCATACAGACGCTGACACCAGGCAGCATGGGTTCAAATCCCAGCTCTGTCACTTACAGGCTGAGTGATTTTGGATAAATTACCTAACCTCTCTGTGCCTCAATTTTCTCAGCTGTAAATGGGCATGATAAAAGCGTTCGTTAGGGCCATTGTGAGCATAAATGTAGTTAATTCCAGTAAGGTCCTTAGAACTCTGCCCGGCTCTAGGAAGCCCTGGGTTAGCCGTGACTGTTGGTGGCTGGTCATTCCTGCCATACTGCCAGAAGTGTCCACTGGTCCCCGGATGGGGGGAGGGGGTTGTGTGCAGGGGCACTCAGGGCACTCAGAGGGCTTGGGGCCAGAGAGCAGGCTGAGAGTGGGATGCGGCAGAGTTGGCATGGGCTCCCTCTGGACCTCCGTCCTGCTCTCCCTCATCCTGAGCCTGCTGCAATCAGGGCTCTAGACCCAGTGCCCTGAGCCCTTTTGAGGGGCAGCCTCTTGGGCTGCCTCTTTGCTATCTCCACCACCCCCCAAAAAAAGCAGCCAGCTTTGGCTGAAAGTACCGATTGCTGTCGAGGCGATTCCAACTCATGGTGACCCTGTGTGTGTCAGAGTAGAACTGTGCCCCATAGGGTTTTCAATGGCTGAGTTTTGGGAAGTAGATCACCAGACCTTTCTACCAAGGTGCCTCTGGGTAGAATCAAACCTCCAACCTTTTGGTTAGCAGCCAAGCATATTAGCCATTTGCACCACCCAAGGACTCTGTGGCTGAACATAGCTTCTCTTTAATGGAAATCCTGGGGTGCTTTGGCTCAAGGCACCAGCTCGGAAAGGGAGGTGTGGCCCGGGAAGCAAGTCAGGATGCTGTCCTCCTCCTCTGTCAAGGTCCCAGGGAGGACAGGGGTGCTGGGTGTGGGGCTCAGAAGATGTCAGGGACGATATAGTCTGTGTGGATGCCGTCAATCAGCCCAGCACCATTGTTGTGGAAGAACCAGCAGGTCACCTCAGCCCCATGCTGGGGGTCCTTGCTGTAGTCTCTTTGCAAGCCCCTGGGGAAAGACAAGTCAGCTGTACCTCCCTTAGGCCTGACTGCGCTGCATCTCCTCCAGGAAGCCTCCCCTCCACCCACGTGGTATTCAGAAGGCTCCGACCATCTATGCCGGAGAGCAGCCAGCCTACCTGGTCACTGTCAGCCTGTGGTTCTTCACCACCATTGTGGCGTCTGGCCTTGTTGGGTCGGAGCCTGGGTGGATATCAGACACTTCAATATCAAAGGGGTGGAAGAATTGTCCTGGAAAGGCACATTGGAGGCAGCGGTTACCATCTGGGGGCCTTGCTTCTGCTTTGCACATAGTAGGTGCTCACTGGAAGTTTAGAGAGTTGCTTAAACACTTTTTCAAGGGCTTGAATGTTCCCGATAAACTTTGGTATCAAAAGCCACCTTTAGTCCCTCAACAGATGAATGCATGAACACAATGGGGTACACACACACAATGGAATACGACTCAGCCATAAAGAGAAATGAAGTCCTGACGCGTGCCACTACCTGGATGAACCTTGAAAACATCTCGCTGAGTAAAATAAGTCCGTTGCAAAAGGACAAATATTGTAGGCTCTCACTAATATGAAAGAAGCAAATATATAGAAAGCAAAGATTATTAGTGGTTACCGGGGATGGGAGGGAGAGAGGAAAACAGGAGTTTTTGCTTTGGGGTCATTGAGCTTATGTCAGTGGTGGTGGAATGATTTGGAAAAGGATAGCGAGAATGGTTGTACAACTTGAAGAATATAATCAATGTTACTGAACTGTACACGCGGAAAGGGTTGAGATAGCATATGTTTTGTTATGTGTATTTTCACCACAATACAATTTAAAGAAAGAAAAGGGAAAAACAGCCCCCTTTAGTTCATCCACTACAGAAAAGCACTTATACTTTCAGTGGTCCCACTCCTGTCATTTTTACACGAATCCAAAGGAATCTGGGTAGGGAGGGAGGTTGGAGGATGAGGCACTTGCAGAAAACAGGGTCTGCAGGAAGGGCACGCAGGAGATACGGCCGATGACCCGCCACCCACAGGTCCGTGGACCTTTCTGTTTGCTAATCGGACTTGTCCCCACTTGCGCCTATGCTCACTTAAGCTTCTATCTCATTGTATGTTCGACTGCGGCCTTTTTGAGGGACACCACTCTCACCAGGAAAACATGTCTCTGGCAGCTCTGGGCCCTGGAGGCCGTGTTGGAGGCGGGCTGTCTTGGTGCCCAGCAGTAAAGCTGATCCATGGCCCCAGGAGGCCAGATGAGGACACTGGCTTCAACGTCTCACCCCATGGCTCTGCCCCCCACTGGCCGGCCGTACCCAGCAGCCCGTGCGTCCGGGCTGACATCCGGTGACTGTCCAGCACGTAGAAGCCCAGGAAGTCCTGGTGGATGGTACTCCCCTTCCACACCCGGTGCAGGACAACCTTGAAGGTGGCTCTGTCGCCCACGGACACCACTAGGCTCCTCTTCTTGTTGATGGTCACAACCACCCTGCAGGGCCGGGCTGGCTGTGAGGGCAGGTGCAACCATGCTGCACCCGTCTCCATTCAGCCATCCTTGTCCTCCAGGACCCAGTTTTCATGACCCTACCCAGCCCCCAGCCTCAGGTGATTGGATGTTGCCTGCTCCACCCTTCCTCCCACATGTTGCTGTTGTGCACGGGGCCCTTACAACTTACCAGGTCCTCCATGCAAACTGCATCATTCAATTCTCACCCTGACTCAGAGAGGTTAAGTAACTTGCCCAAGGTCACACAGCTGGTAAGCCGTGGAGCCAGGACTTGGACTCCAGCCTGTCTAATATTAGAGGTCCAGCGTTCTCTGTGTTCTCTGACTCCCCTCATCACCTGTGTCTCTCAAGCCAGACTCTGCCATCCTCTTGCTATAGCTCTGCTGCCAAGCATTGGGCTCTGGTGCTCAGCAGTTTGATGAGTGAATAAATAAATGAATGAGTATATGAAGGAACAAACACAAGACAGACCAACTAAGACAGATGCCAAAAGGGAAGTCGAGAGAACTCTGGAGTTCAGCAGAGGAAGAAACTAGGAGGGCTTCTGGGAGGAGGTGGCCTTTGCACTGAGCCTGGGAGGATGAGCTGGCTTTGTTTGGTGGGAATGGAGGTGGACTGCAGGGTGAGGGCACAGTGGGAGCAGAGGCATCCAGGCAGCTGAGCCCCAAGCTTATGTCCAGGAACTGAGAGAAATGGGAGGTGGGTGGTCCACAGCATCTGACATGTCTGCCTAGGCCAACATGAGCGTCACCCACTGACACAGCTTGGAGGATGAGGACCCTGCAGTCTCGGCCACAGAGCTGACTCTGGGAGGTTCACGCCTTGGCCAAACTGGCTCACACACCCCCCGTGCCGCGCTACCCCGTTTCCCCTCCCAGGCCCCAGCCCCAGCCCAGTTACTCGTCCTGCCGCAACACAGCCTGGTCCCTCCAGGAGAACATGGGCCCGCCTGAGCCAGGGTTCAGGGTAATGTTCTGAGGAGTCACTTCCAGCTGAAAGCCCGTTGCGGGGTTTGAGATCCCCAGCCGCCCGAAGTACGTGCGCTCAGGGTGAGCCTCATCGCCAATAAGCTGCCCGTTCACTGAGAAGCCTGCAGTGGGACGAGGGGCAACCGGGTCAGGGGGGC